>NC_138881.1:50561407-51761407 GCF_965194805.1 Balaenoptera borealis | reverse complement strand
TTGTCCATTTCTTCCAGGTTGTCCATTTTGTTGGCATATAGTTGCTTGCTGTCATCTCTTATGATCCTTTGTATTTCTGCAGTGTCAATTGTTACTTCTCCTTTTTCATTTTTAACTTTATTGATTTGAGTCCTCTCCCTTTTTTTCTTGATGAGTCTGGCTAATGGTTTATCAATTTTGTTTATCCTCAAAGAACCAGCTTTTAGTTTCATTGATCTTTGCTATTGTTTTCTTCATTTCTATTTCATTTATTTTTGCTCTGATCTTTATGATTTATTTCCTTCTGCTAACTTTGGGTTTTATTTGTTCTTCTTTCTCTAGTTGCTTTTGTTGTATGGTTAGGTTCTTTGTTTGTGATTTTTCTTGTTTCCTGAGGTAAGATTTTATTGCTCTAAACTTCCCTCTTAGAACTTCTTTTGCTGTATTCCATAGATTTTGGAATCTTGTACTTCCTTTTTCATTTGTCCTTAGGTTTTTTGATTTCCTCTTTGATTTCTTCAGTGATCCTTTGGTTGTTTAGTAGCATATTTTTTATCCTCCATGTGTTTGTGTTTTTTACAATTTTTGTTGTTGTTGTTGATTTCTAATCTCATAGTGTTGTGCTTTTAAAAGATACTTGATATGATTTCAATTTTCTTAAATTTACCAAGGCTTGATTTGTGACCCAAGATATGATCTATCCTGGAGAATGTTCCATGAGCACTTGAGAAGATAGTGTATTCTGTTGTTTTTGGATGGAATGTCCTATAAATATCAGTTAAGTCCATCTTGTTTAATGTATCATTTAAAGCTTGTGTTTCCTTATTTATTTTCATTTTGGATGATCTGTCCATTGGTGAAAGTGGGGTGTTAAAGTCCCCTACTATGATTGTATTACTATCGATTTCCCCTTTTATAGCTGTTAACATTTGCCTTATATATTGAGGTTCTCCTATATCAGGTGCATATATATTTCCAATTGTTATGTCTTCTTCTTGGATTGATCCCTTGATCATTATGTAGTGTCTTTCTTTGTCTCTTGTAATATTCTTTATTTTAAAGTCTATTTTGTCTGATATGAGAATTGCTACTCCAGCTTTCTTTTGATCTCCATTTGCATGGAATATCTTTTTCCATCCCCTCACTTTCAACCTGTATGTGTCCCTAGGTCTGAAGTGGGTCTCTTGTAGAGCATATATACGGGTCTTGTTTTTGTATCCATTCAGCGAATCTATGTCTTTTGTTTGAAGCATTTAATCCATTTGTGTTTAAAGTAATTATCGATATGTAGGTTTTTATTGCCATTTTGTTAATTGTTTTGGATTTGTTTTTGTAGGTCCTTTCTCTTTCCTTCCTCTTTTGTTCTCTTCTCTTGTGAATTGATGACTAACTTTAGTGTTGTGTTTGGACTCCTTTTGTGTGTGTGTGTGTGCATCTATTGTAGATTTTTGGTTTGTGGTTACCATGAGATTTTGATATTACAGTCTGTATATAAACAAGATTGTTTTAAATTGATGGTCTTTTTATTTGAAATACATTTCCAATATTCTGCTTTTGTGCTCTCCTATTCTCACAATTGCTTGTTTTTATATCATATTTGTGTGCAGATGATTTCATACCTTTGCTGTATGTTTGCCTTTACTGGTGAGCTTTTCCATTTGTAATTCTCCTGTTTCTAGTTGTGGTCTTTTCTATCCTGCTTAGAGAATTTCCTTTAGCCTTTGTTGCAAAGCTGATCTGGTGGTGCTGAATTGTCTCAGCTTTTGCTTATCTGTAAAGCTTTTGATTTCTCCATCACATCTGAATGAGAGCTTTGGTGGGTAGGGTATTCTTGGTTGTAGGTTCTTCCCTTTCATCACTTTAAATATACCATGCCACTCCCTTCTGGCCTGTAGAGTTTCTCCTGAGAAACCAGCTGATAATCTTATGGGGATTCCCTGGCATATTATTTGTTGCTTTTCCCTTGTTGCTTTTAATATTTTTATTTTGTCTTTGATTTTTGTCAGTTTTATTACTATGTGTCTTGGCATGTTCCTCCTTGGATTTATCCTGCTTGGGACTCTCTGCACTTCCTGGACTTGGGTGACTCTTTCCCATGTTAGGGATATTTTCAGCTATTATCTCTTTAAATATTTTCCCAGATCCTTTCTCTCTCTCTTCTCCTTCTGAGACCCCTGTAATATGAATGTTTGTGCATTTAATCTTGTTCCAGAGGTCTCTGAGACTGTCCTCATTTCTTTTCAGACTTTTTTCTTTAATCTGTTACATGACAGTGATTTCCACCATTCTGTCTTCAAGGTCACTTATCCATTCTTCTGCCTCAGTTATTCTGCTATTTATTCTTCTAGTGTATTTCTCATTTCACTTATTGTATTTTTCATCTCTGTTTGTTCTTTAGTTCTTTTAGGTCTTTGTTATATTTCTTCCATCTTCTCTATCCTTGCCTCCATTGTTTTTCCAAAATCTTGGATCATCTTCACTATCATTATTCTGAATTCCTTTTCTGGTAGATTGCCTATCTCCACTTCACTTAGTTGTTCTGGGTTTTATATTATTCCTTCATGTGGGACATATTCCTCTGCCATCTCATTTTGTCTAACTTTCTGTGATTGTGGTTTTCATTCTGCAGACTGCAGGATTGTAGCTCTTCTTGCTTCTGCTGTCTGCCCTCTGGTGGATGAAGCTGTCTAAGAGGCTCGTGCAGGCTTCCTGATGGGAGAGGCTTGTTCTGCCTACTGTTGAGTGGAGGTGTGTTTTGTCCCTTTGGTGGGCAGGGCTGTGCTCAGGAAGACTTTTAACAGCTTGTCTGCTGATGGTTGGAGCTGTGTTTCTGCCCTGTTTGTTACTTGGCCTGAGGCATCCCACTACTGGAACCTGCAGGCTGTAGGGTGGGGCTAATAATGGTGGTCTCCAGGAGGGCTCACACCAATGATTACTCCCCAGGTCTGCTGCTGCCAGTGTCTTTGTCCCCACTGTGAACCACAGTTGCCCCCCACCTCTGCAGGATACCCACCAATACTAGCAAGTAGGTCTGGTCCAGTCTCTTATGAGGTCACTGCTTTTTTCCCCTGGGTCCTATTGTGCACACAACCTTGTGTGCAACCTCCAAGCGTGGATTTTCTGGTTCCCTCAGCCATGTGGAATTCCTGCAATCAAACCTCACTGCCCTTAGAAGCCAAATTCTCTGGGGCCTCCTCTTCCCATTGCCAGACCCCCAGGCTGGGGAGCCTGACATGGGGTTCAGGACTTTCACTTCTGTGGCAAAACTTCTGTGGTATAATTGTTTTCCAGTTTGTGAGTTGCCCACCTGGCAGGTATGGGATTTGATTTTATCATGATTGCGTCCCTCCTAGTGTCTTGTTTTGGCTTCTTCTTTGCCTTTGGATGTAGGGTATTTTTTTGGTAGGTTCCAGAATTTTTTTTTTTTTTTTTTTTGGTCGATGGTTGTTCATCTGCTGGTTGTGATTTTGGTGTTTACATAAGAAGGGGTGAGCTCATGTCCTTCTACTCTACCATCTTGAGCTAATCTTCCCCATTAATTTCTTGTTTGATCCATCAGTTTTTCAGGAAAGTGTTGTTTAATTTCCGTGTATTCATCAATTTTCCAGTTTTCATCTTAAAGAATAGAAATCTTTGATATGTGTACTTCAGCTTTGAGCTTATGGAACATAACCCAGAGTTTTACTTTTGTCTCTGGACCTGACATTTTTTTCTAGGCCATGGAAAGGAACTTTGACAGAGAAGGGAATAATCCCTTAGACAATCAGATGAGGGCCTTGTGGGAGAATCATCATCTCAGTAATGTTGAGGTATTAAAGGCAGAGAGAGAGAGAGAGAGGAGAGAGAAAGAGAAGAGAGAAAAGAAAGGACATGCAGTCTTCCTCTAGTATTTGCCTTTTCACCAGGCACTGTAGCAGAATGATTCAAGGGACTTCTATTTTGACTACCTCCTCCTGCCAACTTTGTAGGCTAAGATGTATGTGGATCCCCATTGTAATGGGGTCATAGGTATACTTGGCCACCAGCTGGCTGTGTGCCTTTGGACCTCAGTTTCCCTATCTGTAGCTCAAGGAGCTTGGAGTTCATGTCCTCTGAGGACTCACCCAGGCTGAGGATTTGGCCTTTGAATGGAAGTATCTATCACTGTTGTGGTTGTTTTATACCTTGCCCCTTTATGTTTTCCCTGGTGACTTTGGCTTTTTGAAAACCTGCTGTATTGTTTATATTTTCCTGTGTTACAAAATATCTCAAAAGTGAGGTAAACATTTGTTATTTCACACAATTTCTGTGGGTCAGGAGTGATTTATCTGGGTGCTTCTGTTTCAGATTCTGGCATGAGGTTACAGACAAGATATTGGCCAAGGCTGGAGTCATCTGAAGCTTGACTAGAGCTGGAGGATCTGCTTCCAAAATGGTTCTCTCACATGACTCGCATATTAATGTTAGTTTTTGGTTAGAGGTCTCAGTTCTTCACCATGAAGGCCACTTGAGTGTCCTCATGGCATGGCACCTGGATTTTCAGAGCAAGTGATCCAGGAGATAGCCATGGTGGAAACTGCAATTTTTTTTTATGAACTAGTCTCAGAAGTCACACTCTCCACAATATTCTATTTGTCAAATAGATCAGCCCTATGTAGGATGGGGACTACATAAGGGTGTAAATACCAAGTGGCAAGAGTTATCAGGGGCTGTCTTGGATGGTGGCTACCACATATATATTGTAGCCACATAGCCACTTGGGTTCATGAACATTTGTGACTTCCTGGTATCTGTCCTTCTGCTTTTTGATCCAGGTCCATAGTGCATAGTTGTGCAAATTGGGACACTGAACTAGGGCTCCAGGCCAAGTGGGAAAAAAGGTGCTGAAACAGAGCCTGAGCTGACTTACCAAGTCTTGCCCTTGTAGGGCTGCATCCTCCCAAACAATATGTGCCTTTTAAAATTTTTCATTAGGGCATCACCTGAGATATTTGGGCCAAAAATCACTCAGATTTGCCTGACTCATTCTATCAGAGGACTTGCTTTGACTTCATTCAATCCTCATCCCCCAGCTCTTACCTCAGACTGCCTAGCCCTTCTGTTTGTTTTCTCTCCTAACATTCTCATTGTTTACCTTTCCCCTGTGAAGGTTTTTGTCTGTTATCTAGAGTTCAGTGCTTCTCAAACTGTTATTTGTATGGGAATCCCTGGGGAATCTTATGAAACTGCAAATTTGTTTTCAGCACATCTGTGGAAGGGCCTGAGATTTTGCATTTCTCCCAGGCTCCTAAGTGATGCCCATCTGCTGGTGCATGGATCACACTTTGAATTGTAAGAGGCTAAAGCTTGCTCTGACTTTCTGCAACTGTGACCACTTTTCAGCAGAGAATAACAAAAACAACAGTAACAATAGTAATAATACAAGCTAATATTTTTAAATTAATTTTTATTGGAATGTAGTTGCTTTACAATGTTGTGTTAGTTTCTACTGTACAGCAAAGTGAATCAGCTATATGTAAACATACATCTCCTCTTTTTTGGATTTCCTTCCCATTTAGGTCACCACAGAGCATTGAGCAGAGTTCCCTGTGCTATACAGTAGGTTCTCATTAGTTATCTATTTTATACATAGTAGTGTATATATGTCAATCCCAATCTCCCAATTCATCCCAACCCCCTCCCTTCCCCCCTTGATATCCATATGTCTGTTCTCTATGTCTGTGTCTCTATTTCAATAGCAGCTAATATTTAATAATAGTTTACTACATGTCAGGGACTTTTCTAAACATGTTACAAACACTAATTCATTCAGTTCTGAGAACAAGCCTGTGAGGTATGTCTATTATTATCACTCCCATTTTGTACAGGAGGAAATTGAGACACAGAAAAGGTGAAGCCCTTTTGTGGGGCAATAGGCAATGGCTTGCTCAAGGGCATGCATCTAGTGAATGGCAGAGTCAGGATTCTAACCTAGGTGGTCTAGCACCAGAGTCCTTTCTCTTAACTGCATCATCACACTATCTCTTGTTTAATCAACTACCATTTTCCTGGTACTGTATTAGGCTCTTTCTACATAGTCTCTCTTAATCACTATGAGCTAGGTAGTATGCTTCCCATTTTATAAATGAGGCACAGAAAGCTTAAGTAATTCTCTGAAGATCACACAGCAAAAGTTGCTACAGGAATCCAATTTGTTCTAGAACCTCTCCTTTACCCACTTCTCAAACTGCCAGAAATTTGAGGCTTTTCAGTCACTCAGGGTCCCTTATTCAAAGTGATCCCCGTCATGGAAAGAGAAACAGCTAATACTCTCAGTTGGATGTGCCAGGTTACTTAGAAAGGCCAGTGCTTTCTAAGAGAGAGAGGGAATGGTCTGAGGATTTAGGGCCTCAGCCCTGTATATAAGGGTGGGGTGAGTAGTCTGGAAAAGAGCAGTGGATGGGGTCAGTGACAGACTGTGAAGGCTTTTCAGTTTTTCTAGGTCCCTGTGTCTCTTGGAACTCCTGGGAGGGTATGGGGTTGTGGAGGGAGTGAAGTGCCATCTGGCCCTCTATGAAGACACATTGTTGCTTGGGGGAAGTGAGCCAGAGCCCTGCCAAGCAATGCTTTCCTAGCCTTCTCAGGAAGGTGAACTGACATCCTGTGGTGGGAACTAAAGCCCAGAGGCACTCCCCTGAGCCTCTCAGCAGGCCTTTCATCTTGGGACACCCTGAGATACCCTGGAGGTTCCTTCAACCCAGTGCTTCCCAGACTTGAGTGCCTAGAGCCTCCTTCCTCCCCAGACCTGGCAGAACTCTTGACATCTTGCCTGCCTCAGCTCTTAAAGGTCAATCTCCCTCATCCACCCCCCACTCCACACCAGGCTGGATTCATGCCACTCCACCCAAGTATTTTTGTTCATTCCCTTGTTCACTGAGGCCTGCAAATTTTTCAGCTGGAAGTTAGGCCTTCTTTCCATAGAAAAGAATCAGGCCTAGAATGCTGAGTATGCCAGTTGAGAAAACATGAAGACTGCCATTTTCTTCTATTCCCACCAAGGAACTAGTAACCAGGGTCTCTGTGGGAGGAAAATAACAGTGGGAGTCACAAGGCCTGGGTTTCATTCCTGGTTTGCCCACCTGGTTTGCTGAGTGAATTTGGGTGCATCCCTCTCCTCAGAGTTTCAGATGGGGAAACTCTGGGGCTCAGTTTCCCCATCTGAAACCTGAGAGGATAAGGATAGATGGTATCTAAGAGATCACGCTGCTCTCACATTCTGTGCCTTGCATTCACTGGGAGAAGTAAGTCACTGAGAAAAATAACAGCAACAATAAGAATAACTAACATTAATTGAGCATTTACTATGTGCTAGGCATTGTAAATTCTTCAGATATATATTAATTCAGTGAATACTTGCTTAATATTAGTAAGGATTCTATTCTTTGAGGTAGATATTATTATTGCCATTTTACATATATGAAAACTAAGGCACAGAGAAATTAAATAGTCAAGGTGATACAGCTAGTGAGAGGAGGATATCCTAGCATAATAATTGTATTGAAGGCCCAGAAAGGGAAGGTTCAGGAAGATGCTCTGCCTCCATTCATCATCTACCTTGTTTAGTCTGTCTCTCTTATTCTCTCTCTCTCTCGTTTTGTCACTATGCTTTGGTCTACCTCAGACCCTGACAGCCCAAGAACAGAACAGTCAATTCTCTTCTCTACCCTTAAGAGTCTAGTAAATCACAAAGGACTTGAAGAGAAGGGGATTGTGTGACGGGAGGTAGTTCCTCCCATCTATCACAGTACCTGGTAATCTTCCATTAGAGCAGAGGATCTAGGAATCATGGTAGTCCGGGAACACAAAGCCTGGGAAAGAGGGACATGCAGATGGATGCTGGAGTTCTGGCATTTTCCCTTAACCCCATAAGTAGGATAATAGCTTTTATTATAACTGGACATTCTGGAAGGGCATATTGCTACTTCCCACCAGGGGCCATTTCTTATATACTGCGCTGAGCTTCAGTTTTGCTACCTTTACTCATCTTTACTCTCCAGGGTGGCATCAAACCCAGCAGAGAAAGAAAGTGCTTAGGGAAGAGTAGTGTCCCAAGTAACAGCTTAAGCAAGCTGCAAGGTCTGAGGATGGCAATCCCTCTGTCCCAGGCTGGAGGACTTCTAGGAGCTGGGTCTATTGAGGCTAATGTAAAGAATATCTGTGTTCACCCCTATGGATAAGGTCTGTTTAGTCTGTTTTGAGAGAAATCCTTAAAAATTACAAGTATTTTCACAGGAAGAAAAATGAATATGGAGGCAGACAGGAAGGGTATTAGTGGAAAGACAACATGTGCCAAGCCCTAGAGGTGGGAAGGCATACACTGTGTTTGGAGGCTAGAGTTAGGCAGAGTGGCTAGAATATGTGATCGAAGTATAGGCAAGAGAATGAAAAGAGATGGGGCTGCAGAGGTATAAAACAGCCAGATTACAAAGATCCTTGGATGAGTATTTTTTTAATATCAAAACATTTTTAAAATCTACTTTTGAGAAACTTGAAGCTGAGGAAAAGTTTTAAGCAGGAGAATGGGTGGATAATAGTAACAATAACAGTAATAATAATAAGCACTTATTGAGAGGTTACTACATGCCAGGACTTGTGCTAAGTGCTTTATGTATATCCTGTGCTATCTTGTTTAATCCTAATAACTACCCTATGAGATGAATAGGATGAGATACTAGTTCCATTTTGCAGATGAGGAGTTGAAGCACAGAGCAGATAGGGAAATATATAAGCCAAACTGTGTTCAATTTTGGAGCCTCCTGTATACTCACTGTCCTTAGGAGTGGCCTGAGGCCAGTACTGGCAAACTTATAAGACCTCAGTTCATCTTCTTTTGGCTTTTCTCCCTGGGCATCAAATGAGAAAGAGTCTGAGAGGATCAAGATCTTGCTGGGATAGTGTATAGAAGGATCCTTGCCTGGTCCAGTTGAAGCCTCCATGTTTGCCCCAGGCCTGACTGCTGGAACTTGGCTGTCATGGAAGACTCCCCTGAGGGTCCCCTCCTCTGCAGTCTCACCTCTGCCACTCACCTGGGCACATATCCTTCACTCTCTGGGCCTCCAGCTCCTCACTTGTGACCTAAAGGAAAGGTATGTGCCATGAACTATTCTGGGTGCTGGAGGTATAGTGATTAATTAACATAGCTAAATCCCTGCATTCATGCTGCTAACATTCTAGTGGTGAGAACCAGTAAACAAAGAAATGTTTATTTTAAATGACAATGAGAACCATGAAGAAAGCAAAATATGATAATGTGCTACTGAGTGACTGGGCACGGAATGTACCATCAGTAGAGTGATCAGGGAGGGCTTCTATGAAGAGGTAACATTTCAGCTGAGATCTGAAGGGTGAGAAAAGCCAGTCAAACAGAGTAAGGGAAGAACATTCCAGGTAGTGAAAACAGCAAAACAAAGGCCCAGAGGTAAGAACTATCTTCAAGTGTTTGAGGGACAAAACAAAGCTTGATGGGGCTGGTATATAGTTAAGTGTGTAGGAAGTGAGTATAAAATGAAGTAAAATAGGAAACAGGGGCTAGACCACATGTAGCTTTGTAAAACACAAAAAGGAGTTCGGACTTATTCTAAATGTGACAGGAAGTTTTAAGTAAAGGCATGACATAATCTGATGCAGATTTTTAAACATGATCCTTCTGGTTGTAGTATGAATGCTTGTAACAGAATGGGAGCCCAGTGACGAGGACATTGTAGTAATCCATGTGACATATGATTGGTGTCTCAGACTAGGGTGTGGTCATTGGAGAAGAGACACAGTGTTGTAATTGGGATGTGTTCTGGAGATAGTATTACCAGGATTTGTTGTTGGCTTAGCAGTGGGAGGAGAGCTGAGAGAAAAGAGATAAATCAAGAATGACTCCTAAGTTTGGGATTTTTCTGCAACAAGACTGATGTTTGTATTATTTTCTGAGATGAGAAAGTTTAGGTAAGGGAGCGGTGTAATCCAAATAGTTAAAATATGGACTTTGGAGCCAAGCTGCTTAGCTTCAAATCTCAGTGCTGTAGCCTGTGGCCTTTGGCAAATTTTTAAATCTGTGGGTCACAGTTTCCCCATCTGCACAAAGGGGATAATAACAGTGATAATAATAGTACCTACATAACAGGGTTGTTGTAAGGATTACATAAATTAATGGTTAAAGCACTTGGAACAATGTCTGTCATAGAGTAAGTGCTATGTTACTTGTTACAATTCTCCTTTCTAGTGGATTCACTTGCAACTTTGTAAGCTTCATCCCTCTAACTCTGTGCTCTGGATCTCACTTTATGTTTATTATTTTGCCCTCTTCTTGCCTCTGACTTGGTCTTCCTTCTATTGGGATCCAGGAGATAAACAGAGGAGGCTCATATGGTCAACTCAGGCTCTGTGGGTAAGCTGTCTGCAATTAGGTAGAGGAGAAGTTGCCTCAGGCAGGAAGGGAGACTACACTTATCTTGGCAGTCAGCGTATCTTGAGGCTCCAGGATGGGCTGACTTTGATAGGGTTTGTTACAGACCAGGTATAGAGTGTATGCTGGGGAAAGGCTTTGGCAAGCTGTTGATGTTTCATGATACTGCACTCTGGCCTCTTTTTCCCTTTTCTGGATCATATGTTCTATTCTCTGTCTTATCTCTTCAAAAGATACCTACAAACTAACCCTTGATTTGTATGTTCCCTTCAAATGGATATCCTGCTGAATATTAATAGTTTTTTTTTTCCTGAGGGGAGGGTGAGGTGTCCTATGATCATATTTCATGGTAAAGAAAATTAAACATTTTTAGGAGCCTCTACTCTGCTAATGTACATTGTGAATCTCCAAAAAGAAAGATAAAGTTACAGCATTCCTTAAACTTACTTGAACAAGGAGTCCTCCTCTTAGATGAGTATGTCACATTTTGGGAAATGCTGTCATAGCCACACCCCTCTCAGGAGAGCCCAGCACCATGACCCTTCTTTTGATAGGAACACACTCGTGTCTAATTTCACTGTCCTAGAGGATTTGCCTTCTCAGCTCAATTTTTAATGTGGAAAGAAGAAAATGTCAGACTTTAGAAGCTGTCAAGCCTGTCTCAAATTCTGACCCTGCCGCTTACAAACTGTGTGCTTTAAGCAAGTTCCTTTGCCTCTCTGGACTTTAACAAAAGCCTTATTTGTATAATAAAAATGTAGTAATTCCTGTTCTTCAGGAGTATTATGAGAGTTGAAATACTGTATTTGAGGGCAACTGGTACACTAAATGTGGTCCACAGTCTTGAGAAGTTACTTTTCAGACATCAGCAGGCAGGTGGGGCATTTAAGTCTTTCTGTTGTTTAGGACATGGCATTGCACAGGAAATGACTCACGGAAGAAGACATGATGCTAGAAACCTGACTAGAAATGGGATTGGAATGACCCTGGCACACAGGTCTGTAATACTCAGATATAACCACTAGAGGACGAGGACTTATGCTCAGAAGCTTTTTAAAAAAATGAAACCTTTTCTGATTATAAACTTACCAAATATACCAAAGGGGAAATGTGGGGGAAAGTGATAAATTAGGAGATCGGGATTAACATATACACACTATTATATATAAAATAGATAACTAGCAAGGACCTACTGTATAGCACAGGGAACTCTACTCAGTATTCTATAATAACCTATATGGGAAAAGAATCTGAAAAAGAGTGGCTATTTATATATATATATATGTACATATATATACATGTATAACTGATTCACTTTGTTGCACACCTGAAACTAGCACAACATTGTAAATCAAATATACTCTAATAAAAATTTAAAAAAAATAAACTTACCAAATAAATGCTCATTGTAGAAATTCTGGAGAATACAGAAAAGTTAGCAAGGAAAATTTTTAAATCTTTCATGATTCCACTCCACCCCTAGAGACATTGTTAATGAATATTTTATTTTCCTCCAGCGTTTTTTGCATTGTATATATTTATAGAGTTTATATCATGCCGTGTATGTAATTTTGGTTCTTGCTTTATTCATTGAACACAACCACATAATCATTTCCCCTCTCAAGTCACTTGAGAATTATTTGTCAATATGCTATATATTTTAAAATAAGCATATTTTAACTTATGAATGCTTTCTAAAATGAATGTAAGCTGAGGTTGCTACTGAATTTTTATTATTTTTAATAAAGCTGTGGTGAAAATCTTTGTGCATAAAATGTTTCTGTATTTCAAGTAATGCCTTTAGGCTCAATTCCCAGAAGTGGGATTCCTGGGCTCAGGAACTTGTTGTTTGAAGGCTCATGATATATGTAGCTGGAATTCTTTCCAGATTGGCTACATCAATTTTTATTTCCACCAGCAGTCTCAGTTACTCTACACTCTCTCTGGCAATTAGTATGCATATTCTAAAAGGGCTTTGCTAATTTGATAGGAGAAAAATACTGACTTGTTTAATTTGCATTTCTTTGATTACATATGACGTTGAGTATTTTTCAATGTGTGTATTATCCATTTGTATTTCTTTAGTGATTTGTCTGTTCACATCTTTTACTCTGTATGCACTGGGAGTCTTGCTCATTCCTGTGAATTATTCATATTTTAAGGTTTTTGAACTTTTTGTCTTATTTGTTGCAAATGATTTTTAGTTTTGCTCTCTTTAAAATTGCATCTTGTATTTAGGTATATAAATAACTGTTGAGACTTATGACCAAGCGTTTGTAGAGATTGATAAAGGACAGAGCAGTAATTTGAAAAGCATGTAGAGATATTGGAGGCATTGGAAAATCAAGTACCTATCTGAAATTCTTTGGTGTTGGAGCTGTAATAATAATGATGGTTCATGTGTATTGAGTGCTTGCCAGTTGCCAGGCACACTGCTGAGTGACATCAGTAATCTCATTTAATTTCTATCCCAACACCATGAAGAAGATATTATAATTATGATATTTAGAGAGAAAAGTCACTTTTCTGAAGTCAGCTGATAACAGCTATCTCTAGATCCTGCAGTTCTAAACATTGTGCTCTATTTCCTTGGTATTGAGTCCTGAGGACCTTGTGTATGGTTACACAGGTTATTCACTATTCAAGGAGTGCCACTCACATTGTAGTCCAGTTTGTGCATGGCACAACTCTAGGGAGTACCAGAGTTGTGCCATGCACAAACTGTGTGATCATATGCAGTTTTCCAGTGAGTTCCTTCCCTTTGATAAAGGAATTTTGGAGAATATATTTGGCCCTTGGAAATATGAGATCTGACTATGGGGATGTGCTCAAACTATTTTTGACTTCTGAATCAATTTTCCCATAGAGAAAAGTGATGGGTTCAACTAAATCAATGCCCTAAAAAAGTGTAGCATGGATTCCAGAGATGACATCAGGCATGCTTATAGAAGGTAATTCCCATGATAATTTCTTTAACAGTAACAAATTTATTTTATACTTATCTTCTAATAGTGACATATTACTGGTTCTCCACTTATAATAGTGTTATAATTTCCTTTAAAAATAAATGCCTGTAAGTAAAAAGTAGATTTAAACAAAAAATTAAATGTGGTCACATAGGTAGAATTTGAATGTCTATTTCTTTACTGTCTGTCTTTTTCAATGAGAATGTAAACTCCACAGGAGAAGGACATTTGTCTATCTTACTATTGTATTCCCAGATTCTAGAGCAATGTTTGGCATGTAGTAGGTACTCAATGAATGCTATTGAATTAATTTAAAAAGAATGAATGGAATTCTGTGTTCCAGTCTGGCATGTAAGGAGCTTGGAAATTGTTGCTCTCATTCTCACAATAAGAACAAAGCTGAACAAATGGAAAACCAACAACTCTTTTTAGATCCATTAAGAATTTAGGTCACAAATCAAAACTACAATAAGGTATCACTTCACACTGGTCAGAGTGGCCATCTTCAAAAAATCTACAAACAATAAATGCTGGAGAGGATGTGGAGAAAAGGGAACTTTCTTACACTGTTGGTGAGAATGTAAGTTGATATAGCCACTATGGAGAACAGTATGAAAGATCCTTAAAAAACTAAAAATAGAACTACCATATGACTCAGCAATCCCACTCCTGGGCATATGCCCAGAGGAAAACATAATTCAAAGAGATACATGCACCCCAATGTTCATTGCAGCACTATTTATAATAGCCAGGTCATGGAAGCAACGTAAATGTCTATCAACAGAAGAATGGATAAAGATGTGGCACATATATACAATGGAATATTACTCAGCCATATAAAGGAATGAAATTGTGCCATTTGCAGAGACATGGATGGACCCAAAGACTGTCATACAGAATGAAGTAAATCAGAAAGAGAAAAATATCACATAATATCGCTTATATGTGGAATCTAGAAAAATGATACAGATGAACTTATTTGCAAAGCATAGAGACGTAGATGTAGAAAATGGACGTATGGATACAGTGTGGGGGGAAGGGGGTGGGATGAACTGGAAGATTGGGATTGACATATATACACTACTATGCATAAAATAGATAACTAATGAGAACCTACTGTATAGCACAGGGAACTCTATTCAGTGCTCTGTGGTGACCTAAATGGGATGGAAATCCAAAAAAGAGTGGATATATGTATATGTATAGCTGATTCACTTTGCTGTACAGTAGAAACTAAAACAACATTGTAAAACAACTATACTCCAATAAAAATTAATTAAAAAGAGAATTTAGGTCACAATAAAGATGGTGAAGTAAGAGGATGTGGATTCTCCCTTCATGAACATATCAAAAGTACATCCACATGTGAAAATATTCTCACAGAAAACTAACTAGAAACTGGCAGAAGGACTCATACAACGAAGGCTATAAGAAAGATAGACATGTAATCAGGTAGGATGGGAAGAAAAGCATCAAGTTAGGACCTGTGCTTCTAGGAGGGTACTAAGAAGAAAAGGGAGATCCCATGGATAAATGCTTGCCCTGGGGAGTGAGTGGGTTGAGCCACAGACTGGCATCCCAGTCCTGGGGTCCTACACGTAGGAGACAAGGCCCACTGGCTTCTTGGAGAAATTCTGGGACAGATAGAAAGACTAGAGAAGCATAGATTCATGAGGACTCCACAGGTGCTCGTTTGCCCCCAGGCAGGGTTGAGAGAGGTCTGCCCTAATGGTTGCTGCCTTGCCAAGCTCGCCAGTCTGAGCTGAGCAAACATGTTGGCCTCACTCTCTCCATGTCACAGCTTGGCACTAGATCTAGGGCAACACAAGACCTGGGAAAAGACTCAATCTAGGGACATAGAAGTGACCCAAGGGCCCAAAGCATTGCCCAAGTGGGCAGTGGCAGACATTGTTGGCACATACTCAAACAGCACCCCAGAAGTAGCCCAGACTTCTGACAGAAGTGCAGCAGATGGAATTCTTGGACTGCCTCATTACATGCCTGAGTCCAAGCTGGATGAATGCTCCAGCCTCACCCACTCCATGCCACAGAATAACACTAGATATGGGGCAGCCATGAAGGGCAAAAGATGTGAACATAGGCTCTGTCTGAGTGGAGCTGTAGACACCTACACAGGCAGTGCATTGGACCTCTCTAAGTACATGAGCCCCACTTTAACACTCCCTTCCTCTAAGGCAAAGGCCCCAGTGTGTGGAGAAGAGAAAACACACACAAAGGGAACAGAGCCAGCTTGAGCTCAACCTTCTGGGCTTCCACTCCAGCAACTAGGAAGACCCCACCCCTGTTTTGGCCACTGAGGAGAGAGGAGGTCCCCATCTCACAGCTTGCATATACTTTATCTCCTCCATCACCAGCCACAATCCCTACCAAGGTGACAGTGGCCAGCAAATCCTTAGGAAAAATGTGACTGGTGTCCACATCAAACCTAGTTCTCCCACTAAAGGCATTGGGCACACACAGTCTACATAGGGATGCTCTCACATAAGAACACCCTTTCAAGACCACAATAGGTAACTGTTTCACTTAAATTCATAGAGACAGAGAAAGTTAGGTAAAATGAAAAGGCAGAGGAACTACTCTCAATTGAAAAAGCAAGAGAAAACACCTGAAAAAATAAATAATGAAAGAGAAATAAGCAATCTACCAGAAAAAGAATTAAAAACACTGGTAATAAAAATGCTAACTGAATTAGGGAAGAGCGTTGAACTAAACACAGATCACTTTAACAAGGAACTAGAAAATACAAAGAAGACCCAATCAAAAATAGTTAATCCAATATCTGAGATAAAAAGCCCTCTAGAAACAATGAACAGCAGACTAAATGACACAGAATGAATAAGTGGTCTGGAAGATAGATAAATGGAAATGACCCAATCAGAGCAGCAGACAGAAAGACAAATTTTTAAAAAATGAGCACACCATATAATATCACTGGAATAACATCAAACATGTCAAAATTTGCATTATAGGGTTTCCAGAAGAAGAGAGAGAAGAGTATCAAAAAATGTATTTGAAGAAAGTACCGTTCAGAGCTTCTCAAATCTAAATAAGGAAACTGATATCCTGGTACAGGAAGCACAGAGTTTCTTAAACAAGATGAACTCAAGCAGATCCACAAAAAGACATATCATAATTAAAATGGCAAAAGTTAAAGATAAAAGAGAATTCTAAAGGCAACAAGAGAAAACAAATAATCAGTTACAAGGGAACCCCTGAAGGCTATGAGCTGATTTCTCTACAGAACTTTGTAAGCCAGAAGGGAGTGTCATGATATATTCAAAGTACTGAAAGGAAAAAACCCTGAAACCTAGGATACTCTACCCAGCAATATTATCATTTAGAACAGAAGGAGGGACAAAGAACTTCTCAGACAAACAAAAACTGAATGAATTCAGCAGTACTAAACATACCCTAAGAGAAATGTTGATGTGTCTTCTCTAAATGGAAAAGTAGTATGATATATAGGAAAGGGAAAATCCCAATAAGAAAGGCATATACATAATAAGGCTTGAAGATTACTTAAATAAGCCAGTACATGGATTAAGAGACAAAAACATTTTTAAGCAAATATAATTACAGTAAATAGTAAAGGGATAATCATGAAGATGTAAAATAGGACATCAAACACGCAAAATGTGGGGGAAGGTAATAAACAATATAGATCGTTTAGAATGTGTTTGAATTTAAATGACTATCAGTATAAATCAAGTAGATATAATTATGGGTCAACATATATGAACCACATTGTAACCACAAATCAAAAACCTACAATAACTACACACACAAAAACACAAAGGAAGGAACTGAAGCATACTAAAGAAGAAAATCATTGAACCATAACAGAACGTAGAAGAAATGAACAGAGAACTAAAAAAAAAACAAAAAAACCCAAAACTGGAAAACAAATAATAAAATGGCAATAAGTACAAAACTATCAATAAGTACTTAAAATGTGAGTGGACTAAATGCTTTGATCAAAAGACAAAGGGTGCCTGACTGGATAAACGCACACACACACACACACACACACACACAAACAAAAATGAAAAACAAACAAACAAAAAACCCAAGACCCTTCAATATGCTGTCTGCAAGAGACAGACTTCAGGTATAAAGACACACAGACTGAAAATGAGGGAATGGAAAAAGATATTTCATGCAAATGGAAACAAGAAAGAGAGGGTAATAATACTCTATCAGACAAACTAGATTTTAAAACAAAGGCCATAACAAAAGACAAAGGAGGGCATTATATAATGATAAAGAGATCAATACAAGAAGAGGATATTCCACTCATTAACATATATGCACCCAATACAGGAGCACCTAAATGTATAAAGCAAACACTAACAGACATACAGGGAGAAATTGAAAATAATACGATAATAGTAGAAGACTTTAACACCCTACTGACATCAATGAACAGATCACCCAGACAAAAAGTCCATAAGGCAAGAGTGGCCTTAAATGACACAATAGACCAGTTGGAATAAATTGGTATTTATAGGTTATTACATTCAAAAACTGCAGCATATAAACTCTTTTCATGTGAACATGGAACGTTCTCCCCAAGATGTCACATACTACACTAAAAAACAAACCTCAGAAAATTTAAGGGGATAGAAATTATATTATGTATTTACTCTGACCACAATATAATGAAACTAGAAATCAACTACAGAAAGAAAAATGGGAAAATAACAAAGGCATAGAGACTAAACAACATCCTCCTAAAAAACCAATGGGTCAATGAAGAAATCAAAGAGGAAATCAGAAAATACCTTTAGATAAATGAAAATAAAAACACAACTTTCCAAAATTTATGGGATGCAGCAAAAAGTTATGAGGGAAGTTCATAGTGATATAGGCCTTCCTCATAAAACAAGAAAAAATCTAAAATAAACAACTTTACCTACCACCTAAAAGAGCAGAAGAAGAAGAACAAAGACCAAAGTAAGAAGAAGGAAAGGAATAATAAAGATCAGAGAGGAAATAAATAAGACAAAGATAGAAAAACAATAGATCAATGAAACGAAGAGCTCTTTTTTCTGAAAAGATAAACAAAACTGATAAACCTTTAGCCAGGTTGACCAAGATGAACAGAGAGAGGACCCATATAAAGGAAATAAAAAATGAAAGAGGAGAAATAAAAACTGATACCACAGAGATAAAAAAAATCATAAGAGAATACAATTAACCTTTATATGCCAACAAATTGGACAACCTAGAAGAAGTGGACAAATTTCTAGAACCATACAACCTACCAAGACTGAGTCAAGAAGAAACAGAGAATTTGAACAGACTAAAGTAAATTGAATTTGTAATAAGAAAAACCTCCCAGCACACAAAAGTCCAATAAAGAAGTATTAATATCTACTCTTCTCAAACCATTGAGTAAAATTGAATAGGAGAGAACACTCCCAAATTCATTCTACAATGCCACCATTACCCTGATACAAAAACCAAACAAAGACACTTAAAAAAATTACAGGCCAATATCTTTGATGAATATAGATGTAAAATTCTCAACAAAACATTAGGAAACTGAACCCAACAATACATAAAAAGGATCATATACCATGATCAGGTTCAATTTACCACAGGGTCACAACAATGGTTCGACATTCTCAAATGGAGCAATGTGATACACCACATTAAAAAAAGGAAAGATAAAAATCACATGATCATCACAATAGACACAGAAAAAACATTTGACAAAATTTAACATACTTCATGATGAAAACTCTCATCAAAGTGGATATAGAAGGAACATATCTCAACATAATAAAGACAATTTATGACAAAACCATAGCCAACATCATAAGCAATGGTGAACAGCTGAAAGCCTTTCTGCTAATTCAGGAAAAGTTAAGCATTCCCACTCTCACCAATTCTATTTAACATCGTTTGGAAGTCCTAGGCAGAGTAATCAGACAAGAACACCAAATAAAAATTATCCAAACTGGAATAGAAGAGGTAAAACTGTCACTATTTGCAGATAACATGATATTTTATAGAGAGAACCCAAAAGCTTCCACCGTCAAAATATTGGAAATAATAAATGAATTCAGCACGGTTGCAGGATACAAGATTAATGTACAGAAATCTCTTTCATTTCTATACACTAATAATGAAATATCAAAGTTTAAAAATCCAGTTAAAAATCAGATAAAACACAATAGAATAACCAGGAATAAACCTAAACAAGGAGGTGAAAGATTTATACTATGAAAATTGTAAAATATTGAGGAAGAAAACTGAAGATGACACAAAGAAATGGAAAGATACTTAGTGCTCCTGGATTGGAAGAATTAATATTGTTAAAATGGTCATAATCCCCAAAGTAATCTACAGATTTAATGCAGTCCCTATCAAAATACCCATGACATTCTTCACAGAACTAGAACACATTCACATGGAACCACAAAAGACCCCAAATTGCCAAAGCAATCTTGAGATAAAAGAACAAAGCTGGAGGTAACCCCCACCCCAGACTTCAGACTATACTACACAGCTACAGTAATGAAAACAGCTTGGTATTGGCACAAAACAGACACCTAGCTCAATGGAACAGAATAGAGAGTCCAGAAATAAACCCATGCACCTATGGTCAATTAACCTACAACAAAGAAAGAAATAATATACAACAGAGAAAAGACAGTCTCTCAATAAGTGGTCCTGGGAAAACTGGGCAGCCACATGTAAAACAATGAGATTAGAACATTCCATATACAAAAATAAACTCAAAATGGATTAAAGCCTTAAATGTAAGGCCTGAAACTATCAAACTCCTAGAAGAGAACATAGAATGAATATTCTTTGAAATAAAATGGAGCAATACTTTTTTTGATCAGTCTCCTAAGGCAAAAGAAATACAAACAAAATTAAACCAAAGGAATCTAATTAAATTTAAAAGTTTTTCCATGGCAAAGGAAACCACTGACAAAATGAAAAGACAATCTACAGAATGGGAGAAAATATTTGCAAATGATGCAACTGACAAAAGGGGTTAATATCAAAAGTAAACACACAGCTCATACATCTTGATATCAAAAAGACAAACAACCCAACTGAAAAATGGACAGAACCTGAATAGACCTTTCTCCAAAGAAGACGTACAGATGGCTATGAGGCACATGAAAAGGTGCTCAACATCACTAATTATTAGAGAAATGCAAATTAAAACCACAAGGAGATATCACCTCACACCTGTCAGAATGGCTATCATCAAAAAATCTACAAATAATAAGCTTTGGCAAGGATGTGGAGAAAAGGGAACACTGTACACTCTTGGTGAGAATGTAAATGGGTGAAGCCACTGTGGAAAAGAGTATGGAGGTTCCTCAAAAAACAAATAATAGAACTACCATATGATTCAGCAATTCCTTTCCTGGGTATATATCTGGATAAAATGAAAACAGTAATTCAATGAGACACATCCACCCCAATGTTCATAGAAGCACGATTTACAATACAAGAAATGGAAGCCAGGGGAGACCTACAAGATGGTGGAGGAGTAAGGCGTGGAGATCACCTTCCTTCCCACAAAGGCATCAGAAATACATCTACATGTGGAACAACTCCTACAGAACACCTACTGAAAGCTAGCAGAAGACCTTGGATTCCCAAAAGGCAAGAAATTCCTCATATACCTGGGTAGGGCAAAAGAAAAAAGAATAAAACAGAGACAAAAGAATAGGGACAGGACCTGCACCTCTGGGAGGGCACTGTGAAGAAGGAAAAGTTTCCACACACAAGGAAGCCCCTTCACTGGCAGAGACGAGGGTGGAGTGGGGGGAAGCTTCAGAGCCACAGAGGAGAGTGCAGCAATAGGGGTGCAGAGGGCAAAGCAGAGAGATTCCCACACAGAGGATTGGTGCCGACCAGCCCTCAAAAGCCTGAGAAGCTTGTCTGCTCACCCGCTGGGGCAGGTGGGGACTGGGAGTTGAGGCTCAGGCTTCAGAGTTCAGATCCCAAGGAGAGGACAGGGGTTGGCCGCGTGAACACAGCCTGAAGGGGGTTAGTGCACCACAGCTAGCCAGGAGGGAGTCCAGGAAAAAGTTTGGATCTGCTTAAGAGGCAAGAGACCATTGTTTCCAGGTGCTTCAGGGGAAGGGATTCAGAGCACCGCCTAAATGAGCTCCAGAGAAGGGCATAAGCCACAGGGATCAGCGCGGACACCAGAGACTGGCATGAAATGTTAAGGCTGCTGCTGCAGCCATCAAGAAGCCTGTGTGCAAGAACAGGTCACTATCCACACCTCCCCTCCCGGGAGCCTGTGCAGCCCACCACTGCCAGGGTCCTGTGATTCAGGGACAACTTCCCCGGGAGAACACATGGCACACCTCAGGCTGTTGCAATGTCACGCTGGCCTCTGCCACCACAGGCTCAGCCCGCATTCCGTACCTCTCCCTAACCCTGGCCTGAGTGAACCAGAGCCACCTACTCAGCTGCTACTTTAACCCTGTCCTGTCTGAGCGAAGAACAGACACCCTCAGGTGACCTACACGCATAGGTAGGGCCAAATAAAAAGCTGAAACCCAGGAGCTGTGCGAACAAAGAAGAGAAAGGGAAATTTCTCCCAGCAGCCTCAGGAGCAGTGGATTAAATCTTCACAATAAACTTCATGTACGCTGCATCTCTGGAATACCTGAATAGACAGTGAATCATCCCAAAATTGAGGCAGTGGACCTGGGGAGCAACTGTAGACTTGGGGTTTTCTTTCTGCATCTAATTTGTTTCTGGTTTTATGTTTATCTTAGTTTAGTATTTACAGTTTATTATCACTGGTAGATTTGTTTATTGATTTGGTTGCTCTCTTCCTTTTAAAAAAAATATTTCCTTTTTCTCTTTTTGTGAGTGTGCACGGGTATGCTTTTTTGTGTGATTTTGTCTGTATTGCTTTGCTTTTACCTAGAGAGCCCTAGGGTTATGTCTGTCGGTTTTAATTTTTTTTCTTCTTCTTCTTCTTTAGTATAGATTTTAGTGCTTGTTATCATTACTGGATTTGTTTTTTGGTTTGATTGCTCTCCTCTTTCTTTTTTTATTACTTTTAAATTTTTTATTTTTAATAATTTCTTTATTTTAATAACTTTATTTATTCAGTTTTTTTTCTTTCTTTCCTTCTTTTTTTCTTCCTTTTCTTCTAAGCCATGTTGCTGAAAGGGTCTTGGGGCTCCAGCCAGGTGCCAAGCCTGTGTCTCTGAGGTGGGAGAGCCGAGTTCACGACATTGGTCCACCAGAGACTTCCAGGCTCCACGTAATATCAAATGGTGAAAGCTCTCCCAGAGATCTCCATCTCAACGCTAAGACCCAGCTCCACTCTATGACCAGCATACAGTGCTGGATACCCTATGCCAAACAACTAGCAAGAGAGGAACACAACAAAACCCATTAGCAGAGAGGTTGCCTGAAACCATAATGTCACAGGCACCTCAAAACACACCACCAGACATGGTCCTGCCCACCAGAAAGACAAGATCCAGCCTCATCCACCAGAACACAGACACCAGTCCCCTCCACCAGGAAGCTTACAGAACCCACTGAACCAACCTTAGCCACTGGGGGAAGACACCAAAAACAATGGGAACGATGAACCTACAACCTGTGAAAAGGAGACCCCAAACACAGTAAGTGAAGCAAAATGAGAAGACAGAGGAACACACAGCAGATGAAGGAGCAAGGTAAAAACCCACCAGACCAAAGAAATGAAGACGAAATTGGCAGTCTACCTGATAAAGAATTCAGAGTAATGATAGTAAAGGTGAGGCAAAATCTTGGAAATAGAATGCAGAAAATAAAAGAAACATTTAATAATGACCTAGAAGAACTAAAGAGCAAACAATGATGAACAACACGATAAATAAAATTAAAAATTCTCTAGAAGGAATCAATAGCAGAACAACTGAGGCAGAAGAACAGATAAGGGACCTGGAGATAAAATAGTGGAAATAAGTACCACAGAGCAGAATAAAGAAAAAAGAATGAAAAGAATTGAGGACAGTCTCAGAGATTTCTGGGACAATATTAAACCCACCAACATTAGAATTATAGGGGTCCCAGAAGAAGAAGAGAAAAAGAAAGGGACTGAGAAAATATTTGAAGAGATTATAGTTGAAAACTTCCCTAATATGGGAAAGGAAATAGTCAATCAAGTCAAGGAAGCACAGAGATTCCCATACAGGATAAATCCAAGGAGAAATACCCCAAGAAACATATTAATCAAACTATCAAAAATAAAATACAAAGAAATATTATTAAAAACAGGAAGAGCAAAACAACAAATAACATACAAGGGAATCCCCATAAGGTTAACAGCTGATCTTTCAGCAGAAACTGTGCAAGCCAGAAGAGAGTGGCAGGACATATTTAAAGTGAAGAAAGGGAAAAACCTACAACCAAGATTACTCTACCCAGCAAGAATCTCATTCAGATTTGACAGAGAAATTAAAACCTTTACAGACAAGCAAACGCTAAGAGAATTCAGCACCACCAAACAGGTTTACAGCAAATGCTAATGGAACTTCTCTAGGCAGGACACACAAGAGAAGGAAAAGACCTTCAATAACAAACCCAAAACAATTAAGAAAATGGTAATAGAAATGGACATATTGATAACTACCTTAAATGTAAATGCATTAAATGCTCCAACCAAAAGACATAGACTAGCTGAATGGATACAAAAACAAGACCCATATATATGCTGCCTGCAAGAGCCCCATGTCAAAACCTAGGGACACACACAGACTGAAAGTGAAGGGATGAAAACGATATTCCATGCAAATGGAAATCAAAAGAAAGCTGGAGTAACAATTCTCATATCAGACAAAATAGACTTTAAAATAAAGACTATTACAAGGGACAAAGAAGGACACTAATAATGATCAAGGAGTCAATCGAAAAGGAAGATATAACAATTGTAAATATTTATGCACCCAAAATAGGAGCACCTCAATACATAAGGCAAACGCTAACAACCATAGAAGGGGAAATCGACAGTAACACAATAATACTTGGGACATTAACACCTCACTGTCAGCAATGGACAGATCATCCAAAATGAAAATAAATAAGGAAACACAAGCTTTAAATGATACATTAAACAAGATGGACTTAACTGATATTTATAGGACATTCCATCCAAAAACAATGGCATACACATTCTTCTCAAGTGCTCATGGAACATTCTCCAGGATAGATCATATTTGGGTCACAAATCAAGCCTTGGTACATTTAAGAAAATTGAAATCATATCAAGTATATTTTCCGACCACAGCACTATGAAACTAGATATCAGTTACAGAAAAAATGTGTAAAAATACAAATACACTACTATATAACCAAGAGGTCACTGAAGAAATCAAAGAGGAAATCAAAAAATACCTAGAAACAAATGACAAGGAAAACACAATGACCCAAAACCTATGGGATGCAGCCAAAGCAGTTCTAAGAGGGAAGTTTATAACAATAAAATTCTACCTCAAGAAACAAGACACATCTCAAATAAACCACCTAACCTTACAACTAAAGCAGTTAGAGAAAGGAGAACAAAAAATCTCCAAAGTTATCAGAAGGAAAGAAATCATAAAAATCAGATCAGAAATAACTGAAACAGAAAGGAAGCAAACAATATCAAAGATCAAAAAAACTAAAAGCCGGTTCTTTGAGAAGATAAACACAATTGATAAACCATTAGCCAGACTGAAAAGAAAAAGAGGGAGAAGGCGCAAATCAATAGAATTAGAAATGAAAAAGGAGAAGTAACACCTGACACTGCAGAAATACAAAGGATAATCAGAGGTTACTACGAGCAACTATAGGTCAATGAAAGAGACAACCTGGAAGAAATGGACAAATTCTTAGAAAAGCACAACCTTCTGAGACTGAAGGAGGAAGAAATAGAAAATATAAAGAGACCAATCACAAGCACTGAAATTGAGACTGTGATTAAAAATCTTCCAACAAACAAAAGCCCAAGACCAGATGGCTTCACAGACGAATTCTATCAAACATTTAGAGAAGAGCTATCAACTATCCTTCTCAAACTCTTCCAAAATATAGCAGAGGGAGGAACACTACCTAGCTCATTCTATGGAGCTATGATCACCCTGATACCAACACCAGACAAAGATGTCAAAAAGAAAGAAAACTACAGGCCAATATCACTGATGAATATAGATGCAAAAATCCTCAACAAAAGACTAGCAAACAGAATCCAACTACACATTAAAAGGATCATGCACCATGATCAAGTGGGATTTACCCCAGGGATGCAAGGATTCTTCAATATACGCAAATCAACCAATGTGATACACCATATTAACAAATTGAAGAATAAAAACCATATGATCATCTCAATAGATGCAGAAAAAGCTTTTGACAAAATTCAACACCCATTTATGATAAAAACTCTCCAGAAAGTGGGCATAGAGGGAACCTACCTCAACATAATAAAGGCCATATATGACAAACCCATAGAAAACATCATTCTCAATGGTGAAAAACTGAAACCATTTCCTGTAAGATCAGGAAAAAGACAAGGTTGCCCACTCTTACCACTATTATTCAACAGAGTTCTGGAAGTTTTAGGCACAGCAATCAGAGAAGAAAAAGAAATAAAAGGAATCCAAATTAGAAAGGAAGAATTAAAGCTGTCACTGTTTACAGATGATATGATAGTATACATAGAGAATCCTAAAGATGCTACCAGAAATCTAGTAGAACTAATCAATGAATTTGGTAAAGCAGCAGGATACAAAATTAATGCACAGAAATATCTTGCATTCCTATACACTAAGGATGAAAAACATGAAAGAGAAATTAAGAAAACACTCCCATTTACCATTGCAACAAAAAGAATACAATAGCCAGGAATAAACCTACATAAAGAGACAAAAGACCTGTATGCAGAGAACTATAAGACACTGATGAAAGAAATTAAAGATGATACCAACAGATGGAGAGTTATACCATGTTCTTGGATTGGAAGAATCAACATTGTGAAAATGACTATACTACACAAAGCAATCTACAGATTCAATGCAATCCCTATCAAACTACCACTGGCATTTTTCACAGAACTAGAACAAAAAATTTCACAATTTGTATTGAAACACACAAGACCCCGAATAGCCAAAGCAATCTTGAGAAAGGAAAATGGAGCTGGAGGAATCAGACTGGCTCCCAGACTTCAGACTATAGTACAAAGCTACAGTAATCAAGATAGTAAGGTACTGGCACAAAAACAGAAATATAGATCAATGGAACAGGATAGAAACCCAGAGATAAACCCACACACATATGGTCCCCTTATTTTTGATAAAGGAGGCAAGAATACACAGTGGAGAAAAGGCAGCCTCTTCAATAAGTGGTGCTGGGAAAAGTGGACAGCTACATGTAAAAGAATGAAATTAGAACACTCCCTAACACCGTAAACAATAATACACTCAGAATGGGTTAAAGACCTAAATGTAAGGCCAGACACTATAAAAGTCTTAGAGGAAAACATAGGTAGAACACTCTATGACATAAATCACAGCAAGATCCTTTTTGACCCACCTCCTAGAGAAATGGAAATAAAAACAAAAATAAACAAATGGGACCTAATGAAACTTAAAAGCTTTTGCACAGTGAAGGAAAACATAAACAAGATGAAAAGACAACCCTCAGAATGGGAGAAAATATTTGCAGATGAAGCAAATGTCAAAGCATTAATTTCTAAAATTTACAAGCAGCTCATGCCGCTCAATATCACAGAAAACAAAAAACGCAATCCAAAAATGGGCAGAAGACCTAAGTAGACATTTCTCCAATGAAGATATACAGATTGCTAACAAACGCATGAAAGGATGCTCAACATCACTAATCATTAGCGAAATGCAAATCAAAACCACAATGAGGTATCACCTCACACCATTCAGAATGGCCATCATTAAAAATCTACAAACAATAAATGCTGGAGAGAGGGTGGAGAAAACGGTACCCTCTTTCACTGTTGTTGGGAATGTAAATTGACACAACCACTGTGGAGAACACTATGGAAGTTCCTTAAAAAACTAAAAATAGAACTACCATATGACCCAGTAATCCCAGTACTGGGCATATACCCTGAGAAAACCATAATTCAAAAAGAATCATGTACCACAATGTTCATTGCAGCTCTATTTACAATGGCCAGGACATGGAAGCAACCTAAGTGTCCATCATCAGATGAATGGATAAGGAAGATGTGGCACATATATGCAATGGTACATTACTCAACCATGAAAGGAAATGAAACTGAGTTGTTTGTGATGAGGTGGATGGATCTAGAGTCTGTCATACAGAGTGAAGTAAGTCAGAAAGAGAAAAACAAATACCGTATGCTAACACTTATGTATGGAATCTAAAAAAAAAGAAAAGTTTTCTGAAGAACCTAGGGGCAGGACAGCAATAAAGACGCAGACATAGAGAATGATCTTGAGGACACGGGGAGGGGGAAGTGTAGGCTGGGACGAAGTGAGAGAGTAATATGTACATATATACACTACCAAATGTAAAATAGATAGCTAGTGGGAAGCAGCCACATAGCACAGGGAGATCAACTCGGTGCTTTGTGACCACCTAGAAGGGTGGGATAGGGCTGGTGAGA
This sequence comes from Balaenoptera borealis, assembly GCF_965194805.1. Taxonomy (NCBI): domain Eukaryota; kingdom Metazoa; phylum Chordata; class Mammalia; order Artiodactyla; family Balaenopteridae; genus Balaenoptera; species Balaenoptera borealis. The sequence continues at coordinate 51,733,398 of NC_138881.1, read as the reverse complement.
GGGTGACACAAGATGGATGAGACATGAGGATATATGTATATGTATAGCTGATCGACTTTGTTATAAAGCAGAAACTAACACACCATTTTAAAGCAGTTAAACTCCAATAAAGATCGTTAAAAAAATAAAGAAGGAAAGAAATGGAAGAGAGGCACATTCTCATCAACAGAAGATTGGATAAATAAGATGTGCTCTATATATACACAATGGACTATTAGCTCAGTCCTAAGAAAGAATGAAATACTGCCATTTGCAGCAATGTGGATGAACCTAGAGAATACTATGCTTAGTCAAATAAGTCAGACAGAGAAAGGCAAATACTGTATGATATCATTTATGGAATCTAAAAACTAATACAAATGAATGTATATGCAAAACAGAAACAGACTCACAGATATGGAAAACAAACTTGTGTGTACCAACAGGGGGAGGGAAGGAGGAAGGGACAAATTAGGTGTATGGGATTAACAAATACAAACTATTATACATACAATAGATTAGCAACAAGGATATATTATATAGCACAGTGAATTATACACATTATCTTGTAATAACCTATAATGAAGTGTAATCTGCAAAAATACTGAGTCACTATGCTGTATGCCTGAAACTCACATAATATTGTAAATCAACCATACTTCAATTTTTAAAAAAAGAAAAAAGTATATATTTGGCATAATGTTAACAAAATGGAATTGCAGTCATAGAGCAAACCACTGCCCCCAATTTGGACAGAAAGAAGGGCAGATACAGAGAATCACAGAACTGGAGTAGAAGACCAGGAGCAAAACCCTTCAATGAAACCAGTACAGGAATAGAAAACATTTCCCTCAAAGAGTTGAATTCTGGAGGCTCAGTTTGGACACGGGGTGGGGCACATACTTTTGTGAATTTTACCTCTAGAAGCCATGCTGTGTTACCACAGGGAAGATCTGTGAGAAACCCCCTCTCACTTCTAGCAGGGGAAAGGGAAAATAGACATTTTAATATAAAGTCAGAGCATTCTATTCTTCTTAATAAGGCCTGCCCTCAAGAGAAACTATTTCACCAGATCTTAACTGACTGGGGTCAGTTAAGGAGAAATAACCAGCTCCAGCCCTGCCTAGCCTCCCTATCTCACCTGAAAGGGGAATAAAAACTGAGAAGCACTTGTAGAGGTTACATCCCAGGGGCACAGGCTCACTAAAAGTCTGAGACCTAATCAGAGAATGCTCCCTCTCTCCCATCTTCCCAGCATATCAACAGGGTTTCTGTTTAGCAACAGGGTAATGTAACAAATGAACTGCATGTTTCAGAACGTGTTTACGAAAAAAACCTCCAGGAAATCCCAAGACATCAGGGTGACAATAACAGGGGCACCAGAGGTAATTTAACCTCTGACATTTAAAACTATAGCAAACAGTAAACAACAGACTAACTTTTATTCAGATAAACACAGAACCTCATACTGAAGCCCTATTTACCTTGGTTCCTTTTAGTCAATACATCATGTTTGGCTTTCAACAAAAATATTACAAGACATACAAAAGTGCAAAAACACATTTTAAGAGACAGAATCAGACTCAGGTACAGCAAGGATGTTGGAATTATCAGACCAAGTATTAGTAACATCCATGATTAAAAAACTAAGGACTTTATTGGAAAAGTAGAAAACATGCAAAAAATAGATGTGTGAGTGAGAGTGAGATAAAGACTATCAAAAAGATTGAAAAGGAAATGCTAGAAATCAAACATTATACAACAGAAATAAAGAAAGCTTTTGATGGACTCATTGATAGTTTGTAAATGACCAAGGAAATGTCAGTGAGCTTGAAGAAACATCAACTGAAACTTCCAAAACTGAAATGGAAAGAGAAAAAAGAAAGAAAAAACAGAGCAGAATTACCAAAATTTGTGAGACATTTGCAAAAGGTGTAACATACACATACTGAGAATACCAAAAGGAAAAGGAAAATGTAGAAAGAAACAGAAGAAATATTTAAAGCAATAATGACTGAGAATTTCACAAAATTAATGATAGACTCCAAATCACAAATCAAGGAATCTCAGAGAATACCAAACAAGTTAAATATTTAAAAATCTACACTGAGATATATTCAAACTGCAGAAAATCAAGGACAAAGAGAAAAATTTGAATGGATCCAGGGTGGAGGAGGGGGAAAATCTATTTATCAAAGAGTAAAGATAAGAATTAGCTTAGATTTCTTTTCAAAAACCATGCATGCAAGAACATAGTAGAGTGAAATATTTAAGGTGTGGAAAGGAAAAAACACACCAACCTAGAATTTTGTATCCAGTGAAATTATCCTTCAAAAGTGAAGGAGAAATATTTTCTCAGACAGACAAAAATTGAGACATTTTGTCACCAATACAGCTGCCTTGTAAGTAATGTTTTAAAAACTTTTTTTAGAAAGAGGAAGAAGAATATAGATCAGAAACTCAGATCTATATGAAAAAAGGAAAAGCATTATAAAATGAATAAATGAAAGCAAATTAGGATCTTTTATTTTTCTTATTAATAATTGATTTAATAGTTAACAGTTTGTTGAAAATAATAACAGCAACAACTTATTCACTAATTATAGCTTATGGACAGGTGAAATGAACAACAGCAATATTATAAGAAATTGGAGGGTGGAATTTGGAATACTCTGTTATAAGTTATTTGCATACACTACATGAGAAGTGGTATAGTATTATCTGACAGACTATTTGGATTAGTTGCAAATGTATATTGCAAAACTCAATGACAACCACTTTAAAAAAGTTAAAACAGAAGTATGAAAGATATACTAAGAGAGGAAAGAAAATAGAACCTTACAAAATGCTCAATTAAAACCAGAGAAGAACAAAAGAGTAGAAGACAAAAAAGAAAAAAAGAACATGATGAACAAATAGAAACCATTAACAAATATGGTAGATATTAATCCAGATAGATAAACAATCACTTAAAACATCATTATTCTAAATATACCAATTAAAGTGCAGAAATTATCTTTTTAACATGAAAAAAATGAGACTACACTACATGTGGTCCACAAGAAACGCATTTAAAAATAAAGATAGAGATTAAAACTAAAGAGATGGAGAAACATAATATGCTAACACTAATCAAGATAAAGCTAGAGTAGCTGTATTAATTTCAGACAAAATCAAGTTCAGAGCAAGGAAAATTATAAGGTAAAGAGGGGCATTACACACTGATAAGGGGTCAATTCTCCAAGAAGACATAACAATCCTTAATGTGTATGTGCCTAACAACAAAGTGACAAAATAGGTGATGCAAATAATAATAGAAATGCAGGGAAAAATAGCTTAATCCACTATTATAGTTGAAGACTTCCACACCCCTCTGTTACTAATTGACAAATTCAGCTGGCAGAAAATCGGTAAGGGCATTTTTGAACAGAAAAGCACCATCAATCAACTGGATATGTCACATCTATCAAATATTTTACCCAACAACAACAGAATACACATTCTTCTCATGTCACACAGAACATTGACCAAGACAGACTACCTTTTGGGTTATAAAACATCCCATAACAATTTTAAAAGAATAGCATTCATGCAAAATATGCTCTCAAGATACAATGAAATTAAGTTAGAAATCAATGACATAATGATAGCTGGAAAACCACAAAATGCTAGAGTGAACTCCCCTCCTTCATTGTGTGTGTGTGTGTGTATACACATACATACACATATAAAAGATTAAACTATATATATATTAGATTATATATATATAGCTATATATAAACCTCATGGTAACCACAAAACAACAATTTATATTAGATACTGATGACAAATTGAAATATAATGGAGTAATCATAGCTCAGGAATACAACAATTGAGTCAGGTGGTCATTAAGGATCTGGTCTCAGATATGTCTCTGCACCACTGAGACCTACAATTTTTCTCTGAATCATATTAAACCCAAGGGTACCACCAGTCTTATTTAGAACACCCACCAGCTCCAAACTTATAATCTCAAGGTCCCTCTTTTAAATATGTAACCACTTCAGACTCCAACAAATTCTTGCACCCTTACTTCTTGCCAGCTCCAATTATAATTCTTGACAAATAATTTATGTAACTAACTGTGGCCTTGCAGTTTTTGCCTTTGTTAGCTTCCTGCATTTTGTCGTCTGGTGGAACACAAGCCAAATGCTCCTTGAAACTGTGTCTCCTGGGCTGTAGTCCTAATAAACCCCCAATAAATGTCTCTTTATTTCAATCATGTCTCTGTTTCTGAAATTTTGGTTGACATAGCTGGCATAGTGGGCAGGATCCAGAGTGACCCTTTCAGAAGTCCCATACTTCTTCAGACAGTGTACAGTACCTACATGGATCCATTTTGTTCAATTCGGTCACATGGGGACTGCAAGGTGAGTGATCCTGGATGTGAACTTCCCATTTGGTCAAGGTTCAGATCTTTATTTGGGGATTTCTTTCATGTTTTTCCCACCTCGAGACTCAGGTTCAAGGTCTTTTCTATCTCAAGATTCAGGTTCAAATTTTTTTACAACTTGAGATTCAGGTTTCAGGTTTTTCTGTCTCTGCCACTTGGTGAGAAATTTGGGTTTCAGGTTTTCTTTTTACTTTTGGTGAATACTCAGAATAATGGGAAGTTCTTATAGCAGAGATTCAAAGAAAGGTGTACCCCCCCAGGAACCCCTGCTGGTTTTATATTTAACACCTATGTACCTTCATTCTATAGCTACTTATATAAATGGGTTCATTTAGCTTGGGATGATTTAAAGTTATATTGGAACAAAATGGGGGAAATTGTAAACTTCCCAAATGAGTTTATCATCATGCATGACTAGAGAAAAGTATCAGAACCAGACAAATAATGGGAAGTATAGTGTAATTGGTACCTAGAGGTTTCTAAACATAACACTGAGAAAATTGTCTCCCTCCAAGCTATAAATGAAAAGTTGACTTACACTGTCTCTAAACTTGAAAAATCAGCTGAACATTGTCACCCTTCTCCTGCCTCCTCCCCCAATTCTGCATCTTTTCCTCCATCCCTTTACCCTCCTCTTTCCCAAACTCCCTTTTTTTGTCCAAATGACTCGTTCCCTACTCCTCCTCCACCAATTGACATCCCTGAGCCTGAAGTCCCTCTTGACCACCCTGTTCTAGCAGCCCCTTTAAAAACTAAGCCCATTTGACAAGGGGGAAAAACTGTTCCATTTCAGCAATTCCCTGTGCCTTCCTACAAATAATCAGAAAATAAATCACCTGGAAACCAATATTCAAGGGCTAATAGAAACAACTGTCTCTCTCTTGCAAATCTCTACGAAACCAGAAGTACAACTCTAAAAGCAAATCAAGGACTACCTATTTTACCAGTCCCAAGGTCTCATCTATTCCTCTCAAAGTGATTGTAGGTATTATAAAAGACCAGGATATTAGAGCAAAATTGTTCTGTACTGAAGAAAAAGTTAATAAAAATGACCCCATGACACGATAATAGACAAATGTACTCAAAAACTCCTAGGAGAAAACTTATATTTTCTTTCTCTGTTCCTTAAAGTTATAAATCTTTTCATGTCTTTGAAAAGTAAACACAGTCCCCATTGTCTGACACTGCAGCCTTGGCTGAATCAGTAGAACCTGAAACTTAAAAAACAAACAAACAAACAAAAATAGCCTTTTGAACACAAACTGCTAAAAGGACCCTCTTGCCTCCTTAAAATTGCTTGTCAAGGGCAAAGAAAGATTTTTAAAGTCTTCTCTACAAATAATAAATACTTTAGTCTCCTGAGAGAATAATCTAATTTATTCCAACCATCATTTATAAACTAGCGAGTTTTGTATTGTATCTGATTCATGACTAAATTTTTTAAAAGAAAACTATGAGATCTCTGGTTGTCTGTCTATATGTCTATATGTGTACATTATAAATATGGTATCTTCCTACCTCCAGATAATGCTGACAAAATTAATTTGTAAAAGAGTTCTATTTAATTGACTTAAGCAAACAAACACTTATGTAAAAACTTTCAAAAGTATAGCAAAAACTAACCCAAATATTTTTCAAGTTCATACAGTCTAGGTTAGTTTAAAAGCTAATTTTAAGCTTGTTGGTTTAATTAATACAGGTATGTCTTCAGAGTTAGCATTAGAAATAATGGAGATAAACAACTCTTGTTCTATCTGGGCTTACTAGCCAAATGGGCTAATGTTGCCTCTGTTGCTAAGTTTACTTTTTTAAAAAAAACTTAAAATAATTATTAACTACTTTAATGTCTCATGAAAATTTCATGAGTAAGTATGATTGTTAAGAACAAGTGAATTAAAAAGATGTAAATGAGATAAGGATTTTAGGTAAACATTTTAACAATAACTGTTTTATTATTTGTCTACTTAAATAGTTCCCTAAATCTCTTTGGTAATTTGCACCCTTACAGTTGTGCTAAGTTAAATTATGATGAGAATTAATTGAATGCCTAGATCATTTCCAAATAAGGTAAAATACTGAAACATTAATTGCTAGACTAGTCTAAGTTTACCTGCTTTTGACCTCTTATTACAGAGACTAAGTATGTTTGGGTATATTAGTAAATATATTTTGTGCTTTATTGAAAGATTGTACTATGAAGAGTACATGTTTCTAAAAATTATAAAATATATTTATGTTGGCTAAGACACAAAATATTAATACTTCTGTATTTTCATTTCAAAATTAAAATTTCTAAAGATTAAGAATTCTAATTAATATATTTGGTCAAAGGTACCAGGTATAATAATAGAAATATGATGTATATTAGGGTAAGAAAAGGTATAAGCTATAGAGATGATTTTTGTTAAGAAAAAAGAAAGTGATTTTATGCTAAAGATGGTTATTTTTTAAAATTGAAGTATAGTTGATTTACAATGTTGTGTTACTTCTTGATGTACAACAAAGTGATTCAGTTATATATATAGTTATATTTTTATATGTAGTTATATATTCATAAATATATACACATGTATTCAATATATTCTTTCTCATATACTTTTGTAGTGTTTTCCATTATGGTTTATTACAGGATATTGAATATAGTTCCCTGTGCTATACAGTAGGACCTTGTTTATCTTATATATAATAGTTTGTATCTGCTAATCCCAAACTCCTAATATATTCCTCCCCCTCCACTTGCCCCTTTGGTAACCATAAGTTTGTTTTCTATGTATGTAAGTCTATTACTGTTTTGTAAATAAGTTTTTTGTATCTTTCTTTTTTAGATTTCACACGTGAGTGATATCATATGATATTTGTCTTTAACTTAACTTCATTTTGTATGACAACCTCTAGATCCGTCCATGTTGCTGCAAATGGCATTATTTCATTCTTTGTTATGGCTAATATTCCATCCTATACATATATACCACATCTTCTTTATCCACTCATCTGTCTATGGACATTTAGGTTGCTTCTATGTTGTGGCTACTATAAATAGAGCTGCTATGAACATTGGGGTGCATGTATCATTGGAATTAGAGTTTTCTTCACATATATGCACAGGAGTGGGATTGCTGGATCATATGGCAGCTTAGGTTTTTTTTTAAATTTTATTTTATTGATTTTTTTTATACAGCAGGTTCTTATTAGTCATCAATTTTATACACATCAGTGTATACATGTCAATCCCAATCGCCCAATTCAGCACACCACCACCCCCACCACCCCACTGCTTTCCCCCCATGGTGTCCATACGTTTGTTCTCTACATCTGTGTCTCAATTTCTGCCCTGCAAACCAGTTCATCTGTACCATTTTTCTATGTTCCACATATATACGTTAATATATGATATTTGTTTTTCTCTTTCTGACTTACTTCACTCTGTATGACAGTCTCTAGATCCATCCACGTCTCAACAAATGACCCAATTTTGTTCCTTTTTATGGCTGAGTAATATTCCATTGTATATATGTACCACATCTTCTTTATCCATTCGTCTGTCGATGGGCATTTAGGTTGCTTCCATGACCTGGCTATTGTAAATAGTGCTGCAATGAACATTGGGGTGAGGTGCATGTGTCTTTTTGAATTATGGTTTTCCCTGGGTATATGCTCAGTAGTGGGATTGCTGGATCATATGGTAGTTCTCTTTTTAGTTTTTTAAGGAACCTCCATACTGTTCTCCATAGTGGCTGTATCAATTTACATTCCCACCAACAGTGCAAGAGGGTTCCCTTTTCTCCACACCCTCTCCAGCATTTGTTGTTTGTAGATTTTCTGATGATGCCCATTCTAACTGGTGTGAGGTGATACCTCACTGTAGTTTTGATTTGCATTTCTCTAATAATTAGTGATGTTGAGCAGCTTTTCATGTGCTTTTGGCCATCTGTCTGTCTTCATTGGAGAAATGTCTATATAGGGCTTCTGCCCATTTTTGGATTGGGCTGTTTGTTTTTTTTAATATTGAGCTGCATGAGCTGTTTATATATTTTGGAGATTAATCCTTTGTACGTTGATTCGTTTGTAAATATTTTCTCCCATTCTGAGGGTTGTTTTTTTGTCTTGTTTATGGTTTCCTTTGCTGTGTAAAAGCTTTGAAGTTTCATTAGGTTGCATTTGTTTATTTTTGTTTTTATTTCTATTACTCTAGGAGGTGGATCAAAAAAGATCTTGCTGTGATTTATGTCAAAGAGTGTTCTTCCTATGTTTTCCTCTAAGAGTTTTACAGTGTCTGGTCTTACATTTAGGTCTCTAATCCATTTTGAGTTTATTTTTGTGTATGGTATTAGGGAATGTTCTAATTTCATTCTTTTACATGTAGCTGTCCAGTTTTCCCAGCACCACTTATTGAAGAGACTGTCTTTTCTCCAATGTAAATCCCTGCCTCCTTTGTCATAGATTAGTTGACCATAGGTGTGTGGGTTTATCTCTGGGCTTTCTATCTTGTTCCATTGATCTATGTTTCTGTTTTTGTGCCAGTACCATATTGTCTTGATTACTGAAGCTTTGTAGTATAGTCTGAAGTCAGGGAGTCTGATTCCTCCAGGTCTGTTTTTTTTCCCCTCAAGACTGCTTTGGCTATTCAGGGTCTTTTGTGTCTCCATACAAATTTTAAGATTTTTTGTTCTAGTTCCGTAAAAAATACCATTAGTAATTTGATAGGGATTGCATTGAATCTGTAGATTGCTTTGGGTAGTATAGTCATTTTCACAATATTGATTCTTCCAATCCAAGAACATAGTATACCTCTCCATCTGTTCGTATCATCTTTAATTTCTTTCATCAGTGTCTTATACTTTTCTGCATACAGGTCTTTTGTCTCCCTAGGTAGGTTTATTCCTCGGTATTTTATTCTTTTTGTTGCAGGGGTAAATGGGAGTGTTTCCTTAATTTCTCTTTCAGATTTTTCATCATTAGTAATAGGAATGCAAGAGATTTCTGTGCATTAATTTTGTAACCTGATAATTTACCAAATTCATTGATTAGCTCTAGTAGTTTTCTGGGGCCATCTTTAGGATTCTCTATGTGTAGTATCATGTCATCTGCAAACAGTGTCAGTTGTACTTCTTTTTTTCCAATTTGTATTCCTTTTATTTCTTTTTCTTCTCTGATTGCTGTGGCTAGGGCTTCCAAAACTATGTTGAATAATAGTGGCAAGAGTGGACAACCTTGTCTTGTTCCTGATCTTAGAGGAAAGGCTTTCAGTTTTTCACCATTGAGAATGATGTTTGCTGTAGGTTTGTCATATATGGCCTTTATTATGTTGAGTTAGGTTCCCTCTATGCCCACTTTCTGGAGATTTTTTTTCATAAATGGGTGTTGAATTTTGTCAAAAGCTTTTTCTGCGTCTATTGAGATGATCATATGGTTTTTATTCTTCAATTTGTTAATATGGTGTATCACATTGATTGATTTACCTATATTGAAGAATCCTTGCATCCCTTGGATAAATCCCACTTGATCATGGTGTATGATCCTTTTAATGTGTTGTTGGTTTCTGTTTGGTAGTATTTTGTTGAGGATTTTTGCATCTATATTCATCAGTCATATTGGTCTGTAGTTTTCTTTTTTTGTAGTATCTTTGTCTGGTTTTGGTATCAGGGTGATGGTGGCCTCATAGAATGAGTTTGGGAGTGTTCCCTCCTCTGAAATTTTTGGAAGAGTTTGAGAAGGATGGGTGTTAGCTCTTCTCTAAATGTTTGATAGAATTCACCTGTGAAGCCATTTGGTCCTGGACTTTTGTTTGTTGGAAGATTTTTAATCACAGTTTCAATTTCATTACTTGTGATTGGTCTGTTCATATTTTCTATTTCTTCTTGATTCAGTATTGGAAGGTTATACCTTTCTAAGAATTTGTTCATTTCTTCCAGGTTATGCATTTTATTGGCATAGAGTTGCTTGTAGTAGTCTCTTAGGATGCTTTGTATTTCTGTGGTGTCTGTTGTAACTTCTCATTTTTCATTTCTAATTTTATTGATTTGAGTCCTCTCCCTCTTTTTCTTGATGAGTCTGGCTAATGGTTTATCAATTTTGTTTATCTTCTCAAAGAACCAGCTTTTAGTTTTATTGATCTTTACTGTTGTTTTCTTCATTTCTATTTCATTTATTTCTGCTCTGATCTTTATGATTTCTTTCCTTCTGCTAACTTTGGGTTTTGTTTGTTCTTCTTTCTCTAATTCCTTTAGGTGTAAGGTTAGATTGTTTGAGATTTGTTTTTTTGTTTGTTGAGGTAGGCTTGTATAGCTATAAACTTCCCTCTTAGAACTGCTTTGCCGCATCCCATAGGTTTTGCATCATCATGTTTTCCTTGTCATTTGTCTCTAGGTATTTTTTGATTTCCTCTTTGATTTCTTCAGTTATCTCTTGGTTGTTTAGTAACGTATTGTTTAGCCTCCATGTGTTTGTGTTTTTTACATTTTTTTCCCTGTAATTCATTTCTAATCTCATAGCGTTGTGGCTAGAAAAGATGCTTGATATGAATTCAATTTTGTTATATTTACTGAGGCTTGCTTTGTGACCCAAGATGTTATCTACCCTGGAGAATGTTCTGAGCACACTTCAGAAGAAAGTGTAATCTGCTGTTTTTGGATGGAATGTCCTATAAATATCAATTAAATCTATCTAGTCTATTGTATCATTTAAAGCTTCTGTTTCCTTATTTATTTTCATTTTGGATGATCTGTCTATTGGTGTAAGTGAGTTGTTATAGTCCCCCACTATTATTGTGTTACTGTCGATTTCCTCTTTGATAGCTGTTAGCAGTTGCCTTATGTATTGAGGTGCTCCTATGTTGGGTGCATATATATTTATAATTGTTATATCTTCTTCTTGGATTGATCCCCTGATCATTATGTCATGTCCTTCCTTTTCTATTGTAACATTCTTTATTTTAAAGTCCATTCTATCTGATATGAGTATTGCTACTCCAGCTTTGTTTTGATTTCCATTTGCATGGAATATCTTTTTCCATCCCCTCACTTTCAGTCTGTATGTGTTCCTAGGTCTGAAGTGGGTCTCTGGTAGACAGCATATATATGGGTCTAGTTTTTGTATCCATTCAGCAAGCCTGTGTCTTTTGGTTGGAGCATTTAATCTATTCACGTTTAAAGTAATTATCGATATGTATGTTCCTATTACCATTTTCTTAATTTTGGGGGTTGGTTTTTGTCGGTCCCTTTCTTGTCTTGTGTTTCCCACTTAGAGAAGTTCCTTTAGCATTTGTGGTAGAGCTGTTTTGGTGGTGCTGAATTCTCTTAGCTTTTGTTTGTCTGTAAAGCTTTTGATTTCTCCATCAAATCTGAATGAGATCGTTGCCAGGTACAGTAATCTTGGTTGTAGGTTCTTCCCTTTCATGACTTTAGGTATATCATGCCACTCCCTTCTGGCTTGTAGAGTTTCTGCTGAGAAATCAGCTGTTAACTTATGGGAGTTCCCTTGTATGTTATTTTTCATTTTTCCCTTGCTGCTTTCAATAATTTTTCTTTGTCTTTAATTTTTGCCCATTTGATTACTATGTGTCTCGGCATGTTTCTCCTTGGGTTTATCCTGTATGGGACTCTCTGCACTTCCTGGACTTGGGTGGCTATTTCCTTTCCCATGTTAGGGAAGTTTTTGACTATAATCTCTTCATATATTTTCTCGGGTCCTTTCTCTCTTCTCCTTCTGGGACCCCTATAATGCAAATGTTGTTGCGTTTAATGTTGTCCCAGGGGCCTCGTAGGCTGTCTTCATTTCTTTTCATTCTTTTTTCTTTATTCTGTTCTGCAGCAGTGAATTCCACCATTCTGTCTTCCAGGTCACTTATCCGTTCTTCTGCCTCAGTTATTCTGTGATTGATTCTTCTGGTGTAGTTTTCATTTCAGTTATTGTATTGTTCATCTCTGTTTATTTGTTCTTTAATTGTTCTAGGTCTTTGTTAAACATTTCTTTCATCTTCTTGATCTTTGCCTCCATTCTTTTTCCGAGGTCCTTGATTATCTTCACCATCATTATTCTGAATTCTTTTTCTGGAATGTTGCCTATCTTCACTTCATTTAGTTGTTTTCTTGGGGTTTTATCTTGTTCCTTCATCTGGTACATAACCCTCTGCCTTTTCATCTTGTCTATCTTTCTGTGAGTGTGGTGTTTGTTCCACAGGCTGCAGGATTGTAGTTCTTCTTTTTTCTGCTCTCTGCCCTCTGGTGGATGAGGCTATCTCAGCAACTTAGTTTTTTAAGGAACCACAATACTGTTATCCACAATGGCTGTACCAATTTACATTCCCGCCAACAGTACAGGTAGGTTCCTTTTTCTCCACACTCTCTCCAGCATTTATTATTTGTAGACACTTTGACAATGGCCATTCTGACTGGTTTGAGGCGATACCTCATTGTAGTTTTGATTTGCATTTCTTTAATAATTAGTGATGTTGAGCATATTTTCATGTGCCTGTTGGCCATCTGTATGTCTTCTTTGATGAAAAGTCTATTTAGGTCTTCTGCCCATTTTTCAATTGTGTTGTTTGTTTTTTGATATTGAGCTGTATGAGCTGTTTGTATATTTTGGAAATTAATCCTTTGTTAGTCACATGATTTGCAAATAATTCCTCCCATTCTGAGGGTTGTCTTTTCATTTTGTTGATGGTTTTCCTTTTCTGTGCAAAAGCTTTTAAGTTTGATTGGTCCCATTTGTTTATTTTTGCTTTTATTTCTTTTGCTTTGGGAGACTGACCTAAGGAAATATTGTTACGATTTATGTTAGAGAATGTTTTGCCTATGTTCTCTTCTAGGACTTTTATGGTTTCTGGTCTTACATTTAAGTCTTTAATCCATTTTGCATTTATTTTTTATATGGTGTGAGAGGATGTTCTAATCTCATTGTTTTACATTTGGCTGTCCAGTTTTCTCAGGACCACTTGTTGAAGAGATTGTTTTTTCTCCATTGTATATTCTTTCCTCATTTGTCAAAGATTAATTGACCATAGGTGTGTGGGTTTATTTCTGGGCTCTCTATTCTGTTTTATTTGTTCATATATCTGTTTTTGTGCCAATACCACTCTGTTTTGATCACTGTAGCTCTGTAGTATTGTCTGAAGCCTGGGAGGGTTATGCCTCCAGCTTTGTTTTGTTGTTGTTGTTTTTTCCCCTCAGGGTTGCTTTCACAATTCTGAGTCTTTTGTGGTTCCTTGTGAATTTTAAGATAATTTGTTCTAGTTCTGTGAAAAATGTCATGGGTATTTTGATTGGGATTGCATTAAATCTGTAGATTGCTTTGTGGAGTATGGACATTTTAACAATATTAATTCTTCCAATCCAAGAGCATGTGATATCTTTCTATTTCTTAGAATCATCTTCAATTTACTTTATCAATGTTTTATTGTTCTTAGCATACAATTATCTCACTTCCTTTGTTTATTTCTGGTATTTTTTGATAAGATTTTAAAATGGATTTTTTTTTTGGATTTGTTTTTTACTTTCCCTTTCTGATATTTCACTGTTAGTGTAAAGAAATGAAGCAGATTTCTGTATGCTAATCTTGTATCTTGATACCTTGCTGAATTTGTTTACCAATTCTAGTAGATTTTGTCTAAAGTCTTTAGGGTTTTCTATATATACAGTATCATGTCATCTGCATATAATGACAATTTTACCACTTCCCTTCTAATTTGGATATCATTTATTTCTTTTTCTTGTCTGATTGCTGTGGCTAAGACTTCTAGTACTATGTGGAATAGAAGTAGTGAGAGTGGGCACCCTTGTCTTGTTCCAGATTTTAGCAGTAATGTTTTCAAGCTGTTCATTTTTAAATGGGACAAAAACAAGGGACAAACTAAAATGGGCACAGAAAGTTTTAAAAAGTTTGTGAAAAAGGAATCTTCAGAAAGGAATTTTATGTGTGGTCAGGACTAGACAACACTGACATTAATTTAATTAATTGTGTTTTAATATAAAAAAATAAACTGGTGTAAAACTACAGTTTGGTTTGGTCTCTTAAAAAGACAAAATATTTTTCTATTGGTCTGCTGTCAGTAATAAGAGATTATGAAAAGTTTTTCTCTACCTTTACATAATCTGCAAAAAAAAAAAGATTTTGTCTTGTCAAAAGAATCACTTATGTTCTATATTGTCTTTATCAGGTCTTTGATGATTTAAGTGACCTGGTCCTTTCAATATTAAAACAGCTAAGTTTTGCTTAAAACTATCTAACCGTCTATATTTGAAGGTTTTAATTGTTATTTTGGTTAAATGAGTAATTAAGCATTGTTTCACAGTGACCTCTTTGACTAAGTGTTTTAAAAACTTTTTGATATTTTTGACAAATTTCCCTAAAATCAAATTCTAAAGGAAGATTATTGACTTAGAACTGACTTTGATATTTGTTCTTTCTCCTTATAAAAAGGGATATTAAACTAATTATGCACACTTGATATGTTAAACTACATGGAAACCATTATCAGATAAGAAGTAAGATTAAGCCTTCTTTACACTATTTCTGTATAGTTAGGTGTTTTAAGTGTTCCAGAAATTGTATGATATTCCAGACATCTTATATGTTCTGACATAAAATGTTGCCTATCATCAAAATTCAGGCTCACACTAAAGGAACTGAACCCAAGTATCAGGGAAATGCCCTGACTTTCATGCAAAGGCAGCAACAAGAAAAGAATCTGTAAAGATTATATATGGTAGGGACTTCCCTGGTGATGCAGTGGTTAAGAATCCACCCGCCAATGCGGGGGACATGGGTTTGATCCCTGGTCCAGGAAGATCCCACATGCTGCAGAGCAACTAAGCCTGTGAGTCACAACTACTGAGACTGCACTCTAGAGCTCGCGAGCCACAACTACTGAACCCACGTGCCACAACTAGTGAAGCCTGTGCGCTTAGAGCCTGTGCTCTGCAACAAGAGAAGCCACTGCAATGAGAAGCCCGTGACCACAACGAAGAGTATCCCATGCTCGCCACAACTAGAGAAAGCTCCTGTGCAGCAGTGAAGACCCAACACAGCCAAAAACAAACAAACAAACAAATAAATAAATAAAAGATTATGTATGGCACATGGGGATGAAATCCATTCTGCTTCTGCAAAATAAATAAATAAATAAACCCTCATTGCCTGATTTTGCCATCCTGATATCCTTGTAACATGGCAACATTCTGCTTCTAAATCAGAAAAATTAAGATGAGTATACAATAGCTGTAAATTAAATAGTCGGGGCTATGGGAAACTGAAGACAGCCACTTTGCTCCTCCAGGCTACCTGACAATCCCATTTTAAACTTTTATTTTGCATTCCTTCACCCACCACAGTGCAGCTAAGATGATTCAATTTGTAAATAGTCATTGACAGGGAGATTTCTATAAAACTGTGAAAATATTCTACAAGCAACGTCTGACCTGTCAGGTCCATGAGCTTGGGGGAAAATATTTTTGTCCCCAAAGGCCTCAGACTTCTTCCCTCTAGACCCTTTGAACATCTGCAACTTGATTACATTCAACTGAAACTTTGTATGGTTTATAAAAATGTTTTTGTTATTGAATGGAAGTTTTCTAGGTGGATTAAAGCCTTCCCTTACTGTGAGACTGATGCCCTCACAATGGTAAAGAAACTTTTAGAAAATGTGTTTTCCACTTGGGGTATACCTTCCACAATCTCCAATGACCAAGGCACCCACTTAACTGGGCAAATCATATGAGTTTTAACAAAATCTTTGCAAACTTCTTGAAATTATCCCTGTCACTATCACCCTCAATCATCCAGCAAGATCTACAGAACTAATGGAAAAACTGGACTCAAGTACAACAAGAATTAATTACATAGGATCAAATGAACTGAAAAATATTATGATTTTAATGTCATTTTGTCTTAAATATTACCAGTTTTTAATCCTTTGTTCTCCAGATACAAGGAAATTTTTAAAAGACTTACAACAATTCGGTAAATTATACCTTTGCAAGAAAATTTAAGTTTATATTTTTCTCCCTGCTTGATCCCTCCAGAATTCAGAAACTCTCAGTGAGTATGCTTATTTTCTTATAATATAAATTTTGTTGTTTGCATAAATTCAATATGAATCTGCTCTCCTAATAATTAACATTGTTGAGCATCTTTTCATGTGCCTTTTGGCCATCCTTATGCCTTCTTTGGAGAAATGTCTAATTATAGATCTGCTCATTTTTGATTGGGTTGTTTGTTTTCTTTATATTGAGCAGTTTGAGCTAACTGTATATTTTGGAGATTAATCCCTTGTCAGTTGCAACATTGGCAAATGTTGCCTCCCATTCTGTAGGTTGTCTTTTTGTTTTGTTTATGGTTTCCTTTGCTGTGCAAGAGCTTTTAAGTTTAATTAGGTCCCATTTGTTTATTTTTGTTTTTATTTCCATTACTTTAGGAGATGGATCCAAAAAGATATTGCTGGTTTTATGTCAGAGAGTGTTCTGCCTATGTTTTCCTCTAGGAGTTTTATAGTATCCAGTCTTACATTTAGGTCTTTAATCCATTTTGAGTTTATTTTTTTATATGGTGTTGTTAGGGAGTGTTCTAATTTCCTTCTTTTACATGTAGCTGTCCAGTTTTCCCAGCACCACTTACTGAAGAGGCTGTCTTTTCTCCATTGTATATTCTTGTCTCCTTTGTCATAGATTAATTGACTATAGGTATGTGTGTTTATTTCTGGGCTTTCTATCCTGTGGTATTGATATATATTTCTGTTTTTGTGCCAGTAGCTACTGTTTTGATTACTCTATAGTCTGAAATCAGGGAGCCTGATTCCTCCAGCTCCATTTTTCTTTCTCAAGATTGTTTTGGCTATTCAGGGTCTTTTGTGTTTCCATACAAATTAAAAAAAAATTTGTTCTAGTTCTGTGAAAAATGCCATTGGTAATTTGATAAGAATTGCATTGAATTTGTAGATTGTCTTGAGTAATATAGTCATTTTGACAATATTGCTTCTTCCAACCCAATAACATGGTGTATCTTTCCATCTGTTTGTTTCATCTTCAATTTCTTTCATCAGTGTCTTATAGCTTTCACAGTAAAGTTCTTTTGCCTCCTTAGGTAGGTTTATTCCTATGTATTTTATTCTTTTTGATGCAGTGGTAACTGGGATTGCTTCCTTAATTTTTCTTTCTGATCTTTTGTTGTTAGTGTATAGAAATGCAACAGATTTCTGTGTATTAATTTTGTATCCTGCAAATTTACCAGATTAATTGATGAGATCTAGTAGTTTTCTGGTAGCATCTTTAGGATTTTCTCTGTATAGTATCATGTCATCTGCAAACAGTGACAGTTTTACTTCTTCTTTTCCAGTTGGGATTCATTTTATTTCTTTTTTTTCTCTGATTGTTGTAAGTAGGACTTCCAAAACTATGTTGAATAAAAGTGGTGAGAGTGGGAATACTTGTCTTGCTCCTGATCTTAGAGGAAATGCTTTCAGCTTTCACCATTGAGTATGATGTTAATTGTGGGTTTGTCATATATGGCCTTTATCATGTTGAAGTAGGTTCCCTCTATGCCCACATTCTGGAGATATTTTATCATAAATGGATGTTGAATTTTATCAAAAGCTTTTTCTGCATCTATTGAGATGATCATATGGTTTTTATTCTTCAATTTGTTAGTGTGGTGTATCACACTGACTGATATGCAGATATTGAAAACTCCTTGCCTCCCTAGGATAAATCACACTTGATCATGGTGTATGATCTATTTTTAATTAATTAATTAATTTTTATTTATTTATTTTTGGCTACTTTGGGTCTTAGTTGTAGCATGCAGGATCTTCATTGAGACATGTAGGATCTTTCCTTGTGGCATGTGGGCTCTTCGTTGTAGGTTCTAGTTTTGGTGCACTGGCTTCTTTTTAGTTGTGTCATGTGGGTTTTTCTCTCTCTAGTTGTAGTGCGTGGGTTCCAGAGCGTGTGGGCTCTGTAGTTTGTGGCATGTAGGCTCTAGTTGAGGTGTGTGAGGTCAGTAGTTGTGGCACACAGGCTTAGTTTCCCCGAGGCATGTGGGATCTTAGTTCCCTGACCAGGGATCAAACCCGTGTCCCATGCATTTTAAGGCGGATTCTTTACCACTGGACAACCAGGGAAGTCCCTGAGGTCCTTTAATGTATTGTTGAAGTTGGTTTGCCAGTATTTTGTTGAGGGGTTTTGCGTCTATGTTCATCAGTGATATTAGCCTGTCATTTTCTTTTTTTGTGGTATCTTTGTCTGGTTTTGGTATCAGGGTGTTGGTGACGTTATAGAATGAGCTTGGAAGTACTCTTTCCTCTGTAATTTTTTGGAATAATTTCAGAAGGATATGTGTTAACTCTTCTCTAAATGTTTGATAGCATTCGCCTGTGAAGCCATCTGGCTCTGGACTTTCATTTGTAAACTAAAATGAGGTATCACCTCACACTGGTCAGAATGGCCATCACCAAAAATCTACAAATAATAAATGCTGGAGAGTGTGGAGAAAAAGGAACCCTTCTACACTGTTGGTAGGAATAGTTTATAATTTGCTCCAATCATTAACCTTTGTTTTTCTTTTGTTTCCATAGAAGTGTCTCTTATTAAATACCTGATTGCTTGAACTATAGGCCTAGCTTTGGGAGCCCACTTGCATCACCACCTCCTTAAATAAAATATAACTCTTTAACTAACCTGACCTGTTCTCAGAAGTAAAAAACTGGTTCAAAGAAAAGGAAAACTGTACTAACCTGTTTTCTCACAATTACAGTCACCAGCTCAGCTTTTAATATGTGAAATATCCAGAGATGTTTTGGAGGCAGGAACTGTTGGGGGCCAGGGTAGGCTGCCCCAAAATATTACTCAATGGCATATTGATTATTTTAAATTAAAGTTAATTAAGAAGCAACAAACACAAGGTAACACTCTGACCCTACTTTCTGTCTCCTTAAAAGCAGGAAATAAATCTATGTGAAAGGTGCATTCCCTGCATCTGAAAGTAGAAGGACATCCTTATTGCTAGAGATTAGGAAATTCAGGTCAAGAAGCTTATATAAACAAACTTTGTTACTTCTTTAATTTACTACCCTAAATCCAAACTCTGTTCAGATTTTTCACTAGTTGTGCACCCAAAACCTAAGTATCTTGGTCTTGTCAATTTCTAACAAATTTATTTTTTCTTTGTCTATAACCACCCAACAAGGAGGAACTTGTGCTCTCCTTGGAGGAAAGTGCTGTTTTTATATATATAAACCATAAAAGGTGGTCCAACAATTAGAAATATTAAAGGCTAATATTGCTATTTTTAAAAAAAAATTCTGAGAAACCCCTTGGAACTGGACAGACCTATAGTTTGTTGTCTTCTTGAGTAAGGTCCCTTTTAAAATCAAGACTGAAATTTGTATTACTAATTGTAATCTTAGCCCTATCTATTTGGTTGTTATTCAAAATAATTGTGTTTTATTTCAAAAATGTTTAAACACCAGATCTATAAGGATAATGGTGAAACAGAGATTGGAGACTATTCATCAAGCCTTCACCTCATAACCTGCCTTTCATCCCCTGAGAGATCAACTAACTCTGAACTTAATTGAGATTTGACTTGCCTGAGATCATATCCCTAAAGCCCCTTGTTACTCAAATGCGGCCCAAGCCTGAAACACTAAAACTCTCTCCTCTCACTCCTTTTGCCCCAAATGCAGACTTCCTGGGACAGGTCCATCCCAGATCCGTGGGACAAAAAAAATCTAATTGATACAGACTTCCTGGGAGAAATCCATCCCAGTTCCATGGGACAAAAGATCTAATCAATACAGAAGGTTGAAAGGCCTCTTTTTGTTTACATACTTTTGTCTAGTTATCAATGTTAGGGGAAAACTAAGTCATAATGAACAAGCACAGAGGTATGCTAATTGGGAAACATTTTATAGGCTATATATTTTATCAGTTATACAAAACTGTCACACAAACATTATATGTGTGCTTTTAGCAGTAGACTTGAAACAAGCAGTGATATATGTCATGAGTAGTTATGCACTTTGACAACTTTACTAAAGAATTTGTTTTCCCTCCTGAACACTGGGGCAAACGTATAGCTAGAAATAAAAGAATAATTTTCAATTTTGATAGGGTAGTTAAATTGAATTAGTAGGATGAATCTTATAGGCCCAGTCCGAATTCTTGGGTCAGCCATCTACTATTGCTGTTGTCTTCTTCTCATCTTGGTATGGGTGTCATTTGAGATCAGAAGTCCTTTCTATAGACCAGTCCAGTGTATAGGCTTTCTTAAAGTCAGAAATATGAATTCAAGAACAAATTCCCTACAGTTTTACAGTGTGTGAGATACTTAAGAATACCTGATAAGGGTGCTTTCATCTAGGTTAGAATGAGGGACCGTTATATTATGTCTTTTACAGTGTGCATAATCCCCTAGTTGCAGCTCATGAGGCATCTGATCTTCATCCAAAGATTATTGTGATCAGCTTCAGAAACAAGTTTAGAATATCCTTTTAATAATTAAACTTTACAAAAATGTAACATAGCAACAAGGAGCCATGTTGGATGCAGGAAATAAATACATTACCTCAATATTCACAAAGGTATATACAAAACCTCAATATCCATAAAGGTATATTATTGAAACATATTTTTTCTCTCTAGATTATCCTCACTTCTACTAAATCTAGCCAAATAAGACTGATTTGTTTGCAAAATAAGTCTGGTTTCAATTAATTTGTCCTGATTATTTACGTAAGTGCAATTGATCATATAAGCTCTTTTAAATTGGCTGTGTTGGAATTTTTCATAAGGAATCTCAAATTAAACTTTTAAAAATCCTCTTAAGGCCAGGAAAGTTACATCAAGGATTTGACATCAGATTTTGCCTGCAATATCTACAGATTTGGGCCAACTCCTCTCTTTTTTCGGTCCCCAAAATATCTTGAGATTCCTGCACTTGCCAGAAAGTTGCCTGTCTTATTCACCTGGAAATACTTCTGGAAACCCTGTAAGCAAGGTACCAGGTTGTTTTTCCAAGGGGCTTTATGGCTCCATAGAGTCCACCTTAGTTCTTTGAAGCTTTCTGGTCATATTTGATTTTATGTATATTCCAAATATGACATTTCAGTCAAAACCATGGTAATATAACAAATATTTCCAACTGTGTCTTGTTTAGGAGAACAGATTCTTACTGAATTCATACAAATAACTATATTGCCATAAAAATAAGAATGCTCTCTAAGGGTTTCCAAATTCTGGAAAGATTGGATAGAGAGGAAGGATAAATATGTATTTTATGTAAAATGTATAACTTACCAAATTGTTATATGTCATATTTTGCTTAAGGAAAAAGGTTTCCTTATATCTGGAAAACACAGATTAAAAGCCAATATTATTTTAGACAAAGCCCATAAAAGTTATAACCATATTTATCAGTTCACTCAGTCCTGTGTAACAACTAATTCTTGATCTTGATCTTCTGTTAAGTGTTTATGAAGACATCATTTTTTAAATTATAATTCTTTAATTTCTTACCCAGTTCAGTGGTGTGATCTGAAAGTTTTCAGAAACCTGTACTTGTCAAAAAGTCTTTTCTGTGAATTTTCTTGAAGATGAAGGATTTTTGCAAAAACATCAGAGTAAAACAATAACTGTCTACAAATGACAAAATACTTTAAAAGGCATGGTGAAAGATCTGATTACAATGTAATTGACAGAGAAACTTGGTTATTTTTGGAACATATAATAATTTAAGATAATAACTAGAATTATGACTGATAGCATACCAGGACATTTTTAAATTTTAGCAACTCCATATAATTTCCCTAATTTTTATATTAATAACATTTACCCATACAAAGTAACCTAAGAAGGGTTATCACCATTCATTTTGCAATGCTTCCCATGTAATTTAATATACTAAATAAGCTTTATTTTAATTTCTCTCTTTGAGATGCATCAGGGACCCTCTGAAATGTCCTAAAGTTAGCTAGAGTTCAAAACAATTTCATTTATAATTTGATTTCAGGAATTTTGTCAAAAATATCAAAAACGTTTTAAAATGCTTGGTCAAATAAGATCATAGGTGACTGTGAAAATATACTTATTCAGTTAACCAAAGTGACAATAAATGATTTCAAAGGCAAGTATGGAAAGTTACAACAGATTACTTAAAATGTAAAGAAACTTAGAATCTGTTATCTAAAGCAGCTCAACAGTCCAGGAAAACTTTATTCTCTTAACAGAGAGATGAAACCATACTCCAGTCTTGTACCAATTTACTTTAAATAAAAAAATTCATTTACTTTGTTAAATTCAATCTAATCTTAGCCAGTCTTGACCATACACAAAACTATTTTCTCAGGGTTCCTTTTCCTTCTATAACTTCTGTGTCCATATTAGTCTGTCCCTTATTTTCTTTCCCATCCAGAAACTACCAGCTTTAGGACAAAATTATTTTATTTTCCCTTAACAAAAATCTATCCATTCTTCATACCTTCTCTTACCACAACATATATCCTACTGTTTTTTAATCAAGAAAGAATTTGACTTCTTTTTTCTTATTATCAGTCTGCAAAAAATTTCAAAGTTATTGAATTACCAAAGAAGTAATTTTAATGGTTAAAGTAAATAATATAAAGCATCATTTCAGTTCTGCTTTAAAATTCAAGAAAAAAAGGAAATAAAATTGTAAATCCACATGCTTTCAGAATTCAAGGGATATGGCATCCTACTTTCTTTACATACTGAAAAGTTTCCCTTATAAGTTCTAGCAGCTTTAATTACGTATATATTAAAATTTTGACCCATAAAACCCTAATCTGTAGCAAAAACCAAGAAGCAAGAGATTGTGAACTATTTGTCATACCAGCATTTTTTGATTGGCAAACTTATAAACATATTCTACAACCTCTATAAATATATATTTTCTCATAGCAGAATTTATTTTCTCAATGTGGGACATGTGTCCAATAAACCCAAATATCTTTAGTTCCTTCTCATAAGAAGACAAAATTAAGTAAACTTAGACTTGTCTAGCAATCAATGTTCCAGTATTTTATCTTATTTAAAAATCATCTAGACCTTTTACAAATTTTCATTATTTAGCTTAATTAGGAAAACCCTAAAGTTCCAAGTTACCAGAAATCTTGAAAACCTATTTTAGATAGACATACCTAAAACATAATTATTCCTAAAGAGTTAATCTAAAAACTCTTATGTACCTCTATTTCATTACTTATGAAAATATTATCATACAAAGTTAATTTTTTGTTGTTGACAAATATTGCAACAGAAATAATATCTTATTTGATTTATAGTAAACTTAGGTACAATAAAAGTATTATATTCAAAGTTAATGACTCCAAAACATGTCTGTATTAATTAAATCAACACACTTTAACTTTAATATAAAATATTAATTTAATCTTAAATATTTCCCACATTAGTTTCTTTTGTATTTTTGAGGATTTATATAAGCTCTTAATTTTCTTTAAGCCAATTAAATAGAGCTCATTCATAAGTTGATTTTGGTATAATCCTCTGGAGGTAAAGATATATCATATTTATAATGTACACACAGATGTAAAGACAGAACCAGATACCTCATAGTTTTATTTTAAAACATAGTCATGAATCAGATATTAAAATATAAACTCATTATTTTGTAAGTAGAAGTTGTAATAAGTTACGGTTACACAAGTTTTAAAAGGCCCCTCTTTTCCTTTTTTTTTTTTCTTTCTTTCAATTTTAGGTTCTACTAATGGAACCAAGGCTGTAGTCTCAGGCAATGTTTATTGTGTTTGCATTTCAAGGACATGATAAAAGTTCCTGAGAGCCCATGTAGAACATTTACATCTTAAAGGCACAGGAAGGAAAAAGCAAGGTCCTAGAAAGACTTGTTTCCTTAGGGTAAGAATTCTGAAAAGATGTATTATTAAGCTGGCAAATCCAGTTTTGGAATGTCAAGTGAGCCCCATCTTGAGCATCTTTTTCCAGAATCTAAAGAATATTGTGTCCATGTGGTGTTACAAATAAAATATCTTTTTTTTTCCGTAGTTGCAAAACAAAATATTTTCCAATTCAGTAAGAAAACATCTTAAAGGGCTACAAGATGGGACAGAGCTGTGCATCTCATTTTTGTTATTCACCAATGGTGTTGTCAATTATCTAGCAAACAAGTAAATAAATACTAAGTGGTCTCTCCGGGTCTCAGTTCCATAGTCCAAAAGGGAAAGTCCCAACAAGTGGAGTCAAATGACAGAGAATAATACCCTGGTGTTGTCATATGTGAGTTCTGCTATTTACCAGAGATGTCTCAAACAGCCATTGCCTTGTTTCCTTTAACACAAACTCTAAAGGATTGTAAGCCAATGACTCCTCATTTGAGGCAGGTGCTCAGGGCTGCCCCTGAGATAAAGGTGCTCAGTACAGAATCTGAGAGCCTCCAAGCCTCCACCAGCCAGATGCTGATGTGCCATGGGCAAGATGCTTACCCAGGACAGTGATGCCTTTCATGGTCACCAAAATTTTTAACAAACTGAACTCGGGTTCACTTGTCTGACATACAGCAAAGCCAATCTACTGACACTGGGTTGAGGTGAAGGAAAGTACAGCATTTATTTGCAAGGTACCAAGCAAGCAGAATGAGCAGATAATGCTCAAAAGATCTGAACTCCCCATTGGCTTACATGTAGAGGTTTTTAAAGGCAACATTAGGGGTGAGGGTCACAGGTGCATGATCAGTTTGTGAACATCCTTCTGATTGGTTGGTGGTGAGGTAACAGGGTGATATTTTGGGAATTTGGGGAATCTCAATCATCAGTTTTCTGGCTCCAACCAGTCTGTGGTCTATGTGTTTGTGATCAGCATGCAGTCATTTTCTTCCACCAAGTTGGGGGGGGGGGTCATAGTTTCTACAAAATTACTCAAGGATATGCATCAGGATAGCTTAACTGCTTTCCTTAGTTTCTGCATTTTTTCACTTCTGTAATTGTTAACTAATCAAATTTGCTATTTGGAATTCAGAGAAGGCCTAGGAGGCTAAAGTTAAGCAGGGGACTCAGGGAGACTTGCATCTGGGAAGACCCCACAGGGTCTTGCTCAGTTTCACCTAGCACATGGTAAGTATTCAATGAATATTTATTGACTAAATAAAATAATTGTATTTAAACCTCCCATAATCTGACCATGGTTTATTTCTCCAGCCTCATCCCCTACTTCCCCATCCTCTTGCACTCTAGGCTCTAAGCCTATCAAACAATGTCATTGCCCTTGAATGCACCACACTCTTTCATACTGCAGTAATGTTTTGTGTGCTCTTGCCCCTTTCTCAACTGGTAAACTTCCTTTGATCCCAGAAGGCTCTGCACACTCATCAACTTTTCTGGAGGAGCCCATACCAACACACTTTCTCTTAAATACTCTTATTGTAGCACAGACTATATCATATTAAAGTTACTTACCTTTGGAATCCTCCACTAGCTAGGAGCTCCTCATGGGTCAGGAATAGATGAAAGTCCTATTTATGTTCCCAGTGCCTGGAATATACACACTATGTAATAAGGGCTCAAGAAATGCTTGCTAAATAGATGGATGAAATAAAAAACGAATCAATCAGCTAAGGAGAGATGAGAGTCAGAGTGGAAGCAAGTGACTATGGTTTTAAAAAGATAAGGAGCAGGTTGATGTAGTGAAAGGAGCTTTTTTGGAGGCAGGTATACTTGGCTTAGAATCCTAGCTTCACTATTAATATTTGTGTGACCTTGGTCAAATCATTGCACAGCTTGTGCCTCAGCTTCTATATTAGTAACATGGGTCTAATAATTACTTCTAGATATGTTGTGAGTAACAAGGGAAACAACACCCACAAAATGCCTAGTATAGAAACAGATACATGGAATATAATCAAAATGAGTTTTCTTTCCCTTCCTACTATTGTCTACTTGTCACCCTGCTTTGTTCCCGAATACTTTCTTCTTTACTCACCTCCACCAACTCCCTCTTTATCCTTTCCTCTGCTAATTCCCAAGAGGTCTTAGTCCCCAATCACCTAGCTGCTGGGAGACTGAATCTTCTCCACAGGACAGACTTCTGACTCGGGATTGCTGTTCCACCCCCTGCAGAAGTGCTGTTATTGTGGGTCATCAGACTGACTCCAGGCCATTTTCTTGTTAGTACTTGACCACTCTGGAACCAATGGCTGTTGCTTTATAATTGCTTTTCCTAGATTTGTTTTAATATTCCATAGAGCAATTGTGCTCTCTAATGCACCACTGCCCCCAACCTCCATCTTGCCAGTGGGGAATATCATCTCTTCTCCTTGAAGGGGTGGAGAATATGGTGCTGCCTTTTCTCCTGAGACTTCCTGTTCTAGGCCCTTGGGAGCCAAGCAATGGAAATAGCCCAGAGGTTAGAGCCTTGCACGTTCCTGTCAGCCTGCCTTCCTCTAAGCCTTGTTTGTGTATGTTTATTTTGGGGTCAAGAATACATTGGTAGTGGAGAAGGTGTGAGGGAAAAACCAAGATATTTTTTCTGGGGAAAGGAATTGGTACCTTTTCTTTACCTCTTTTATAAGTATCTCTCCAACCTCAAGCTATTCTGAAGTCCTGTAGGTAACTATATAGGCAAATCCAGTCTCAGAGCTGAAAAAGACCTTCACAATTTCCTTAGACTATCCCGTCATTTTTAAGGCAGGGAAGTCAAAGTCTAGAGGAGTGGAAATAATTTACCCAAGGTTGCCCAGCGAGTTATCTCTTTTGTGAGTCTTTAGACTTTCCTTAGAGAATCAGGTGGCTCAGATGAGTAGCAATTCCATTCTCTGGGGCCTCTAAATTTGTCATGAACGAAAAATTTTACTCAGGGTAACCCAAAGAAAAAGGGGCATCCTAAAATAAGAAGATTTTTCTGCTCCCAGGCAAAGTATATTGAGCATGTCATGAGTACCTCACTGATGTTTTCAAAATTCTTGTTGCCATGCTGGGTTCCATTTCAAGTACAAGCATTAACCAATGATCCTGGAGAGTGGGAGAAATTATGAAGGATAAGAAACAGAAAAATGCTTCATTTTTCCAAAATGAAATGAGCAGATACTGAAAACCAGGGACCAAACAGCTTAATTTTTACATTAGGCAAGATTCTGGGACAGACTATGCAAATAATGATGTGTGGAAACTTAGAAAAGGAAGCGGTAATCACGACAACCATAATAGGCTTGCCTGGAATGCAAACATGTCAGGTGAATCAACTGCATTGCTTTTATGCAATGAAACTAGCCTTATGAATTGGGGAAAAGGAGATAAATGATTATCTGGCCAAACGTAGGCACTTACCATGCCTTTTCTGATTGCTTCTTGGTCTACATAGATAAATAAAGATTGACTGACAGGGCAGTTTGATGAATTTGTAATAAGCTAAATGATTATACCCAATATATGGTTACTGCTACGATTACTGCTATCATTGTGGCTACTGCTGTTATATTATTAACATTAATAGCATAAAGGCCCATAGAATTAAATAAAATTTTAAAATGTTTACTATTTATTATAAAGGATATAGATGAACTGATAGATGAAATATTTTGGTTTCTATAAATGAATAGGACATATATTTGTGTCCAACTTACTTTTAACAATGATGCCAAGACCATGCTATGAGGGAAATAATAGTCTCTTCAACAAATTTCATTAGAACAATTAGATAGCCACATGAGAAATAATTAATTTGGACCCCTATCCCATACCTTATACATAAATTAACTCAAAATGGATCAAAGTCCTAAATGTAAGAGCTTAAACAATTAAACACTTAGAAGAAAATATAGATACACATTTTTATGACCTTGAGTTTGGCAATGGCTTTTTAGATATGATGCCAAAAACATAAGCAATAAAAGAAAAATGGAGTTCATCAAAATTAAAAACTTTGCACTTCAAAAGATACTAACAGTAAAGTGAAAAAGACAATAAACATAAATTTTTTACAAATCATATACCTGTTAAGTGTCTAGTATCCAAAAATGTATAAAGAACAGAATATATTACAACTCAAAGTAAAAGACAAATAATACAATTTTTAAATGTACAAAGATGCCGATAGACACTTATCCAAAGATATACAAATGTCTAATAGTCACATGAAAATATACTCAACATCGTTAGTCAATTTGAATTAGGAAAATGCAAATTAAAACCACAATGAGATGCCACTTCACACCTTTTATAATGACTGTAATAAAAATTAGCAACAACTGTTGGTGAGGATGTGGAGGAACCTTTATATATCACTGATGGAGATGTAAAATGGTGCACCCACTATGGAAAACAGCCTGGCAGTTTCACAAAAAGTTAAAATGAGAGTTACCATTTGACTCTACAGTTTCACTCCTAGGTATATACCCAAGAGAAATGAAAACTTATGTCCATACCAAAACTTGTACATAAATGTTCATAGCAGCATTATTCATAGGTAGACAAAAAAGTCAAGATAGCACAAATGTCTATCAACTCATGAACAGAAAAACAAAATGTGTTATATCCACACAATGAAATATAATTCATTCATAGAAAGCAATAAAGTGAAGGTGAGAGGGAAGATGGCAGAGTAGAAAGCAATAGGAGTCTGTCTCTGTACACTGGACAAGAATTGTATTTTCAGAAACTGCTAGAGTATCTATTTTGGAACTATGGATTCTGTTCAAACAACTGAAGTTTCCAGGGGAAATCAGACTGGTAAATTATGATTAATTTCAGTCAATTTCAACCATTAGGGAGACTCCCCCATAATGAGCAGCAATGCCTGCATTCTGGAAAAGGCTTGTGAGAGCCAGAATTGGCAATAAGGACATTATCCTCCAAATATTGGGGATCTATGTTCTGATCACTGATTATTGCTTCTGATCACAGAGGTTCAGGTAAAGAGTCATGCTGTCACTGTTTTATCCCCAACATCCATTGTTTCTTCTCCTTCAGGTTGAAATGGCTTCCAGGAGATTTATAGGAACAGCTCCTGTAACTTTTTTCTTCTTTTTCCCTTTTTCTCATTTTGGGAGACAAGAATTTAAGGATTAGTTCATTCAAAAGTAACTGCATATATCAAATAATTTAGAAAGCTACCACATATGACCAGAGAAAGACACAGGCTCAGAAAAGACCCGAGAAGACCTTACACTTTCACCTCAGGCTGATACCTGGCACAGAGACACATTACAACAATCGCCAAAATAGCAAACCTTAACCAAGTGGTGAAATCTGATTTTCAGATTTAGCACACCAAGGTTCAGATTTTGTTTTCAACAACAACAACAAAAACCCACAAAGGCATATAAAGAAACATGAAAGTATGGCCGATTTAAATGAATAAAATAAATCAATAGAAACCTCCTGTAAGGAAGCTCAGAAGATGGAATTTCTAAATAAAGACTTTAAAACAATTGTGTTAAATATGCTCAGAGAGCTAAAGGAAGACATAGACAAAAATGGGAAAACAGTGTATTAACAAAGTGAGAATATCAATAAAGAGAAAATACAGAGAGAAACTGAAAAGAAATGCTGGATCTGAACAATACAATAACTAAGATGAAAAATCAATTATATGTTTCAAAGCAGGTTTAATCAGGCAGAAGAATCAAACCTGAAGACAGGACAATTGAAATTATCAAGTTTGATAAAGAGAGGAAAAAGATGGAAGGAAAGTGGACAGAGACTAAGACACCCATGGGATACCATCAACAAGACCAACATATGCATTGTGGTAGCTCCGGAAAGAGAAAGGGAAGTGGTTAAAAAGAATATTTAAAGAAATAATGGCTAAAAACTTCCCAAATTTGATGAAATACATGAATCTATAAACGCAAGAGTCTTAACAACCTCCAAGTAGAATGAACTGATACCCACACTGAGATACATTATAATCAAACTGTCAAAAGCCAAGACAAAACGAGAATCTTGGAAGCAGAAAGGGAGAAGCAACTCATCACATTTAAGGGATCCTAAGTAATTTTATCTACTGATTTCTTATCAAGAATCTTGGAGGTCTGAATGCAATGGGTTGATATATTCAAAGTGCTGAAAGAAAAAAATAAACTGTCAACTGAGAATACTATATCTAGCAAAATCACCCTTCAAAAATGAGGGAGAAATTAATACACTCTCAAATAAACAAAAGCTAAGAAGGTTCATTACCACAAGATCTGCCCTGAAAGGAATGCAAACGGAGTTCATCAGACTGAAATGAAAAAACAAAAGAGAGTGGCTTGAAGATGTATGAATAAATAAAGATCCCTGGAAAAGGTAAGCACATAGACAATTATAAAATCTAGTGTTATTGTAATTTTGTTGTAAATTCCACTTTTTAATTTTCTACATTATTTGAAAGACAGATGCATAAAATAATTATTTACCTATGTTATTGAGCATGAAACGTATTAAGATGTAATTTTCACAGCAGTAACAGAAAAATGTGGTTGGAGCTGTAGAAAAGCAGAGTTTCTGTATACCATTGAAGTTAAGTAGGTATATATTTAAATTAAATTTTTATTACTTTAGAATGTTAAATATCATCCTCCTGGTAGCCACAAAACATATCTACAGAACATGCACAAAATAAAATGATAAGGGAATCAAAATGGTTCAATATGAAAATTAAATACAAAAGAAGGCATTAATGGAGGAAATGAGGCAGAAAACTGTACAAGATATATAGAGAACAAATAGAAAAGTGGCAGAAATAAGCCTTCTTATCATTATTTTAAATATAAATGGATTAAACATTTTGTTCAAAAGGCAGAAATTGGGGGACTTCTCTGGTGGTCCAGTGGTTAAGACTCCATGCTTCCACTCCAAAGGGACTGGGTTTGAGGAACTAAGATCCCGCATGCCACACAGTGAGGCCAAAATAAATAAATAAATAAATAAAAAGGCAGAGATTGGCAGAATAGATTAAAAAAAATGATACTACTGTATGCTGCCTACAGGAGACTCATTTTAGATCCAAAGACACAAGTTTAAAGTGAAAGGATCAAAAAAGGTATTCCATACAAACAATAACCAACAGAGAGCTGGAGGGGCTATCCTAACATGAGACAAAATAGAGTGTAAATGCAAAAATATTATGAGACAAAGAAGGACATTATATGTTAATAAATGGCTTAGCACAGCAAAAGCTACAACAATTATAAACATTTACAGACCTAATAACCAACCTTCAAATATAGGAAGCAAACCTTGATTGAATTGAAGAGAGAGATAGATAGTTCTACAATAATAGTTGTAAACTTCAATACCCAACGTTCACTAATGGATAGAACAACCAGACAGAAGCTAAGTAAGGAAATGGTGGGCTTGAGCAACACAATAAATCAATTAGACTTAACAGATATATGCAGGACACTCCATCCAATAACAGAATACACAATCTTCTCAAGTGCACACAGGATATTCTCCTGGATAGACCAGAGATTAGGCCACAAAACAAGCCTCAATAGGTTTAAAATATAGAACTCAGTCAAAGTATTTTCTATGTTGTAAAGAAGTTAGGAGTAAATAACAGAGGAAAACTAAAATTTAACAAAAAATGTATACATTAAACAACACACTTTAGAACAACCAATGGGTCAAAGAAGAAATCACAAGGAAAATTAAAAATGCTTAGAGACAAATGAAAACATAAGCATAGCATACAGATACAGTATGCAGTAAAGTCAGTACTCAAAAGGAAATTTACAACTGTAAACACACATGTTAAAAAAGAAGAAATACCTCAAATTGGTAATATAACATTACATCTGAGGAACTAGAAAAAGTAGAGCAAGCTAAACCAAAGCTGGCAGAATAAATGAAATAAGATCAGAGCAGAACTAAACAAAAGAGAGAATAGAAAACAATAAAGAAAATCAATGAAACCAAAAACTGGTTCTTTGAAAAGATAAAGAAATCTTGCACACCTTTACCTAGACTAAAATTAAAGAAAGACAACGCATAACTAAAATCAGAAATGAAATTGGGGGTGTTACTACCAACCTTACAGAGATAAAAAGGGATTCTAAGAGAATATTATGAACAATTGTGTGCTAACACATTGGATAACCTAAAAGAAATGAGCAAATTCCTTGAAACACACACATTACCTAAACGGATTCAAGAAGAAATAGAAAATTTCAACAGACCTGTAACAAGTAGATATTGAACAAATAATCAAAATTTCCCAACAAATAAATGTCTTGGACCAGATGGCTTCACTGGTGAATTCTACCAAGCATTTAAAGAAGAATTAAAACCAATCATTCTCAAACTCTTCCAAGCATTGAGGAAGAAGAGACACTTCCTAACTCATTCCATGAGGCCAGTCTTATACAGATACCAAAGCCAGATAAAGACATCACAAGAAAAGAAAATTGTAGACAAATATCCCTTATGAATATAGATGCAAAAATCCCCAATAAAATATCAGTAAATCAAATCCAAAAGCATATTGAAAGGATTGTTCACCATGACAATTTATAATAGCATCAAAAGTAATAAAATGCTTAGAAATAAATTTAATCAATGAAGCAAAAGACTGTATGCCAAAAGTTACAAAGCATTGTTGAATGAATTTAAAGATCTAAGTAAGTGTGGTGACATTCTGTGTTCATGGATAGGAACACAACATTTTCTAAGATGTCATTACTATCAAAAGTAATCTACAGATTTATCACAATAGTTATCAAAATTACAATGAACTGTTTTTAAAGAAATTTAAAAGCCAATCTTCAAATCTATGTAGAATTGCAACAAGCACCAAATCGCCAAAATAATTTGAAAAAGAACAAAGTTGGAAGATTCACACTTCTCAACTTCCTAACTTACTACAAAGTTAGAATAATTAAACAATATGATTTCTAGAATACAGATAGACATATAGAACAATGGAATAGACTAGAGAGTCCAGAAATAAGCCCTCACATATAAGCTCAATTGATTTTTAGCAAGGGTGCCACGATAATTCTATGAAATAATAGTCATTTAACAAATGGTGCTGAGAAAATTGAATAACCACGTGCAAAAGAATGAAGTTGAACCCTTACTTTACACTGTATACAAAATCAACTCAAAATGGATCAAAGATCTAAATATCAAAGCTAAAATTATAAGCTAGGATGGCTAAAATTTTTAAAAATCCAGAAAATAGTAAGTGTTGGTGAGGATGTGGAGAAATTGGGACCCTCATGCATTACTGGTAGGAATGTAAAATGATGAAGCTGCTATGCAAAACAGTTTGGTGGTTCCTCAAAAAGTTAAGCCTAAACTGTCATATGACCCAGAAACTTCACTTCTGGGTATATACTTTAAACAATTGAGAGCAGGAACTCAAAGAGATACTTGTATACCAATGTTCTCAGCAGCATTGTTCACAACAGCCAAAAGGTGGAAAAAATAGCTCAAATGTCCATCAACAGGTGAAGGAAGAGAAAAGGTAGTATATCCATACAATTAAATTCTGCTACATGTTACAACATGGGTGAACCTTGAAAACGTTATGCTAAGTGAAATAAACCAGACACAGTAGAACACATATTGTATAAGTCTACTTGTGTGAGGTACCTCAAATAGGCAAATTCATAGAGACAGAAAGTAGAATAGAGGTTACCAAAGGATGGGGGGTCAGAAAGAGAGAACTGTTATTTAATAGGTATAAAGTTTATGTTGGGTATGATGAAAAAGTTTTGGATCTAGATGGTTACCTAACATTGTGATTGTAATTAATGCCACTGAATAGTACACTTACAAATGATTAAAATGATACATATTGAATGTATATTTTACCACAATAAAGCACTTTAAAGCAGTGAAATACTGATTCATTCTATAACATGGATGAAACTTTAAAATTTCTGGGTGAAAGAAGCCTGACACAAAAGACTATATACAGTATGAGTCCACTTACATAAAATGTTCAGAATGGAAAAATGCATAGACACAAAATAGATTAATAGTTTCCAGGAACTGCTAGGAAAGGGAAGTGTGGAGCAGCTGCTAATGGGTATGGGATTTCTTTTGGGAGTGATGAAAATATTCTGCAATTATAGTGTTTATGGTTGCACAACTTTGTGAATATACAAAAAAGCTGCTGAATTGTAATTTATTTAAAAATACCTAATAGGACAAGTTCAGGCTGAGTTAGATATGGTTCAGCAACAGTATATAGGAGAATTCAGGGGTTGTAGTTGATAGTTAAGTTCGTGATGAGTCAACAGTGTGGTGTGGCTTTAGAAAAACCTAATGTGATCTGAGACTGCACTAAAAGGTGTAACTGACCTATAAGAAAAGAAGCAGTCACCTTGTTCTTTCCTGGGCAGCCAGGCCACACCTGTAGGACTATTTTTAATGCTAGCCCCATCCTTTAAGAAAGCACTTAATTACTTGAAGCACAGCTAGAGGAGTATGCCCAGGGTATAAAAGGACTCAAGGCAGATTCAAGAAGGGGACTGGCTTAGAGGATTTAAAGATCCTCTAGGAGGTAATATAGTTTAGAAAATATTATACTTAGTTACAGATGTTTTAATTCCAGTTCTTCTACTTATTAGACTGGTGAATTTGAACAAGTCATTCACTGTATTAGCCAGAATTATTTTCACTAAAAGTGGCAGAAACCCCAAATTAACTTGGTTTAATCAAAAAGGGGAATGAATATATGAGCTTATGTAATTGAAAAATCCAGGGATAGGTGCAGCTTGATCCAGAAGCTCCAAGGTTGTCACTGGGATCTAGCCTCTGTCTCTATCTCTAGGCCCTGTCTCCTCCAGTTGTCTCTATACTCAAACAGGCTCCCTCTTCAGGATGGTAAGATGGCTGCCAGCAGTTCCAACATTCCAGGCTTGAGTGTGTGTGTGTTGGATAAGGGACATTTCCTGGAAATTCCCATGTAAGCCCAAGATTTACCTTCATTAGGACACCTCGGGTCATGTGCAATTCCCTGAACCCCAACCTTTGGAACCCTGGCTAAAGTGCATGTATCGAAAATGAGGAGAGCTTGGGTCCTTAAAATAAAATAAGAGGTCTTTCATCAAAAGGAGGAGAAACTCATGTTTGGCAGCCAAGATACAACAATATCAACTCTGTGCTTCAAGTTTTCTCATCTGTAGGATTAATAATCATGCCCACTACACAGGATTGTTATTAGGAATGAATGAGATAACATATGTACAGTATCTGGCACAGAGTCTGACTTGTGGTAAAGGTTCTATAAGTGTTAGTTTACCTTTCTTTTCCTTACATGTATCAAAATCCCTGTCTCCTTGTCTTAGGACTTCATGCCACTGTTACTGAGTTAATGCAGACATCATTTCATCATGGTTCAGTTTTCTTTATTTGCAGAACCTTGGTCTCTGGAGTTCAGGCAGGAAGTATGTAAAATTCCAACAGCTTCCAGACTTACTTACCTACCACATTATATGGATCAGGTCATCTGGTCTCCTCCTTGAGTTTAGTTGACAAAATTCTGAATATTATCACTTCTACCTGGTTCCAGGAGATATTTTAAAGCCACTCTTCCTTGAACTTTCCCTTACGTAAAAGGCTAAATCATTTTTCTTTTCTGAACTTTTTAAGCATGCTTTGAAGATAACAACAGATATTTTGTAACAGTGTTTCTTAAGAGGATCTGGTGACCTTTGATGGAAAGAACACTGCTGACTCTAGCAGGAGGCATTTGACCCTTGAAGGAGGATGAAGATAGAATCTGGAAGATGGTGCTGAAGAGAAGACAGAGGAGAGAGAAGAGGACATTTCCAATTACCTTTTAGAATGAGTCTGAAACATTTTCTGGTCTTCTTCTAAGCTTCAAGATGAAGAGAATCATCCCTAAACTCCTGCAAAGAGATCAGTTGCTAAAACAATCTGGCAAAACCTGAGACTAAAGCTATATCTGAGATTATTTTATACAGTTAGCTCACTCCAGTACCCTTTTTATTCCATTTCTGGCAGGGCTGAAGTTCACTGTTTGTCTCATTCTTCCAAACTTCCCTGACGTGAAACACAACTGGCACCAGGTCCCATGAATACATGCGTGTATGAGTGTATTTGTGTATTTATGTATGTGTGTGCATATGCACATGGCCTCCCCTATCAATGATGCTAATAATAGATGGTGGTGGACTTTACCTGGCGTTTGTACTCTGGATATAAACAAGGGCAAGAAAATGAAGCCAAAAGAGTTGCTAAGGCCAAAGCCAATATGCAGGCTGTATTCCTAACTCCAAGCAGGGATGGTGGCCCAGGAAATGCCAATGAGAGAAGATGTATGGGTATTTAGGAATCTTTCACAGGCAGGTCAGGTCTCAGTGGAGAGAGGAAACTTCTTCAATGTATGTGCATTCATGGATGCTGAAGGCTTCTCTCTTCGGAAGTGGATTATGAATCTTGTCCTCATTTTTAGGAGAGGAAACTGAGATGGAAGATGTTCTCAGGAGGATTGCAGCCCCACTCCATAGTCTGTCCTTTTCCAGCTATGAAGGAGGTTCCTCTGGCAGGAACAAGAACCATGACTCACCATGGGCAGTGTGTTGGGACCTACAACACCCAAAGATGGTACTGTCTCAAGATATGGGGATGAAAGCAGGGAAAAATATATGAGATAAAATCTAGTAAAAATCAAGCCATACTAGATAAAGCAAGCTGCCTACAGAAGTGACCCAGCCAAAAATCAAAGAGGGTATGTGCAAATGGCTGCTGATAGGGCCCCTATAATTCTCAACTCAGTCAGGTAAATAAGCTGATCCTAAAAAGGTGTCACTCACCCACTGCTGAAGAGGGAAGTGCCCTAGAGAGCCTTAGAGTTTGGGTGTCAGTTCTGCTCTTAATTTGCTGCATGACCTTAAGCAAGTTCTCCTTCTGTGGAAATTTTATTTCTCTAAAATGAAGGGACAGGAGCAGGGGATCTCTATGTACCTCCTTTTGATGATTTGATGATTCCACTAAAATTTGTTTGAGGTAATTGTTGTGTTGTCATAGCGGAGTGTGTAGGGGGGACATATAGGCTGGGAAAAAGGAAGCAGTGTAGTCTTACAATTTCTAAGAAGGTGTGAGTATGGCTCTGATATTCACAGGAAAACTTGAGCTGTGGAGATCACAAACAATCAAAAGAATCAAGAGAGATATCTTTCAAGAATGTTGAATCTCCTTTGTCCTAATTCTCTCATGACCAAGAAGCTTCCCAAGTATGCATTCAGCCTCCAAAGTAGACTGGAATACCCGGAAAGAAGGCCCTTAAATGAATGGTGTTTATGGATGATTGGCTCTTTCCCTCAGGGAAAATTAATGAGTTGACAGCTGCTCTTTCTTACATCAAGCTCTAAAGAATTTGATTAATGAGGAATTGTGCTCCTGAGCCCGAGCATCCCTGCTACGGACAGTAAAATTTCATTTCTGACCCCACAAAACTGGGGCCAGGTCCATATTCCCATGACAAACCTTTCAAGGTGCTGACTCTCTATTGAATCCAGTTTCCCTAACCACCAACAGCCAGAACCTCCTTCTCTTTGATATCTCTGGAGCAGCACCACTCTCTCTTTCCTCTCTCTTTCTCTCTCTCTCCCACCCAACCAGACTGTGGAATGAGGAAACGTGCAACAACCTGGGCCGCATATATTTACCTTCACACAAGTGTGACCTGACAAGCCTCTAGGCACTGTAACCTTCACTGTTTGGAGGACTAAAGTTGACTCTTAGCTTGACAAACCACACCTACAAGATGGCAGCTGTTTATAGGTGAGGCCACCCAGGGCAGAAGAGAACACTAGCCTTGGGAACAGAGGCCTGGGCCCTCAACATTTCAGTGCCATAAATTCTTTCCATAACTCTGGGCAAGTTACCTTCCTTCCCTATCCTTTCATTTCTTCACTTGGAAAAATATGGGGAACAGACTAGTCTAGGGATGCAAATTCAAACGACCTCTAAAACATGAACATTGAGAAATAAATGGAAGTTGCTTAATGCAATACAGCAGGGAG
This sequence comes from Balaenoptera borealis, assembly GCF_965194805.1. NCBI lineage: Eukaryota > Metazoa > Chordata > Mammalia > Artiodactyla > Balaenopteridae > Balaenoptera > Balaenoptera borealis. The sequence continues at coordinate 51,695,027 of NC_138881.1, read as the reverse complement.
TAGTGGAAATTTTAGTGAACTGAAGAGTGTATATTCTAACTAAAAAATGTAACTGATCCTTAGCTGATTATGGTCGTGTGAAAATGTATGAAATGGTAAAAATCTGGAACTTTTAATATAAAACCTTCTAATTTATAACTATTGGATGCTAATTTAATTTTTAAAAAATAATATTAACCTCCTAAAAATATGTCTGCAGACTGGCATATGTAGTAGAAATTCTCTAAAGCCCTTGGCATTCAGGGCAGCAGTGCGTTTGACAGGAAAGGACACTGAGGTAGAGTTGAGGGATCCAACTACAAGCTTGCCTAGAACTTGAGGGGCCTGAATTTCTGCTCTGGGATCAGTTTCTTCAACTGTAACCTGGGGATAGTAATTTTGCCCTGCCTCCCTCACAAGGTTGTTTTGAGGAGGCAAGGAGATCAGTACTTTGAAAACATAAGTATTTTGAAAGTACTTTGAGAACAGTATCACCTGTAGAGAATGATGTCAGCAAGATGGCAGACTAAGAGGTCCCAACACTTGTTCCCCCAATACAAAAACAACAGATAAACAACTACATGCCAATGAAAATATCTTTGTAGAGCTCTGGAGTACAATGAAGAACCTGAAGTGACTCAGTGGGGCACAAAAACTGAGGATGGCCACAGAAAAAAGTGAAAGGAATTATCTTACTTGTGTCACCCCATTTTCAAGTCTGGCAAAGCTTGGAACCAAGAGAGAAAACCAAGAGAGATTCCCTTGGTGTGACCTCTCCCAATGTGGGAAAAGGAGAACATGAGGACCACAGCAGCCACTGCCACCACCACAGACTCCCACTATTTTGCAACTGAGGAGCTCTGTAGTCTTCACCAAAGCGGATCCTAGCTGATAGATCTGCCTGGAGTCCATACTGTTGCACTCCCCCAAGAGAAGGAGCTGCCACTGCACCTCCCTGGAGATTAACCTCCGCATCATACGCCTGCCCCAGTACAACTGCATGTATGCCCAGGACCCTGGCTCTGCAATCATTCCATGTGTACCTGCACTCCTGACACGAATGACACTGCCATAGTGAGCATGTTTTTGCCCCACACTATGACACTGTGGTCTTTTCAAACACACCCACACTTAGGACCCCAGCTTTACAACAGGTATGTGCATACCTGTGCCCTGGACACCAGCACCACTACCACAGCTAGAATGCCCACTTTCTGCACACTGGAGTCACTGCTGCAGCAGGATGACACATGCTCTGGACCCTGGAGCTGTAATTATTCCATGTGCACCCATGATCTAGCCCCAGATCTCTGGATGTCTTTGTCCCAGGCATCAGCACCACTGCTGCAGTGAGTGTGCCCACACCCTGGGCACTGCCACCACTGCCTCAGTGAATGCATCCAGTGCCATTAGCACTTCATGCATGCCCATTCCTCATAATATGCCTCTCCAGATCCTCTTGGCTATGGCTTCCCCTGTGGGAAAAAAAGAGAACAGGGTGATCCCAACAAGCTTCCGCCATCAATGACTCCAATAGCCCTCACCACTACTGCAGACACCCATAGCCTTTGTTGTCAATAATTCCTGAAGTTTTCACTGACGCTGACATCAGTTGATGAAGAATATGCCACTGCACCATCCCCAGAACTGGAGCTGCTGCTGCACCCCACTGGAGCTGGAGTTACTACATCCCACCAAACCAATGCCTCCTCACATACTCATAGGTAATGGTCTTTCCCTATCGAAGCCAGTCCATAGATTCTGGAAGAAGTGACTACTACTCAAATGTTCAGACATCAATACAAGGCTATAAGAAGCGCAAAAAATCAAGGAAACATGATACCACCAAAGAAATACAGTAATTTTCTAAAAATTGGTCTCAAAGAAATGGAGATCTACGATTTGCCCAACAAAGAATTCAAAATAATTGTTTTAAAGTAGCTTAATGAGAACAAAGTAGCACAGACAATTCAACAGAGTCAGGAGAACAATATATGAACAAAATAAGAAGTTCATCAAGAGACAGAAATCATAAAAAAGAACAAAAAAATTCTGGAGCTGAAGAATACAATTAATGAAATGAAAAATTCAAGAAAGATCTACAACAACACATTTGATCAAGAAGACGAAAAAATCTGCAAACTCAAAGAAAGACCATTTGAAATTATCTAGACAAAGGAGAAAAAAGAATGAAAAAGAGGGAAGAAAGCCTATGGGATTAATGGCACATCATAAAGTACTCCCCTATGCATTATGGGAGTCCCAGAAGGAGAAGAGAAAGTGGCAGAAAGTTTATTTAAAGAAATAATGTCTAAAAACCACAAAAATCTTGGGAAGGAAAAGAATATCCAAATTCATGAAGCTCAAAAATCCCCAAATATAATCAACTCAAAGAAGACTACACTGAAGCCTATTATAATCAAATTGTCAGAAGTCAAGGACAAATAGAATTTTGGAAGCAGCAAGAGAGATGTGACTCATCACATAAAAAGACCTCCCATAGGACTATCAGTGGATTCTAAGCAGAAACCTTGCAGACCATGACAGAGAGGGGTGATATATTCAAAGTACTGAAAGAAAAAACTGCCAACCAAGAATATTATGCCAGGAAAAATTATCTTTTAAAAATGAAGGATAGATAAAAAACAGGGAGTTTGTCACAATTATACCTGCCTTATAAGAAATACTTAACAGAGTTATTAAAATTGAAATGAAAACAAACTAAACAACAGTGTGAAAACATATGAAAGTATAAATATCAGTGGTAAAGTTAAATATGTCAAAATACACAGATTAATGTAACACTGTAATGCTGGTGCATAAGTTACATTTAACTCTAATTAGAAGTCAAAAGAAAGAATTTGTTAATGAATATGCAGTATGAAAAGAAGCAAACTCTGACTACAAGAACACAAAGTGTGGGGTCATAATAAAAGCGGGTTTTCATATGTGATCAAAGTTAAGTTGTTATAAAATTAGAAGATTATAACTACAAGATATTTTATGCAAGCCTCAAGCTAACCACAAAGGAAAAAAACTATAATAGATACACAAAAATTAAGAAGAAAAGAACCAAAGCAAATCACTACATAAAATAGTCCAATCACAGAGGAAGACAGAAAGAAAGGAAGAGGGGGAAAAATGCAAAACAAATAGAAAATAATAAAATGGCAATAGTACGTCCTTCTTATCAATAATTACCTTAAATATAAATGGATTAAACCCACCAAACAAAAGGATTAAGAAAAAAGATTCAGCATTACACTGTCTACAAGACATTTACTTAAGATTTAAGCCTATTTCAAACATAAACTGAAAATAAAGGAATTGGAAAAGATATTTCATGGAAATGGTAATGAAAAAAAGCAAGGGGGTTATACTTATATCAGACAAAATAAACTTTATAACTAAAACTGTCTCTAGAGACAAAGAAGGTCATCATATAATGACAAAAGGGTTAATTCAACAGGAAGATGTAGCAATTATAAATATATATGAACCCAATATCAGATGACTTAAATATATAAAACAAATATTGAGAGATTTGAAGGCAGAAATGACAGCAGTACAATAATAGTAGAGGACTTAAGTACCACACTTGTAATAGTGGATAAGAGATCCAGACAGAAAATCAATAAAGAAACATCTGACTTGAAGAACACTATAGACCAAATGGGCCTAACAGACACACAAAACTTTCCACCCAATAGCAAAATACACATTCTTCTCAAGTGCACATGGAACATTCTCTAGGATAGATCACATGCGAGGTTACAAAGCATGTCTTAATAAATTTAAGAAGTTCAAAATCATTCTAAGTATCTATTCCAACCACAGTGGAATGAAACTTGAAACCAATAACATCAAGAAAACTGGAAAATTCACAAATATGTGGAAATGAAACATCATACTCTTGAACAACCATTGGGTCAAAAAGGAAAACAAAATGGAATTTTAAAAGTATTTCAAGTGAAAACAAAAACACAGCATACCAAAACCTATGAGATGCAGCAAAAGTGGTACTGAGAGGGAATTTTATACTGATAAATGCCTATATTAAAAAAGAAGAAAGATCTCAAATAAACAAACTAACTTTAAATTTCAAAGAACTAGAAAAAGAAGAACAAGCTAAGTCCAAGGTGAGCAGAAAGAAGGAAATAATAAAAATTAGAACAGAAATAAAGCAAGTAGAAAAATTAAAATATAGAAAAGATCAACAAAATTACGATTTGTGTTCTTTTTGAAAAGACAACAACATTGACAAACTCTTAGCTAGACTAAGAAAAAAGGAGAGAACTCTCAAATTAGGTCAGGATTGAAAGAGATGGTATTACAACATGCACTTCAGAAATAAAAAGGATCATGAGACTATTATGAACAATTATATGACAACAAACCTAGAAAAATGGATAAATTCTTAGAAACATACAAACCAAACTGAATCACGGAGAAATAGAAAGCCTGCACAAACTAATAATAAAGAAATTAAATAAATCAGCAATCAAAAATCTTCCAACAAAGAAAAGTCCAGAGCCAGATGACTTCACTGGTCAATTCTACTTGTCCAGTGAAGTAGAATTGTTCAAAGAAGAATTAATACCATTTCTTCTTAAATTTATCCAAAAAAACAGAAGAAAGAGGAACACTTCCAAAATCATTTTATGAAGCCATCATTACACTGATACCAAAAGCAGACAAAGACACTAAAGAAAATAAACTACAGGTAAATAGCCCTGATGAACATAGATATAAAAATCCTTAATAAAATATTAGCAAATTGAATTCAACAACACAGTAAAAGGATCATATACCATTATCGAATGGGGTTTATCCCTGAGATGCAAGGATGTTTCAACCTACAAAAATCAATCAGTGTAATAAAATACATTAAAAAAAAGAAAGAAAAATCTACATAATCTTCTTGGTAAACACAGAAAAAGCATTTGACCAATTTCCGTATAAATTCATGATTAAGACTTTCAACAAAATAGGTATAGAAGGAATTTACATCAACACAATAAAGAGTAAAACCCAGAGGTAACATTTAATCAATTGGAAAGACAAATCTTTCCCTCTAAGATCCAGTACAAGACAGGGATGTCCACTTTTGTCACTTCTATTTACATTGTACCGAAAGTTCTAGCCAGAGCAATTAGACAAGAAAAATAAATTCATCCAAATTAGGAAGAAGTAAAATTATCTCTTTGTCAATGACATGATCATATGTGCAGAAACACCAAGACACAAAAAAGTCTTAAGAACTAAGTGAGTTCAATGAAGTTGCATGATACAAAGTCAATATATGAAAATCAATTACATTCTGTACACAACTGATTATCCTAAAAGAAATTAACAAAACAATTCCATTCACAACAGCAAACAAAAAATAAAATATTTATGAATAAACATAACCAAGGAGGTGAAAGACTTGTACACAGAAAGATATAAAACACTGATAAAGGAAATTAAAGAAGAAATAAATGGAAAGACATCCTGTGTTCATGAATTGGAAGAATTAATATTGTTAAAATGTTCATGCTACCCAAGGATATCTACAGATTTATTGCAATCCCTATGAAAATACCAATGGCATTCTTTATAGAAATAGAAAAAAAATCCAAAAATTCATATCCACAAAAGACCTAAGTCTAAGCAATGTTGAGAAGAACAAAGATGGAGGTATAACATGTCTTGATTTCAAATTATATTACAAAACTACAGTAATTAAAACAGTATGGTATTGACATAAAAGCAGACACATAGACCAATAGAACAGAATAAAGATCCCAGAAACAAACCTATGCATCTATGATCAACTGATCTTTGACAAGGGTGCCAAGAACACACAATGAAGAAAGTATAATCTTTTTTTTTTTTAAACATCTTTATTGAAGTATAATTGCCTTACAATGGTGTGTTAGCTTCTGCTTTATAACAAAGTGAATCAGTTATATATATACAATATGTTCCCATTTCTCTACCCTCTTGTATCTCCCTCCCTCCCACCCTCCCCATCCCACCCCTCTAGGTGGTCACAAAGCACTGAGCTGATCTCCCTGTGCTATGCGGCTGTTTCCCACTAGTTATCTATTTTACATTTGGTAGTGTATATATGTCCATGACACTCTCTTACCCTGTCACATCTCAGCCCACCCCCTCCCCATATCCTCAAGTCCATTCTCTAGAAGGTCTGTGTCTTTATTTCCGTCTTGCCACTAGGTTCTTCATGGCCTTTTTTTTCCCCTTAGATTCCGTATATATGTGTTAGCATACTGTATTTGTTTTTCTCTTTGTGACTTACTTCACTCTGTATGACAGACTCTAACTCCATCCACCTCATTACAAATACCTCCATTTCATTTCTTTTTATGGCTGAGTAATATTCCATGGTATATATGTGCCACATCTTCTTTATCCATTCATCTGTCGATGGACATTTAAGTTGCTTCCATGTCCTGGCTATTGTAAATAGAACTGCAGTGAACATTTTGGTACATGACTCTTTTTGACCTATGGTTTTCTCAGGGTATATGCCCAGTAGTGGGATTGCTGGGTCGTATGGTAGTTCTATTTGTAGTTTTTTAAGGAACCTCCATACTGTTCTCCATAGTGGCTGTATCAATTTACATTGCCACCAACAGTGCAAGAGTGTTCCCTTTCCTCCACACCCTCTCCAGCATTTATTGTTTCTAGATTTTTTGATGATGGCCATTCTGACCGGTGTGAGATGATATCTCATTGTAGTTTTGATTTGCATTTCTCTAATGATTAATGATGTTGAGCATTCTTTCATGTGTCTGTAGGCCATCTGTATATCTTCTGTGGAGAAATGTCTATTTAGGTCTTCTGCCCATTTTTGGATTGGGTTCTTCGTTTTTTTGTTATTGAGCTGCATGAGCTGCTTGTAAATTTTGGAGATTAATCCTTTGTCAGTTGCTTCATTAGCAAATATTTTCTCCCATTCTGAGGGTTGTCTTTTGGTCTTGTTTATGGTTTCCTTTGCTGTGCAAAAGCTTTTAAGTTTCATTAGGTCCCATTTGTTTATTTGTGTTCTTATTTCCATTTCTCTGGGAGCTGGGTCAAAAAGAATCTTGCTGTGATGTATGTCATAGAGTGTTCTGCCTATGTTTTCCTCTAAGAGTTTGATAGTGTCTGCCCTTACACTTAGGTCTTTAATCCATTTTGAGTTTATTTTTGTGCATGGCGTCAGGGAGTGTTCTAATTTCATACTTTTACATGTACCTGTCCAATTTTCCCAGCACCACTTATTGAAGAGGCTGTCTTTTCTCCACTGTATATGCTTGCCTCCTTTATCAAAGATAAGGTGACCATATGTGTGTGGGTTTATCTCTGGGCTTTCTATCCTGTTCCATTGATCTATATTTCTGTTTTTGTGCCAGTACCAAACTGTCTTGATTACTGAAGCTTTGTAATATAGTCTGAAGTCAGGGAGCCTGATTCCCCCAGCTCCATTTTTCTTTCTCAAGATTGCTTTGACTATTCGGGGTCTTTTGTGTTTCCATACAAATTGTGAAATTTTTTGTTCTAGTTCTGTGAAAAATGCCAGTGGTAGTTTGATAGGGATTGCATTGAATCTGTAGATTGCTTTGGGTAGTATAGTCATTTTCACAATGTTGATTCTTCCAATCCAAGAACATGGTATATCTCTCCATCTATTTGTATCATCTTTAATTTCTTTCATCAGTGTCTTATAATTTTCTGCATACAGGTCTTTTGTCTCCTTAGGTAGGTTTATTCCTAGATATTTTATTCTTTTTGTTGCAGTGGTAAACGGGAGTGTTTTCTGAATTTCACTTTCAGATTTTTCGTCATTAGTGTATAGAAATGCAAGAGATTTCTGTGCATTAATTTTGTATCCTGCTACTTTACCAAATTCATTGATTAGCTCTAGGAGTTTTCTGGTAGCATCTTTAGGATTCTCTATGTATAGTATCATGTCATCTGCAAATAGTGACAGCTTTACTTCTTCTTTTCTGATTTGGATTCCTTTTATTTCTTTGTCTTCTCTGATTGCTGTGGCTAACACTTCCAAAACTATGTTGAGTAATAGTGGTGAGAGTGGGCAACCTTGTCTTGTTCCTGATCTTAGTGGAAATGGTTTCAGTTTTTCACCATCGAGGACAATGTTGGCTGTGGGTTTGTCATATATGGCCTTTATTATGTTGAGGAAAGTTCCCTCTATGCCTACTTTCTGCAGGGCTTTTATCATAAATGGGTGTTGAATTTTGTCAAAAGCTTTCTCTGCATCTATTGAGATGATCATATGGTTTTTCTCCTTCCATTTGTTAATATGGTGTATCACATTGATTGATTTGTGTATATTGAAGAATCCTTGCATTCCTGGGATAAACACCACTTGATCATGGTGTATGATCCTTTTAATGTGCTGTTGGATTCTGTTTGCTAGTATTTTGTTGAGGATTTTGGCATCTATGTTCATCAGTGATATTGGCCTGTAGTTTTCTTTCTTTGTGACATCTTTGTCTGGTTTTGGTATCAGGGTGATGGTGGCCTCGTAGAATGAGTTTGGGAGTGTTCCTCCCTCTGCAATATTTTGGAAGAGTTTGAGAAGGATAGGTGTTAGCTCTTCTCTAAATGTTTGATAGAATTCACCTGTGAAGCCATCTGGTCCTGGGCTTTTGTTTGTTGGAAGGTTTTTAATCACAGTTTCAATTTCAGTGCTTGTGATTGGTCTGTTCATATTTTCTATTTCTTCCTGGTTCAGTCTCGGCAGTTTGTGCATTTCTAAGAATCTGTCCATTTCTTCCAGGTTGTCCATTTTATTGGCATAGAGTTGCTTGTAGTAATCTCTCATGATCTTTTGTATTTCTGCAGTGTCAGTGGTTACTTCTCCTTTTTCATTTCTAATTCTATTGATTTGAGTCTTCTCCCTTTTTCTCTTGATGAGTCTGGCTAATGGTTTATCAATTTTGTTTATCTTCTCAAAGAACCAGCTTTTAGTTTCATTGATTTTTGCTATTGTTTCCTTCATTTCTTTTTCATTTATTTCTGACCTAATCTTTATGATTTCTTTCCTTCTGCTGGCTTTGGGGTTTTTTTGTTCTTCTTTCTCTAATTGCTTTAGGTGCAAGGTTAGGTTGTTTATTCGAGATGTTTCCTGTTTCTTGAGGTAGGCTTGTATTGCTATAAACTTTCCTCTTAGCATTGCTTTTGCTGCGTCCCATAGGTTTTGGGTCGTCGTGTCTCCATTGTCATTTGTTTCTAGGTATTTTTTGATTTCCCCTTTGATTTCTTCAGTGATCACTTCGTTATTAAGTAGTGTATTGTGTAGCCTCCATGTGTTTGTATTTTGTACAGATCTTTTCCTGCAATTGATGTCTAGTCTCATAGCGTGGTGGTCGGAAAAGATACTTGATATGATTTCAATTTTCTTAAATTTACCAAGGCTTGATTTGTGACCCAAGATATGATCTATCCTGGAGAATGTTCCATGAGCACTTGAGAAAAATGTGTATTCTGTTGTTCTTGGGTGGAATGTCCTATAAATATCAATTAAGTCCATCTTGTTTAATGTATCATTTAAAGCTTGTGTTTCCTTATTTATTTTCATTTTGGATGATCTGTCCATTGGTGAAAGTGGGGTGTTAATGTCCCCTACTAAGATTGTGTTGCTGTCGATTTCCCCTTTTATGGCTGTTAGTATTTGCCTTATGTATTGAGGTGCTCCTATGTTGGGTGCATAAATATTTACAATTGTTATACCTTCCTCTTGGATCGATCCCTTGATCATTTTATAGTGTCCTTCTTTGTCTCTTGTAATAGTCTTTATTTTAAAGTCTATTTTGTCTGATATGAGAATTGCTACTCCAGCTTTCTTTTGATTTCCATTTGCATGGAATATCTTTTTCCATCCCCTCACTTTCAGTCTGTATGTGTCTCTAGGTCTGAAGTGGGTCTCTTGTAGACAGCATATATATGGGTCTTGTTTTTGTATCCATTCGGCCAGCCTGTGTCTTTTGGTGGGAGCATTTAATCCATTTACATTCAAGGTAATTATCGATATGTATGTTCCTATTCCCATTTTCTTAAATGTTTTGGGTTTGTTATTGTAGGTGTTTTCCTTCTCTTGTGTTTCTTGCCTAGAGAAGTTCCTTTAGCATTTGTTGTAAAGCTGGTTTGGTGGTGCTGAACTCTCTCAGCTTTTGCTTGCCTGTAAAGGTTTTAATTTCTCCATCACATCTGAATGAGATCCTTGCTGGGTAGAGTAACCTTGGTTGTAGGTTTTTCTCCGTCATCACTTTAAGTATATCCTGCCACTCCCTTCTGGCTTGCAGAGTTTCTGCTGAAAGATCAGATGTTAACCTTATGGGGATTCCCTTGTGTGTTATTTGTTGTTTTTCCCTTGCTGCCTTTAATATGTTTTCCTTATATTTAATTTTTTTTTATTAGATGGAATAGCAATTATTATTTTTTTAAAATTAATTTATTTATTTATGGCTGTGTTGGGTCTTCGTTTCTGTGCGTGGGCTTTCTCTAGTTGCGGTGAGCTGGGGCCACTCTTCATCGCCGTGCGTGGGCCTCTCACTATCGCGGCCTCCCTTGTTGCGGAGCACAAGCTCCAGACGCGCAGGCTCAGTAGTTGTGGCTCACAGGCCCAGTTGCTCCGTGGCATGTGGGATCTTCCCAGACCAGGGCTCGAACCCGTGTCCCCTGCATTGGCAGGCAGATTCTCAACCACTGCGCCACCAGGGAAGCCCCTTATATTTAATTTTTGACAGTTTGATTAATATGTGTGTTGGCGTGGTTCTTCTTGGGTTTATCCTGTATGGGACTCTCTGTGCTTCCAGGACTTGATTAACTATTTCCTTTCCCATATTAGGGAAGTTTTCAACTATAATCTCTTCAAATATTTTCTCAGTCCCTTTCTTTTTCTCTTCTTCTTCTGGGACCCCTATAATTCGAATGTTGGTGCGTTTCATGTTGTCCCAGAGGTCTGTGAGACTGTCCTCAGTTCTTTTCATTCTTTTTTCTTTATCCTGCTCTGCAGTAGTTATTTCCACCATTTTATCTTCCAGGTCACTTATCCTTTCTTCTGCCTCAGTTATTCTGCTATTGATCCCATCTAGAGTATTTTTAATTTCATTTATTGTGTTTTTCATCATTGCTTGGTTCCTCTTTAGTTCTTCTACATCCTTGTTAAATGTTTCTTGCATTTTGTCTATTCTATTTCCAAGATTTTGGATCATCCTTACTATCATTATTCTGAATTCTTTTTCAGGTAGACTACCTATTTCCTCTTCATTTGTTAAGTCTAGTGTGTTTTGACCCTGCTCCTTCATCTGCTGTGTTTTTCTGTCGTCTCATTTTGCTTATCTTACTGTGTTTGGGGTCTCTTTTTCACAGGCTGCAGGTTCGTAGTTCCCGTTGTTTTTGGTATCTGTCCCCAGTGGCTAAGGTTGGTTCAGTGGGTTGTGTAGGCTTCCTGGTGGAGGGAACTAGTGCCTGAGTTCTGGTGGATGAGGCTGGATCTTGTCTTTCTGGTGGGCACGTCCACGTCTGGTGGTGTATTTTGGGGTGTCTGTGTCCTTATTATGATTTTAGGCAGCCTCTCTGCTAATGGATGGGGCTGTGTTCCTGTCTTGCTAGTTGTTTGGGTTAGGGTGTCCAGCACTGTAGCTTGCTGGTCATTGAGTGAAGCTGGGTCTTGATGTTGAGATGGAGATCTCTGAGACATTTTTGCCGTTTGGTATTACGTGGAGCTGGGAGGTCTCTTGTGGACCAGTGTCCTGAAGTTGGCTCTCCCACCTCAGAAGCATGGCCCTGATGCCTGGCTGGAGCACCAAGAGCCTTTCGTCCACACGGCTCAGAGTAAAAGGGAGAAAAAATAGAAAGAAAGAAAGAAAGAGGCTATAATATAGTGAAGTAAAATAAAGCTATTATAAAGCAGAGCTATACAGACAAAATCTCACCCAGAAGCATATACATATACACTCACAAAAAAAGGAAAAGGGGAAAAATTAATATATCCTGCTCTGAAAGTCCACCTCCTGAATTTGGGATGATTCATTGTCTATTCAGGTATTCAACAGATGCAGGCACATCAAGTTGTTTGTGGAGTTTTAATCCGCTGCTTCTGAGGCTGCTGGGAGAGATTTCTCCTTCTCTTCTCTGTTCGCACAGCTCCCGGGGTTCAGCTTTGGATTTGGATCCGCCTCTGCGTGTAGGTCCCCTGAGGGCGTCTATTCCCCGCCCAGACAGGACGGGGTTAAAGGAGCAGCTGCTTCGGGGGCTGTGGCTCACTCACGCCGCGAGGAGGGAGGGGTACAGAGGAGGCGGGGTGAGCCTGCGGTGGCAGAGGCCGGCTTGACGTTGCAGCAGCCTGAGGTGCGCCGTGTGTTCTCCCAGGAAAGTTGTCCCCGGATCACGGGACCCTGGCAGTGGCGGGCTGCACAGGCTCCCGGGAGGGGCGGTATGGAGAGTGACCTATGCTCGCCCACGGGCTTCTTGGTGGCGGCAGCAGCAGCCCCAGCGTCTCACGCCCATCTCTGGGGTCCGCGCTGATCGCCGTGGCTCACGCCCGTCTCTGGAGCTCGTTTAGGCGGCGCTCTGAATCCCCTCTCCTTGCGCGTCATGAAACAAAGAGGCAAGAAAAAGTCTCTTGCCTCTTTGGCAGCTGCAGACTTTTTCCCGGACTCCCTCCCAGCCAGCTGTGGTGCGCTAACCCCTTCAGGCTGTGTTTACGCTGCCAACCCCAGTCCTCTCCCTGAGATCCGACCGAAGCCGGAGCCTCAGCTCCCAGCCCCCGCCCGCCCCAGCTGGTGAGCAGACAAGCCTCTTGGGCTGCTGAGTGCTGCTCGGTGCCGAGCCTCTGTGCAGGAGTCTCTCCGTTTTTTCCTCTGCGCCCCTGTTGCTGTGGGGTCTGCGCTGATAGCCGCGGCTCGCGCCCGTCTCTGGAGCTCATTTAGGCGGCGCTCTGAATCCCCTCTCCTCGCGCACCAGGAAACAAAGAGGGAAGAAAAAGTCTCTTGCCTCTTCGGCAGCTGCAGACTTTTTCCCGGACTCCCTCCCGGCTAGCTGTGGTGCACTAACCCCTTCAGGCTGTGTTTACGCCGACAACCCCAGTCCTCTCCCTGCGATCCAACCAAAGCCCGAGCCTCAGCTCCCAGCCCCGCCTGCCCCGGCGGGTGAGCAGACTAGCCCCTCGAGCTGGTGAGTGCTGGTCGGCACTGATCCTCTTTGCGGGAATCTCTCCGCTTTGCCCTCCGCACCCCTGTGGCTGCGCTCTCCTCCGTGGCTCTGAAGCTTCCCCCCTCTGCCACCCACAGTCTCCGCCCACGAAGGGGCTTCCTAGTGCGTGGAAATCTTTCCTCCTTCACAGCTCCCTCCCACTGGTGCAGGTGCCGTCCCTATTCTTTTGTCTCTGTTATTTCTTTTTTCTTTTGCCCTACCCAAGTACGGGGGGAGTTTCTTGCCTCTTGGGAGGTCTGACGTTTTCTGCCAGCGTTCAGTGGGTGTTCTGTAGGAGCAGTTCCACGTGTAGATGTATTTCTACTGTATCTGTGGGAAGGAAGGTGATCTCCACGTCTTACTCTTCCGCCATCTTCTCTCCAAGAAAGTATAATCTTGTCAATAAATCTTACATGGAAACCCACCTGTAAAAGAATGAAATTTTATCCTTATCTCACATGATGTAAAAAAGTCAACTCAAAATCGATTAAAGATTTAAACATAAGAACTGAAACCTTAAAACTGCTAGAAGAAAACAATGGTAAAGCTTTTTAACATTGGTCTGGGCAATTATTTTTTTGCATATGATACCAAAAGTACAGACAACTAAAGCAAAAATAGACTAATGAGATTGCTTCAAACCAAAAATCTCTGCACAGAAAAGGAAACAATCAAAAGAATGAAAAGGCAACACATGGAACAGGAAAAATATCTGCCAACCATATATCTGACAGGTGTCTAATATCCAAATATATAAGGAACTCATGCAACTCAATAGCAAACAAACAAACACACACACAATCAAAAAATAAACCCCAAATAACCCAATTAAAAAAAATAGTCAAAGTCCTGAATAGACATTTCTCAAAAGAAGACATACATGTGGTCAACAGGCATATTAAGATGTGCTCAACTTCTCTAGTCATTAGGGAAAAACAAATCAAAACCACAGTGGCATATTACCTCACACTTGTTAAAGTGGCTATTACTAGAAAGACAAAAGATAACATGTTGGTGGGGATGTGGAGAAAAGGGAGCCCTTGTACACTGTTGATGGGAATGTAAATTGGTACAGCCATTATGGAAAACAGTATGGAGGTTACTCAAAAAAATTAAAAATGGGACTACCATTTGATCAGCAATTCAACTTCTGGGTATATACTCAAAGGAAATGAAATCAGAATCTTGAAGAGATATGCACTCCTGTGTTCATTTCAGCATTATTCACAATAGCCAAGATATGGAAACAACCAAAATGTCCATCAACAGATAAATAAATAAAGAAACTACACAGTAGAATATTATTCTGCCTTTAGAAAGAAGGAAATCCTGCCATTTGTGCCAACATGGATGAACGTAGAGGACTTCATTCTAAGTGAAACAAGCCAAATGCAGAAAGATAAATACTGCATGATCTCACTTATATGTGGGATCTAAAATAGTCAAATTCATAGAAACAGAGAGTAAAATGGTGGTTAGTTACCAGGGGCTGGGGGGAGGGGAAAATGAGGAGATGTTGGTCAAGGGGTACAAAGTTTCAATTATACACAATGAATAAGTCCTGGAGACCTAATGCACAACAATGTAACTATAGTAAAACACATTATAGTATGTATTTGCAATTTGCTAAAAGGGTAAATTTTGTGTTATCACACACACACACAAAGAAAATGGTAACTATATGAGGTGATTAATATGTCAATTAGCTTGGTTGTAGTGAATATTTCATATGTATAATTATATAAAAACATCAAGCTGTACAACTTAAATATATACAATTTAAAATTGACAATTATATCTCAGTAAAGCTGGAAAAATTAACAACTATAAAATATAATTTATTTCAACATTTATCAAGTACCTATTCTATGCCAAATATAGGGTGGGAAGGACATAGAAAGATAAGTGAAAAAAGTTGTGGCTTTTAAGAAATTCCTACCATAGTGGAAAGGATAAACAAAAGTGCTATTATGGTGCTTAATGCTATAGGGCAGTCTACTGAACAGAAAAGGTAGTATTTGAGTTGGTGTTTGAAGGATAAATAGTTTTCTGAGTGAACAGTAATTGTGATGAGGATAGGGATAATATGCAAGAAAGAGGGAACAGCTTTATTAGGATTGAATTTCCATGAGTTAGGGATCATGTTTGTCTTGTCCACTCTTTATGCCAAGTGCCAGGCACACAGTACTGTGTTTAATAGACATTTATTAATTGAGTGAATATAAATATGTAATCATGCATAAAGACAAGCGAGAAAGGACAGGTAAGGGACTTCCCTGGTTGTCCAATGGGTAAGACTTTGCGCTCCCAGTGCAGGGGGCCTGGGTTCGATCCCTGGTTGGGGAACTAGATCCCGCATGAATGCCACAACTAAGAAGTCCGCATGCTGCAACTAAGATCCCACATGCTGCAACTAAAAGATCCTGCATGCTGCGATGAAGATCCCAGGTACTGCAACTAAGAAGTATAGTTCCAGAACTATAATAATTCTACACCTCTTCATGGAGCCCACCATTGAATTAGAGACTACTAAGCTGAAAGTATCCTTAAGAACAAGCTAGAAAAGCCAGTGGTTTTCAAACCATGGTCTCTAGAGCTCCAGGAATTTCTCAAACGTACCTTGGTGGTAGCCTGGCTGGAGACTAGAGTTGAAAAGCAAGTAGGTGGCTATAAGCTCCAACCCTATCTTCAACTAGAGAAGCCCTAATGGGCTTTTGCATTAGATTTTACTAGAAGAATGGACTGTACTGCAAAAATAAAAATACAATACCATACAATACTCAGAAAACCGCTGCTTACATAAAAACCCTGCCATTTTTTAGGGTCTGAAATGGAAGCGGAGGACAAGTGGCTACAGTGATGTCACATGGCCAGCCAGTGGGAGAGTCAGGACTCAGGGATGCCCTGCTACACAATTAAGGAGGGTACAATTTCCACTGCATTTATCCAGAGTTGTGCAGCACAGCAGCTCAGTACTAGAATGTTTCTTTCCTGGTGCACAGTTGTGCTATTTTTCACACTGTCATACACACACAGCATTAATAAAGGAGGTGGTCAAAATCAAAGAGATGCAAACTTTGAAAAAATTGATTATGCTCTTCACTTGAGTGAAAACTACTCATGAATTTCAAAAATCAATTGTTGAATTAAAATTATACATATTTATATATCAATATATTTATTGAGCGCCTACAATGTGTCAGATATTGTGCACATGTTTGGAAAACACATAAGAGCAAGGTCTAGTTCTGTCCCCAAGTAGCTTACAATCTAGTGGAAGAGACCCAAGATTCTTGGACATAAAACATCAACTTTATCTTCCACCTACCCCTCAAATATTTTGAGAATTGAGGCAGGCTCTATTCAGTGGCATACAGGTAAATGTTTAACAATTGACTTTCCAGGGGAAAAGAAACAACCTGATTTTTACTCTTCCAATTTCCATGGTATAACTCCTCCAATCATGGCTAGTTTCAAGCTGTCACATGATTGAATGTGTAGGTGGGATGAGATGCCTATGACTGCCTTTGCCACCAGCTGGAGCAGGCCAGCTCTAGCACACTACTGGAAGAAATACTTTCCTTTACACTCTCCTCCCCCCAACATTTATATGCCTAGCTGTGGTGGAGAACTTTGTGTTCTATTTTCTATCGTTATTTGGTAAACACACACATGAAAAGTTTCTTCACACTTATTTTTGATTGAGAGTGAGGTATGTCTTTCCTAAAGAACACCGGCAGGATGATTGGTAATCAGAATGTTAGTACCTTAGCTCTTTTTTATAGTTTCCCCTTCTTACAGCCACTCAATCTATTACTTTCTATTCATGACTTTTACATTCAGATGATCCTCCAAAAGCAGCGTGATAGGTCTATTTAATCAGAAAACAGATATATAGTTGGGCTGGGAAGGCTGACATTTAGGGAGATATGAAGCTGGTAGAAAAGAACTTGACACAACCCAGAAAGAACTACTTTTGCCAAGGCCTATTCATGTCCCCTGCCTCATTGCTGATACCTACCCCCCTGGTCTGACAACTCTATGACCACTCAAATGAAGAAATCTATGATAGCGAGGATGCTTCAAGATACATGTCAAGAAGGCCAGTTGGCTTTTCTGCTCCTTCCTCTCAAGGATTCTAGCTCTAGATGCATACCTAAGCAAGGACTTCATGCCCACGGTCAGTGGTGGGTGGACTAGGGCTTGTTTCAGAGATCCTGGCACCTGGAATCACTTAAGAGGGCCTGATATGAGGATTCCCTGTTAATGTAACCTTAAGAAGCAGATAGAGGTTGAACTCAGTGTTTTGTGTGATTTATAGGATGTTGTCAACGCACTGAGGCTCCACCACAGATGTCATTACTTATTTCATTCCTCAGTTGCAGCCATGATCATTTATATGGAACTTAAACCAAGTAGCTTTTGTCCGGTGTCACTCAGTCAATCTGCCTTCTGATTTTAAAAAATCCCCTTCATTTGGCTCCAGATTACAGGTGACCTCCTCTCCCTGAGGTGGGGGGCGGGGAAAGAGAGCAATAGCTCTTAAATAAATAAAACTAATTGAAATATTGCCTTGTTTAATTGACTCAGATAGTGAAACTTTAGAAGTCTTTATAATGAACATGAAATTGAAATACTCATTTGTGGAATTAATAGAATTTTATTACTTTGAAGGCGCCCTTAGAGATTATCTATTCTTCACTATACAAATGAAAAAAATGAGACACAGAAAAAGTAAATGACTTGTCTGAGGTCATACAGAAGATTCATAATGGTACGAGGACTAAAACCAAGAAGCCTGATTCCCGTCTGGTGTTATTTCTACTACATCTTGTTTATAGTTGGTGCTTGGGGTCAATACTATAAAAAATTAGATAGGAAGATTCTGGACAAGTCTGCAAGTCCTAGTTATGACATTGCCTTTTGGGGAACATCAGATTTAGCTTATATTTGGTTTGCTTTTTCTAGGAAATTGTTTTTCCCAAAGTCTGAAGATTGTCTGTGTTTTAACATGGAGTGGGGGAGCAGTGGGAGATGATGCCAACCTTATATAAATTGTCATGTGAAGAATGAAACACTCCAGTTATTTGAGGTTCATTTTCTGGGTAGATGAATGGTGGGAAGAGATGCAGGTCAATAGGGAAACCTCCTTGATTGGTCCAAATGTCAGGGCACCATGAGGGGATATCCCCAGAGACCTAACCACAGTTAGTCTCTCTCTCTCTGGGAAAATCATACCAAATGCCAACTCCTTTCTAGGCTGGCAGGTACGTGGATGCCCTGTGCTCTTTGGACACTTTGATCCTGCAGGCAAATGTTAAGAAAGTGCATTTTACTGGCCCAAAAAGACAGGTTCTATTTTGACCTCTTGGTATTTTTCCGCTTGAATATTCTGGCATGTGTTCCCCTTTCTGACCTATACGATGAGAGAGACAAATGTTGGGCAAAGGAGGTTCATTTTTGGGAGACTGTGACTAACTGACTGCCAGAATTATGAGACTGAAGACATTTTATTTCAGTGGGGTGAAGAGGGATACTTGGTTACCAAAATACTCACTGATTTTTTTCTTCCTCTGATTCTCTTCCAACCTCTCTATCTGACCTCCAAGTCAGGATACCCTGATTCGGGATCCTGGCACTGTTACTCATTAGTAGCTTTAGATAAGTGGTTTGACCTTTGTTCCGTTTCAAACACTCCAATGGCGTACCAACCCACACACAATAATTTCAGAAGTTTTGAAAATGGCCTATAGAGACTCTACATGATCTGATTCTCTGACTTCATCTCCTACTCTTTTCCTCTTGCTCACTCCACTCTAGGTGCATTGGATTCCTTGCTTCTTTGAACACAGAATGCCCTCCTTCTTTGTGCTTTTGAATCTACAGTTGCCTTTGCATGAACTGCTCTGCTCTCAGATATTGAATGCCGTATTCTTTCACTTCTTTTGGGCTGCTACATAAATGCCACTTAATCAGAAAGGACTTCTCTGACCTCAAATATCACTCCCTGTTTCTCTCAATCCCCTTACCCTGGTTTACTTTGCTTCATAGCTTTTATTCTACCCTGATAAATCCTTTCTCACTTGTTTACTGCATGTCTTTCCCCACTAGAGTATATCTATTTTCCTGCTGCATCCACAGTAACTGGCATAAAATAGGTGTTCAATAAACATGTACTGAATGAACATATGAATGAAGGAATGAATGGAATCTCCAAGACCTACTGTGAGATTTCAATGAGATAATATATATGACAGTGTCGACTGAAAAGAAATGCACAACCTAAAAGTTGAGAGTTATGTTTTATTCAGCAGATCTGCTGAGGACTTAAGCCTGGGAAGCAGACTCTCAAATAGCTCTGAGGGACTTCTATGAAGAGGAAATGGAGGAGCCAGGATATGAAACCATCTCCTTCAGATGGGACTCAAACCCAGCCACACCTCAGATTGGGACTGGAACCCACAATCCCTGCTTTAAAAGGGGACTTGAATCCACTGTCTTTTTTTTTTAACATCTTTATAGGAATATAAATGCTTTACAATGTTGTGTTAGTTTCTGCTGTATATCAAAGTGAATCAGATATACGTATACATATATCCCCATATCCCCTCCCTCTTGTGTCTCCTTCCCACCCTCCCTATCCCAACCCTCTAGGTGGTCACAAAGCACTGAGCTGATCTCCCGGCACTATGCAGCTGCTTCCCACTAGCTATCTATTTTACATTTGGTAGTGTATATATATCAATGCTACTCTCACACTTCGTCCCAGATTACCCTTCCCCCTCCCCATGTCCTGAAGTCCATTCTCTGCATTTGCATCTTTATGCCTGTCCTGCCCCTAAGTTCATCAGAACATTTTTTTTTTGATTCCATATATATGTGTTAGCATATGGTATTTCTTTTTCTCTTTCTGACTTACTTCACTCTGCAGGACAGACTCTAGGTCCATCCACCTCACTACAAATAACTCAATTTCGTTTCTTTTTGGGGCCGAGTAATATTCCATTGTGTATATGTGCCACATATTCCTTAGCCATTCATCTCTTGATGGACACTTTGGTTGCTTCCATGTCCTGGCTATTGTAAATAGTGCTGCAGTGAACATTGTGGTACATGACTCTTTTTGAATTATGGTTTTCCCAGGGTATATGCCCAGTAGTGGGATTGATGGGTCACATGGTAGTTCTATTTTTAGTTTTTTAAAGAACCTCCATACTCTTCTCCATAGTGGTTGTATCAATTTAAATTCCCACCACCATTGCAAGAGGTTTCTCTTTTCTCCCCACCCTCTCCAGCATTTATTGGATGTAGATTTATTGATGAGAGCCATTCTGACTACTGTGAGGTGATACCTCACTGTAGTTTTGATTTGCATATCTCTAATGATTAGTGATGTTGAACAACCTTTCTTGTGTTTGTTGGCAATCTGTATATCTTCTTTAGAGAAATGTCAATTTAAATCTTCTGCCTATTTTTGGATTGGGTTGTTTGTTTTTTGATATTGAGCTGCATGACATGCTTGTATATTTTGTAGATTAATCCTTTGTCAGTTGCTTCGTTTGCAAATATTTTCTCCCATGCTGAGTGTTGTCTTTTTGTCTTGTTTATGGTTTCTTTTGCTGTGCAAAAGCTCTTAAGTTTCATTAGGTCCCATTTGTTTATTTTTGCTTTTATTTTCTTTTCTCTAGGAGGTGGGCCACAAAAGGTCTTGCTGTGATTTATGTAAAAGAGTGTTCTGCCTCTGTTTTCCTCTAAGGGTTTTATAGTGTCTGGCCTTACCTTTAGGTCTTTAATCCATTTTCAGTTTATTTTTGTGTCTGGTGTTAGGAAGCATTCTAATTTCATTCTTTTACATGTAGCTGTCCAATTTTCCCAGTACCACTTACTGAAAAGGCTGTCTTTTCTACATTGTATACTCATGCTTCCTTAGTCAAAGATAAGGTGACCATGTGTGTGTGGGTTTATCTTTGGGCTTTCTATCCTGTTCCATTGATCTGTATTTCTGTTCTTGTGCCAGTACCATAGTGTCTTGATTACTGTAGCTTTGTAGTATAGTCTGAAGTCAGAGAGCCTGATTCCTCCAGCTCCGTTTTTCTTTCTCAATATTGCTTTGGCTATTCGGGGTCTTTTGTGTTTCCATACAAATTGTGCAATTTTTTGTTCTAGTTATATGAAAAATACCATTGGTAGTCTGATAGGGATTGCCTTGAATCTGTAGCTTGCTTGGGTAGTACAGTCATTTTCACAATTTTGATCCTTCCAATCCAAGAACATGGTATATCTCTCCATCTGTTTATATAATCTTTAATTTATTTCATCAGTGTCATAGTTTTCTGCATACAGGTTTTTGTCTCCTTTGGTAGGTTTTTTCCTAGGTATTTTCCTCTTTTGGTTGCAATGGTAAATGGGAGTGTTTCCTTAATTTCTCTTTCAGGTTTTTCATCATTAGTGTATAAGAATGCAAGAGATTACTGTGCATTAATTTTGTGTACTGCTACTTTACCAAATTCATTGCTTAGCTCCAGTAGTTTTCTGGTAGCATCTTTAGGATTCTCTATATATAATATCATGTCATCTGAAAACAGTGACAGTTTTACTTCTTCTTTTCCGATTCAGATTCCTTTTATTTATCTTTCTTCTCTGATTTCTGGGGCCAAAACTTCCAAAACTATGTTGAATAATAGTGGTGAGAGTGGGCATCCTTGTCTTGTTCCTGATTTTAGAGGAAATGGTATCTCTTTTTTCACCATTGAGAATGATGTTAGCTGTGGGTTTGTCATATATGGCCTTTATTATATTGAGGTAAGTTCCCTGTATGTCTACCCTCTGGAGAGTTTTTATCATAAATGAGTGTTAAATTTTGTCAAAAGTTTTTCTGCATCTATTGAGATTATCATATGCTTTTTATAATTCTGTTTGTTAATATGATGTATAACATTTATTGATTTGTGTATATTGAAGAATCCTTGCATTCCTGCGGTAAACCTCACTTGATCATGGTGTATGATCCTTTTAATATGCTATTGGATTCTGTTTGCTAGTATTTTCTTGAGGATTTTTGCATCTATGTTCATCAGTGATATTGGTCTGTAGTTTTTTTCATTGTGACATCTTTGTCTGATTTTGATATCAGGGTGATGGTGGCCTCGTAGAATGAGTTTTGGTGTGTTCCTCCCTCTGCTGTATTTTGGAAGAGTTTGAGAAGGATAGGTGTTAGTTCTTCTCTAAATGTTAGATAGAATTCACCTGTGAAGCCATCTGGTCCTGGCCTTTTGTTTGTTGGAAGATTTTTAATCACAGTCTCAATTTCAGTGCTTGTGATTGGTCTGTTTATATTTTCTCTTTCTTCCTGGTTAAGTCTCAGAAGGTTGTGCTTTTCTAAGAATTTGTCCATTATTTCCAGGTTATCAATTTTATTGGCATATAGTTGCTTGTAGTAATCTCTCATGATCTTTTGTATTTCTGCAGTGTCAGTGGTTACTTCTCCTTTTTCATTTCTAATTCTATTGATTTGAGTCTTCTCCCTTTTTCTCTTGATGAGTCTGGCTAATGGTTTATCAATTTTGTTTATCTTCTCGAAGAACCAGCTTTTAGTTTCATTGATTTTTGCTATTGTTTCCTTCATTTCTTTTTCATTTATTTCTGATCTGATCTTTATGATTTCTTTCCTTCTGCTAGCTTTGGGGTTTTTTTGTTCTTCTTTCTCTAATTGCTTCAGGTGCAAGGTTAGGTTGTTTATTCGAGATGTTTCCTGCTTCTTGAGGTAGGCTTGTATTGCTATAAACTTCCCTCTTAGCACTGCTTTTGCTGCGTCCCATAGGTTTTGGGTCGTCGTGTCTCCATTGTCATTTGTTTCTAGGTACTTTTTGATTTCCCCTTTGATTTCTTCAGTGATTACTTTGTTATTAAGTAGTGTATTGTGTAGCCTCCATGCATTTGTATTTTTTGCAGATCTTTTCCTGTAATTGATATCTAGTCTCATAGCGTTGTGGTCGGAAAAGATACTTGATACGATTTCAATTTTCTTAAATTTACCAAGGCTTGATTTGTGACCCAAGATATGATCTATCCTGGAGAATTTTCCATGAGCACTTGAGAAAAATGTGTATTCTGTTGTTCTTGGGTGGAATGTCCTATAAATATCAATTAAGTCCATCTTGTTTAATGTATCATTTAAAGCTTGTGTTTCCTTATTTATTTTCATTTTGGATGATCTGTCCATTGGTGAAAGTGGGGTGTTAAAGTCCCCTACTATGATTGTGTTGCTGTCGATTTCCCCTTTTATGGCTGTTAGTATTTGCCTTATGTATTGAGGTGCTATGTTGGGTGCATAAATATTTACAATTGTTATACCTTCCTCTTGGATCGATCCCTTGATCATTATATAGTGTCCTTCTTTGTCTCTTGTAATAGTCTTTATTTTAAAGTCTATTTTGTCTGATATGAGAATTGCTACTCCAGCTTTCTTTTGATTTCCCTTTGCATGGAATATCTTTTTCCATTCCCCTCACTTTCAGTCTTTATGTGTCCCTAGGTCTGAAGTGGGTCTCTTTATGACAGCATATTTATGGGTCTTGTTTTTGTATGCATTCAGCCAGTGCATGTCTTTTCGTTGGAGCATTTAATCCATTTACATTTAAGGTAACTATCAATATGTTTGTTCCTATTACCATTTTCTTAATTGTTTTGGGTTTTTTTTAAACATCTTTATTGTACTATAACTGCTTTACAGTGTTGTGTTCGTTTCTGCTGTATAACAAAGTGAATCAGCTATATACATATGTATATCCCCATATCCCCTCCATCTTGCATCTCCATCCCACCCTCCTTGTCCCACCCCTCTAGGTGGTTGCAAAGGCCTTTTCCTTTTCTTGTTTTTCTTGCCTAGAGAAGTTCCTTTATCATTTGTTGGAACGGTGGTTTGGTGGTGCTGAATTATCTTAACTTTTGCTTGCCTCTAAAGGTATTATTTTCTCCATCTAATCTGAATGAGATCCTTGCTGGGTAGAGTAATCTGGGTTGTAGGTTTTTCCCTTTCATCACTTTAAACATATCATGCCACTCCCTTCTGGCTTGCAGAGTTTCTTCTGAAAGATTAGCTGTTAACCTTATGGGGATTCCCTTGCATGTTATTTGTTGCTTTTCCCTTGTTGCTTTTAATATTTTTCCTTTGTATTTAAGTTTTGATAGTTTGATTAATATGTGTCTTGGCGTGTTTCTCCTTGGATTTATCCTCTATGGGACTCTCTGCACTTCCTGGACTTGATTGACTATTTCCTTTCCCATGTTAGGGAAGTTTTCCACTATAATCTCTTCAATATTTTCTCAGTCCTTTTCTTTTTCTCTTCTTCTTCTGAGACCACTAAACTTCGAGTGTTGGTGCATTTAATGTTGTCCCAGAGGTCTCTGAGACTGTCCTCAATTCTTTTTATTCTTTTTCATTTATTCTGCTCTGTGATAGTTATTTCCAGCATTTTATCTTCCAGGTTACTTATCTGTTTTTCTGCCTCTGTTATTCTGCTATTGATTCCTTCTAGAGAATTTTAAATTTCATTTATTGTGTTGTTCATCATTGTTTGTTTGTTCTTCAGTTCTTCCAGGCCCTTGTTAAACCTTTCTTGTATTTTCTCCATTCTTTTTCCAAGATTTTGGATCATCTTTACTATCATTATTTTGAATTCTTTTTCAGGTAGACTGTGTATTTTCTCTTCATTTGTTTGGTCTAGTGCCTTCTTCCTTTGGTTCTTCATCTGCTGTATATTTCTCTGTCTTCTCGTTTTGCTTAACTTACTGTGTTTGGTGTCTCCTTTTTGCAAGCTGCAGGTTCATAGTTCCCATTGTTTTTTGTGCCTGCCCCCAGTGGGTACGGTTGGTTCAGTGGCTTGTGTAGGCTTTTTGTGGATGGGACTGGTGCCTGTGTTCTTTTGCATGGGGCTGGTTCTTGTCTTTCTGGTGGCAGGGCTGCTTCTGATGGTGTTTTTTGGGTGGCCTGTGAACTTAGTATGATTTTAAGCAGCCTCTCTGCTAATGGGTGGGGTTGTGTTCCTGTCTTGTTAGTTGTTTGGCATGAGGCGTCCAGCACTGGAGCTTGCTGGCCATTGGGTGGAGCTGGGTCTTAGCGTTGAGATGCAGATTTCTAGGAGAGCTCTCACCTATTGATATTATGTGGGGCTGGGAGGTCTCTGGTGGTCCAATGTCCTGGACTCAGCTCTCCCACCTCAGAGGTTCACGCCTGTCACCAGGCTGGAGCACCAGGACCATGTCAGCCACATGGCTCAGAAGAAAAGGGAGAAAAAACGAAAGAAAATAAATAAAAAAATAAATAAATAAGATAAAGTTATTAAAGTAAAAAAATTAAAAAGTAATAATAATAATATAAAGAATAGAGCAACCAAACCAATATATAAATCCACCAGTGATAACAAGTGCTAAAAACTATACTAAGATAAACATAAAAATCAGAAACAAGTCAGTCACATACAGTAAACCCCAAGTCTACAGTTCCTCCCAAAGTCCACCACCTCCATTCTGGGTTGATTTATTGTCTATTCAGGTATTCCACAAATGCATGGTACATCAAGTTGATTGTGGGTATTTAATCCCCTGCTCCTGGGGCTGTACAGAGAAATTTCCCTTTCTCTTCTTTGTTCGCACAGCTCCTCAGGTTCAGCTTTGGTTCTGGCCCCACCTCTGACTGTAGGTCACCCTCAGGCACCTGTTCCTGCCCAGACAGGATGAGGTTAAAGCAGCGGCTGATTAGGGGGCTCTGACTCATTCATGCCAGGGGGAGGGAGGGGCACAGTAGTTATAATTGGAATGAGGGGCGAGCCTGCCGTGGCAGAGGCCAGCATGACTTTGCAACAGCCTGAGGCACGCCCTGCTTTCTCCCAGGGAAGTTGTCCCTGCATCACAGGACACTGGCAGTGGCGGGCTGCACAGGCTCCTGGGGAGAGGTGTGTGGATAGTGACCTATTCTTGTACACAAGATTCTTGGTGGCTGCAGCAGTAGCATTAGTGTTTCATGACCATCTGTGGTGTCTGAGCTGATAGCCGGGGCTCGTGCCCTCCTCCAGAGCTCATTTAGGTGGTGCTCTTCCTTCTGTGAGCAGACAGGGAAGGAATCCCCTCTCCTCACACACCCCTTAACAATAGTCTCTTGCCTCTTAGGCAGGTCCCGAGTTTTTCCCGGACTCCCTCCCAGCTAGCTGTGGCACACTAGCCCACTTCAGGCTGTGTTCATGCAGCCAACCCCAGTCTTCTCCCTGGGATCTGAACTCCAAAGCCTGAGCCTCAGCTCCCAGCCCCTACCCACCCCAGTGGGTGAGCAGACAAACCTCTCAGGCCAGTGAGTGTTGGTTGGCACTGATCCTCTGTCTGGGAATCTCTCTGCTTTGCTCTCTGCACCCCTGTTGCTTCACTCTCCTCCGTGGCTCCATAGCTGTCCCCCCGCCCACCCCTGTTTCTGCCAGTGAAGGGACTTCCAAGTGTGTGGAAACTTTTCCTCCTTTACAGCTCCCTCCCAGAAGTGCAGGTCCCATCTCTGTTTTCTTTTGTCTCTGTTTTTCCTTTTGCCCTACCCAGGTATGTGGGGATTTTCTTGCCTTTTGGGAAGTCTGAGGTCTTCTGCCAGCATTCAGTAGGTGTTCTGTAAGAGTTGTTCAACATGTAGATATATTTTTGATGTATTTGTGGGGAGGAAGGTGATCTCCATGTCTTACTCCTCCACCATCTTGAAGGTCTCAGTCACTGATATTAATGTTTCTATTGTTTTGCCTGTGAAATGTAATTTTTAAGTAGCACTTTGGATAATCACAGGCAGCTCAACACTGGCCCTAGGATGCAAATCCACTGTCTTTTAATTAAAACTGCGCACCTGGTGTCAGTACTTACTGAAACTCAGATTCTTTTGTCTCGTTACAGAAAGAATTCAGTGTGAGGCAAAGTGATATGGAAAGAGTGAGTTTATTAACATAGGACATTTGTGAGAGATACCATCGGGCAGGCAAGGGAGCACAGCCCAGAGAACAAAGGGAGCTACATTTTTATAATCAAAGAAAACGTGGGGTAGACATCAAGGCTTACATCATTTGTCCCTCCTTAGACCCTATATGGTCTAACTGGGACTGTCAAGGCACTATTTTAATCATATATATATTAGCAAAAGGGTGGTAACATATACTAATATATGGTAATTCATCTCAAGTTTTAGTATAATGTCCCTTTTCCCAGTTTCTGTCCCTTTTCACTTAGTTTCAACCCTTTTCTGTCTTGGTTACATGCAGATATGTTATTCTTCAAGAACCATTAACTCCCTGACTTCATGTAAAAAAGATTCAGACCCCATATCTATTGTCTTGTGTTTTAACTATCAGGACTTGTGGCTCGAGTGTGCCTCGTACATGAGTGCATCTGGTCTTACTTAAGGTAGAGTAGATTGTTGCTAGGTTACTGGATTCTTTTCTTGAGTGGTCATTAGCTTACAACAGTCTCCCAAACTCCCTTAAAATTCCCTTTCTGTTTTTAATCCCCTAGTGGGATTTTAAACTAAATATTTAATTATTCTACTTTATCCCTATCAGATATATAGGAGTTTTTGCAACAAAACCCCGGTAGAGAGACATTAACATGTTTAGTGTTAATTAAAGAAACATTAGACATCTCAAGTTATGAACTAACATTTTTCTGTGTCAGGGAAGATTCAAGAGCCTAGGGGTCATTTAAATCATTCATTGATATGTACCTTAACTATCTAGGCCAGTATCCTGCTTTTCTCCATCCTGAATCCCCTCAGGGTGCACAGCCAGAGGCGGCTGCAGTGGCTGATAACTTGATGGCTGCAACATCCTTTGCTTACTGGTATGGCAGGCGACATTCCTCATTCACAGTACCTCCTCTTGGTCATAAACTCCACCACTGTTGGGAGGAATTTCATGACCAATTTTGTCCCATGGTGCTAGGAAGGCTCATTCTTAGATCAGGCAAAGATTCTGATGGTAGGCCACTCAATGTGTTGATTTTTTTTTTTTGTATCAGCCCCTGTTAATAACCTAAAATACTCTGGATTGCCTGTCTTACTAGCTTATTATGATCCAGGAAATGTTTTCCCTTGTTGCGTCTTCCCATATCTAGAGTGGTACTATTACAATTATTCTATGTAGAGTTATATATATGATCATCTGTCTCAAGACTTTTAGCCATCATTTTGTCAGAGGTCTGGGTACACATTGGGTAATACAAGAGACAACAATATTATAAAACAGGCAGGATATAAGTAATACAGCTAGTAACATTAATAAAGTCATAGTGCAGCAGAGAGAGGCACAAGGCATAAATAATTTGAAAATAAAGAGAACAAATTAAAACAATGATTAGTATAACTAGTGCAATCTGGTCGCAATAAACCATCAAGTTCACAGGGGAGCCACTGGAGAAGCCAAATTCTGGAGGGGTCAGGTAGAGAGAAAAAGTCAAATGTTTCATCTTTGTTTACAATGGTATACTTCTTCAACTTGTTCTAGGTCATAGTGCAAGAGGAAAGGTTTTTCTGGAAAACAAAGATTAAAAGCCAGTATATTTCAGAAAAAGTCATAAAATTATAAATTAAAATTATCAGCTCATTCACTCCCATAAAAATAATTCCTGTTGATCTGGATGAAGTCATCAGGTTTTCCATTAGAGTTTGTAATTTCTTACCCAGTTCAGTGGAATGATCTAAAAATTATCAGAAACTTATATTTATCAAAAAGTCCTTTTTATGAATCCTCTCAAAGTGATTCATTTTATAAAAGCATCAGATTAAGCAATGATTGTCTATAAACAACAAGACTTAAAATGGTGTGGTTAAAGATCTGATTACAATGCAATTGACAAGAAACTTGGATATTTCTGTGACATACAACATTTTAAGATAATAACTAGGATTATGCCTAATAACATTATACCAGGACATATCAGATATTTAGGAATTGCATATAACTTTTGGAATATCTATATTAATGACATTTACCCATACAATATAACCTAAGAAGGTTTACCTCCAATCACTTGACAATGCTTCTCAAATAATTTAACATATCAAGTAAGCCTAATTAGTTTAACATTTCTCTCTGAGATGACTCAGGCTTCCTTTGAAGCATCCCAGAGTTAGCTAGAAGTCAAAATAACTTCAGTTAGAATTTGATACTTGGGGAGTTTGTCAAAAATATCAAAAAGGTTTTAAAACACTTAGTCAAATAGGATCATAGGTCACTGTGAAACAATACTTATTCACTTAACCAAAGTGACAAAAGATTTTGAAAAACAAATACAGATCGCTTAAAGGCAAAGAAATTCACACAATCTGTCAACAAAAGTAATATTCCGAGGAAACTGTCTTCTCCTAACAGAGAAAGAAAGAACTAAACTGCAGTCCTGCACTAGCTTACTTTTAATAACAAAATTCAATTACCTAATTAATTACATATCTTACAATTTTAACACTTAAGAGCTATTGAAAACCAAGAAGCAAGTAATTGTGAACTGTTTGTCATACCAGCATGTCCTGGTTGTCAAATTTAGGAATATTCCATAACCTTTAGAAACATACATCGTTTTACAGTATAATTTATTTCTTTAATGTGTTACAAGATGTGTCTAATAAACCCCAAATATCTTTAGTTTTCCTCTTGTAAGAAGACAAAAGTTGTTAAACTTAGACCTGTTTAGCAATTAAAGTTTCAATATTTTATCTTATTTGAAATGACTTGGGTGTTCAGTGGATTCTCATCATTTAACTTAATTTAACAAAATTCGTTACCAAAAATCTGGAGAAACTATTTTAGGTAAACATACTGAAAAATGGAATATTGCCTGCCATATCAATAAACAAAGTATGTCACAGTCATAAGCGATTGCAGCCACCACCGGACGGTCAGCTGGTGAGCCCTAAGGAAACTCGGGAAGGAAAGAATACCTGCCATTTAGCAGCCATCAGACTGCAGCCACTCCCTATGGTAAGCTCTGAGGAAACTCAGGATGTGAAAGCACAGGATACTGGCCCAGATAGCTGAGGTATTGATACATATTAAAAGAATGATTTCAGTGAGCCTAAACTCTTGCATCTTCCCATACAATAGAAAAGTGTTAAATTCCTTAACTTGGGATATCTGGTTTTCTCTTTTTTTTAATATATACATTTATTTATTTATTTATTTATTTTTGGCCACGTTGGGTCTTTGGTGCTGTGCACGGGCTTTCTCTAGTTGTGGCAAGCGAAGGCTACTCTTCATTGTGGTGTGTGGGCTTCAGGAGTTGCGGTATGCGGGCTCAGTAGTTGCGGCTTGCGGGCTCTAGAGCGTAGGTTCAGTAGTTGTGGCGCATGGGGTTAGTTGCTCTGCGGCATGTGGGATCTTCCTGGACCAGGGTTCAAACCCATGTCCCCTGCATGGGCAGGTGGATTCTTAACCACTGCACTACCAGGGAAGTCCCTGGTTTTCTTTAATTAACAATAATCTTTTGATGTTCCCGACTACCTTCCCTTTGTTGCCAACTCCTATATATCCTAGCTCCCCCTCACCTCCTTGGAGCAGTTCTCTCAGGGTTACTTGAGATGCTGTCTCCTGGGCTTGAAGTCCTAAAAGTTCCCACCGAATAAAACATAACTCTCAACTTTTAGGTTGTGAATATTTCTTAAGTTGACAATACGCCGAAAATAATTATTCCTAAAGAATTCACCTGAAAACTCTTATGTCATTTACCTTTATTTTATAATTTATGAACATATTAACATACCAAGTTAATTTTTCTTCTTGCTGACAAACTCCGTAACAAAAATAACATGAACTTATTGACCTTCAATAAACCTAGGTGCAAGAAAATAAGACATGTCTATATTGATTAAACCAACAAGCTTAAGCTAGCTTTAATATCAGATACTAATTTAATATTGAATAGTTCCTAGATCACATAAATCTGAAATTTATTCTGACCAGTTTCTTTTACATTTAGAAATATGTAATCATAAGTGTTACTGCATCCAAGCTCACTCTGCTCGCTGCACAACAGGCCAATAAATTGGGAGACGAGGTGTTGAGACAAGGAATAGCGGCAGTATTCAGAAAGCTGGCAGACTGAGAAGATGGCAATCTAGTGTCTCAAAAAGACCATCTTCTTGGGGTCTGGAATGCCAGTTTCTTTTATAGAACAGAGAGGGGGAGGAGGTGAGGAAATAAAGTAAAAAGGCCATAAGTCTTGCAAATATCTCCTGGAATGGTCAACCTCTGGGAGGGGATGTGTTAATTTCTTCTTTCTTACAGCCATTCACAGGTGGATAGAGTCAGGATGTTTCCCTGAACAAAGGCACTTTGGTTTAACATTCAGGCAGAGGGGCAGGGTTCCCCAAAGCAGGCCATTATGTATAGACAGTATCTTTTTAGTGAACAAAAGCAACAGGAAACAAAGGTTAAAGTAAAAGAAACAGATCCAACATGTAGTCAGATTTTGTTCTTCCTTGTAACATAAACGCTTACTTTTGAGTCAGTTAAACAGAGCTCTTTTATAAGTTTAATTTTGATAATGTTTCCTGGAGGTAGAAACATTTCATGTGTATAATATGTACAGAGACATATGAATAGACAAATCTAGAGATCTCATAGCTTCACTTTAAAAACTTAGTTTTGAATCAAGTATTACAATACAAACTTACTAGTTTATAAATAACAGATGGAAGAAGTTAAATTTTTTTGCTCAGATGACTAAGACTTTACTACTTGTGGAAAAGACCTTAAGATTTGAATTTGTCCTTGATAAACATTTAAGGAGGTTGTAAATTAGATTTGGGATGAGGGAGCCTTCCAGCAGTTTGAGTTTAGAAGGTCTCCCCCTCCCATCTTTTATTTTCTTAATTCAAGTTTTACCTGATTGAACTAATTAGGCTCAGTCTCAGGTCACTGTGGGCTGTATTTACATTTCTGATTTGTTGAGATTTGCAAGACAAAGGCAGTTGCCTTTAATTCTCCAAAGAACAAGTCTGTCACCTAAATGATATTAAAAGGTTGATTTGCCCAACTATATTTTCTTTAATTTGTTTTTTTATGTCAGTGAGAAGATTTCCAACTGAACTGAAAGTGAAGAGTTCTATGTTCTAAAACTTTAGTGTTTAATTTATCATATCTACAAAGGCTGCATAAGGCATTCAACCAAGGCCCTCTTTCTGAGGGCACAGGTTAGACCCAGAACAAAATCTCTATTGTTTTTATTAGTACCTGAATATTGTTCCCACTTTTTACTTTATATTGTATGGGCTCAGGTAACCCTATTTCCTTTAGAATATTTAATTAATATTTCCTGAGGGGAAGATCTATATGCCCTGTCTTATCATACGAAGCAGGGGAAGCATTGCCCTGTGAAACATGTCTCTCACACAGTATAATTAAGCAAAAGAGATATAACCATCTTAAATATATAAAGCCCATTTAAATAATAACAATTTTTATAAACTTTCATCTCAATTCTGTCAACCTTTATACCTTTAACTTCAGTTTCCATTAAAACCCAATCAACAAGTCTTAATCTTACAAGGGGTCCTAGAAGTTTTCTTACTTTTTATCCCCCAACCATTTAATCTATTTTGTATAAAAGGCTCTGGAGTCCCCAGTGAGGGCTTAAGCCAAGGGACTCAGGCCTTTTTATCAATCTTTTAACTTGATGAATTGACATAACTGTTGCCCCAAGTAGGTCAGGTATCTCAGTGTAGTTTTCTTCCAGCCTTTTTAATATATGTTTTTTAAACTGGGGTAAATAGAACAGACTTGTTTGGGGCCCTTTAATGTTGGAGATCAATACAAGGTCCCTTTGGCCCATCCAAACTTAGGTAGTGTTGTATCAAACCTTTGATTTAATCTCATTAATGTCTGTTTAATTTATCCCATTTTTAAACAATCATCTAAAGATTTCATCATTCATTTGGGATGAGTCTCTTTAAAATTTCTACCTTGCAGGGAAAAAAACCACTAGATCTTCTGTTCAGTTTTTTCTTTTCTTCTTTCTTTCTGTATTCATTCATTCATTCATTCAGCTTTATTGAGGTATAATTGACAAAACTGTAACATATTAAAATTGTACATCATGATGATTTGATATATGCATACATTGTGAAAGGATCCCCATCTAGTATTTTTTAATCCAAAATGTGTTTATTGGGATGGTTTCCCATTCATCTTTTTTTTAATTAATTTTTTTTTAGTGGCGTATACTTGATTTACAATGTTGTGTTATTTTCTGCTGTACAGCAAGGTGAATCAGCCATACATATACATATATCCACTCTCTTCTAGAATCCATTCCCACATAGGTCATTACAGAGCACTGAATAGAGTTCCCTGTGCTATACAGTAGGTTCTTATTAGTTATCTTTTATATACAGTAGTGTGTGTATGTCAATCCCAATCTCTCAATTTATTCACCACCACCACCACCCCCCCCGCCTTTCCCCCTTGGTAACCATAAGGTTGCTTTCTGTTTTGTAAATAAGTACATTTCTGTTTTGTAAAGAAGTTCATTTGTACCATTTTTTTAGATTCCACATATAAGCAATATCATATGATATTTGTCTTTGTCTGACTTACTTCACTCAGTATGACAATCTCTAGGTCTATCCATGTTGCTGCAAATGGCATTATTTCTTTCTTTTTTATGGCCGAGTAATATTCCATGGTATATATGTACCAGACCTTATTTATTCATTCCTCCATCGAAGGACATTTAGGTTGCTTCCATGTGCTGGCTGCTGTAAATAGTACTGCGATGAATATTGGGGTGCATTTATCCTTTCGAATTACAGTTTTCTCTGGAAATATGCCAAGAAGTGAGACTACTGGATCATATGGTAGCTTGAATTTTAGTTTTTTAAGTAATCTCCATACTGTCCCCCCATAGTACCTATACCAACTTACATTCCATCCAACAATGTAGGAGGGTTCTCTTTTCTCCACACCCTCTCCAGCATTTATTGTTTGTAGATTTCTTGATGATGGCCATTCTAACTGGTGTGAGGTAATACCACATTGTAGTTTTGATTTGATTTTTCTAATAATTAGTGATGTTGAACATGTGCCTCTTGGCCATCTGTATGACTTCTTTGGAGAAATGTCTTTTTAGATATTCTGCCCATTTTTTGATTGGGCTGTTTGCTTTTTTTATATTGAGCTACATGAGCTGTTTGTATATTTTGGAGATTAATCCCTTGTCGGTCACCTCATTTGCAAATATTTTCTCCCATTCTGTGGGCTTTCTTTTCATTTTGTTGGTGGTTTCCTTTGCTGTGCAAAAGCTTTTAAGTTTAATTAAGTCTCATTTGTTTATTTTTGTTTTTATTTTTATTACTCTTAGAGGTGGATCAAAAAAGATCTTGCTGTGATTTATGTCAGAGAGGGTTCTGTTTTCCTCTAAGAGTTTTATAGTGTCCAGTCTTACATTTAGGTCTGTAATTTATTTTGACTTTTTTTGGGGGTATGGTGTTAGAGAATGTTCTAATTTCATTATTTTACATGTAGCTATCCAGTTTTCCCACCAACACTTATTGAAGAGACTGTCTTTTCTCCATTGTATATATTATTTCCTTCTTTGTCATAGATTAGGTGACCATACGTGCATGGGGTTATCTCTGGACTTTCTATCCTGTTCCATTGATCTATATTTCTGTTTTTGTGCCAGTACCATACTGTTTAGATGACTTAGCTTTGCAGTATCGTCTGAACTCAGGGAGCCTGATCCTCCAGCTCCATTTTTCTTTCTCAAGATTGCCTTGGCTATTCGGGGTCTTTTGTGTTTCCATACAAATTGGAATTTTGTTTTTGTAATTCTGTGTAAAATGCTATTGGTAATTTGATAGGGATTGCATTGAATCTGTAGATTACATTGGGCAATATAGCCATTCTGACATTATTGATTCTTCCAATCCAAGAACATGGTATATCTTTACATCTGTTTGTGTCATCTTTAATTTCTTTCATCAGTGTCTTATAGTTTTCTGCATACATGTCTTTTGCCTCCTTAGGTAGGTTTATTCCCAGGTATTTTATTCTTTTTGATGTGATGGTAAATGGGATTGTTTCCTTAATTTCTCTTTCTGAACTTTCATTGTTAGTGTACAGGAATGCCAGAAATTTCTGTGTATTAATTTTGTATCCTGCAACTTTACCAAATTCGTTGATGAGCTCTAGTAGTTTTCTGATATCATCTTTAGGATTTTCTATGTATAGTATCATGTCATCTGCAGACAGTGATAGTTTTACTTCTTCCTTTCCAATTTTGATTCCTTTTTATCTTTTTCTTCTCTGATTGCTGTGGCTAGGACTTCCAAATCTATGTTAAGTAATAGTGGCAAGAGTGGACACCCTTGTCTTTTTCCTGATCTTAGAGGAAATGCTTTCAGATTTTCACTGTTTAGTATGATGTTAGTTGTAGGTTTGTCATATATGACCTTTATTATGTTGAGGTAAGCTCCCTCTATGCCCACCTTTGGAGAGCTTTTAACATAAATTGCTGTTGAATTTTCTCAAAAGATTTTTCTGCATCTATTGAGATGATCATATGGTTTTTATTCTTCAGTTGTTTAATATAGTGTATCACATTGATTGATCTACATATGCTGAAAAATCCTTTCATCCCTGGGTTAAATCCCACTTGATCATGGTGTATGATCCTTTTAATGTGTTGTTGGATTCAGTTTGCAAGTATTTTGTTGACGATTTTTGTGTCTATGTTCATCAGTGGTATTGGACTGTAATTTTCTTTTGTTTTGATGTCTTTGTCTAATTTTGGTATCAGGGCAATGGTGGCCTCATAAAATGAGCTTGGGGGTGTTCCTCCCTCTGCTATATTTTGGATGAGTTTAAGGATAAGTGTTAGCTCTTCTCTAAATGTTTGTTAGAATTCACCTGTGAAGCCATCTGATCCTGGGGTTTTGTTAGTTGGAAGATTTTTAATCACAGCTTTAACTTCATTACTTGTGATTGCTCTGTTCATATTTTATATTTCTTCCTGGTTCAGTCTTGGAATGTTATACCTTTCTAAGAATTTGTCCATTTTCTCTAGGTTGTCCACTTTATTGGCATATAGTTACTTGTAGTTGTCTCTTATGATCTTTTGTATTTCTGTAGTGTCAGTTGCAATTTCTCCTTTTTCATTTCTAATTTTATTAATTTGAGTCCTCTCTCATTTTTTTCTTGATGAGACTGGCTGAAAGTTTATCTTCTCAAGGAACCAACTTTTAATTTCATTGATCTTTGCTATTGTTTTCTTTGTCTCTATATCATTTATTTCTGCTCTGATGTTTATGATTTCTTTTCTTCTACTAACTTTAGATTTTGTTTGTTCTCCTTTCTCTAGTTGCTTTAGGTAAAATGTTAGGTTGTTTATTTGAGATTTTTCATTTTTCTTGAGGTAAGATTGTATTGCTATAAACTTCGCTCATAGAACTGTTTTGCTGTGCCCCATAGGTGTTGGATCATCATGTTTTCATTGTCTTTTGTCTTGGGTATTTTTTGATTTCCTCTTTGATTTCTTCAGTGATCCCTTGGTTATTTAGTAACATATTGTTTGCCTCAATCTGTTTGTGTTTTTTACAGTTTTTTTTCCTGTAATCCATTTCTAATCTCTTAGCATTGTGGTTGAAAAAGATGCTTGATATGATTTCAATTTTCTTAAATTTACCAAGGTTTGATTTGTTACCTAAGATATGATCTATCCTGGAGAATGTTCCATGTGCCCTTGAGAAGAAAGTGTATTCTGCGACTTTCAGATGGAATGTCCTATAAATCTCAATTAAGTCTGTCTAGTCTAACGTGTTATTTAAGGCTTGTGCTTCCTTATGAATTTTCTGTCTGGATGATCTGTCCATTGGGATAAGTTGGGTTTTAAAGTCTCCCACTATTGTTGTGTTACTGTTGATCTCCCCTTTTCAGGCTGTTAATATTTGCCTTGTGTATTGAAGTGCTCCTATGTTGGGTGCATAAATATTTCCAACTGTTATATCTTCTTCTTGGATTGATCCCTTGATCATTATGTCATGTCCTTCCTTGTCTTTTTAACAGTCTTTTTGTTAAAGTCTATTTTGTCTGATGTGAGTATTGCTACTCCAGCTTTCTTTTGATTTCCGTTTGCATGAAATATCTTTTTCCAGCCCCTCACTTTCATTCTGTATATGTCCCTAGGTCTGAAGTTGGTGTCTTGTAGACAACATATATATGGATCTTGTTTTTGTATCTATTCATCCAGTCTATGTCTTTTGGTTGAAGCATTTAATCCATTTACATTTAAGGTAATTATCAATATGTAAATTCCTATTGCCATTTTCTTAGTTGTTTTAGGTTTGTTTTTGTAAGTCTTTTTTTCTTCCCTTCCTCTTTTGTTCTCTTCTCTTTTGGTTTGATGACCAACTTTAGTGTTGTGTTTGGGATGCTTTTTCTTTTGTGTGTGTGTATGTATTGTAGTTTTGGGATTTGCTCTTCCTATGAGGTTGTGAGTTAGCAGTCTATATATGTACAAGGTTGTTTTAAGTTGCTCGTCTCTTTCCAGCCTAGAGAAGTTTCTTTGCCATTTGTTGTAGAGCTGGTTTGGTGGTGCTGATTTCTCTTAGCTTTTGCTTGTCTGTAATGTTTTTGATTTCTCCATCAAATCTGAATGAGAGCCTTGCTGGGTAGAGTATTCTTCGGTGTAGGTTTTTCCCTTTCATCACTTTAAACATATCATGCCACTCCCTTCCAGCCTGGAGAGTTTCTGCTGAAAAATCAGCCAATAACTTTATGGGAATTCCCTTGTATGTTATTTGTTGCTTTTCCCTTGTTGCTTTTAATATTTTTTCTTTGTATTTTTGTTTGTTTGTTTGTTTGATTAATAGGTGTTCAACATGTTCCTCCTTGGGTTTATCCTGCCTGTATGGGACTCTCTGCGCTTCCTGGACTTGGGTAACTATTTCCTTTCCCATGTTGGGGAAGTTTTTGACTATATGGTCTTCAAATGGTTTCTCAGGCCCTTTCTATTTTTCTACTTTTTCTCGGACCCTTATAATTTGAATGTTGTTGCATTTAATGTTGTCTCAGACGTCTCTGAGACTGTCCTCATTTCTTTTCATGCTTTTTTCTTTCTTCTGTTCCACAGTAGTGATTTCCACCATTCTATCTTCCAGCTTGCTTATTCGTTCTTCTGCCTCAGTTATTCTGTTATTGATTCCTTTTAGTGTATTTTTTATTTCAGTTATTGTATTGTTAATCTCCGTTTGTTTGTTCTTTAGTTCTTCTAGGTCTTTGTTAAACATTTCTTGTATCTTCTCAATCTGTGCCTCCATTCTTTTTCCAAGATCTTGGATCATCTTTACCATTGTTATTCTGAAATAGTTTTCAGGTGGATTGCTTATCTCCTCTTTATTTAGTTGTTCTTGTAGGTTTTTGTCTTGCTCCTTCATCTGCAACATATTTCTTTGTCTTCTCATTTTGTCTAACTTTCTGTGTTTGTCATCTCCTTTCCACAGCATGCAGGATCATAGTTCCTCTTGCTTCTGTTGTCTGCCCCCTGGTGGGTGAGGTTGGTCCAGAGGCTTGTGCCATTATCCCTTTGATAGGGGGTTTGACTGGTGTGTGGTGACCAGAGCCTGCCCTGGATATTGAGTGGGGCCTCCTCTTTGCTCTGTGGTTGTCACTGCCCCGTCAGGGGTGGGGTCTGCTCCCTGGTTGTTGGAGTAGAGGCTCCCAGATTTGTTTTTTCACTGTGTTTCTGATCCATGGTGCAAGGTAGTCAGAATTGCAGCATTCCCACTGGGAAGGAAGTGACTGAATATTTCTCCTCTGGAGCTGTTCACCTGTGTGTGTGCTCTGTTGTGTCACCTTTCACCCTTTGTGCGAGCTCTCAGATTACACTGTTGTTGGCACTGCTTTCAGCCCCACCTTAACTTTGGGTATGCTGGCATTTAGCCCTGGTGTCTCTGGGTCATTTTTTTCACCAGGCCACAAGTGTAGATCCACTGAAGTCAGGTCCCAGGATTGCAGTAATCATGGATCTGGACCTGCTGTGTGTGTTATTGGGGCAGGTCAGATTAGCCTGGCCCAAGCCCTATGTGCATATGCCCACAAAAGTCTACTGCTGCTAAAGCTATGCCCGTCTTGGCTGCAGGAGCAGTCATTGTCCATTCTGATGTTCTGTAGGCACTGAGTTTACAAATCTGGTTGTGGGGGTGTCAGTATGCAGTTTGTGCAGCTGCGAGGAGAGATTTCAGCTCTTCTTCCTTAGTTGCACAGCCCCCTGGTGCTCAGCTGTAGTTTCAGCCCCACCTCTGCATGTAGGCCACCCACGGTTGCCTACTCCTGAGGCTGCCTTGGAGCACATGAGTCTTCCCCAACAAGGAGGGCATGCAGAGGCAGCATGGTGGCTGGGGTTGTGGGAGCCCTGGTGGCAATGGGTGAATGGGTGAGCCAGCAGCTGTGGGCCCAGGAGCTTCAGCACTGGCACGGCCCTTCCCAGTGCTGGGCTGTGGACATGAGAGCCAGGCCCAGCAGTGATGAGGTGTGCAGGGAGG
The DNA here is from genome assembly GCF_965194805.1 of Balaenoptera borealis. NCBI lineage: Eukaryota > Metazoa > Chordata > Mammalia > Artiodactyla > Balaenopteridae > Balaenoptera > Balaenoptera borealis. The sequence continues at coordinate 51,655,291 of NC_138881.1, read as the reverse complement.
CCAGAAGCTGTGGGCATGAGAGAGCCGGCCCTGGTGGGGGATCCTCCCAGTGCCTGGGGGGGCAGGAGCTGGTACATGTGGAAAGAAGCTGCAATGGTGGCTCTGCCCCTTGAACATCACTTAACAATGGCTTTTTGCTTCTACTGCATTCCACGTTTCCTCCACAACCATTCCCAGTTGAGGACGTCCTCACTCCTGTCCCCTCAGGCCTTCTCCTTGCAGCCAACAGTAGTCTTATCCCAGGGTTTTCTCTCCAAATCCCAGGTTCCAGCACCCAGCCCCCATCTTCACCTGCAGACACATGTCTCAGGCTGGGGTGCACACAGCTGTGGTATGGACCATCTATGTAAGTCTCACTTTATCCTGCCTGCCACAGACCGGTTGCTGCACTCTCCTTCAATAGCCCCTGAAGCTCCCCTTCTGTCCCAACTGATCTCCCCATTGGTGAGGGGGCTTCCCCGGATGTGGGAACCTCTCCTCTCCTTTGGCTCCCCCCTACCCCTGGGCACCAGTCCTGTCCTGCTTCCTCTCCTCTTCTTTTTTCCCTTCTTTTTTCTTTCATTATAGCTATTATATATATAGTTATTATATATATAGCTATTATATATATATATTTTTTTCACCTTCCAAGTTGTTTTTGTTTATATAGGTACCAATAAAACAGCTGTTTATAATGAGTGCTCTTTAAAATTTTATCAGTTTAGAAGTTTTTCCAATTTAAAGGATTTATCACCTGCCCATTAAGGAGATATATCTTAATAGTGACTCAAACCAGTAAGATGCAAGAGACATCCCTACAAGAGAGTGCAAAGATGCTACCTAAAGACCCAGAAAGTTTATTCCCAAAAATGGTCCAAAAAAGTAAAGGCCTTCATTGTACAAGCTGACACAACAAAGGTTAAGATGGCAAAAAGACCCTGAGAAATGGCACAGTCAGACAAAAGACTGCTCAGTATCCCTGTCTATTTGATTGGCTGCCAAATGTACACCATATGTGTACCTTCCCGATGGCAGAGACCACATTCTCAAAACACACACACACACACACACACAAACACAGAAGAAGATCATGTAGAACATTTACATCTCAAAGACACAGAAAGAGAAATACAAGTTCCCCCTCAAAGGGCTTTTGTTTCTTTAAGGTCAGAATCCTTAAAAAATGTTTTGTCAGGTTGGCTTTATCTAACTTAACTGCACATGTAATAAAAGAGCCCTGTCAGTTATTTTCAAGGTGAGATTGCCTTTAATTTACAGTTAAATAAGTATTTTAAGTATAAGTTTTGTACATATATAAACCTATCTGGGGTATTAGTTGGAGGCTGGAAATATGTCATTCCTTTTTCTTTCATTTTGAAAGTTTTGTTCCCCATTCTAAGGACACTGTGTCAGGATAATTAAAATGAATGTGTTTCCCTATAGGGATGGCTGTATGGTATGAGAACTTGCCTCCACTACTCCCATAAGTTTCTCAGTTGCCTGAGAAAGTCATTGCTGGCTGGGAGGAGATGTCCTTTTTTTGGAGTTGAACTCTCTCATGAGATATCTTCACTTTTATTTTTGACATTCTTTTAAAGTAGCCAATTCAAGGAAAAACAACAAGCCAGTCTTCTACCTAATTACCCAGTTCAACCTCACTCAGTGTCTTTCAATTGAGCAAAGTCTTCTCAGTCTTTCAACTGAGGATAACCAACTCAGTGTCTAAACTGAACAAAATCTTCCCAGTGTCTTTCAACTGAATATAATCCAGGTACCAGTTCTTGAAACCAAGTTTCATGGATAACTTTCTCCTCCAGAGGGTTTAACACCACCAAATAAAACTTACAATCATCAGCCAATAATGGGAGATCCAAGAACCAGGAGAGACTCACCGAAATTCATCCAGACTCTGCAAAGAGGCGGACAGGCCCAAAGGCCTCTGCTGCTACTAGGCTCCATATACTTGTAGAGTTCAGGCAAAGGAGAAAAGTCTGCTCTGGATCCCTTTTTTGGTCACCAAAGCAGTCAACTAAAAAAAAAAAAGCACATCCTAAAAGTTGAGAATTGTGTTTTATTCGGCAGACTTGCTGATAACTTAAGCCTGGGAGGCACCTTTTAGATAGCTCTGAGGGACTGCTTCAAAGAGTTAAGGGAGGAGCCAGGATATATAGGAGTACTTGCAACAAAAACCAAGTAGTCGGAACATTAAAAGATTACTGTTAATTTAAGAAAAACAAGAAATCTCAAGTTAATGAATTTAGTACGTTTTTATGTATGGGAAGGTGCAAGAGTCTGGGCTCATTTAAATCATTCCTTTGATATGCATCTTAACTATCTAGGGCCAGTATCCTTTTTTTCTCCATCCTGAATCCCCTCAAGGTGCACAGTCAGGTACAGCTGATGGCTTGATGGCTGCAACATCCTTTGTTTATTGATATGGCAGGAGACATTTTTTTTGTGCACAACAGTGACAGTAGTTTTCAAATAGTAATGTATGAATTGCTGCTTTTTGTTTTGTTTTGTTTTTTGTTTCCTGCAATGAATCCTTTCCTTAGCTCTCCTAAAGAAACTATTCTGAAACATTTCTGGATCACATCTCCTTGTGTCTCATAGTCAGGAAGTGTTTAATAATACCTACCTAGAAGCTGAACTGTTGCTCTCGGCATCATTTCTGCCTTGTCTGGCTGTTGTGAAAACAGTAATCAGCAGCCCATGATCACCCCTATCTCCCCCCTTCCCTTCTGTTTTTGTTAAGGGTCTCTTAACAGAGTTAAAGTTGCTGTATATAGGGTTGCACAGCCTGTGCTCTGTGCAAGTCCAGGGAGTACCATTCACCTAGACTTCAATGTGAATGGTACCCCTTGGAATTGAGCAACTTATTGGCCCTCTGAGATCTTTGTAATCAGAAAGGCCCAAAGGAGCCCAACTGGTTTCTATAGCAAGTAAAGGCTGTGTATTCTTCTAATGCACTTCTACTATGTTGAAAGCAGATGGGGAGGAAGTGAGACAACCCCCACATCCTCTTTGTTCAGGAACAACAGTAATAATGGATATACCTCAACTTCCCTTTCCTCTTACAGCCTCAGCCTTCACTAGCAGTCCCCACACAAGACTAAAGAGTGTTCAAGAGAGGGAATACTTCTTTTATTTTCTTCTTTGGCTCTGTTGAGCTTATACATTTTCATTTCCTATTCAAGGTAATGTCCCTAACAAGCATCTTTAGAATTTCTCTGCATAAGACATGGCTTTTCCAGAAGCAATAGAGATAACATTTTCTTGGCTGACTTTTTGTTTGTGGATAAAACAGAAGTGTTTAATAATGTAACATCCTAGATCTATCCACTAATATTTTAATTTCTTCAAGGTCTACCTTTTACCATCCATGGTTAATAACAGTCTTTACTTTCCACACCTCTAAGAGGCTTGCCCCAAAATGGACAATTCTGCTGATTTAGAATATAATTCTTCCAGATTTGAAGGATGTGATTGTGAAACGAAGTTGGAAACTTTAGCTAAACAGAGGAGGCCCTACTACCAGAAGAACCTTCTAGGTTCTTCTTAAACCATCAGGATTTTTGAATGGAGGGGAAAGGGAAGCCATGGATAACTCCCCCGGGATGGGTAATCCAATATCTAACCACTGATTAGCTAATGTCAGACTTATTGAAGCTAACATCTATGCTTGCTTCAGAAGGGAGTGGCCACCTTGCATCAAATCCTGCTGGCAAGAGCCTGCTCACTGGGGTCTCAGCACCGGACTACAGGCTTACTTCATGTGAGGAAATGTTTGTTTTCTTGTGTGACTCACCACCAGAGTTGTGAGAAAAGGGGCTGCCTCAGCAATGGTGTGGGCACAACCCAGAGTCACAGTCTGGGCCTCATGCCAAGACATAGTGCTCAGTTACTATTAGGTGCATCAGAAGAATCCAAGACCGGAAAGACCTATGAGGTCATTTTTCTCTGCCCAGGAGCCAGGAAACTACTCCCCCTCCTTTTCTTACCTTCCTCTATCTACCTACTGGGTGATTCAGAAAGCAATATTTTGTTTATCTTTTCCCCTATTTTATATTCAGTAGTTCCCCTAGCTGGAGTGCTGGGCAGGGCAGTCTGCTCCTTTTTAGTCCTGGGTTTAATTGCAATAGATGAACTTGTCAATATGCTAGTTAAAAGTTCTATAGGCAAGAAAGCCAGGATGCAACAAAATATAGCAGCCCTTCCCAGTCTACCCCTCACCTCCAACACACACAAACACCTGAAGTGCACACTGGTGCAATTCAGCACATGATCCTAGACATGGGGAACCTGGCTTAGCTAGGGAATGGCAAGCGGCCAAATCATCGTTCAGTGTCTTGCTGGCTTGACTGGGGATGTACAATCAGAGATGTTTAGTTCTTTTCTAGAGATTAGCTTGGGGATTGACTCAAATCGGTTGGCTTCTAATCAGTCTTGGGTGGAAGGGTAGAGCTTACAGCCCTCAGAACAAAAGATGCTTTTAAAGGGGTACTTATAATAAAGGGTAAAACACTTTGGACAGTCAATGGTGACCACATCTGCATTCTCTGTGGTCAAAACAGAATAAAACCATAGCTTCATATATATATTTTTAAACGGAGTTTCTAATTTATTTACCTCTATAAGATTTTGTACAAATTTATATGTTGGTTGACCATCTTTATCAAATTTATCTCCCTTTTTTTTAACCAGTGGTATTACAGGGTAAATGTTCTTTTAAAAATTATTCATTAAAATTTTAATTCTTTGATAACTGATTTGATTCCCTCTAATTAAGATCTTGACAAAAGATATATATTACACTTGGCCTGACTTATCCTCTTTATAGAAAAAAAAAAAACTTCATTTTGTGATAATTGTAGATTCACATGCAGTTGTAAGACATAATGCAGAGAGATCCTATGTATTCTTTATCCAGTTTCCCCATTCGTAACATCTTGCATAACTGTAATACAATATCATAACCAGGATACCAATACTGCTACAATCCAGTTTTCAGATTTCACCAGTTTTACATCCACTCAGGTGTGTGTGTGTGTATGGTGATTAAGTTTTATACAATTTTATAACATGTGTAATCATCACCAGAAATAAGCTATAGAACTGTTTCATAGAAAGTATCCTTCATGCAACCTTTTGATAGCCACAGTCACCACCATCTTATTATGTGTCCTAACTGCTGGAAATCACTAATATCTATAATTCTGTCATTTCAGGAACGTTATAAAATTGGAATCATACACTGTGTAACTTTGGGGATTGCCTTTCTTTCACTCAGTATAATTCCCTCTAGGTTCATCAAAGCTGTTGTGTGTATCAATAGTTCACTTCTTCATATTGCTGAGTTGTATTCTATGGCATGGATGTACCACTGTTGGTTTAACCATTCAGCTGCTAAAGGACATCTGGGCTGTTTCTGGGTTTTTGCTGTTACAGTAAAGCTTCTAAGAATATTCATATACAAGTGTTTGTGTGAACATGAGTTTTTTTTTTTTTTTTTTTCTCGAGGATAAATGCCCAGGAGTTCAACTGCTGGGTCATGGTAATTGCATGGTTTCTTGTCTAAGAAACTGTCAAATTGTTTTCCAGATTAGCTGACCATTTTACATTCCTACCAGCAATGGACAAGTGATCCAGTTTCTTTACATCCTCCCCAGTATTTGGTGTTATCACTATTTTATTTTCAATTTCTATACTTGATTTTTGATGCACATTCTGATAGATGTATAATGATATCTCATGGTGGTTTTAATTTGCATTTCTCTATGACTAATAATGTTGATCATCTTTTCAAGTGTTTATTTTCCATCTTTATATTACCTTCAGTGAAATGTCTGTGTCTTTTGGATGACTTCACTTTAGCCTCCTTTCTCTCCTTAATAAGTTTGTCTAAAATTCTCAAGTGTGTTCTACAATCCCTCCTCTCCCAAACACCTTAGTGGTGTAGAAGTCACTGATAAGGAAATTTACTGGGTCTCAGCATCATCTCTAACCATCTACCTATCACCAAAAAAAATACCAATAAGTATCTTCCTGAACCTGGGGGATCTGAAGAAGTCTCATCCATAGCGTTTTGGGAAACTAGGATAGGAAAGAATCAGAGATGGAGTTTTCACTAAAAGTGCACTTTCCAAAAGTGCACATTAACATATAGAAACAAAACCTTAACTTCTCAATGCAGAAAGATCTTTATGCCCTATCTTTAGTCTTCCTTGAGAGGCTCCAAAGACACAGAGTTACATGCAAATAGGAAACCTGAGGCTTCCAATTACTCACTAGGATGTAAAAACCAGCCATAAGATACTTCTTGGGCAGTTCCTCAAGCTCTTATCATAGTATCAGTACTATGATTTTTATATTTATGGTAACTGCTTCACAAAACAGTGGCTGGGGTCAGACCTTGTGAAGAAGCTTATTGAGACCAGGGCTCAGCTCTTATGCAGCTGGCAATAGGAAAATTCAGAAGTTTGGATGTTCTTACAATTGAGGACTGGAGTGTGATTCCTTGGGTAAAGCTGAGGAGGCAGCTGGACCTACTCTTTTAGTTAATAATTAATGACCAGCCCTAGATTGTCTCTTCCTCAAAAGGTAATAAACCAAGCCCCAGGTCTGAAACATCATCTCTTCTAGGGTGCCTTTCCCCCTGTTAGAAGCTCTAACCAGTCCCTATGATCTTTGAACCTTGAATGGGTGTGAAGAAATAACCTCTCTTCCCTTTCCAGTTTATATCCTGTGTTTTGTGATCAGATAAATAACATAATGTATGTGAAGTGTTTAGCATGGATGCCTGACACTCAGTAAGACTTGGATTGAGTCCTCCCCCTGACTTTGTTTGGATGAGAGTTGTTTAACTATGTTATGGACCTTCAATATGCTACTGTAATTGCCAGGTGGTGACATCAGGCACAAAGAAGAGAAAGAAGATGTTTAGAGATGGGAACAGAAGAAATGGTGACTTAAAGAAGATCAAAAGAGAAAAACTTGAGAGGAGGGTAGATCAAGATGGCAGATTAAGAAGATGCTGAGCTCAGCTTCCTATGTGAACACATAAAAAATACATCTACATGTGGAAAAACTCTCACTGAAAACAAACTGGAGACTAGCACTAAGGCTCTCCTATAAACAAAGCTATAAAGAAAGATCTACATGGAATTGGGTAGAAATAGAGAAGCAATTAGTTTGGGATCCATGCTCCTAGCAGGGGAGACAGAAGAAGAGGAGAATACCATTGGCTCAGGAATCCTTCCTGGGGAGTGAGGTGCTTGAGCCACATATTGGGCACCCCAAACCTGGGGTCCAACACTGCAAAGATGAGTCCACTTAACTGATTTGGAAACCAATGGGACTTAATGGAGAGCTGTAAGAAACTGAGACTCTGATCCTGAAGACTGTGCACACAAGCTTGCTTACTCCTGGGAACAAGACAGAGGAAGTGGATTGAAAATAGTCTGGGCCTTTGACAGACTTGATAAGACTGTTCCAGCATGCACCTCAGCCCACACAGGGTGCATGCTCCAGCCCCTCGTGCTTCACATTGCTCTCCACTAGAGTGGAGATACTATTGCTGGGGAGAGAGCACACACTTAGAGGGAATAGAACCAGCTCAGGCCTGAAAATCAGGGCTTCTACTCCAGAACCTTGGGCCCTGCCCCTGCCACTATAGGGTGGTGTTGACCATTGAGCACAGTAGAGGCCCCAGCTCACATCTGGCCCTGGTTCTGGCTCTAGCCAATCCAATACAGCCATACATCCCACTAAGGTAGTAGCTGCCAGCGTAACCTGGGGGAAAATGTGACCCATAATCACTTCAAAGCCAGTATCCCCACAAAAGCCACTGGGATCATGAAGATTGCATATGAATGCTCCCACAGAAGACACCCTTTCAAGACTGGGAGAGGTAACTCTTTCATCTTAATCTCATAGAGTCAGGGAAAGTTAAGAAAAATAAGAAGAAAGAGAAATTTGTTTCAAATGAAAGAACAATGAAAACCCTGAAAAAACAACTAATAAACAGATACATAATTTACCAGATAAATAATTCAAGGTATTAGTAAAAATAATGCTAACTGAATTAGGAAAAAGACTAGATGAACACACTGATAATTTTAAGAAGAAAGTAGAAAATATTAAAAACAGAACTGAAGAATACAATAACTGAGATGAAAAATACACTAGAAGGAATTAACAGCAGACTAGGAGATACAGAAGAATGCATAAGCAATCTGGAAGATAGAATAATGGAAGTTATCCAATGAAAACAGCCAAAAAAGAAAAAAATTTTTTAAAAGATAAGAGTTTAAGGGACCTCTAGGACAACATTAAACATACTAACATTCACATTATAGGAGTCCCAGAAGGAGGAGAGGGAGACAAAGGAGCAGAAAATGTACTTGATGAAATTATGGCTGAAAACTTACCAAACCTGAAGAAGGAAACAGATATCCAGGAACAGAAAAATAGAGGGTCCCAAATAAATTGAACTCAAACACACTCACACCAAGATATATCATAATTAAAATGGTTAATTTTAAAGATAAAGAGAGAATTCTAAAGGCAGCAAGAGAAAACAGAGAGTCACATACAAGAGAAATCCCCATAAGGCTATCACCTGATTTTTCTTCAGAAAACTTCAGGTCAAAAGGGAGTGGCATGATAATATATATATTTTTAACATCTTTATTGGAATATAATTGCTTTACAGTGGTGTGCTAGTTTCTGCTTTATAACAAAGTGAATCAGCTGTATGTATACATATATCTCCATATCCCCTCCCTCTTGCATCTCCCTCCCACCCTCCCGATCCCACCCCTCTAGGTGGTCACAAAGCACCGAGCTGATCTCCCCATGCAATGCAGCTGCTTCCCACTAGCTATCTATTTTACATTTGGTAGTGTACATATGTCAATGCTATCCTCTCACTTTGACCCAGCTTACCCTTCCCGCTTCCCGTGTCCTCAAGTCCACTGTCTATGTCTGTGTCTTTATTCCTGTCCTTCCCTTAGGTTCATCATAACCATTTTTTTTTAGATCCCGTATATATGTGTTAGCATACAGTATTTGTTTTTCTCTTTCTGACTTACTTCACTCTGTATGACAGGCTCTAGGTCCATCCAAGTCACTACAAATAACTCAATTTCATTTCTTTTTATGGCTGAGTAATATTCCATTGTATATATGTGCCACATCTTCTTTATCCATTGCTCAACATCACTAATCATTAGAGAAATGCAAATCAAAACTAAAATGAGGTGTCACCTCACATTGGTCAGAATGGCCATCATCAAAAAATCTACAAACAATAAATGCTGGAGAGGGTGTGGAGAAAAGGGAACCCTCTTGCACTGTTGGTGGGAATGTAAATTGATACAGCCACTATGGAGAACAGTATGGAGGTTCTTTAAAAAACTAAAAATAGAATTACCATAAGACCCAGCAATCCCATTACTGGGCATATACCCTGAGAAAACCATAATTCAAAAAGAATCATGTACCACAATGTTCATTGCAACACTATTTACAATAGCCAGGACATGGAAGCAGCCTAAGTGTCCATCGGCATGATATATTGAAAGTGATGAAAGGGGAAACACATGCAACCTAGGATACTCTACCCAGCAAGGTTATCATTTAGAATTGAAGCAGAGAGAAAGAGCTTCTCAGACAAGCAAAATTTTAAAAGTTCATCAATATGAAGTGTACCCTAAAAGAAATGCTGAAGCATCTTCTCTAAGTGGAAAAGAAGTAAGAATCTATAAGAAAGGGAAAATCCCATAGGAAATGCAAATATAGTAAGGGTTGAATATCAACCACTTAAGTAAGCCAAGTCCAAAGATTAAAGGATAAAAAAAATGAAAAATCAACTATAACTACAATAAAAAATTAAGGGATTAAAGAAAAAGATGTAAACTCTGACACCAAAAACACAAAATGTGGGGGAAGGGAGTAAAAAATGTAGATGTCTTAGAATGTGTTTGAACTTAAATGACTACCAATTTAAAACAAGTACATATAGTTCTAAGTTAACATATATGAAACTCATGGTAACCAGAAACCTAAAACTTACAATAGATGCACAAAAACTATAGAGAAAGGAACACAAGCATATTACCAAAGAAAACTATCCAACCACCAGTGAAGAAACTAAAAGAAGAACAACAGAGACGAACTAAATAAACAACCAGAAAACAAGCAACAAAATAGCAATAAGTACAGGCCTATTAGTAATCACTTTAAACGTCAATGGACTAAATGCTCCAATCAAAAGACATAGGGTGACTGATTGGATTAAAAAAAGACCCATTTATATGCTGCTTATAAGAGACTCACTTCTGAGCTAAAGACAAACACAGACTGAAAGTGAGGGATGCAAAAAGATATTTCATGCAAATAGAAATGACATGAAAGCTGTGGTAGCAATACTCACATCAGACAAAATAGCCTTTAAAACAAAGGCTATAAAAAAAGACAAAGAGGGCGTTATATAATGATAAAGGGATGAATACAAAAAGAGGATATAACATTTGTTAACATATATGCACCCAATACAGGAGCACATAAGCATATAAAGGAAATACTAACAGACATAAAGGGGGAAATTGGCAATAATACAAAAATAGTAGGGTAATTTAACACTTTACTTACATCAATGGACATATCATCCAGACACAAAATAAATAAGAAAACAGTGGGCTTAAATGCACCAGGTAAACTTAATAGATATCTACAGAACATTCCACCCCAAAACAGCAGAATTCAAATTCTTTTCAAGTGCACATAAAACGTTCTCCAGGACAGATCACATGCAAGGCCACAAAATGAGTCTCAACAAATTTAAGAGGATAGAAATTATATCAAGCATTCATTCAACCACAACTGTATGAAACAGGAAATCAAAAAAGAGTAAAACACAAACACATGGAGACTAAAAAACATACTACTCAAAATAAAATGGGCCCATGATGAAATCAAAAAGGAAATCAGAAAATACCTTGATACAAATGTGAATAAATCAACAATTTTTGAAAATCAATGGGATGCAGCAAAATCAGTTCTAAGAGGGAAGTTAATAGCAATACAGGTTTTCCACAACAAACAAGAAAAATCTCAAATAACAAACCTAAACTCCCATCTAAAGGAATTAGAAAAAGAAGAGCTAACAAAATCCCAAACCATCAGAATACAGAAAACAATAAAGATCAGAACAGAAATAAATAAACTAGTGACCAAAAAATGATAGAAAATATGTGTATTTTCTTTTTTTTTTAACACATCTTTATTGGAGTATAATTGCTTTACAATGTTGTGTTAGTTTCTGCTGTACAACAAAGTGAATCAGCTCTATGCATACATATATCCCCAAATCCCCTCCCTCTTGAGCCTCCCTCCAACTCTCCCTATCCCACCCCTCTAGGTGGTCACAAAGCACCGAGTTGATCTCTCTGTGCTATGTAGCTGCTTCCCACTAGCTATCTATTTTAAATTTGGTAGTGTATATATATCAATGCAACTCTCTCACTACGTCCCAGCCTCCCCTTCCCTCCCGGTGTCCCCATGTCCATTCTCAACGTCTGCATCTTTATTCCTGCCCTATGACAAGGTTCATCAGTACCATTTTTCTAGATTCCATATATATGCTTTAGGATATGATATTAGTTTTTCTTTCTGATTTACTTCACTCTGTATGACAGACTCTAGGTCCATCCACCTCACTACAAATAACTCAATTTCTTTCCATTTTATAACTGAGTAATATTCCATTGTATATATGTGCCACATCTTCTTTATCCATTCCTCTGTCGATGGACATTTAGGTTGTTTCCATGGCCTGGCTATTGTAGATAGTGCTGCAATGAACATTGTGGTACATATATGTTTTGAATTATGGTTCTCTCAGGGTATATGCCCAGTAGTGGGATTGTTGGGTCATATGGTAGTTCTATTTTTAGTTTTTTAAGAAACCTCCATACTGTTTTCCATAGTGGTTGTACCAATTTACATTCCCACCAACAGTGTAGGAGGGTACCCTTTTCTCCACACCCTCTCCAGCATTCATTGTTTGTAGACTCGTTGATAATGGTCCTTCTGACCAGTGTGAGGTGATACCTGATTGTGGTTTTGATTTGTATTTCTCTAATGATTAGTGATGTTGAGCATCTTTTCATGTGTTTGTTGGCCATCTGTATGTCTTCTTTAGAGAAATGTCTATTTAGGTATTCTGACCATTTTTGGTTTGTGTTGTTTGCTTTTTGGATATTGATCTGCATGAGCTGCTTGTATATTTTGGAGATTAATCCTTTCTCAGTTGCTTCGTTTGCAAATATTTTCTCCTATTCTGAGGGTTGTCTTTTTGTCTTGTTTATGGTTTCCTTAGCTGTGCAAAAGCTTTTAAGTTTCATTAGGCTGCATTTCTTTATTTTTGCTTTTATTTCCATTTCTCTAGGAGGTGGGTCAAAAAGGTTCTTGCTGTGATTTATGTCATAGAGTGTTCTGCCTATGTTTTCCTCTAAGAGTTTTATAGTGTCTGGCCTTACATGTAGGTCTTTAATCCACTTTGAGGGTTTTTTTTTTTTTTTGGTGTGTGTGTGTGTGTATGATGTTAGGGAGTGTTGTAATTTCATTCTTTTACATGTAGCTGTCCAGTTTTCCCAGCACCACATATTGAAGGGGCTGTTGTTTCTCCATTGTATATTCTTGCCTCCTTTGTCCAAGATAAGGTGACCATATGTGCGTGGGTTTATTTCTGGGTTTCAATCCTGCTCCACTGAACTATATATCTGTCTTTGTGCCAGTATCATACTTTCTAGATTACAGTAGCTTTGTAGTATAATCTGAAGTCAGGGAACATGATTCCTCCACCTCCGTTTTTCTTTCTCAAGGTTGCTTTGGCTATTCGGGGTCTTTTGTGTTTCCACACAAATTGTAAATTTTTTGGGTCTTGTTCTGTGAAAAATGCCATTGGTAATTTGATAGGAATTGCACGGAATCTGTAGATTGCTTTGGGGAATATAGTCATTTTCACCATGTTGATTCCTCCAATCCAAGAACATGGTATATCTCTCCATCTGTTTGTATCATCTTTAATTTCTTTCATTAGTGCCTTATAGTTTTCTGCATACAGGTCTTTTGCCTAGTTAGGTAGGTTTATTCCTAGGTATTTTATTCTTTATGATGTGATGGTAAATGGGAGTGTTTCCTTAAATTCTCTTTTTGATTTTTCATTGTTAGTGTATAGGAATGCAAGAGATTTCTGTGCACTAATTTTGTATCCTGCTACTTTACCAAATTCATTGATTAGCTCTAGTAGTTTTCTAGTGGCATCTTTACGATTTTCTATGTATAGTATAATGTCATCTGCAAACAGTGATAGTTTTACTCCACCTTTTACAATTTGGATTCCTTTTATTTCTATTTCTTCTCTGATTGCCATGGCTAAATATTCCAAAACTATGTTGAATAATAGTGGTGAGAGTGGGCAACCTTGTCCTGTTCCTGATCTTAGAAGAAATGGTTTCAGTTTTTCACCATTGAGAATGATGTTGGCTGTAGGTTTGTCATATATGGCCTTAATTATGTTGAGGTAAGTTCCCTCTATGACCACTTTCTGGAGAGATTTTTATCATAAATAGGTGTTGAATTTTGTCAAAAGTTTTTCTGCCTCTTTTGAAATTGTCATACCTTTTTTTCCTTCAGTTTGCTAATATGGTGTATCACATTGATTGATTTGTTTATATTGAAGAATCCTTGAATTCCTAGGATAAACCCCACTTGATCATGGTGTATGATCCTTTTAATGTGCTGTAGGATTCTGTTTGCTAGTATTTTGTTGAGGATTTTTGCATCTATGTTCATCAATTATATTGACCTGTAGTTTCCTTTTTTTGTGACATCTTTGTCTGGTTTGGTACCAGGGTGATGGTGGCCTCGTAGAATGAATTTTGGTGTGTTCCTCCCTCTGCTATATTTTGGATGAGTTTGAGAAGGATATGTGTTAGCTCTTCTCTAAATGTTTGATAGAATTCACCTGTGAAGCCATCTGGCCCTGGGCTTTTGTTTGTTGGAAAAATTTTAATCACAGTTTCCATTTCAGTGCTGATTCACTATTGGAGGTTGTGCTTTCCTAAGAATTTTTCTATTTCTGCCAGGTTGTCCATTTTATTGGCATATAGTTGCTTGTAATCTCTCATGATCCTTTGTATTTCTGCAGTGTCAGTTTTTACCTCCCTTTTTTCATTTCTAATTCTGTTGATTTGAGTCTCCTCCCTTTTTTTTCCTGATGAGTCTGGCTAATGGTTTTTCAATTTTGTTTATCTTCTCAAAGAAACAGCTTTTAGTTTTATTACTCTTTGAAATTCTTTCCTTCATTTCTTTTTCATTTATTTCTGATTTAATTTTTATGATTTCTTTCCTTCTGCTAACTTTGGGGTTTTTTAATGTTCTTTCTTTAATTGTTTTCGGTGTAAGGTTAGGTTGTTTATTTGAGATGTTTCTTGTTTCTTGAAGTAGGATTGTATTGCTATAAACTTCCCTTTTAGAACTGCTTTTGCTGCATCCCATAGGTTTTGGGTCGTTTTCATTTTCATTTGTTTCTAGGTATTTTTTTATTTCATCTTTGATTTCTTCAGTGATCTCTTGGTTATTTAGGACCATGTTGTTAACCTACATGTGTTCGTATTTTTTTACAGTTTTTTTCCTGTAATTCATTTCTAATCTCATAGCTTTGTGGTTGGAAAAGATACTTGATATGATTTCAACTTTCTTAAATTTACTGAGGCTTCATTTGTGGCCCAAGATGTGATCTGTCCTGGAGAATGTTCCATGTGCACTTGAGAAAAATGTGTATTCTGTTGTTTCTGGTTGGAATGTCCTATAAATATCAATTAAGTCCATCTGGTCTAATGTGTCGTTTAAAGCTTGTGTTTCCTTAGTTATTTTCATTTTGGATGATCTGTCCATTGGTGAAATTGGGGTGTTAAAATACCATACTATTATTGTGTTACTGTTGATTTCCCATTTTATGGCTATTAGCATTTGCCTTATGTATTGTGAAGCTCCTATGTTGGGTGCATAAATATTTACAATTGTTATATCTTCTTCTTGGATCGATCCATTGATCATTCTGTAGTGTCCTTCTTTGTCTTTTGTAACAGTCTTTATTTTAAAGTCTATTTTGTCTGAGATGAGTATTGGTACTCCAGATTTCCTTTGATTTCCATTTGCATGGAATATATTTTTCCATTCCCTCACTTTCAGTCTGTATGTGTCCCTAGGTCTGAAGTGGGTTTTTGGAGACAGCATATATACAGGTCTTGTTTTTGTATCCATTCAGCCATTCTGTGTCTTTTAGTTGGAGCATTTAATCCATTCACAATTAAGGTAATTATCAATATGTATGTTCCTATTACCATTTTCTCAATTGTTTGGTGTTTGGTTTTATAGGTTCTTTTCTTCTCTTTTGTTTCCCACTTAGAGAAGTTCCTATAGCATTTGTTGTAGAGTTGGTTTGATTGTGTGAATTCTCTTGGCTTTTGCTTGTCTGTAAAGCTTTTGATTTCTCTGTCAATTCTCAATGAGATCCTTGCTGGGTAGAGTAATCTTGTTTGTAAATTTTTCCCTTTCATCATTTTAAGTATATCCTTCTGGCCTGCAGAATTTCTGCTGTAAAATCAGCTGATAACTTTATGAGGATTCCCTTGTACGTTTTTGTTGCTTTTCCCTTGCTGCTATTAATATTTTTTCTTTGTATTTAATTTTTGATAGTTTGATTAATATGTGTCTTGGCGTGTTTCCACTTGGGTTTTTCTGTATGGGACTCCCTGTGCTTCCTGGATTTGATTGACTATTTCCTTTCCCATATCAGGGAACTTGTTGACTATAACATCTTCAAATATTTTCTCAGACCCTTTTTCTTTCTCTTCTTTTTCTGGGACCCCTATAATTCAAATGTTTGTGTGTTTAATGCTTTCCCAGAAGTCTCTGAAACTGCCCTCATTTCTTTTCATTCTTTTTTCTTTATTCTTCTCTGTGGCAGTTATTTCCACCATTTTATATTCCAGCTCACTTATCCATTCGTGTGCCTCAGTTATTCTTCTATTGATTCCTTCTAGAATATTTTTAATTTCAGTTATTGTGTTCTTCATCACTATTTCTTTGTTCTTTACTTCTTCTAGGTTCTTGTTAAACATTTCTTCTATTTTCTCCATTGTATTTCCGAGATTTTGTATATCTTTACTATAATTACTCTGAATTCTTTTTCTGGTAGACTGCCTGCCTCCTCTTCATTTGCTTGGTCTTGTGGGGTTTTACCTTGCTCCTTCGTCTGTTACATATTTTTCTGTCTTCTCATTTTGTTTAACTTACTTATTGTGTTTGGGGTGTCCTTTCCACAGGTTTCAGGTTTGTAGTTCCTCTTACTTCTTTTGTCTGTCCCCAGTGGGTGACGTTGGTCCAGTGGCTTGTGTATGCTTCCTGATGGAGGGACTGGTGCCTGTGCTCTGGCAGGTGGAGCTGGATCTTGTCCCTCTGATGGGCAGGGCTGCATCTGTTGGTGTGTGTGTGAGCTTAGTATGACTTTAGGCAGCCTGTCTGCTAATGGGTGTGTTTGTGTTCCTCTCTTGCTAGTTGTTTTGCATGAGGCATCCAGCTCTGGGGCTTGCTGGCTGTTGGGTGGAGCCAGATCTTAGTGTTCAGTTTTTACCTTGCTCCTTCATCTTCTGTGTGTTTCTCTCTCTTCACATTTTGCTTAACTTACTGTGTTTGGGGTCTCCTTTTCTCAGGCTGCAAGTTTGTAGTTCCCATGGTTTTTGATGTCTGCTCCCTGTGACTAAGTTTGGTTCAGTGTGTTGTGTAGGCTTCCTGTTGGAGAGGACTGGTGTCTGTGTTCTGGTGGATGAGGCTGGATCTTGTCTTTCTGGTGGACTGGACCATGTCCAGTGGTGTGTTTTGGAGTGTCTGCGACCTTATTATGATTTTAGGCAACCTCTCTGCTAATGGGTGAGGTTGTGTTCCTGCCTTGCTAGTTGTTTGGCGTAGGGTGTCCAGTACTGTAGCTTGCTGGTTGTTGAGTGGAGCTGGGTCTTAGCGTTGAGATGGAGATCTCTGGGAGAGCTTTCACCATTTGATGTTATGTGGAGCTGGGAGGTCCCTGGTGGACCAATGTCCTGAACTCGGCTCTCCCACCTCAGAGGCACAGGCCTGATAACCGGCCAGAGCAGGAAGACCCTGTCAGCCACACGGCTCAGAAAAAAAGGGCTAAAAAAGAAAGAAAGAAAGAAAAAATAAAATAAAGTTATGAAAATAAAAATTTAAAAAATTATTAAAAAAATAAAAAGTAATATAAAGAAGAAAGAAAGAAAGAAGAGAGCATCCAAACCAAAAGCAAATCCACCAATAATAACAAGCATCAAAAACTATACAAAACAAAAACAAAACCAAAAACAAATTGGACAGACAGAACCCTAGGACAAATGGTAAAATCAAAGCTTTACAGACAAAATCACACAAAGAAGCATACACATACACACTCACAAAAAGAGAAAAAGGGAAAAAAACATATATATCTTTTGGGAAGTCTGAGGTCTTCTGCCAGCGTTCAGTAGGTGTTCTGTAGGAGTTGTTCCACATGTAGATGTATTTCTGATGTATTTGTGGGGAGGAAGGTGATCTCCACATGTTACTTCTCCACTATCTTGAAAGTCTCTCTGCTCTATTTTTTAGTGTAACTATACCTCTAGTAGCAAGAATATATCTTTCAACCTTTCTAAAAGGGACTCTTCAGGAAAATCCCAGGCATTATTGGTAAGTGGATGTAACTTTAAATAGTCAGCTTGAGAAAACAGCATACAGACCTGAAACCAACTCCTGCAGCATCAGATCATCTTATCCTCCTCTTCTCCCCTGTGTCCATACTGGGCTGGGCAAAGAACCTCATGTTTGTGCTGAGAAGGACAATGCCCTGCTGAAAATACTGGAGCACCAGACACCGCAGAAACCCTGAGCTTTTACACTCTGCACTGTTTTGTTCCAAAGAGAAATCTGACCAAATCGAAGTGGCCGTGTGACCTGAACTGTTCTAAGGAACCACAGGAAGATGAGAAACGCCAGGCGGCCAGCGGTTTGAGAGGACTAGTGGGGTTCAGTTTCTGATCCGATGACTGAGGGTTATAAATACGGGGAGTAAAAATCAGTCCTCTTCCCGAAACTGCCTGCTGAAACCAGGAGCTCCCTTCACCTTCGTGCCTGGCCCACTGCCCGCTGCCCTGGGGCCTTGGCCCAGCTGGAGGCACAGGCAGCACCACAGCCACAGAGCAAGCCCTTCACAAAACCCTGGGCAGAAAACAGGTAACATTTTAAAAATCCTAGGGATTAAGATATAGATATCTTTGTGAAGTCATTATTCAGTCTATTTTAAGGCTCATGGAAGGCATAAGACACAAGTATGGACCTGAGGGGAAGCTGGCAGGATGAGAGGTAAGGTTTAGGGCAAGGGTTTTTCTCTTGTTATCACCAATTAGCTCATATGGAGTTAA
This sequence comes from Balaenoptera borealis, assembly GCF_965194805.1. NCBI lineage: Eukaryota > Metazoa > Chordata > Mammalia > Artiodactyla > Balaenopteridae > Balaenoptera > Balaenoptera borealis. The sequence goes on along the minus strand of NC_138881.1, from coordinate 51,636,776 downwards.
AAAACAAGACCAAGTCCTGTTCAGCACTATGCTTAACAGCTCATTAGAAACATTAGTCCACTCTATCAAATATAGCCAGAAAGTCCATATCCAGTGGATTCCTGTCGAGCATTAACCATCCATGGGGATATTGAATCTACTTGACTTTTGATAGGAAAAGTGTGTAGTGGCAATTTGTTTGCAAAATGTTAGTCCAATTTTCTATAGTCTCTTGGACAAGGAGAAGCAGAAGATGCTAGCTGGGGCAGCTGTTGTGTGCTTACTTACCTTATCTCTTGGATTGACAAGGACTGCTTGAGAGCAGGATCTGGGCCTTGTCCATATCTGTGTCATTCATGGGTCCTAGCCAGGTTGCTTACTAGCATAGGTGTCTAGTGAATATATTTTACTTCTTGGATGGCTGTCTTTCTCTGGGAAACCTGAAACACAGGAGTAATTTTTATGGTGAGGGCCTCTTGGGAGGCATGCAGCTAGATGAGATAACCTCTTGAGCTGTCCCTTGTGATCAAAAGTTCTGGGATTATGTTTTTACATGGGCAGAATATAGAAGGGCCTATCTCAGAAAAATGTAATCCTCCTGCATCTGTCTCTGTCTCCTTCCCCATTGCAGAGGCTGTTGCCCAGCACAGACATTATTATTGTGGTTATTATCACAGTGAGTATGATGAAGAGGAATAATTATGGCAATCAAAAATATGTATTCTTATTTATATTTTCAAAAGCATGCCTACCCATATATAGCATGTAGAAAGAGTTGGCCCTTGTTTCGAAAGCTTCTGATCTGAGCTCATGAAGACAGGACCTGTAGGGCAGCGGTCCCCAACCTTTTTGGCACCAGGGACTGGTTTCATGGAAGACAGTTTTTCCACGGATGGGGGGTGGGGGGATGATTCAGGCAGTAATGTGAGCGATGGCTCTGGTGGTAATGCAAGTGATGGGGAGTGATGGGGAGTGGCAGATGAAGTTTGCTGGCTTGCCCGCTGCTCACCTCCTGCTGTGCAGCCCAGTTCCTAACAGGCCGTGGGTCTCTAGCGGTCTGAGGCCCAGGGGTTGGGGTCCTCTGCTGTAGGGACTTCCCTGAGGGTCCAGTGGTTAAGACTCTGCACTTCCACTGCAGGGGGCATGGGTTCAATCCCTGGTCAGAACCAAGATCCAGCAAGGTGCAGCCAAAAAAAAAGGGAAAAAAAGGCCCTGTGGAAAGGGTAAAGGGGCCTGCTTTTAAAGCAGGAGGCTAGGCCCTTTCCCTCAGATGATGGTTAACTGTTGGTGATCTGGTTCCACCTTCATCAAGAGTAATGGGCCATGAATGACAATGGGAAAAATGGGCAATCTGGAACTCACTATCTTTATTTCATTTTGGAAGGGGAAGGGAAACACAGAGCTCTGATTATGGGCCAGGCGTAGATCAACCCATTGAATCCTTTCTGAAATACTGTGAAGAAGGTCCTCTTATTAGGGTCATTTAATAGATGAAGAATACTGAAGCTCCAAGGTGGTAAAGTGCTTTGTTCAAGGTTTTCCTCTCAGTTTGGAGGTGGCGAAGTCCTCTCAGACTCCCATCAGCTACTACACACACTGGCAGGAAGACTAGGAAAAAGAGGAGGCAGTGAGAGGTAGGAAAGGAGTAGGTGGAGTGAGATATAAGGGAAACCCCAGATCTGGCTTCTGTATGGAGTTGACAGGCTATCCTGGAAGTCAGGACCCTCTTGACATCTCTGTGGCAAAGTTACAGGATAAACTTGTTCCGTCCATTCATTTGTCAAGGATGGTTGCTTTTCTGCCTACTGGCAGAATTTTGAGGAAATCTTTTCCAGGGGAGTGCTGCCTCACACAATTCCCTCCACTGCACACTGATGTTTTTAGAGTGTTAAAGTGATTCATGTGAGTTTTTTCCCCCCTCTGGAATGTTATACAGATTTATTAGTATAATTGCCAGCTTGATTAGCCTAATTTCTCTATTTAAAAACAGAGGTGTGTCCATTAAGCTCTCCTGAAAAATTCTGAAGTCAGTCCCTTCCACCTAGCAAGCAAGGGCTTGAGGGTAGTGTTCCTCAGCCAGGAGGTGGGATCTCCAAGAGGCAATGCTCCTTCGTGTTCTAGTACACATCTGGTGAGAGCTGAAGGAAAGCAACATTTAAGTCCTCCTGCCCACGCACTTGAGATGGGGAGCTGTGTCTTTTCCCAACCACTCCAAGCTTGTCGGCTGGAAGCAAGTGAGCTAATTTTCAAAAAGATGGGAGGAGGGGGTTTAAAAATGCATACTGTGATTAACAGGCAGGGAATCTGCCCTCCTGAGGCTGTTGCAATTGCCAGGAAATTTCGATGAGTGGATTGAATGGATCCAGGAAAAGGTTGTCGACACCGTCGCACCCTCCCACCCCACCCTCCCCTTTCCTCACAAGTAGGCCGGGCCTCCCGGGGACGTGAGACTGGGGGCTCGAGGCCAGGGTTTGGTGCTCTGCAGGGCGTTCTGGTGGAGGGTGCAGGTGGCCCCTCAGAGAGGCCTGCAAAGGGGAGGAACTCTTACCCCGCCCTCCTGGCCTTTGGCTCCAGGAAGGTCAGCAATTAGGCTAATGAAATGTTTGGGTTACAAGTCAGAGCTTGGCGGACCAAGCCGGTCTGCTTGACCCGAGCAGGCAGCGGGGCTGGGAAGGGGGTGGCATTAGCGAACAGCTGGTTAGAACCACTGTGCACCCTATCTCAGGCACCTCTGCCTGCATCCCCCTGAGTAGCTAGGTCGCCCAAGTCCGCCTCTGGGAGGGAGTGTGCGTTGGCCTTCCGCCAGCCTTCTCTGTGCAGGCAGCAGAGTTCCGATCTGAACTTCAGAGTTGGGGCCCCTCCCCTCCCGCCCCCACCCACTTTGCTAGCCTCTAAGGCTCCATCTTCCGCCAATTGTGACCCGAAGAACCCGCCGCCCCGACGCCCAGTAGCTGGCGAGGGGCAGCGGCCGGAGAGGCTTGGTTGAATGCAGGCCTCCTTGCCCCCTAGCTGGCGCCTCGTGCACCTACGCCAGAGCTCTCCGGCGCGTCTGTAACAAGCTGAGGGAGACCGCGGCCACCCGGCGAGCCGCAGCTGGGGGCCAGGGGCGGTCAGAGCAACCGGGCGGTTGGTTCTCTCATTTGGGTTGGCGAGGCCGCGGCCAGCAGCGCTCCGCCGCAGTGGCACCCCCTGCGAAGCTGCCTTTGTGCCAGCCGCCGCCTGCCCGCTAGCCCGGCCGCTCGTCAGTGGGTCCGTCCAACTGCTGGTTACTAGGGACAGGGACCCTCCATCCAGCCTGCCGCCCGGGACCTGACCGTGGCCGAAGGAGCGCAACCTAGGTGCGGATCCACCCACTCGTAGGTACAGTCGTCCGACGGAGCGCTTCCACCACTTGATGCTTGCAAGGTAACTCCCGCTGTAGGCTCCCTGCAGAACTAGTGCCTTGCGCCGCCAGGGCAAAGGCCCAACTTTGCCACCAGCTTGGGGAAAGCGTCCGAGACAAGAGCTACCTGGGGAGCCTGCAGGGACCACTGGGGCATGCCAGGATAGGAAGCTGAGCGGGAGTGCCCTCCTGGCTCAACACAAGGCCCAACAGTCAGTTTGCATGGGTCAACAATTGAGCTTACAGATTTAGGGATGTAGGGTAGAACCTTACCCACTCCTGAAGAGTTCTCCCGTGGGGATGGGATGGGGAAATGGGGAAGAGAGGTGGGGGAGGTAAGGAGCCAAGGATAGGCGGTGGGGAAGCTACCAATGGCAGTGTAAAGCTGTTGGCTCCCCTGAGGGCCCCGACACTTCACCGCCTTGGGGTGTTATGCCTGGTTCACCCTTTGCTTGTGGTGTAAGGGTAAATGGGCTTGAGGCCACAGGGTAAGTGCACTTCTGTTGGCTCAACTTTCCAGGCAGAGACCGAGTGACAGCCTCTGGTGACAAATGTCATGATTTTGTGGAAAATGAGGCCAACGTTAGGCCCCCTATTTGCAGGAAGATGAAATCTGGGTGGGTGGAGGGTAGTCTTGCAGTGAATCATGGTGAGGGAATGGAAGCAGGCTAGGGGTGCTCTTTTCAAAATGCCTTCAAAGCTGTCATGTGGAAAAGGATCGTTTGTCTTGTGTGGCCCCAGAAAGGAGAACCCAGGATGGGTCAGAGTTCAACAGAGTGGAAACCACCAGGAAGGAGGCAGAATTAAGCTTACTGTAAGGAACCCCTTTCTAATAGGGAGGGAGGAGTGTTTTTATTGTGTATCAGGCATTTTACTAAGTACCTTACATAAATTATCCCACTTAACGCTTAGCAAGGTTTGGATATGTCCAATGATAAAATGGAATGCTGGGAGGTAGTGGGGTCTCTGTGCTCATGTAGGCTGCAGTTTTTTTCTGTTTCCAGGTTAAGATGAGGTTGGTGTCAACCACTTGTTCATTTGCTGGAGTTGAAAAAGGCTTGTACAAGGAATTGGGAGATTCTATCACCCACTAATGTTGTGACTTTAAAGAAATCCCAGCATCCTTCTGGACCTCAAGTCCCTCATCTTTAAAGTCAGATAATTAGACTTCACTGGGTTACCTGAAAAAATGACCAGTAAAAATAAAAATTAAAACAAAAAAACTAGACTTTAGTTTCTTGCACACTTGTAGTATAGGAGTGTAGAATTGGAGCTCCATAATATCTTGAAGATGGACCCCTGCAGGGAAGCTAAAATGTCTCTCCTTTCTTTCATTGGCTGAGGCATGACTCTAATGTCCATTCAACTAAGATAAGCTTTCAATGGCTTCAGTGTTTCCAAACAGCCAAGGTCTCGGAAGAGTAAAAACGCAGGGCCTCCTTTGATGTTGTTTGGATTGTCCTATGACAACTGCATTGCTTTCTAGTCACTGCCAAGGCAATTGTTCTGGCCTGTTATGCAAAAATACAGAGCATCTGCTGGTGTGGTGCGCTGTGCTGAGCAACTGGAGATGAGGGCAGAGAGGAATGGATGAAATAGGCTCCTGCCCTTAGGGAGCTTCAAGTCTGTTGTGGGAAAGGTGGATACAAGGACCATAGACCATATTATAAGGCAGAAAGGTGCTTTGGGGGGAGGGGTACAGAAAAGGCAGAAGCCATATGAAGCCATAAAAATACACCAGATTAGAAATTTGGGAGACTTAGATTCTAATCTTGGCTGGTCACCTAGGGCAGGTCAGCCCACCTCCTGAGGCCTGCAACTTTAAGGCTTTCTGATATTAGATAAGAATTTCTGTTTTGGATGGGTGCTCAAGAGGCATTTGTGGTGGACCTTGAAGTGCTCTGGGTAGGGTTTACAATAATAGAGGAAGACAGCAGAGGCTGGGACAAAGCTTTCCTGGGCACATGAAAAACCTGTGTGCCTTCATGGAGACAAGGAAGTGCTGGATATGCAGGGGATAGCTAATGGCTAGTGTGACTCCTGAGCCAAAAAAGGGAAATGGAAATTGAGGTTGCAAAGGGAGCCCTTGAACACTAGACCCGGGCATTTTGGACCTGCTCCTGGAAAGGCAATAGCAGCCATGCCTGGTTTTTGAGCTGGGCAGTGCCAGTGAGCAAACAGCCGTGACACTGAGTAGAGCCTCCTGTGACAAACTATGCCTTGCCTAATCTTCATTCTGCTCAGAAATTCAAGGAATGGCAGTACCTGCCTCTTGGGGGAACTTGAGCAAATGGCCTGTAATGGTAGACAGTACCTCCTAATACCAATGGAGAAGAAACACTATAGGGCTGGAGTGGCCCATCCTTGAGATAGTTGCCAATGAACTGTGCATGGTTCTGGCCCTTTGCTAGCAGTTGAGGGAGGTCAGCCTTGTTGGCTGCTGAGGGATGGTGGAGGAGGTCACTAGTGGATTGAGTGTAATCCTCACTGTCTGACTGAGGCTGAAGGACAGAGGGCATAGTGGGGGCTTGGGGAAGGGCAGGGGAAGACAAAGTCTTCCAGATCATGTGACTTGACTTAATGGTGTCCCCTGTTGAGAAACAGAGTTTGGAAACCACAAGTGGGATCAAGAGTGGATCCATTTTTAGATTTTTAAGGAATCTCCATACTGTTCTCCACACTGGCTGTATCAATTTACATCCCCACCAACATTACAGGAGGGTTCCCTTTTCTCCACACTCTCTTCAGCATTTATTGTTTCTAGATTTTTTGGTAATGGCCATTCTGACCAGTGTAAGATGATACCTCAGTGTGGTTTTATTTGCATTTCTCTAATGATTAGTGATGATTCAAAAAAATACATGTACCACAATGTTCATTGCAGCACTATCTACAATAGCCAGGACATGGAAACAACCTAAATGTCCATCGACAGACGAATGAATAAAGAAGATGTTGCACATATATACAATGGAATATTACTCAGCCATAAAAGGGAAAGAAATTGAATTATTTGTAGTGAGGTGGATGGACCTAGAGTCTGTCATACAGAGTGAAGTAAGTCAGAAAGAGAAAAACAAATATCATGTGCTAACGCATATATATGAAATCTAGAAAAAATGGTACTGATGAACCTAGTGGTAGGGCAGGAACAAAGATGCAGACATTGAGAATGGATTTGAGGACATGGGAGGGAAGGGGAGTCTAGAATGTAGTGAGAGAGCAGCATTGACATATATACACTACCAAATGTACAATAGATAGCTAGTGGGAAGCTGCTGCATAGCACAGGGAGATTAGCTCCGTGCTTTGTGATGACTTAGAGGCGTGGTATAGGGAGGGTGGGAGGGAAGCTCAAGAGGGAGGGGATGTGGGGATATATGTATGCATATAGCTGATTCACTTTGTTGTACAGCAGAAACGAACAAAACATTGTAAAGCAGTTATACTCCAATAAAGATGTAAAAAAAAAAAGAGTGGATCCAGGTTTCTGATGTGGTCTGGTGATATTGAAGAAGCCTAGCCAATCCTACTGCAGACATGGAAAGAACTTTTGCCTGGTAGGCTGGCGGCTTTAGTTTTATCAAGTCCTTTCCCTCTCTGAGCCTCAGTTTCTCCAGTTAGTATGGGAGTTGGGGAGGTTGGCCCCAGTGATTCGTTAGGGCCTTCTAGCTTTAAATATCTAGGAAAGGTATATGATTTGGATCCTCCATGGATGAATCCAGAGAGACTTTGTCCAGAATTTAAGTAATAAAGCTGGAATTTATTTTGAACTGAGGGCTTACAAAAAAAAATATATTGGAGAGTGGGGCTCCCTATCCTTGGTAGAGGAAGGTCAGAAGGAGTGTCATTGAGCTGAATTCTTTGGATATTTCCTTTCTCAAATCCCTTTTTGTCTTCCCTTCCTTTCCTTCCTCTACCAATACTTCTTTCTCAGATGTCCAGTGACCATTGCTCTGCCCTTAACACTTGGCACATAGGGCTTCTTTTTTTTTTCTTTTTCTACCTACAGAGGGCAGCTTTTGGGCTCTTTGCCTTGTGTTTACCCAATGAACCTCAGAGCCATCTTCATCTTCCGTTTCCTATCATCCAACATAAACCACCTTTTCCCCAATTTACTTAACTGCTAAGTCTCTATAATCAATGCTGATAATATATGTTATTGTCTTTTATTGCATTTTAAAGCATGAGTAATTCTGCAACTTACTTTGAAATGCATCAAAAATAAGATGGATAGATGGATTAACGAATAGATGAATGATAGTTCATAAATGGATCATAAATAAATGAACAGATGAATGAATGGCAAGCAGATAAATAAAATAAATAAAATATGGGGGAAATAAGTAATATACTGTTATATTACAAACAATTCAAACTGTATAAAAGTACACAGAATAAAAAGGTAAATATAGTTCACAGTTTTCTGTGTATACTTCTAGACCTTTTTTCTATGTGTCCAAAACAATATACATCCAGTCAACCTCCATATCAAACTAATAGTTTTACTTTTAAATTTAAATAGATCACACTTTACAGTTGAGTCTGTAATTTGCATTTTTTCACTTCACAATATATTTTGGAAATCTCTTCATGTCAGTATATAGATCCACCTCATTTTTAAAAACAGCTGCATAATATTTCATAGTATGGGTATACCATAATGTATTTAAACTTTCCTTCTTGATGGACAGCTAAGTGTTTCCAATTCTTCCCTATGACACACAGGGCTGCAGTGTACCTCCTTGGTTATTTATTACCTATATACATGTGAGCATCTATTCCTGTAAGGTAGATTCTTAGAAATTTGTTGTGCCAAAAGATTGATGCTTTAAAATTCTGCCCCTCCCCCACAACATTTCATTATGGATGTTTTCAAACATACAGAAAAGTTGAAAGATTGTATAGTGAACACCCATATCTCCACTACTTAGATTCTACCATTAATATTTAACTACATTTGCTTTATCACATATCCCTCTGTTCAAAAAAAAAAATATCAAAAAATACCTAGAGACAAATGACAATGAAAACACAATGATCCAAAACCTATGGGATGCACCAAAAGCAGTTCTAAGAGGGAAGTTTATAGCTATACAAGCTTACCTCAAGAAACAAGAAAAATCTCAAATAAACAATCTAACCTTACACCTAAAATAACTGGAGAAAGAAGAACAAACAAAACGCAAAGTTAGTAGAAGGAAAGAAATCATAAAGATCAGAGCAGAAATAAATGAAATAGAAACAAAGAAAACAATAGCAAAGATCAATAAAACTAAAAGCTGGTTCTTTGAGAAGATAAACAAAATTGATACACCTTTAGCCAGACTCATCAAGAAAGAAAGGGAGAGAACTCAAAACAATAAAATTAGAAATGAAAAAGAAGAAGTTACAACAGACATTGCAGAAATACAAAGCATCCTAAGAGACTACTACAAGCAAATCTATGCCAATAAAATGGACAACATGGAAGAAATGGACAAATTCTTAGAAAGATATAACCTGAACCAGGAAGAAATAGAAAATATGAACAGACCAATCACAAGTAATGAAATTGAAACTGTGATTAAAAATCTTCTAAGAAACAAAAGTCCAGGACCAGATGGCTTCACAAGTGAATTCTATCAAACATTTAGAGAAGAGCTAACACTCATCCTTCTCAAACTCTTCCAAAAAATTGCAGAGGAAGGAACACTCTCAAACTCATTCTATGAGGCCACCATCACCCTGATACCAAAACCAGACAAAGATACTACAAAAAAAGAAAATTACAGACCAATATCACTGATGAATATTGATGCAAAAATCCTCAACAAATTACTAGCAAACAGAATCCAACAACACATTAAAAGGATCATACACCATGATCAAGTGGGATTTATCCCAGCAATGCAAGGATTCTTCAATATACGGAAATCAATCAATGTGATACACCATATTAACAATTTGAAGAATAAAAACCATATGATCATCTCAATAGATGCAGAGAAAGCTTTTGGCAAAATTCAACACCGATTGATGATAAAAACTCTCCAGAAAGTCGGCATAGAGGGAACTTTGCTCAACATAATAAAGGCCATATATGACAAACCCACAGCAAACATCATTCTCAATGGTGAAAAATGGAAAGCATTTCCTCTAAGATCAGGAACAAAACAAGGATGTCCACTCTTACCACTATTATTCAACATAGTTTTGGAAGTCCTAGCCACAGCAATCAGAGAAGAAAAAGAAATAAAAGGAATACAAATTGGAGAAGAAGAAGTAAAACTGTCACTGCTTGCAGATGACATGATACTATACATAGAGAATCCTAAAGATGCCACCAGAAAACTACTAAAGCTAATCAATGAATTTGGTAAAGTTGCAGGATACAAAATTAATGCACAGAAATCTCTTGCATTCCTATACACGAATGATGAAAAATCTGAAGGAGAAATTAGGAAACACTCCCATTTACCATTGCAACAAAAAGAATAAAATACCTAGGAATAAACCTACCTAGTGAGACAAACGACCTGTATGCGGAAAACTATAAGACACTGATGAAAGAAATTAAAGATGATACAAACAGGTGGAGAGATATACTATGTTCTTGGATTGGAAGAATCAATATTGTGAAAATGACTATACTACCCAAAGCAGTCTACAGATTCAATGCAATCCCTATCAAATTACCAATGGCATTTTTTACAGAACTAGAACAAATCATCTTAAAATTTGTATGGAGACACAAAAGACCCCGAATAGCCAAAGCAGTCTTGAGGGAAAAAAACGGAGCTGGAGGAATCAGACTCCCTGACTTCAGACTATACTACAAAGCTACACTAATCAAAAAATATGGTACTGGCACAAAAACAGAGATATAGATCAATGGAACAGGATAGAAAGCCCAGAGATAAACCCATGCACCTCTGGTCAACTAATCTATGACAAAGGAGGCAAGGATATACAATGGAGAAAAGGCTGTCTCTTCAATAAGTGGTGCTGGGAAAACTGGACAGCCACATGTAAAAGAATGAAATTAGAAAACTCCCTAACACCATCCACAATAATAAGCTCAAAATGGATTAGAGACCTAAATGTAAGACCAGGCACTATAAAACTCTTAGAGGAAAACATAGGAAGAACACTCTTTGACATAAATCACAGCAAGATCTTGTTTGATCCACCTCCTAGAGTAATGGAAATAAAGACAAAAATAAACAAATGGGACCTAATGAGACTTAAAAGCTTTTGCAAAGCAAAGGAAGCTAGAAACAAGACGAAAAGACAACCCTCAGAATGGGAGAAAATATTTGCAAATGAATCAACGGGCAAAGGATTAATCTCGAAAATATATAAACAGCTCATGCAGCTCAATATTAAAAAAACAAACAATCTAATCCAAAAATGGGCAGAAGACCTAAATGACATTTCTCCAAAGAAGATATACAGATGGCCAAGAAGCATATGAAAAACTGCTCAACATCACTAATTATTAGAGAAATGCAAATCAAAACTACAATGAGGTATCACCTCACACCAGTTAGAATGGGCATCATCAGAAAATCTACAAACAGCAAGTGCTGGAGAGGGTGTGGAGAAAAGGGAACCCTCTTGCACTGTTGGTGGGAATGTAAATTGATACAGCCACTGTGGAGAACAGTATGGAGGTTCCTTAGAAAACTAAAAATAGAATTACCATATGACCCAGCAATCCCGCTACTGGGCATTACCCAGAGAAAACCATAATTCAAAAAGACACATGCACCCCAATGTTCATTGCAGCACTATGTACAGTAGCCAGGTCATGGAAGCAACCTAAATGCCCATTGACAGATGAATGGATAAAGAAGATGTGGTACATATATACAATGGAATATTACCTAGCCATAAAAAGGAACGAAATTGGGTCATTTGTAGAGACGTGGATGAATCTAGAGACTGTCATACAGAGTGAAGTAAGTCAGAAAGAGAAAAACAAATATTGTATGTTAATGCATATATGTGGAACCTAGAAAAATGGTACAGATGAACGGGTTTGCAGGGCAAAAATTGAGACACAGATGTAGAGAACAAACTCATGGACACCAAGGGGGAAAGCAGTGGGGCAGGGGGGGCGTGCTGTGATGAATTCGGAGGTTGGGATTGACATATATACACTAATATGTATAAAATGGGTAACTAATAAGAACCTGCTGTATAAAAAAAATATAAAATAAAATTCAAAAAAATAAAAATAAAAAGGGAAAAGTGTTCTTCATGGCAATGCCTAGGCTTACTTTGTGCCCCTACTCTTTTCCAGCCACTGATCCATGTTTTAACTCCTGTGAAGAAGTGGCTTTGAGCATCAGGAAGTAATATAGGACTGATCCCAATCCCAGAGACCTTCTCCTTCCTAATTAGAAATCCTTTAAAGAACTCAATTCTGTTCATTATACCTTTTTATGACAAAGAATTTTTTATTGTGGTAAAATATCCATAACATAAGATTAACCAATTAACCATTTTCAATGGCATTAAGTACATTTGCAGTGTTGTGCAACAGTCACCAACATCCACTTCCAAAGTTTTTCATCATACCCAATGTAAACTCTGTACCCATTTTAATAACTCCCTCTTCCTGGCTCCAATCCTCTGGTAACCTCTAGCTTATCCTCTTTCTCTATGAATTTGCCTAGTTGAGGTACCTCACATAAGTAGAATCATATCATATGTGTCCTACTTTGTCTGACCCATTTTATTTAGCATAATGTTTTCAAGGTTCATCCACTGTTGTAGCATGTAGCAGAATTTCATTCCTTTTTAAGGCTGATTGATATTCCATCATATGGATAAACTACCTTTTTATCCATTCATCTGTTAATGGGCATTTGGGATGTTTTTTCACCTTTTGCTTATTGTGAACAATGCTGTTGTAAACATTCATGTACAAGTATTCATTTGAGTCTTTGATTTCCATTCTTTTGAGTAGACACCTAGAAGTAGTAGTTCTATGTTTAACTTTTTGAGGAATCACCAAACTGTTTTCCACAGTACCTGCACCATTTTACATTCCCAACAGTGCATGAAAGTTCCAATTTCCCCACATTCTCATGAACACTTTCTATTTTCTGTATTTTTTTGACATCTTTATTAGAGTATAATTGCTTTACAATGGTGTGTTAGTTTCTGCTTTATAATAAAGTGAATCAGTTATACATATACATATGTTCCCATATCTCTTCCCTCTTGCATCTCCCTGTATTTTTTTTTAATTTAAACATACTAATAGGTGAGAAGTGGTATCTCATTGTGATTTTGATTTGAATTTCCCTAACAAATAGTGCTGTTGATCATCTTCATGTGCTTAGTAGCCATTTGTATATCTTCTTTGGAAAAATGTCTCTTCCAGTCCTTTGACCGTTTAAAAATTTTTTGGGGGGGAGGGTGTTGTCATTTGTTGTTTTTGTTGTTGAGGCATAGGAGTTCTTTATATATTCTGGATATTAATCCCTTATCAGATATATGATTTGCAAATATTTTCTCCCATTCTATGCATTATCTTTTCACTCTTTTATTAGTGTCTTTTCATGCACAAAAGTTTTCATTTTGTTGAACTCCAATTTATCTATTTTTCTCTTTTGTTACCTGTGCTTTTGGTGTCATATCCAAAAATACTAACCAAATTCAATGCCATGAAGATTTCCTCAGCATATTCTTCTAAGAGTTCCATAATTTTTTTTGAGTTCCATAATTTTAACTTGTAAATTTAAGTCTTTAACCCATTTAGATGAACTTTTTGTATATGGTGTGAGATAAGGGCCCGATTTCATTCTTTCACATCTGGATATCCAGTTTTCCAAGCACCACTGGTTGAAAAAACTGTCATTTCCACCATAGAATGGCCTTGGCACCCTTGTTCAAAAGCAGTTGACCATACATGCAACAGTTTCTTTCTGGGCTTTTTGTTCTATTTCATTGGTCTATGTGTTTGTCCTTATACCACTACTACACTGTTTTGATTCTTGTAGCTTTATAATAAGTTTTGAAATCAGGAAACGTGAATCCTCCAACTTTGTTCTTTTTCAAGATTGCTTTGCCTATTCAGAGTCCCATGATATATAAATATTAAGATAGGTATTTCTATTTCCGCAAAAGTTGCCATTGAGATTTTGGTAGGGGTGACACTAAATCTGTTGTTCAGTTTGGGTAGTACTGTCATCTTAACAATATAAAATCCTCCAATCCATGAATACAGACTTCTCCATTTATTTATGTTTTGTTTAATTTTTCAGTACTGGTTTGTAGTTTTCAGTGAACAATCATTTACCTCCTTGTATAATTTATTTCTGAGTATTTATTCTTTTAAAATTTCAATACATATTATTATTCCAGGTTTATTGAGATATAATTGACATACAGCACTATATAAGTTTAAGGTGGTCAATTAATCTATGACAAAGGAGGCAAGACTGTACAAGGGAGAAAAGACAGTCTCTTCAATAAGTGGTGCTGGGAAAACTGGTCAGCTACATGTAAAAGAATGGCATTAGAACATTCTCTAACACCATACACAAAAATAAACTCAAAATGGAATAAAGACCTAAATGTAAGACTGGATACTATAAAACTCCTAGAGGAAAACATAAGCAGAACACTCTTTGACATAAATCGCAACAATATTTTTTTGGATCTGTCTCCTAATGTAATGGAAATAAAAGCAAAAATAAACAAATAGGACCTAATTAAACTTAAAAGCTTTTGCACAGTAAAGGAAACCATAAACAAGATGAAAAGGCAACCTATGGAATGGGAGAAAATATTTGCAAAGGATGTGACCAACAGGGATTAATTTCCAAAATATACAAACAGCTCATACTACTCAACATAAAAAAAACAAACAACCCAATCAAAAAATAGACAGAAGACCTAAATAGACATTTCTCCAATGAAGACAAACAGGTGGCTACCAGGCTTATGAAAAGATGCTCAACATTGCTAATTATTAGAAAAATGCAAATCAAAACTACTGTGAGGTATCACCTCACACCAGACAGAATGGCCATCATCAAAATGTCTACAAATAATAAATGCTGGAGAGGGTGTGGAGAAAAGGGAACCCTCCTACACTGTTGGTGGGAATGTAAATTGGTGCAGGCACTATAGAGAACAGTATGGAGGGTCCTTAAAAAACTGAAAGTAGAGTTACTATATGATCCAGAAATCCCACTCTTGGGCATATATCCAGGAAAGATGAAAACTCTAATTTGAAAAGATACATCCACCCCAATGTTCATAGCAGCTATTTAAAATAGCTGGGACATGGAAACATGGAAGCAACCAAAATGTCCATCAACAGATGAATGTATAAATAAGATGTGGTATACACACACACACACACACACACACACTCACATACACACACACAATGGAATATTACTGAGCCATAAAAAAGAATGAAATAATGATGAAATAATACCATTTGTAGCAATATGGAAGGAACTAGAGATTATCATATTAAGTGAAGTAGTTCAGACATAGAAAGACAAATATCATATCACTTATATATGGAATATAAAAATATGATACAAATGAACTTATTTACAAAAACAGAAATAGACTCACAGACATAGGAAACAAACTTATGGTTACCAAAGGGGAAAGGGGGTGGGACAGGGGTAAATTAGGAGTTTGGGATTAACATATACACACTACTATGTATAAAATAGATAAACACCAAGGACCTACTGCATAGTACAGGGAACTATATTTAATATCTTGTAATAACCTATAATGGAAAAGAATCTGGAAAATAATATATATATGTGTACATATATATTTATATATATGTATAATATATATATATATGTACAACTGAATCACTTTTCTGTTCTCCTGAAACTAACACAACATTGTAAATCAATTATACTTCAATTTCAAAAAGTGAAAAAAAGTTTAAGGTGTGTAGAATAATGATTTGACTTACATATATAATGAAGTGTTTATCATAATAGATTCAGTGAACATCCATCATCTCATATAGATACAAAATTAAAGAAATAGAAAAAAATTTTCCTTGTGATAGAACTCTTAGGATTTGCTCTCTTAACAACTTTCGTATATAACATAAAGAAGTGTTAATTATGTTTATGTTCTATATTACATCCCTAGTATTATTTGCCTTATAATTGGAAGTTTGAACATTTTGACTGCCTTCATTCAATTCCCCCTCTCCCTACCCCTTGCTTCTGGTAGTCACAAATATAATCTATTTTTCTATGAGCTTATCTGTTTGTTTGTTCATTTGATTTTGGAAGTATAGTTGACCTAGAACACTATTTAGTTCCTGTTACACAACATAGTTAGTTGATATATATATCTATATATTTCAAAATGATGACCACAAAAATTCTACTTACAATCTGTCACCATACTAAGATATTACATAGGTATTTACTATATTCCCCACACTATACATTTTATACCCATGACTCATTTATTTTACATCTAGAAGTTTGTACCTTTTAATGTCTGTCACCTATTTCTTTCCTCCTACAACCCCCTTTCACTCTGGCAACCACAAATGTTTGTTTTCTGTATCTATAACTCTGTTTCTGTTTTATGTTTGTTCATTTGTTTTGTTTTGTTTTGTTTTTAGATTTCACACATAAGTGGAATCATACAGTACTTACTTTCTCTGACTTATTTCACTTAGCATAATACCCTCTAGGTCCATCCATGCTGTCAAAAGTGGCAAGATTTCACACTTTTCTATGGCTCAGTAATATTCCATAGAATTGACATACCAAATCAAAATAGAACTACTATATTTTCCAGCTATTCCATACTGTTTTCCATAGTGGCTGCACCAATTTACATTCCTGCTAACAGTGCACAAGGGTTCCCTTTTCTCCACATCCTTGCCAACACTTGTTATTTGTTGTCTTTTTGATAGTAACCCTTTCTGAAATGTGTGAGGTGATATCTCATTGTGGTTTTGATTTGCATTTCCCTGGTGATTAGTGATGTTGAGCAATTTTTCATGTGCCTGTTGGCCATCTGTACGTCTTCTTTGGAAAAATATCTATTCCGATCATCTTCCCATTTTTTAATCTGTTTGTTTTTTTGTTTGATTTTGAGTTGTAAGAGTTTTGTATATTTTGGATATTAACCCCTTATTGGATACATCGTTTAAAAACTGTTCTTCTATTCAGTAAGGGACCTTTTTGTCTTGTTGAAAGTTGCCTTCACTGTGCAAAACTTTCTAGTGTCATATAAGCCAATTTCTTTATTTTTGCTTTTGTTTCCCTTGACGGAAGAGACATACCCAAAAAACAAAAATTGATAAGATCCATGTCAAAGAGTGTGTTGTCTATGTATTCTTCTAGAAATGTTGTGAATTCAGGTCTTATATTTAAGTTATTAATCCATTTTAATTTATTTTTGTGCATGCTGTGAAAAAGTAGTCCAGTTTGATTTCTTTTTGTTTTTGCATGTAGCTGTCCAGTTTTCCCAACACAATTTATTGAAGAGGCTATCTTTTCTCCATTGCATATTCTTGCCTCCTTTCTCTTAGATTAATTGCACATATAAGTATGAGTTCCTTTCTGGGCTCTTTATTATGTTCCTTTTATCAATGTATCTGTTTTTGTGCCCATACTATACTCTTTTGATTACTGTAGCATTGTCGTATAGCTTGAAATCAGAGATCGTGATACCTCCAGCTTTGTCCTTTTTCCTCAAGATTGTTTTGGCTATTTGGGGTCCTTTGTGTTTCCATACAAATTTTAGAATTATTTGTTTAGTTCTGTGAAAAATGCCATTGGTATTTTGAAAGGGATTGCATTGACTTAGGTAGTACGGTCATATTAACAATATTAATTCTTCCAATCCATGAACATGGTATATCTTTCTGTCTGTGTCATCTTCAATTTCTTTCATCAGTGTCTTATAGTTTTCTGAGTAAACGTCTCTTACCTCCTCAGATAGGTTTATTCGTAGTTATTTTATTATTTTTGATGCAGTGGTAAATGGCATTGTTTCCTTAATTTCTCTTTCTGATAGTTCATTGTTAGTGTGTAGAAATGTAACAGATTTCTGTATATTAATTTTGTATCCTGCAGCTCTACTGAATTCATTGGTGAGCTCTAGTAGTTTTTGATGGTGCCTTTGGAATTTTTATGTGTGGTACAAAGTCATCTGCAAACAGTGACAGTTTAACTTCTTCCTTTCCAATTTGGCTTCATTTATTTGTTTTCCTTGTCTGATGGCTGTGTCTAGTACTTAACAATGCTGTGTTGTGTAAAATTTGCAAGAGTGCACATCCTTGTCTTGCTCCTGAATTTAGAGGAAATGATTTCAGCTTTTCAGTGTTGAGTATGATGTTAGCTCTGGGTTTGTCATATACACCCTTTATTATGTTGATATATGTTCCATCTATGCCCAAGTTCTGGAGAGTTTTTATTATAAATGGATGTTGAATATTGTCAAAAGTTTTTTCTGCATCTATAGAGATGATCATATGATTTTCATTCTTCAATTTGTTAATGTGGTGTATCAGATTGATAGATTTATGGATATCAAACCATCCTTGTATCCCTGGGTTGAATCCCACTTGATCATGGTGTATGATCCTTTTAATATATTGTTGAATTTGATTTGCTAATATCTTATTGAGGATTTTAGCATTCATGTTCACTAGTGATATTGGCCTGTATTTGTGTGTGTGTGTGTGTGATATCTTTATCCAGTTTTAGTATTGGGGGTGACACTTACCTTGTAGAATGAGTTCAGAAGCATTCCTTCTACATTTTGGGGGGGAATAATTTTAGAAGGATAAGTGTTAGCTCCTTTCTAAATGTTTGGAGAATTTAGCTGTGGAACCATCTGGTCTTGTACTTTGGTTTGTTGGGAGTTGTTTTATTGCTGATTCAATTTCATTAATGGTAATTTGTTCTTTCATGTTTTCTATTTCTTCCTCATTCCATTCGGTCTTGGGAAATTGTACATTTCAAGAATTTGTTCATTTCCTCTACATTTTCCATTTTGTTGTTGTATCATTATTTGTAGTAATCTCTTCTGATCCTTTGTATTTCTGTAGTGTTGGTTGTAATTTCTTGTTTTTCATTTCATTTCTGATTTTATTGATCTGAACTCGCTTTTTTTTTTCTTTTGATGAATCTGTGTGAAGATTTCTCAATTTTGTTTCTCTTTTCAAAGAACCAGCTCTGAATGTTACTGATCTTTTCTACTTTTGTCTCTATTTTATTTATTTATGGTCTGATGTTTATGATTTATTTCCCTTAACTAACTTTGTTTTGTTTGTTTTTCTTTTTCTAGTTGCTTTAAGTGTAAAGTTAGGTAATTTATTTGAGATTTTTCTTGTTTCCTTAAGTAGGCTTGTTTCACCATAAACTTCCCTCTTAGAACTGCTCTTGCTGCATCCCATAGATTGTGGATTGTTGTATTTTCGTTTTCACTTGTCTTTAGGTATTTTTAAAATTTCTTCCTTGATTTCTTCAGTGATCCACTTGTTATTCAGTAGCATATTATTTGGCCTCCACGTGTTTTTGTTTTTTTGCAGTTTTTTCTCAAAGTTGATTTGTAGTCTCATAGTGCAGTTATCAGAAAAGATGCTTGGTATGATTTTAATCTTATTAAAATTTTTGAGATCTCTTTTGTGGCCTTACGTATGATCTATCCTGGAGAATGTTCCATGTGCATTTGAAAAGAATTTGTATTCCACTGCTTTTGGATGGAATGTTCTGTAGATATCTATTAAGTTCTCTGTTATTATTGTTTAAGACCAGTGTTTCCTTATTGATTTTCTCTCTGTGAACTGTCCATTGATGTAAGGGAGGTGTTGAAGTCCCCTACCATTATTTTGTACTGTCAATTTCTCCCTTTATATCTGTTAATATTTGCTTTACGTAGTTAGGTGTCCCTATGTTGAGTGCATTATATTTACAATTATTATACCTTCTTAATTATTATGTTATGTCCTCTTTTGTCCCTTGTTACATACTTTGTTTTAAAGTACATTTTGTCTGATATAAATATTCCTACCCTGGCTTTCTTTTAGTTTCCATTGGCATGGACTACTTTTTTCTATCCCCTCACTTTTGGTCTGTGCATGTCCTTAGATCTAAAGTAAGTCTCTTGTAGGCAGCATATATATGGGTCTTGTTTTTTATAGCCATTCAGCCAGTCTATGTCTATTGATTGGAGCATTTAGTCCATTTACATTTAGAGTAATTATTGATAGGTATGTACTTCTTGCCACTTTGTTAATTTCTTGGGTTGTTTCAGTAGTTCTTTGTTTTTCTTTCTTATTTTGTTCTCTTGTGTTTTGATGACTATCTTTACTGTTATATTTGGATTCTTTTTTGAGTGTGTATCTATTATAGCTTTTTGCTTTGTGCGGTTAATTTTGGCTCACTGGTGGTTGGAGCTAGGTCCCTGGATGTCTTTCTCCAGGGCCTCAGGAGGCCCTGGGGCTAAGGCTAGTAGTGTACTGGTTGGTGGGGCTGGGTTCTGGCACTTAAGCTTGAGGGAGGATCCCAAAATGGTGCTTGCCAGCACCAGTGTCCTTGTGGTGCAACAAACCCCCAGAATAGCTGCTGCCAATGTCTGTGCCCAACAGTGAGCTCCAGTTGCTTCCTCCCTGTCTGGGGGGCTCTCCAAGTTCAGCATGTGGCTCTGACCCAGGCTTCCTTCAAATCACTGCTTCTGCTCTTGGTCATGGAACATGCAAGACTTTGTGTACCCCCTTTAAGAGTGGAATCTGTTCCCCACATCCCTCTGGCTCTCCTAAAAGTAAGCCCTGCTGGCCTTCAAAGCCAAATGTTCTGAGGCTCATCTTCCTGTTGCAGGACCCCCAGGCTGTGGAGCCCAATAGGTTCTCTTGTGGAGAACCTTTGCATTTGTAATTATCCTCCCATGTGTGGGTTGCCCACCCAGGGGTATGAGCCTTGACTACACTGTATCTCCACCCCTCCCACCTGTCTTGCTATGGTTCCTTCCTTATATCTTTAATTGTAGAAGACGTTTTCTGTTAGTCGTCCAGTCATTCTCATCAATAGTTGGTCTGTAAATAGTTGTAATTTTGGTACACCCATGGGAGAAGACAACAAAAAATTTTATCATGAA
The DNA here is from genome assembly GCF_965194805.1 of Balaenoptera borealis. Classification (NCBI taxonomy): domain Eukaryota; kingdom Metazoa; phylum Chordata; class Mammalia; order Artiodactyla; family Balaenopteridae; genus Balaenoptera; species Balaenoptera borealis. Next base: position 51,616,303 of record NC_138881.1, on the reverse strand, counting down.
TAGATGTTAAATTTTGTCAAATCTTTTTCTGCATCTATGTATATAATTGTGGTGTATCACATTGATTGATTTGCAGATGTCTAACCATCCTTGTGACCTTGGAATATTTCTAAGTTGATTATGGTGTATGCTGCTTTTTATGTATTCTTGGGTTCGGTTTGCTAATATTTTGTTGAGGATTTTTGCATATATATTCATCAAAGATATATATTTGCCTGTAATTTTTTATATTGCTTTTGGTTTTGGTATCAGGATAATGGTGGCCTTGTAGAATGAATAAGGGATTTTTCCATCCTCTTCAAATTTTGGAATAGTTTGTGAAGGTTAGGTATTATTTCTTCTTTATATGTTTGGTAGAATTCCCCTGTGAAGCCATCTATTCCCACACTTTTGTGAGCTGGGAAATTTTTTATTACAAATTCAATTTCCCTACTAGTGATTGGTCTGATCAAATGTTCAGTCTCTTCTTGATTCAGTCTTGGCAGTTCTTATGTTCCTAGAAATGTGTCAATTTATTCTAGGTTGTCCAATTTTTTGGCATAAAACTGTTCATAGCATTCTCATTATTTTTTGTATCACTGTGATATCTGTTGCTATTTCTTCTCTTTCATTTCTTTTTTTTTTTTTAATTTGGGTCCTTTCTCTTTTCTTCTTTGTGAACCTGGATAAGGACTCATCAATTTTTCCCATTATTTTTTTGATCTCTATTTTTTTTATTTCCATTCTGATCTTTAATATTCTTTCCTTCTGCTTACTTTTGGCTTTGTTTCTTCTTCTTTTTTCCATTTTTTTAGGCAGTCGGTTAGGTGATTTATTTCAAGTTTTCCTCATTTCCCAAAGAAAACTTGTATAGGTATAAACTTCTCTCTTAGAACAGCTTTTGCAGCAAAAGCAGAACAGAGGATCCCAATGTTTCTTTGAGTTCACATTGCTTGGGATCCTCTGTTTTTCCTGTACATGGATATCTGTTATTTTTAATTTAGGTTCAGTAAGTTTTCAGTCATAATTTTATCAAATATATTTTCAACCCATTTCTCTCTCCTCCTTCTCAGACCCCTATAATGAAAACGTTGGTAGGTTTGATGTTGTTCTAGAAGTCCCTTAAATTGTTCTTTTTAAATTATTATTTTTTGCTGTTCTGATTGGGTGATTTCTATTATTCTGTCTTCCAAATCACTTATGTTTTCTTCTGTATCACCTAATCTGCTGTTCGTTCCTACTAGTGTATGTTTCATTTTAGTTAATGCATTATTCCGTTCTGACTTCTTTTTCATATTTTTTTATTTCCTTGTTAAAATTTTCACTGTGTTCACCTCTTCTTTTTTCCCTAATTCAGTTATCATTTTTTATTACTAATGCTTTGAACTCTTTATCTGGCAAATTATTTATCTCTGTTTCATTATTTTTTCAGTTTTTCTTCTTGTTCTTTCATTCAAAACACATTCCTCTGTCTTCTTATTTTGCTTAACTTTCTATGACTCTACGAAATTAGGTGACACAGTTACCTATCCCAGTCTTCAAGGATTGTCCTTTTGTGGCAGCATCCTATAAAATCTGAACTGGATTTAATGTGAGCATGAGTCGTGTCTTCCCCCAGATTGTTCTGACAGCTATCACGTTTGTAGGAGGTGGAACTGGAGATGGAGTTGCTAGAGCCAGAACCAGGTGTTAGCTGGGTCTTCTCCTTTGCTCAGTGGTAAACACCACCCTACTGGGAGTGGAATTGGGGCCCAAGTTGCTGGAGCAGAAGCCTTGAGAGTTGGGTCTAAGCTAGTTCTGTTCCTTTTAAATGTGTGCTCTCCCTCCTCCCAGCATTGGAACCTATGCCCTAGAAGGGAGCAGTGATGGAGCAAGGGGAGCTGGAGCCAGCACATGGCATCGATCAGGGCATGTGCTAAGGCAGTCTTGGCACCAGAGTTCCAGATCACTCCCAATCTTCTGCCTCCAAGAGCTCCAGTAATGGCTGCCTTTGCCTTGTCCAGATGCCATGGCAGGTCTGAGCTGGCTTTGACCCCTACAACTATGCACTCTTCCTAGCTGTGGCAGTTTTTTCCTAGTGTTTAGCTGTGCCATGGAATCAGTGGAGTGGCAGCAGGCACTGGGCTTGGGCTGGGGTGCACGTTTGGGCAGTTGAGGGAACAAGGCCAGAGTCCTGGGCAATTTTAATCTACTTACTCTGCCTTGTTTCTGGAGTAAGCAAGTGTGTGCACACTCTTCATGAGCAGAGTCTAGGTTTCTTACATCTCTGCTGTCAGGATCACTGATTTTCAAAACAGCTAAGGGGACTCATCCTCCCAATGTGGACCCCAGGTTTGGGGTGCCCAATATGTGGTTCAAACTGTTCACTCCCCAGGGAGGATCTCCAAGCTCATGTAATCCCCCTTCTCTTCTGTGCCCATCTCAGTGGTGCAGGTCCTGACATAATCACTTCTGTTTTCTTCCTACTTGACTTTGTGTGGGTCTTTCTTACAGCCTTTGTTGTATAAGAGTCTGCCAGTCTCCAGTTTGATTTCAGTGAGAATTACTGCACATATTGATGAATTTTTAATATGTTCATGGGGGAGGTGACCTCTGCATCCTCCTGCTCTGTCATCTTGATCTCCTCCTCCTCCTCTCCTATTTTTCTTAGTCAATATAGCTAAATATTTGTCAATTTTGTTGATGTTTTCAAAGAACTAACTTTTTTGATTTTCCTTATTTTCTATTTTCTCTTTTGTTCATCTCTGCTCTAGTCTTTATTATTTCCTTTCTCCTGCTAGCTTTGATTTCATTTTGCTTTCCTTTTTCCAGTTCCTTTATGTGTATAGTTCGATTATTGATTTGAGATCTTTTTTAGTATATGTATTACAGCTATAAATTTCTCTCTTAGTACTTTTTGTTTCCCATAAATTTTGGTATGTTGTGTTTTCTTTTTCATTTGTCTCAAGGTATTTTCTAATTTCCTTTGTGATTTCCTCTTTGACCAACTGGTTGCTTAAGTGTGTATTGCTTAATTTCCACATATTTGTGAATTTCCAGTTTTATTCTGTTATTGTTTTCTAGTTTCCTTCTATTGTGATTGGAAGAGACAATTTGTATAATTTCAATATTTTAAAACTTTTTAGTCCCTTTAAGATTTGTTTTGTGGCCTACTATCATTATCTGTCTTGGAGAATGTCCACTTGAGTACATATTCTGCTGTCATTGGGTAGAATATTATCTATATGTCTACTATGTCTAGTTGATTTAAAGTGTTGTTCAATCATCTACTTGCTTTTGATCATCTGTCTGGTTGTTCTATACATTAATAAAACTGAAGTATTGAACTCTCTAACTCTTAATGTAAAACTGTTTTTTCTCTCTTCATTTCTGTTCATATATTTTGGGAGCTTTGATGTTTGACACATATGCATTTATAGTTACATACTTGTGGGAAATTGACCCTTTTAATTAATATGAAATGTTCTTCTTTGTCTCTTATAGCAGTTTTTTAGTTAAAGTCTCTATTAGTCAGCTCGGGCTACCATAACAAAATACCATAGGCTGGTGTTCTTAAGGAAGAAAAATTAATTTTCTCACAGTTCTTGAGGCTAGAAGTCCAAGGTCAAGAAGCCATTAGGATTGGTTTCTGGTGAGAACTTTCTTCCTGGCTTGTAGATGACTGCCCTCTTGCTGCATCCTCCATGGCCTTTAGTCTGTCTGCACATCAAGAGAGAGTGTGGTCTCTGCTGTTTCTTCCTCTTCTTATGAGGACACTAGCCCTGTCATATTAAGTCTCCACCCTATGACCTCACTTAAACTTTTAAATATTCTTACAGGCCCTATCTCCAAATATCGGGGTTTAGGGTTTCAACACATGAATTTGGTTGGAAAGGGCACAATTCAGTCTATAACAAAGTATATTTTGTCTGATATTAGTGTAGCCAGTCCATCTCTGTTTTGGTTATTATTTGTATGGAGTATCTTTTACCATTCTTTTACTTTCAGTTTATTTGTGTCTTTAAATTCTAGAGCGAGTTTCTTTTAGACAGCACGTAGTTGTGCCATGTTTTTTAATCTATTCTGCCAATCTTTGCCTTTGATTGGAGAGTTTAATCCATTTACATTTGATGTAACTACTGAAAAGGAAGGACTTACTTTTGTTATTTGTTCTCTGATTTTCTTGTAGCTTTTTGAACCTCATTTTCTCCATTGCTGTATGATTTTGTGTTTAAATGAATTTTGTAGTGACATGCTCTGATTCCTTCTCATTTCCTTTTGTGTGTATTCTATAGGTATTTTCTTTGTGGTTATCATGGGGATTATATATAATATCCTAAAGTTATAATAATCTAATATTAATTGTCACCAACTTATTTTCAATCACAAAAACTCTACTCTTATACAGTTCTGCACCTTTTATGCTATCAGTGTGGCAAATTGTGTCTTTATAAGTATGTGCCCAAAAACATAGATCTAAAATTATTTTATACGATTGTGTCTTTAATCCTGTAGAAGATATAAAATGGAGTTACAAACCAAATTACGATATTAGTTTTTATATTTGCCTAAGTATTTACCTTTACCAGAGATTGTTATATCTTTCATATGGCTTTGAATTAATATAGTTTAGTGTCCTTTCATTTCAGCCTAAAAGATTCATTCTCTTAAGCATTTCTTGTAGGGAGGTCTGGTGCTTATGATATCCCTCAGATTTTGTTTATCTGAGAATGTCTTAATTTCTTCATTTTAAAGGACAGTTTTGCTGGAAATAGAATTTTAGTTTGACAGGTATTTTTTATCTGTCAGCGCTTTGAATATATCAACCATTGCCTTTTTCCTGCAATATTTCTGCTGAGAAATTGGTTGATATTTGTATTGAGGATCCTTTGTTCATGACAAGTTGCTTCTCCTTTGTCTTGGTTTTCAACAGTCTCTTTGTGGCTCTTTGTGGGTCTCTGGAGTTTGTTGAGCTTCTTGTAGATTCATGTCTTTCATCAAATATGGCATTTTTCATCCACACATTATTTCAAATATTCTTTCTTCCCCTTTCCCTCTCTCTTCTTCTAGGATTCCCATAATGCATATGTTGGCTTGATTGATGGTGTCCCACAAGTCCCTTAGTCTGTGTTTACTTTTTTCATTTGTTTTTCTTTCTGCTCCTCAGATTAGATTATTTCTCTTATCATATCTTTATGTTTGCTGATTCTTTCTTCTTCATGAACAAACTTTCTCTTGATCCCCTTTGGTGATTTTTTCATTTCAGTTATTGTACTTTTCAGTTCCAGAATTTGTTTAATTTCTTTTTATAATTGTTATCTTTTTTGATATTATTATTTTGTTCATTTATCATTTTCCTGATTTCCTTCAGTTCTTTATCTATGTTTTCCTTTAGCTCTTTGAGTATACTTAAGACAATTGTTTTAAAGTATTTTTTCTACTAAATCTGATGTCTGGGCTTCCTCAGGCATGATTTCTGTCAAGTTATTTTGTTCCTCTCAATTAACCATGTTTTCCTGTTTCTTTGTGTGACTTGTGATTTTCTTCTGTTGTTGAAAACTGGGCACTTGACTATTATAATGTGGTAATTACGGAAATCAGATTCTTCTCTTTCCCAGAGCTTCCTTTGTTTTTATTCTTGAAGGTTATAGTAGGCCATTTGTTTTGAGACTTTTCCAAATTAATTTTGCTATTCTTTGTAAAGACTATTCTTTGTCATGTGTGATCAATGAGTTCTCCTCTTATATAAGTCATGTTCAGCTAACGTTTTCACAGATTTTCCTTAGTACCAGAAGCTGAAAGAAACAAATAACTCTTCCCCCTGAAGAAAAAAAAGAGAACAACCACCTGTTCTGGTCTTTGCAGTTGGCTCTCTGCTGGGGCATTCCTACACCTCTTAGCTAGGTTTGCTCTGAGCCTAGGGATCAACCCAAAGTGAAAGTGTAAGGTTTCCTGGGACTTTTCTGAGCATATATTTTGCCTGGGCATGTGCATGACTTTCTAAGTCACTCTATATACATGGCTACTTTTCAATGTCATAGGAGTGGAGAGGTGGAGATTAAGTTAGAAATAACATAACACACTAATCTGAAAGGACTTGGCTCTACATTTGCTGTGTGAAAAAATCTGAACTGGTTTTTTGGGACTTTTGTTAATCTTTTTTTTTTTTTTTTAGCTTTGGATACACTGCTACTGTGGACCACTGGGAATGGTAGTGTTTCTATTCCCTTAAATGAAGTCAGTCAAAAACACTTACTGTTCTCCTAGGGAGAACTTACCATGGGTACTCAGGCAAGGCACTGAAGGGGGCTTCTCTGGAGGGTGGCCTCACCTTCCATACCTGTAAGATAAGGATTATAAAATACAGTATCTCCAAAGGCTTTAGAGTTTTCACATTCTAGAAGTTGAAGTTTATTTCTGTAGTTATAAGCCCAGAGATAAGTGAAGCCAGAAAGTAAAGGTAGAGGACATATTTAGGAGCAACAATCAAAAGATCTCTCTTTTTTTAATTTTTTGACATCTTTATTGGAGTATAATTGCTTTAAAATGTTGTGTTAGTTTCTGCTGTATATCAAAGTGAATCAGCTATACGTATACATATATCACCATATCCCCTACCTCTTGGGTCTCCCTCCCACCCTCCCTATCCCACCCCTCTAGGTGGTCACAAAGCACTGAGCTGATCTCGCTGTACATTGTGCTGCTTCCCACTAGCTATCTATTTTACATTTGGTAGTGTATATATGTCAGTGCCACTCTCCCACTTCAACCCAGCTTACCTTTCCCCCTCCCGTGTCCTCAAGTCCATTCTCTACATCTGTGTCTTTATTCCTGTCCTGCCCCTAAGTTCTTCAGAACCATTTTTTTAAAGATTCCATATATATGTGTTAGCATATGGTATTTGTTTTTCTCTTTCTGACTTACTTTACTCTGTATTACAGACTCTAGGTCCATCCACGTCACTACAAATAATGCAATTTTATTTCTTCTTTTGGCTGAGTAATAATCCATTGTATATATGTGCCACATCTTCCCTATCCATTCATCTGTCGATGGACACTTAGGTTGCTTCCATGTCCTGGCTATTGTAAATAGTGCTGCAATGAACATTGTGGTACATGTATCTTTTTGAATTATGGATTTCTCAAGGTATAGTCCCAGTAGTGAGATTGCTGGGTCATATGGTAGTTTTCTTTTTAGTTCTTTAAGGGACCTCCATAATGTTCTCCATAGTGGCTGTATCAATTTACATTCCCACCAACAGTGCAAGAGGGTACCCTTTTCTCCAAACCCTCTCCAGCATTTATTGTTTGTAGATTTTTTGATGATGGCCATTCTGACTGGTGAGAGGTGCTATTTCATTGTAGTTTGATTTACATTTCTCTAATGATTAGTGATGTTGAGCATCCCTTCATGTGTTTGTTGGCAATTTGTATATTTTCTTTGGAGAAATGTCTATTTAGGTCTTCCACCCATTTTTGATTGGGTTATTAGTTTTTTTGATATTGAGCTGCATGAGCTGCTTGTATATTTTGGGGATTAATTCTTTTTCAGTTGCTTCATTTGCAAATATTTTCTCCCACTGTGAGGGTTGACTTTTCATCTGGTTTATGGTTTCCTTTGTTGTGCAAAAGTTCTAGGTTTCATTAGGTCCCATTTGTTTATTTTTGATATTATTTCCACTTCTCTAGGACGTGGGTCAAAAAGGATCTTGCTGTGATTTATGTTGTAAAGTGTTCTGCCTATGTGTTCCTCTAAGAGTTTTATAGTGTCTGGCCTTATATTTAGGTCTTAAATCCATTTTAAGTTTATTTTTGTGTATGGTGTTAGGGAGTGTTCTAATTTAATTCTTTTACATGTAGCTGTCCAGGTTTCCCAGCACCACTTATTGAAGAGGCTGTCTTTCTGCATTGTATATTCTTGCCTCCTTTATCAAAGATAAGGTGACCATGTGTGTGTGGGTTTATCACTGGGCTTTCTATCCTGTTTCATTGATCTATATTTCTGTTTTTGTGCCAGTACCATACTGTCTTGATTACTGTAGCTTTGTAGTATAGTCTGAAGTCCAGGAGCATGATTCCTCCACCTCCGTTTTTATTTCTCAAGATTGCTTTGGCTATTCTTTTGCGTTTCTATACAAATTGTGAAAATTTTTGTTCTAGGTCTGTGAAAAAAGCCATCGGTAGTTTGATAGGGATTGCATTGAATCTGTAGATTGCTTTGGGTAGTATAGTCATTTTCACAATGTTGATTCTTCTAACCCAAGAACATGGTATATCTCTCCATGTGTTTGTTTCATCTTTAATTTCTTTCATCAGTTTCTTATAGTTTTCTGCATACAGGTCTTTTGTCACTTTGGGTAGGTTTATTCCTAGGTATTTTATTCTTTTCACTGCAGTGGTAAATGGGAGTGTTTCCTTAATTTCTATTTCAGAATGTTCATCATTAGTGTATAGAAATGAAGAGATTTCTATGCATTAATTTTGCATCCCGCTACTTTACCAAATTCATTGATTAGCTCTAGTAGTTTTCTGGCAGCATCTTTAAGATTCTCTATGTATAGTATCATGGCATCTGCAAACAGTGACAGATTTACTTCTTCTTTTCCGATTTGGATTCCTTTTATTTCTTTTACTTCTCTGGTTGCTGTGGCTAAAACTTCCAAACCTATGTTGAATAATAATGGTAAGAGTGGGCAACCTTGTCTTGTTCCTGATCTTAGAGGAAATGGTTTCAGTTTTTCACCAATAAGAATGATGTTGGCTGTGGGTTTGTCAAATATGGCCTTTATTATGTTGAGTTAGGTTCCCTCTATGCCAATTTTCTGGAAGGTTTTTATCATAAATGGGCTTTGAATTTTGTCAAAAGCTTTTTCTGCATCTACTGAGATGATCATATGGTTTTTCTCCTTCAATTTGTTAATATGGTGTATCACATTGAATGATATGTGTATTTTGGAAAATCTTTGCATTCCTGGGATAGACCCCACTTGATCATGTTGTGTGATCCTTTTAATGTGTTGTTGTATTCTGTTTGCCAGTATTTTGTTGAGGATTTTTGCATCTATGTTCATCAGTGATATTGACCTGTAGTTTTCTTTCTTTGTGACATCTTTGCCTGGTTTTGGTATCAGGGTGATGGTGGCCTTGTAGAATGAGTTTGGGAGTGTTCCTCCCTCTGCTATATTTTGGAATAGTTTGAGAAGGATTGGTGTTAGCTCTTTTCTAAATGTTGGATCGAATTTGCCCATGAAGCCTTCTGGCCCTGGACTTTTGTTTGTTGGAAGATGTTTAACCACAGTTTCAATTTCAGTGCTTCTGAATGGTCTGTTTATACTTTCTAGTCCTTCCTGGTTCAGTCACAGAAGGTTGTGCTTTTCTAAGAATTTGTCCATTTCCTCCAGTTTGTCCATTTTATTGGCATACAGTTTCTTGTAGTAATCTCTCATGATCTTTTGTATTTCTGCAGTATCAGTTGTTACTTCTTTTTCATTTCTAATTCTGTTGAATTGAGTCGTCTCTCTTTTTTTCTTGATGAGTCTGGCTAATTGTTTATCAATTTTGTTTATGTTCTCAAAGAACCAGCTTTTAGTTTTATTGATCTTTTCTATTGTTTTCTTCATTTCTTTTTAATTTATATCTGATCTGATGTTTATGATTTCTTTCCTTCTGCTAACTTTGGGGATTTTTTGTTCTTCTTTCTCTAATTGCTTTAGGTATAATTTAGGTTGTTTATTTGAGATGTTTCTTGTTTCTTGAGGTAGGGTTGTATTGCTCTATACTTCCCTCTTAGAACTGCTTTTGCTGCATCCCATAGGTTTTGGGTCACCATGTTTTCATTGTCATTTGTTTCTTGGTATGTTTTGATTTCCTCTTTGATTTCTTCAGTTATCTCTTGGTTATTAAGTAGTATATTGTTTACCCTCCATGTGTTTGTGTTTTTTACAGTTTTGTTCCTGTAACTGATATCTCGTTTCATAGCGTTGTGGTCGGAAAAGATGCTTGATACGATTTCAATTTTCTTAAATTTACCAAGGCTTGATTTGTGACCCAAGGTATGATCTATCCTGCAGAATGTTCCGTGAGTACTTGAGAAGAAAGTGTATTCTGTTGTTTTCGAATGGGGTGTCCTATAAATATCAATTAAGTCCATCTTTTTTAATGTATCATTTAAAGCTTGTGTTTACTCATTTATTTTCATTTTGGATGATCTGTCCATTGGTGAAAGTGGGGTGTTAAGGTCCCGTAATATGATTCTGTTATTGTCGATTTCCCCTTTTATGACTGTTAGCATTTTCCTCATGCATTGTGGTGCGCCTATGTTGGGTGCATAAATATTTACAATTGTTCTATCTTGTTCTCGGATTGATCCCTTGATCATTATTTAGTGTCCTTCTTTGTCTCTTGTTATAGTCTGTATTTTAAAGTCTCTTTTGTCTGACATGAGAATTGTTACTCCAGCTTTCTTTTGATTTCCATTTGCATGGAATATCTTTTTCCATCCCCTCACTTGCAGTCTTTATATATCCCTAGGTCTGAAATGGGTCTCTTGTAGACAACATATATATGGCTCTTTTTTTGTATCCATTTAGCCAGTCTATGTCTTTTGGTGAGAGCATTTAATACATTTACATTTAAGGTAATTAACAATATGTATGTTCATATTACCATTTTCTTAATTGTTTTGGGTTTGTTATTGTAGGTTTTTTCCTTCTCTTGTGTTTTCTGCCTAGAGCATTTCCTTTAGCATTTGTTCTAAAGCTGGTTTGGTGGTGCTGAATTCTCTTACCTTTCAATTGTCTGTAAATATTTTAATTTCTCTGTCGAATCTGAATGAGATTCTTGCTGGGTAGAGTAATTTTGGTTGTAGGTTTTTCCCTTTCATCACTGTAAATATGTCCTGCCACTTCCTTCTGGCTTGTAGAGTTTCTGCTGAAATATCAGCTGTTAACCTTATGGGGATTCACTTGTATGTTATTTGTTGCTTTTCCCTTGCTGCTTTTCATATTTTTTCTTTGTATTTAATATTTGATAGTTTGATTAATATGTGTCTTGGCATGTTTCTCCTTGGATTTATCCTTTATGGGACTCTCTATGCTTCCTGGACTTGATTAACCATTTCCTGTTCCGTAGTGGGGAAGTTTTCAACTACAATCTCTTAAATATTTTCTCAATCCATTTCTTTTTCTCTTCTTCTTCTGGGACGCCTATAATTCAAATGTTAGTTCATTTAATGTTGTTCCAGAGGTCTCTGAGACTGTCCTTAATTCTTTTCATTCTTTTTTCTTTATTCTGCTCTGCAGTAGTTATTTCCACTCTTTTATCTTCCAGGTAACTTATCCGTTCTTCTGCCTCAGTTATTCTGCTATTGATTTCTTCTAGAGATTTTAAAATTTCATTTATTGTGTTGGTCATCATTGTTTGTTTGTTCTTTAGTTCTTCTAGATCCTTGTTAAACGTTCCTTGTGTTTTCTCCATTCTATTTCCAAGATTTTGGATCATCTTTACTATCATTATTCTGAATTTTTTTCAGGTAGACTGCCTATTTCCTCTTCATGTGTTTGGTCTTCTGGGTTTTTACGTTGCTACTTCATCTGCTGTGTGTTTCTCTGTCCTCTCATTTTGCTTAACTTCGTGTGTTTGGGGTCTCCTTTTTGCAAGCTGCTGGTTCGTAGTTTCCATTGTTTTTGGTGTCTGCCCCCAGTGGCTAAGTTTGGTTCAGTGTGTTGTGTAGGCTTCCTAGTGGAGGGGACTAGTGCTTCTTTTCTGGTGGATGAGGCTGGATCTTGTCTTTCTGTTGGGCAGGACAGTGCCCAGTGGTGTGTTTTGTAGTGTCTGTGACCTTATTATGATTTTAGGCAGCCTCTCTGCTAATGGGTGGTGTTGTGTTCCTATCTTGCTAGTTGTTTGGCATAGGGTGTCCAGCAGTGTAGCTTTCATTCTTAATGATTTTTTTGTATATCTGTGGTATCATTTATTTCTTTACTTTCATTTTTATTTTGTTTTCTTTGTCTATGTCTCTTTGTTTTGATGAGCCTGGCTAATGGTTTATCAATTCTTTTCAAAAAACCAGCTCTTTATTTCATTGATTTTTTCCTATTGTTTTAAAATCTCTATTTATTTATTTCCCTTCTGACATTTATTATTTCCTTCCTTATCTTGACTTTGGGCTTAATTTGTTCCTCTTTTTTAAATTTCTTGAGGTATAAACCTAGCTTGTTTATTATCAACTTTTCTTGTTTCTTGAGGAAGGCCTGTATCACTATGAACTACCCTCTTATAAGTGCTATTGCTGCACCCCATAGATTTTGGAAGTTTATGTTTCCAATTTCATTTGTTTCGAGTTATTTCCTTATTGCCTCTTTGGTTTAATCTTTGACATATACTTTTAGTAGCATGTTGTTTAGTCTCCACATGTTTGGTCTTTTCCCATTTTTCTTTCTGTAGTTGATTTCTAGTTTCATACTGTTGCAGATGGAAAAAATGTTTGACATAATTTCTATCCTCTTAAATTTGTTGAGGCATGTTTTGTGATGCATAATATGATGTATCCTAGGGAACGTCCCATGTGCACTTGAAAAGAATGTGTATTCTGCTGTTTATGGATATAATGTCTGTATATATCAATTCCAATTTGTCTATTGTGTCATTTAACGTGACTGTTGCCTGATTCACTTTCTGTATGGTTGATCGTTCCACTGATGTTAATGGGTGTTAAACTCTCCTACTAATATTATGTTGTCAATTTCTCCTTTTACATCTGTTAGTATTTACTTTATATATTTAGGTGCACCTATATTGGGTGCATATATGGTAATGAGTGTAATAGCCTCTTCTTGTGTTATATTTGTATCATTATATAATGTACTTCATGGTCTTTTATTATAGCCTTTATTTTAAAACTTATTTTGTCTTATATGAGTATTGCTACTCCTGCTTTCTTGTCATTTCCATTTGCATGAAACATCTTTTTCCACCCCCTCTCTTTCAGACGTGTGTCTTTAGCCCTGAAGTGGATCTCTTGTAAGCGGTATATTGAAGGGTCTTGATATTTTATCCAGTCAGCCTCCCTATATCTATTGACATTTAATCCATTGCCATTTAAGGTAATTAAAAAAAATTATTGGAGTGTAGTTGATTTACAATGTTGTGTTTCTTTCTGCTGTACAGCAAAGTGAAAGCATTATATATATACATAGATCCACTCTTTTTTAGATTCTTTTCACATTTAGGTCATTACAGAGAATTGTGAAGAGTTCCCTGTGCTATACAGTACATATTTATTAACTTATTAGTTATCTATTTTACATAGAGTAATGTGTACATGTAAATCCCAATCTCCCAATGATGCCTCCCTCCCCTACTCTTTCCCTCCTGGTAATCATAAGTTTGTATTCTATATCTGTGGCTCTATTTTTTAGAATAAGTTCATTTGTACCATTTTTTAAGATTACACATATAAGCAATATCATGTGATAATTGTCTTTATTGGACTTGCATAACTCAGTATGACAATCTCTAGGTGCATCCATGTTGCTGCAAATGGCATTATTTCATTCTTTTTTATGTTGGAGTAATATTCCATGGTATATGTGTACCAGGTCTTCTTTATCCATTCCTCCATTGATGGACATTTAGGTTGCTTCCATGTCCTGGCTATTGTAAATAGTGCTGCAATGAACACTGGGGTACATGCATCCTTTCGAATTATGGTTTTCTCTGGATATATGCCCAGGAGGTGGGATTTCAGAGTAATATGGTAGGTATTTTTTAATTTTTAAAGGAAACTCCATACTGTTCTCCATAGCAGCTGTACCAATGTACATTCTCACCAACAGTGTAGGAGGGTTCCCTTTCTCTGCACCCTCTCCAGCATTTATTTTTTGATGATGGCCATTCTGACAGGTGTGAGGTGATACGTCATTGTAGTTTTGATTTGCATTTCTCTAATAATTAGTAATGTTGAGCATCTTTTCATGTGCTTTTTGGCCATCTTTGTGACTTCTTTGGAGAAATGTCTGCTTAGAACTTTGCCTATTGTTTGATTGGGTTGTTTGGTTTTTTCATATTGAGCTGCATGATCTGTTTGTATATTTTGGAGATTAATCCCTTGTCAGTTGCTTCATTTGCATATATTTTCTCCCATTCTGTGGGTTGTCTTTTCTTTTTGTTTATTGTTTCCTTTGCTGTGCAAAAGCTTTTAAGTTTAATTAGGTCCCATTTTTTAATTTTTTTTTTTATTTTCATTACTCTCAGAGATGGATCAAAAAAAGATCTTGCTGTGATTTATATCAGAGAGTGTTCTGCCTATGTTTTCCTCTAAGAGTTTTATAGTATCTAGCCTTACATTTAGGTCTTTAATCCATTTTGATTTTATTTTTCGGTGTGGTGTTAGGGAGTGTTCTAATTCCATTCCTTTATATGTACCTGTCCAGTTTTCCTAGCACTACTTATTGAAGAGATTGTCCTTTCTCCATTGTATATTCTTGCCTCCTTTGTCATAGATTAATTGATCATAGGTGTGTGGGTTTATCTCTGGACTTTCTATCCTGTTGCATTGATCTATATTTCTGTTTTTATGCCAGTACCATACTGTTTGATTACTGTTTTGGTTACTTCTATTTCTTCCTGGTTCAGCCTTGGATGGTTGTATCTTTCTAAGAATTTGTCCTTTTCTTCTAGGTTGTCCATTTTGTTGGCATATAGTTGCTTGTAGTAGTCTTTTATGATACTTTGTATATCTGTGGTGTGAGCTGTAACTTCTTTTTCATTTCTAATTTTATTAATTTGAGTTCTCTCCCTTTTTTTTCTTGATGAGTCTGGCTAAATATTTATCAATCTTGTTTATCTTTTCAAAGATCCAGCTTTTAGTTTCATTGATTTTTTGTATTATTTTCTTTGTTGCTATTTCATTTATTTCTGCTCTGATTTGTCTAATATTTTCCTTCTACTAACTTTGGGTTTTGTTTGTTGTCCTTTCTCTAGTTGCTTTAGGTGTAAGGTTAGCCTGTATATTTCAGATTTTTCTCGTTTCCTGAGGTAAGATTGTATTGCTATAAACTTCCATCTTAGAACTGCTTTTGCTGCATCCCATAGTTTTTGCATTGTCGTGTTTTCATTGTCATTTGTCTCTAGGTATTTCTTGATTTCATCTTTGATTTCTTCAGTAATCCATTGAAAAAAGCATATTGTTTAGCCTCCATGTGTCTGTATTTTTTACAGTTTATTTTTTCCTGTAATTGATTTCTAATCTTAGAGTGTTGTTGTTGGAAAAGATGCTTGTATGATTTCAATTTTCTTAAATTTACTGAGGGTTGATTTTTGACCCAAGATGTGATCTATCCTGGAGAATGTTCCTTGTGCACTTGAGAAGAAAGTGTATTCTGCTGCATTCTAATGGACTGTTCTATAAATATAAATTAAAACCATCTGGTTTAATGTGGCATTTAAGGCTTTTGTTTCCTTCTCAATTTTCTGTCTGGAAGATCTATCCATTGGTATAATTGGGGTGTTAAAATCCCCCACTATTATTGTGTTATTGTTGATTTCCCGTTTTATGGCTATTAGCATTTGCCTTATGTATTGAGGTGCTCCTATGTTGGGTGCATAAATATTTACAATTGTTATACCTTCTTCTTGGATCGATCCCTTGATCATTATGTAATGCCCTTCTTTGTGTCTTGTAATAGTCTTTATTTTAAAGTCTATTTTTTCTGATATGAGAATTGCTACTCCAGCTTTCTTTTGATTTCCATTTGCATGGAATACCTTTTTCCATCCCCTCACTTTCATTCTGTATGTGTCCCTAGGTCTGAAGTGGGTCTCTTGTAGACAGCATATATATGGGTCTTGTTTTTGTATCCATTCAGCCAGTCTATGTATTTTGGTTGGAGCATTTGGTCCATTTATATTTAAGGTAATTATTGATATGTATGTTCCTATTGCCATTTTCTTAATTGTTTTGGGTTTGTTTTTGTAGGGCTTTTTCTTCCCTTCCTCTTTTGTTCTCTTCTCTTGTGGTTTGATGGCCATCTTTAGTGTTGTGTTTGGGGTTGCCTTTCCCATGAAGTTTTGATATAGTAGTCTCTCTCTCTCTCTCTCTCTCTATGTATATGTATGTATGTACATACATATGTATGTATGTATGTATATGTATATATATATATATATATATATATATATATATATATATATATATATATACAAGGTTGTTTTAATTTGCTGGTCTCTTAATTTCAGATGCAATTCCCATTTTCTGCATTGGTACTCTCCTCTTCTCATTGTTGCTGGTTTTGCTTTTACCAGTGAGCTTTCCCATTTGTGACTTTCTTTTTTCTAGTTGTGGCCTCACTTTTTTATGGTAATTATTGATAGTTATATACCTACTGCCATTTTGTTACTTGTTTTCCAGTTGTTTTTGTAGTTCTTATCTGTTCATTTCTTTTTCTTTTTGTTTCCACCATTGCAGTTTGAAGATTTTCTTTTGTGGTATGTTTGAGTAACTTTTGTGTGTGTGTATATATTGTACGTTTTTGATTTGTTGTTACCATGTGGTTGATAAATGTTGACCTGAAATTATATTTACTTGTTTTAAACTGTTAGTCATTTAAGTTTAAACACAGTCTAAAAGATTTACATTTTGTACTCCCCTTCCCCACATTTTGTTTTTTAATATCATATTTTACATCTTCACACTTAACTGTTTATTCTAGTTATAGTTGCTTTTACATTTTTTGTCTGTTAATATGCATACTAGCTTATTTAGGTAATCTTCATTCCTTACTATAAATTTGCATTTCTTAGTATGATTTTCCATTTCCTATAAATTCTTGCTTTTTTTCCATTTAGAGAAGGCTCTTCAACATTTCTTTTAGGGTAAGCTTATTATTGATGTACTCTTAGTTTCTGTTTGTCTGAAACTTTCTTCTTCCTTCTATTCTAAATGATAATCTAGTTGGGTAGAGTATCCTAAATTGCAGGTTTTTCCCTTTCAATACCTTCAATATATCATGCCACTCCCTTCTGTCCTGCAGAGTTTCTGCAGAGAAGTCAGTTGATACCCTTATGGAGATTCTCTTGTATATGACTCTTTGTTTTTTTTCTTACCTCATTTAGAATTCTTTCTTCATATTTTACTTTTGCCATTAAAATATTCTATTTATTGGTGTGGTTATATTTGGGTTCATCTTGTTTGGGACCCTCTATGCTTCTTGTACCTTGATATCTCTTTCATTCTTCAAGTTTGGGAACTTTTTGGCCATAATTTCTTCAAATATTTTTTGATCCCCTTCTCTCCCTCTTTTCCTTCTGGAACACCTGTGATGCTAATGTTGGCACACTTATTATTCTCCCTGAGATTTCATAGATTGCTTTCATTTTTCTTTTGACTTATCTTTCTGCTTTTCTCATTGGATGATTTCCATTATTCTATCTTCCAGATTACCTATGTGTTCTTCTGTACCACTTAGTCTAGTATTCATCCCTTCTAGTGTGTTTTTTACTTCAGATACTTAATTATTTATTCTTCATTGGGTCATTTTCTTATTTTCTAGCTTCTTGTTAAAATGATCAATACTTCCCCCAATTCAGTTAACATTTTTATTACCACTCTTTTATATTCTTTATCTGGTAAATTGTTTATTCTTATTTTATTATTTATTTTCAAGGGTTTTCTCTTGCTTTTTCAATTGAGTGTCTTTCCTCTGCCTTTTCATTTAACTTGACTTTCTCTGCTCTATGAATATATGTGAATCAGCTATCTATTATGGTCTTAATAGGGTGTTTTTATTTGGGAGTATCCTTATGCAGACTACATGTGTCCAAGGCCTTTTGTGGCAGTGCTGAATTTGTTGTGGACACCAGCCACATCTTTCCTTAAGGTGTGCTGGCACCTATCACCCAGTTAGGGGTTAGGGCTGGAGATATAGGTGTTACAGCCTGTTCAGGTCTCAGTTTTCAGTGGGAATCGTTCCACATGTAGGTGTGTTTTTTATGTTTTTGTCAAGAAACATGCATATTTCCTTCCAGTCTGTGGCTTGTCTTTTAATTCTATTAACAGTGTCTTTCACTGAGCAGATGTTTATTTATTTTAATAAATTCCTACTTATGAATTATTTCTTTCATGGATTGTGTTTTTAGTTTTGTATCTAAAAAGTCATTGTCAACTCATGATCACATAATATTTCTGATTATATCTTCTAGAAGTTTTATAGTTTTGCCTTTCATCTTCATGCCTGTGATCTATTTTATGTTAATTTTTGTGAAAGTACAATATCTGTGTGTAAATTCATTTTTTTCTGCATGTGAATGTTTAGTTGTTCCAGCACCATTTTTGAAAAAGAAAAGAAAACTGTCCCTTTTCCATTTAATTGCCTTGCTTCTTTGTCAAAGTTCAATTGACTATGTTTTTATGGGTCTATTTCTAGCATCTTTATCCTGTTCCATTGATTTAATCATCTGTTCTTTCCCTGGTACCACATGGTCTTACTTTCTGTGTCTTTATAGTAATTCTTGAGGTCGAATAGTGTCAGTTCTCCAACTTTGTTCTTCAAATTTGAGTTAACTCTACAGGGTCTTTTGCTGTTGTATATAAACTTTAGAATCAGTTTGTCAATATTCATGAAATAACTTGCTGAGATTTTGATTGGGATTTTTTTTGAATCTATACACAAATTTGGGAGGAAGTAACACCTTCCCAGTTTTGAGTCTTTCTATCCATGTGAATGGAATATCTCTTCTTTAATTAGATATTTATAGTTTTTCTCATGTAGATCTCATGCCTATTTTCTTAGATTTATATATTTATTTGTTTTTATCTAAATGGTATTGTGTTTTTATTTCAAATTCCAATTGTTCGTTGATGGTATATAAGACAGCAATTGCATTTTTATATTAACCTTTTATCTTGCACCCTTGATGTATTCTCTTTTTAAGTTTCAGACTTTTTTTCCCCAATTCTTTGGGATTTTCTACATTGATAATCATGTTCTCTGAAAACAAAAATTAATTTTACTTGCGAATCTGATTAACTTTTTTGGGTCATCTTATTGAATTAGCTAGGGCTTACATTGTCATGTTGAATAGGAGTTGTGAGAGTGGATATCCTTGTCTTGTGCCTTACCTTATTGAGAAAGCATCTGGATTCTCATCATTAAGTATGATGTTTGCTGTAGGTTTTTGGTAGTTTTTCTTTATCAAGTTGAGGAAATTCCCCTGTATTCCCAGTTCACTGAGAATATTTTTTCATGATTAAGGGTTGGATTTCATCAAATGCTTTTTCTACATATTGATACGATCATATGATTTCTGTTATTTAGCCTGTTGAATTTATGGATTACATTAATTGATTTTCAAATGTTGAACTAGCCTTGCATATTTTGAATAAATTCCACTTGGTTCTGGTGTATTTTCTTTTTTATACATTTTTGGATTTAATTTGGTAATATTTTTAAGGGTTTTTGCATTTATGTTCATGAGAGATATTCATCAGTAGTTTTCCTTTCTTGTAACATCTTTTTCTGTTTTTTGTATTAGAGTCTCTTAGAATGAATTAGGAGATATTTCCTCAGCTTCTAGTTTTCTGGAAGAGATTGTAGAGAATTGATATAGTTTCTTCCTTAAAAGTTTGGTACAATTCACCAATGAGCCCATCTGGACCTGATGCTTTCTGTTTTGAAAGGTTATTAATTATTGACTGAATTTCTTTAGGGATATAGGTGTCCCGAGATTATCTACTTATCCTGTTATGGTAGCTTGTGTTTTTCAAGGAATTGGTCCATTTTATCTAGGTTATCAAATTTGTGGGCATTGAGTTTTACATAATATTCATTTATTATCTTTTTAATGTCCATGGAATCTGTAGTGATGTCTCTTCTTTTATTTCTGATATTATTAATTTGAATCTCCTCTCTTTTTCTTCTTCTTTAGCCTGGCTGGAGGCTTATGAAATTCATTGATTTTTTTCAAAATCCATCTTTTTTAAAAAACCACTTTATTGTGGTATGGTTGACCTGTGAAAAACTGTAGATATTTAATGTACACAATTTGATGCGTTTGGGGATAAGTATACACTCTTGAAACTATCACCATGATCAAGGCCCATAAACATACACTTATCATCCTAAAGTTTCCCTCCACTCCCTTTTCAAAGAACCAGCTTTTTGTTGCATTTTCTCCACTGATTTTTGTTTTCAATTTCATTGATTTCTGCTCTAACATTTATTACTTACTTTCTTCTACTTATTTTGAACTTAATTTGCTCCTCATTTTCTAGTTTACTAAGAGGTAACCTCAGATTCTTAATTTACATATTTCTTTTCTAAGATGTGTATTTGATGCTATAATTTCCTTTGAAGCACTGCTTTAGCTGCAGTCCACAAATTTTAATTAGTTGTATTTACATTTTCATTTATTTGGAAATGTTTAAAAATTTATCTTGAGACTTTATTGATACATGTTATTTAGAAGTGTTTTGCTTAATTGCCATGTATTTTGAGATTTTCCATCCATCTTCAGGTAGTTGATTTAATTTTATTTTTCATGTAGTTGATTTACTTTAATTCTGTTGTGGTATGAGAGCATAATTGCATGATTTTTATTCTTTTAAATTTTTAAGATGTGCTTTATGACCCAGAATGTGGTCTATCTGGATGAAGGATTCAAGTGAGTTTGAGAATAATGTGCTTGTTGCTGTTGTTTTATGAAGTACTCTATGAATCATTCAGATCCAGTTAATCGATGGTGTTTTTCAGTTCAACTATATCCTTACTGATTTTCTGCCTCCTGGGTCTGTCAGTTACTGAGAGAGGTATGTTAAAATTTCCAGTTCTAACATTGGATTCATCTACTTCTCATTGAAGTTCTACCAGTTTTTGCCTTAAATATTTTGATACTCTATTTTTAGGTGCATACACATTAAGGATTGCTATATCTTCTGGTAAAATTGACCACTTTATTATTATGTATTTTCTCTCTTTTCCCTGATAATTCTCCTTGTTCTGAAGTATTATTTGTCTGAAATTAATGTAGCTACATGAACTTCGTTTTTTAGTGTTATCATGGCATACCTTTCTTCACTCCTTTATTTTAATTTGCTTCTTTATATTTAAAATGGGTTTCTTGGGCTTCCCTGGTGGTGCAGTGGTTGAGAATCTGCCTGCCAATGCAGGGGACACAGGTTCGAGCCCTGGTCTGGGAAGATCCCACATGCCGCGGAGCAACTCGGCCCGTGAGCCACAACTACTGAGCCTGCACGTCTGGAGCGTGTGCTCCACAACAGGAGAGGCTGCGATAGTGAGAGGCCCGTGCACCGCAATGAAGAGTGGCCCACACTCACTGCAACTAGAGAAAGCCCTCACACAGAAACGAAGACCCAACACAGCCAAAAATAAATTAATTAATTAATTAATTTTAAAAAAAAGCATTTGTTGTTGTGACTGTTTAAAAAATAAATAAATTAAAATGGGTTTCTTACAGACAAAATATAGTTGGATTGTTTTTGTTTTTAACATCCCTTTTTATTGGTGCATTTAGACCATTGATGGTCAAAGTGATTATTGATATAGTTGGATTAATATCTACCATATTTTTAAAGGTTTTCTATTTTTGCCCTTGTTCTTTGTTCTTATTTTAGTCTTCTACTCTCTTTCTGGTTTTTTTGGTTTAAATTGAGCATTTCATATGATTCTATTTTCTCTCCTTTCTTGATATATTATATGTATGTATATATGTATATAAAATATATACATATATATTTTTTATTGAATTGGAGTATAGCTGCTTTACAATTTGTGTTAGTTTCTGCTGCATGGTGAATTGTATCTGTTATATGTATACATATATCCCTTTTTAAAATTTCTTTCCCATTTAGGTCACACAGAGCATTGAGTTGAGTTGCCTGTGCTATACAGCAGGCTCTCATTAGTCATTTATTTTATACATAGTAGTGTATATATGTCAATTCCAATCTCCCAATTCATTCCACCACCACCCCCTTGGTGTCCACACATTTGCTCTATACATCTGTGTCTCTATTTCTGCTCTGCAACTAGGTTCATCTTTATAATCTTTCTAGATTCCATATATATACATTAATATACAATATTTGTTTTTCTCTTTCTGACTTACTTCACTCTGACAGTCTCTAGGTCCATCCACATCTCAACAAATGGCCCAATTTCGTTCCTTTTTATGGCTGAGTAATATTCCATTGTATATATGTGCCACATCTTCTTTATCCATTCATCTGTGGATGGGCATTTAGGTTGCTTTCATTTCCTGGCTATTGTAAATAGTGCTGCAATGAGCATTGGAGTGCATGTGTTGTTTTGAATTATGGGATTCTCAGGGTATATGTCCAGTACTGGCATTTCTGTGTCACACAGTAGTTCTAGTTTTACTTTTTTGAGGAATCTCCATACTGTTCTCCATAGTGGCTGTATCAATTTACATTCCCACCAACAGTGAAAGAGGGTTTCCTTTTCTGAACACCCTCTCCAGCATTTACTGTTTGTAGATTTTTCGATGATGGCCATTCTGACTGGTGTGAGGTGATACCTCATTGTAGCTTTCATTTGTATTTCTCTAATAATTAATGATGTTGAGCACCTTTTCATGTGCCTCATGGCCATCTGCATGTTTTCTTTGGAGAAATGCCTATTTAGGTCTTCTGCCCATTCTTTAATTTTTTCTTTAATTGAGCTACATGAGTTCTTTGTACATTTTGGATATTAATCCCTTGTCAGTTGCTTCGTTTGCAAATATTTTCTCCAATTTTGGGGATTGTCTTTTTGTCTTGCTTATGGTTTCCTTTGCTGTGCAAAAGTTTTTAAGTTTAATTAGGTCCCATTTTTATTTTTGGATATCTTGTTGTCTTTGATTTCTTTCATCAGTATCTTATAGTTTTCTTAGTACAGGTCTTTTGCCCAATTAGGTATGTTTATTCTTGGGTATTTTATTCTTTTTGTTGCAATGGTAAATGGGATTATTAATTTAGTTTCCCTTTCTGAACTTTCATTGTTAGTGTATAGGAATGCAAGAGATTTCTGTGCATTAATTTTGTATCCTGCTACTTTACCAAATTCATTGATTAGCTCTTGTCCTTTTCTGGTAGCATCTTTAGGATTCTGTATGTATAGTATCATGTCATATGCAAACAGTGAGAGTTTTACTTCTTTTCCAATTTGGATTCCTTTTATTTCTTTTTTTAATTTTTATTTCTGGCATTGTTAAGACTTCCAAAACTATGTTGAATAATAGTGGTGAGAGTGGACATCCTCCTCTTGTTCCTCATCTTAGAGGAAATGCTTTCAGTTTTCACTACTAAGAATGATGTTTACTGTAGTTTTGTCATATATGGCCTTTACTTTGTTGAGGTAGGTTCACTCTATGCCTACTTTCTGGAGAATTTTTATTATAAATGGGTGTTGAATTTTGTCAAAAGCTTTTTCTGCATCTTTTGAGATGATCATATGGTTTTTATTCTTCAGTTGGTTAATATGGTGTATCACATTGATTGATTTGTGTATATGGAAAAATCCTTGCATCCCTGGGATAAATCCCACTTGTTCATTGTGTATGATCCTTTTAATGGCTTGTTGGATTCTGTTTGTTGGTACTTTGTTGAGGATTTTTGCATCTATGTTCTTCAGTGATATTGGTCTGTAATTTTCTTTTTTTGTGATATCGTTGTCTGCTTCTGGTAACAGGGTGTTTATGGCCTTGTAGAATGAGTTTGGGAGTGTTCCTTCCTCTCCAAATTCAGCTCATATGTATCTTTTCATTGGAGCATTTAATCCATTCACATTTAAGGTATTTATCGATATGTATGTACCTATTACTATTTTCTTAGTTGTTTTCAGTTTGTTTTTGTTGGTCGTTTTCTTCTCTTGTGTTTCCCGCCTAGAGTAGTTCCTTTAACATTTGTTGTAAAGCTGGTTTGGTAGTGATGAATTCTCTTAGCTTTTGCTTGTCTGTAAAGCTTTTGATTTCTCCATCCAATCTGAATGTGATCCTTCTGAGTAAAATTATCTTGTTTGTAGTTTTTTTCCTTTCAACACTTTAAATATATCCTGCCACTCCCTTCTGGTCTGCAGAGTTTCTGCTGAAAATTCAGCTGACAACCTTATGGGGATTCCCTTGTATTTTATTTGTTGCTTTTCCCTTGCTGCTTTTAATATTTTTTCTTTGCATTCTATTTTTGTTAGTTTGATTAATATGTGTCTCTGCTTTTTTCTCCTTGGGTTTATCCTGTATGGGACTCTCTGCACTTCCTGGATTTGTGTGGTTGTTTCCTTTCACATGTTAGGGAAGTTTTTGACTATAATCTCTTCAAATATTTTCTCAGACTCTTTCTCTTTTTCTTCTTCTTCTGGAACCCCTGTAATTGGAATGTTGGTGCATTTAATGTTGTCCCAAACATCTCTGAGACTGTCCTCATTTCTTTTCATTCTATTTTCCTTGTTCTGCTCCTCAGCAGTTATTTCCACCATTCTATCTTCAAGCTCACTTGTTCATTCTTCTGCCTCAATTACTCTTCTCTTGATTCCTTCTATTGTATTTGCGTTATTGCACTGTTCATCAACGTTTGTTTGATCTTTAGTTCTTCTAGGTCCTTGTTAAACATTTTTTGTATTTTCTCTATCTGTGCCCCCATTCAACTTCTGAGATTTTGGATCATCTTTACTATCATTACTCTGAATTCTTTTTCAGGTAAGTTGCCTATTTCCTACCCACCAGCCTATAGGCATCAGTACTGGGACACCTCAGGCAAAACAACTAACTGGCTTGGGACACAGTCCCACTCATGAGCAGAAGACTGCCTTATGACACCCTGAGCCCTCAGCCACCCCTGAACGTGGCCCTGCCTACTAGAGGGCCCAGGACCTGGCCCCACACACCAGAACACAGGCACTAGACACTGAACTGCCAGGACCCTGCAGCCAGACACACTGGGACCCAGCACCACCCACCACTGAGCAGGCACTAGCCCTAGAACCCCTGGTCTCACTAACTGGTTAGCCTGCTTTAGTCTCCAGACCAGCCTCACCCACCAGCATGCCAGCACCTGCTCTGGAACTAGCTAGGCCCATTCTCTGTCCACTACCAGGATAATACACGCTTTTGGACATTCCAGACTCCACAGCTAGCTTCGTCAGTACCCAGCTCCACCCACCAGTCATGTTATATCAGCTCTGGGCCCCTTGAGCCCTGCAGCCAGACCCCAGGAACTGGCTCTGCCCTCCAGTGAACTGGCATTAGCCTCAGGTACTGATTTCACCTACCAGTGGACAGGCACCAGACCAGGGGTCTCCTGGACCCCAAATCTGCCCACCAGTATGCCAGCAATAGCTCTGGAGCATTCTGGAGTTTGGCAGGCAGTTGCCTTGTGACCTGGACCCACCATACAGTGGACAGAAACCTCTGAATAAGAAAGGGCCTGACAACCAAGTGGACTGGGGTTCAACCAAGCCTACCAGACCACCCTCAGTAATAATCCCACCACAAACAGAAGGACTCATGCAGCCTACATGGGGGCAAACCTAGAGCATATAGCTTTGGTGACAGAAGAGGAGTGCTTTGATAGGATGCATAGGATGTCCCTAAAAAAGGCCACTTCTCCAGGGTCAAGAAATACAACTAATCTACCAGATACATAGAAATAAAAGAATCAAATTAGACAAAATGAGATGACAGAGGAACATATTCCAAACAATGGAACAAAATAAAACACCAGAAAAAATAATTGAAGTGGACATAGGCAATCTACCCAAGAGAGTTCAGGGCAATGATTATGAAGATGACCAAAGAACTCAGGAGAAGAATGGTTGCACAGAGCAAGAACTTACAAGTTTCAAACAGAGTAAGAAAAAAATAAAGAAAAGCAAACAGAGATGAAGAATACAATAACTAAAATGAAAAAACGTGCTAGAAAATATCAATAGTAGACTAAATGACACAGAGGAATGGATCAGTGAGCTGGAAGACAGAATAGTGGAAATCACTGATGCTGAACAGAAAAAATAATGAAAATAAATGAGGACAGTTTAAGAGGACTGTTGGACAACATCAAATGCACTAGTATTTGCATTATAAGTGTTCCAGAAAGAGAAGAGAGAGAGATACTGAGAGCATATTTGAAGGCATGATAACTGAAGATATCCCTAACCTGGGGAAAGAAACATCATGATTAAAATGGCAAAAGTTAAAGAGAAAGAGAGAATATTAGAGGCAGCAAGGTAAAAGCAACAAGCTACATATAAGGAAACTCCCATAAGCTATCAGCTGAATTTTCAGCAGAAACTCCAGAGCATAGGGAGTGACATATTTACAGTGATGAAAGGAAAAACCTACAAACAAGATTATTCTACACAGCAAGACTCTCATAAAGATTTGATGTCAAGATCAAAAGTTTTACAGACAAGCAAAAGCTAAATGAGTTCAGCATCACCAAACCAGCTTTACATTAAATGTTAAAGGAACTTCTCTAAGTGAAAAAGTAAAGACTGCAACTAGAAATATGAAAATTGTGAAAGAAAAATGCTCATCAGTAAAGGCAAACATACAGAAAAGGTACGAAATCATCCACGCACAAAGCTAGTAGGAAAGTTAAAAGACAAAAGTAGTAATATCTATATCTATATCCACAATAAACAATTAAAGGAGATATCAAAAAATTAGATGTAAAAATATGATGTGAAAAACAGTAATCATGAGGGGAGGAGAGTACAAATTCAGAGTTGTTGAAATTCATTTGTAATTAAGAGATCAACAACTTGAAACCATCAGATATATAGAGAGATTGCTATATATAAATTTCATGGTAACTACAAAACAAAAATCAATAAGACATCCGCACACACAAAAAGAGAAAGGAATCAAAACATACCACTAAATATAGTCACAAAATCATAAGAGAAGAGACAAAAAGAAGAAAAAAGAAACAAAACTGAACAAAAAAACAACACCCAAACAGTTTTTAAAATGGTAATAACTACATTCTCTCAATAATTACTTTAAATGTAAATGGACTGAATGCTCCAATCAAAAGTCGTAGAGTAGCTAAATGAGTAAAAAACAAGATCTGTATATATGCTGCCTATGAGACTCACCACACATCTAAGGACACACACAAACTGAAAGTATGGGGATGGGAAAGGGTTTTCCATGCAAATGGAAATCAAAAGAAAGCTGGGGTAGCAATATTGATATCAGACAAAAAGATTTTAAAACAAAGACTGATTTCAGTGACAAGGAAGCACATTACATAATGTTCAAGGGATCAATCCTTGAAAATAAAACAATTGTGAATATATATGCACCCAACATAGGAACACCTATATACATAAAGCAAATATTAACAGGCATAAATATTAACAGGCATAAAGGGAGAACTGGACCATAACACAATAAGAGTAGGGGTATTTAACACCCTACATACATCAGTAGACAGATCATCCAGACAGAAAATCAATAAGGAAACACTGGCCTTAAATGACACACTAGAACACATTGACTTAATAGATATATATATAGAACATGCCATCCAAAAGCAGCAGAACACACATTCTTTTCAAGTACACATGGAATTTTATCTGGCATAGACCACATGCTAGAACACAAAACAAGCCTTAGTAAATTTAAGAAAACTGAAATTTCATCAAGCATCTTTTTCGACCACGATGCTGTGAGACTAGAAATAATCAACAAGAAAAAAACTGCAAAAAACACAAACATGTGGAGATTAAACACTACGCTCCTAAACAATCAGTGGATCACTGAAGAAACCAAAAGAGAAATAAAAAATACCTAGAGGCAAATGAAAATGAAAATACAACAATCCAAATTCTATGGGAAACAACAAAAACAATTCTAAGAGGGGAGTTTATAGTGATATAAACCTACCTCAGGAAACAGGAAAAATGTCAAACACAAAACCTAATTTAAAAATAAAGGAACTATAAAAAGAAGAACAAACAAAACCCAAAGTTAGCAGAAGGAAAGAAATCAAAGATCAGAACAGGAACAAATAAAATAGAGTCCAAACAATAGAAAAGATCAATGAAACAAAGAGCTGTTTATTTGAAAAGGTAAACAAACTTGATAAGTTTTCAGCCAGACCCATCAAGAAAAAAAGAGAGAAGGCCCAAATCAATAAAATCAGAAATGCAAAAGGAGAAGTTATAAACTACACCACAGAAATATAAGAGATCATAAGAGACAGCTATGAAGAATTATATGCCAATAAAATGGACAACATTGAAGAAATGGACAAATTCCTAGAAATGTACTATCTCCCAAGACTGAACCAGGAAGAAATAGAAAATGAACAGACCAATTACCAGTAATGAAATTTAACAGTAAATATAAAAATTCCAAGAAACAAATGTCCAGGACCAGATGGCTTCACAGAGGGATTCTACCAAACATATAAAGAAGAGTTAACACCTATCCTTCTCAAATTATACCAAAAAAATTGCAGAGGGAGAAACACTTCTGAACTCACTCTACAAAGCCAGCATCACACTCATACCAAAACTAGACAAAGACATATAAAAAGGGAAATTACAGGTCAATATCACTAATGAATATACATATAAAACCCCTCATCAAAATATTAGCAAATGGAATGCAACAGTACATTAAAAGGGTCATTTATCATTATCAAGTGGGATTAATCCCAGGGAGTCAAAAATTTTTCAATATCTGTGACTCAATTAACATGATACCTTGCATTAACAAATTGAAGACTAAAACACATATGATCAGCTCAACAGGTGCAGAAAAAGCTTTTGAGAAAATTCAAACCTACCTCAGGAAGTAAAAGACCTGTAATCCGAAAACTATGATACTGATGAAAGAAATTGAAGATGACACAAACAGGTGGAAAGATATACCATGTTCATGGATAGAAAGAATTAGTATTGTTAAAATGACCATGCTACCCAAGGCAATCTACAGATTCAATGCAATCCCTATGAAAATACAAAGGGCATTTTTTTTCTTTTACAAAACTAGAACAAAAAATGTAAACATTTTATGGAAACACAAAAGACCCTAAATCGCCAAAACAATCTTAAAAATGAAGAACAGAGCTGGAGCTATCACTCTCCCTGACTTCAGACTATACTACAAAGTCACCAAAACAGTATGGTACTGGCAAAAAAAGGGACACATAGATCAATGGAATAAAATAGAGAGCCTAGAAATAAACCCACAAAATTATGGTCAATTAATCTATGACAACAGAGGCAAGAATATACAATGGATAAAAGATGGTTTCTTCAATAAGTGGTACTTGGAAAACTGAATAGTTGTATGTAAAAGAATGAATTTAGAACATTTGCTAACATCATATACAAAAATGAACTCAAAATGTATTAAGGACCTAAATGTAAAACCAGAAATCATAAAATTCCTAGACCAAAACATAGCCAGAACACTCTTTGATAAAATTAATTAGTAATATCATTTTTTGATTTGTCTTCTAAAGCAAAGGAAACAAAAGTAAAATAAAGAAATGGGACCTAATTAAACTTAAAAGCTTTTGCACATCAAAGGAAACTATAGTTGAAATGAGAAAGCAACCTACATAATGGAGAATATCTTTGCAAATGATATGACCAATAAGGGGTTAATATCCAAAATATATTAATAGCTAATACAACTCAATATCAAAAATCCCCAAACAACCCTATTAATGAATGGGCAGACATCCTGAATAGACATTTTTTTCCAAAGAAGACGTAAACATGTCCAACTGGTACATGAAAAAATGCTCAAAAATTTTAATCATCAAAAGAGTGCAAATCAAAATCACAATGAGATATCACTTCAGACCTGTAAGAATGCCTATCATCAAAAAGACCACAAATAACAAATGTTGGTGCAGATGTAGAGAAAATGGAAACCTTGAACACTGTTGGTGGGAATGTAAACTGGTGCAGCCCCTTTGGAAAACATTATGGAGTTTCCTCAAAAAACTAAAAATAGAACTACCATATGATACAGCTATTCCACTCCTGGGTATATATCCAAAAAAAGGAAAATACTGTATGATATCACTTATATGTGGAATCTAAAAACAACAACAACAAATTAGTGAATGTAACAAAAGGAAACAGACTCACATATATAGAGAAAAAACTAGTGGTTACCAGTAGAGAGAGGGAAGTGGAGAGGGCCCCAATAGAGTTAGGTAATTAAGAGATGCAAAATACTATATGCAAAATAAGTTTCAAGAATATATTGTACATCACTGAGAATATAGCTGATATTTGATAGTAAGTGTATTATAATCTTTAAAAAATTGTGCATCACTAAGTTGTACATCTGACATATATTGTTAACCAACAATATCAATTAATAATTTAAAGAATAATAAAAATAAAAGTTTTTATTTTCCTTCACATATTATTTCTTCAATACTCTTCCATTCTTTATGTAATTCCAAGTTTCTAGCCTATGCTATTTTCCTTCTTTTCAGAGAAATTTAACATTTCTTGCAAGAAAGGTCGACTGGCAACAAATTCCCTCAATTTTTATTTGAGAAAGTCTTCATTTCTGCTTCACTCTTGGAGGATAATTTCACTGGGTATGGAATTCTAGATTGGTGATTTCTTATCTCAATAAGTATTTACCTCCAGTCGTTCTTGCTTGCATGGTTTCTGAGGAAAATTCAGATGTAATTCTTAACTTTGTCCCTCTCTAGGGAAGGTGCTTCTACTCTCCCACTCTGAAATCTTTTAGGACTTTTTCTTCCTCTTTAACTTTCTGCAGTTTGAGAGTGCTATGCCTGAGTGTTACTTATTTTTCTTTTCTTTTCTTTTTTTGGTATTTATCCTGCTTGGTGGTCTCTGAGCTTTGTCTATCTGTGACTTGGTGTTTGATATTACTGTGGGGAAATTCTGAATTACTATTGTTTCAAATATTTCTCTTCTTTTCTCTTTTTCTTCTCCTGATATTCACAGTTACGTTAAAACTTCTGTAGTTGTCCCACAGTCCTTAGACATTCAATTCTGTTTTTTAAGTCTTTGTTCTCTTTGCTTTTCAGTTTTAGTGGTTTCTATTTATATAATCTCAAACTCAGAAAGTCTTTCTTCGGTCATGTCCAGTCTACAGTTATTAGTAATAGGTGCCTTATTCCCATCAAAGGCATTCTTCATCACTTGTACAATGTTTTTGATCTCTAGAATTTCTTTTTGCTCTTTTTTCTTTTGCAGTATGATTTCCCTCTGCTTATGTTGCTAATTTGTTCTTGTGTGCAGTCTACTTTACCCATTATAGCCCTTAGCTCATAATTCCAACATCACTGGATGTCTGGTTGCGATATTTGCTCTATCATTTCAAATTGTGTTTTTGCCTGTTAGTATACCTTGTACTTTTCTCTTGATAGCTGGATATGATATACCAGGTAAAAGGAACTGCTCTAAACAGATCCTCTAGTAATGTGGTGGTAAGGTGGGAGGGGAAGCATTCTGTGAATTGGTTTGACTGATTTAGTGAGCCTATGCCTCTGGACTGTGAATGTCACAAGTGTTTCTCAGTTTCCTGCAGCCACACTCCTTCAGTAGGAGATGCTGGGTAGAGTAAGCTTGAGTTTGGTATTTACCTTCTCCCATGTCAGTTAGGCTCTGGTCAACTAGTTTCTCTCAAGGGCAGGCCTTGTTAATAAGAACAGTGTGCTCTGGAATATGGTTTTTAATTTCTATTTTACACTGGAGTATAATTGAGTAAAAATGTTGTGTTAGTTTCAGGTGTATAGCAAAGTGACTCAGTTATTCATATATATATATATTTTTAAATATACTGAATATATTACAGTATAATTGAGTTACAATGGTGTGACAGTTTCTTCTTTATAACAAAGTGAATCAGTTATACACATACATATGTCCCCATATCTCTTCCCTCTTGCATCTCCCTCCCTCCCACCCTCCCTAGCCCACTCCTCTAGGTGGTCACAAAGCACCAAGCTGATCTCTCTGTGCTATGCGGCTGCTTCCCACTAGCTATCTATTTTACATTTGGTAGTGTATATATGTCCATGCCACTCTCTCACTTTGTCCCAGCTTACCCTTCCCCCTCCCCATATCCTCAAGTCCATTCTCAAGTAGGTCTGCATCTTTAATCCCATCTTGCCTCTAGGTTCTTCTAACCATTTTCATGTTTTTCTTCTTTTTTTAGATTCCATATATATGTGTTAGCATACGGTATTTGTTTTTCTCATTCTGACTTACTTCATTCTGTATGACAGTCTCTAGGTCAATCCACCTCACTACAAATAACTAAGTTTCATTCCTTTTTATGTCTGGGTAATATTCCATTGTATATATGTGCCACATCTTCTTTATCCATTCATCTGTCAATGAACACTTAGGTTGCTTCCATGCCCTGGCTATTGTAAATAGAGCTGCAATGAACATTTTGGTACATGACTCTTTTTGAATTATGGTTTAAACAGGGTATATGCCCAGTAGTGGGATTGCTGGGTCACATGGTAGTTCTATTTTTAGTTCTTTAAGGAACCTCCATACTGTTCTCCATAGTGGCTGTATCATTTACATTCCCACCAACAGTGCAGGAGGGTTCCCTTTTCTCCACACCCTCTCCAGCATTTATTGATTTTTTGTTTTAGTTTTTTTAACATGTTTATTGGAGTATAATTGGTTTACAATGGTGTGTTAGTTTCTGTTGCATTTATTGTTTCTAGATTTTTTGATGATGGCCATTCTGGCCAGTGTGAGATGATATCTCATTGTAGTTTTGATTTGCATTTCTCTAATGATTAATGATGCTGAGCATTCTTGAATATTTGTTGGCAATCAGTATATCTTCTTTGGAGAAATGTCTATTTAGGTCTTTTGCCCATTTTTGGATTGGGTTGTTTGTTTTTTTGATATTGAGCTGCATGAGTTGCTTGTATGATTTGGAGATTAATCCTTTGTCAGTTGCTTCATTTGCAAATATTTTCTCCCATTCTGAGGGTTGTCTTTTGGTCTTGTTTATGGTTTCCTTTGCTGTGCAAAAGCTTTTAAGTTTCATTAGGTCCCATTTGTTTATTTGTGTTCTTATTTCCATTTCTCTATGAGGTAGGGTCAAAAAGGATCTTGCTGTGATTTATGTCAAAGAGTGTTCTGCCTATGTTTTCCTCTAAGAGTTTGATGGTGTCTGGCCTTCCATTTAGGTCTTTAATCCATTTTGAGTTTATTTTTGTGTATGGTGTTAGGGAGTGTTCTAATTTCATTCTTTTACATGTAGCTGTCCAGTTTTCCCAGCACCACTTATTGAAGAGGCTGCCTTTTCTCCACTGTATATTCTTGCCTCATTTATCAAAGATAAGATGACCATATGTGCTTGGGTTTATCTCTGGGCTTTCTATCCTGTTCCATTGATCTATATTCCTGTTTTTGTTCCAGTACCATACTGTCTTGATTACTGTAGCTTTGTAGTATAATCTGAAGTCAGGGAGACTGATTCCTCCAGCTCTGTTGTTCTTTCTCAAGATTTCTTTGACTATTCGGAGTCTTTTGTGTTTCCATACAAATTGTGACATTTTTTGTTCTAATTCTGTGAAAAATGCCATTGGTAGTTTGATAAGGATTGCATTGAATCTGTAGATTGCTTTGGGTAGTATAGTCATTTTCGCAGTGTTCCTTCTTCCAATTCAAGAACATGGTATATCTCTCCATCTACTTGTATCATCTTTAATTACTTTCGTCAGTGTTTTATAGTTTTCTGCATACAGGTCTTTTGTCTCCTTAAGTAGGCTTAATTCTAGATATATTATTCTTTTTGTTGCAGTGGTAAATGCGATTGTTTTGTTAATTTCACTTTCAGATTTTTCATCATTAGTGTATAGGAATGCAAGCGATTTCTGTGCATTAATTTTGTATCCTGCTACTTTACCAAATTCATTGATTAGCTCTAGCATATTTCTGGTAGCATCTTTAGGATTCTCTGTGTATAGTATCATGTCATCTGCAAACAGTGACAGCTTTACTTCTTCTTTTCCAATTTGGAATCCTTTTATTTCTTTTTCTTCTCCGATTGCTGTGGCTAAAACTTCCAAAACTATGTTGAATAATAGTGGTGAGTGTGGGCAACCTTGTCTTGTTCCTGATCTTAGTGGAAATGGTTTCAGTTTTTCACTATTGAGGACGAGGTTGGCTGTGGGTTTGTCATATATGGCCCTTATTATGTTGAG
Source organism: Balaenoptera borealis (assembly GCF_965194805.1). Lineage (NCBI taxonomy): Eukaryota > Metazoa > Chordata > Mammalia > Artiodactyla > Balaenopteridae > Balaenoptera > Balaenoptera borealis. The sequence goes on along the minus strand of NC_138881.1, from coordinate 51,582,145 downwards.
GAAAGTTCCATCTATGACTACTTTCTGGAGGGTTTTTATCAGAAATCGGTATTGAATTTTGTCAAAAGCTTTCTCTGCATCTATTGAGATTATCATATGGTTTTTCTCCTTCAATTTGTTAATATTGTGTATCACGTTGATTGATTTGTGTATGTTGAAGAATCCTTGCATTCCTGGGATAAACTCCACTTGATCATGGTGTATGATCCTTTTAATGTGCTGTTGGATTCTGTTTGCTAGTATTTTGTTGAGGAATTTTGCATCTATATTCATCAGTGATATTGGCCTGTAGTTTTCTTTCTTTGTGACATCTTTGTCTGGTTTTGGTTTCAGGGTGATGGTGGCTTCATAAAATGAGTTTGGGAGTGTTCCTCCCTCTGCAATATTTTGGAAGAGTTTGAGAAGGATACGTGTTACCTCTTCTCTAAATGTTTGATAGAATTCGCCTGTGAAGCCCTGTGGTCCTGGGCTTTTGTTGCTCAGAAGATTTTTAATCACAGTTTCAATTTCAGTGCTTGTGATTGGTCTGTTCATATTTTGTATTTCTTCCTGGTTCAGTCTCGGAAGGTTGTGCATTTCTAAGAATTTGTCCATTTCTTCCAGGTTGTCCATTTTATTGGCATATAGTTGCTTGTAGTAATCTCTCATGATTCTTTGTATTTCTGCAGTGTCAGTTGTTATTCTCCTTTTTCATTTCTAATTCTATTGATTTGAGCCTTTTCCCTTTTTTTCTTGATAAGTCTGGCTAATGGTTTATCAATTTTGTTTATATTCTCAAAGAACCAGGTTTTAGTTTTATTGGTCTTTGTTATCGTTCCATCATTTCTTTTCCATTTATTTCGGATCTGATCTTTATGACTTCTTTCCTTCTGCTAACTTTGGGATTTTTTTGTTCTTTTTCTCTAATTGCTTTAGGAGTAAGGTTAGGTTGTTTATTTGAGATGTTTCTTGTTTCTTAAGGTAGGCTTTTATAGCTGTAACTTCCCTCTTAGAACTGCTTTTGCTGCATCCCATAGGTTTTGGATAGTCGAGTTTTCATTGTCATTTGTTTCTAGGTATTTTTAGATTTCCTCTTTGATTTCTTCAGTGATCTCTGGTTATTAAGTAGTGTTTTGTTTTGTCTCCATGTGTTTTTATTTCTTACATATTTTTTTCCTGTAATTGATATCTAGTCTCATAGCATTGTGGTCAGAAAAGATACTTGATGTGATTTCAATTTTCTTAAATTTACCAAGGCTTCATTTTTGACCCAAGATATGATCTATCCTGGGGAATATCCCATGAGTACTTGAGAAGAATGTGTATTCTGTTGTTTTTGGATGGAATGTCCTATAAATATCAATTAAGTCCATCTTGTTTAATGTATCATTTAAAGCTTGTGTTTCCTTATTTATTTTCATTTTGGGTTATCTGTCCATTGGTGAAAGTGGGTTGTTAAAGTCCCCTACTATGACTGTGTTACTGTCGATTTCCCCTTTTACGGCTGTTAGTATTTGCCTTATGTATTGAGGTGCTCCTATCTTGATTGCATAAATATTTACAATTGTTATATCTTCTTCTTGGATTGATCCCTTAATCATTATGTAGTGTCCTTCATTGTCTCTTGTAATAGTCTTTGTTTCAAAGTCTATTTTGTCTGATATGAGAATTGCTACTCCAGCTTTCTTTTGATTTCCATTTGCTTGGAATATCTTTTTCTATCCCCTCACTTTCAGTGTGTATGTGTCCCTAGGTCTGAATTTGGTCTCTTGTAGACAGCATATATACGTGTCTTGCTTTTGTATGCATTCAGCCAGTGTATGTCTTCTGGTTGGAGCATTTAAATCATTTACATATAAGGTTATTATTAATATGTACATTCCTATTACCATTTTCTTAATTGTTTTGGATTTATTATTGTATGTCTTTTCCTTCTCTTGTAGATCCTGCCTAGAGAAGTTCCTGTAACATTTGTTGTAAAGCTGGTTTCGTGGTGCTGAATTATCTTAGCTTTTCTTGTCTGTAAAATTTTTAATTTCTCCATCAAACCTGAAAGAGATCCTTGCTGGGTAGAGTAATCTTGGTTGTAAGTTTTTCCCTTTCATCAATTTAAATATGTCCTACCACACCCTTATGGCTTGCAGAGTTTCTATTGAAAGATCAGCTGTTAACCTTATGATGATTCCCTTATGTGTAACTTGTTGTTTTTCCCTTGCTGCTTTTAATATTTGTTCTTTGTATTTAATTTTTGAAAGTTTAATTAATATGTGTCTTGGCGTGTTTCTCCTTGGATTTATCCTGTATGGGACTCTCTGTGATTCCTGGACTTGATTAACTATTTCCTTTCCATATTAGGGAAATTTTCAACTGTAATCTATTCAAATATTTTCTCAGTCCCTTTCTTTTTCTCTTCTTCTTCTTGGACCCCTATAATTCGAATGTTGGTGCATTTAATATTGTCCCAGAAGTCTCTGAGACTGTCCTCAATTCTTTTCATTCTTTTTTCTTTATTCTGCTCTGCAGTAGTTATTTCCACTCTTTTATATTCTAGGTCACTTATCCGTTCTTCTGCCTCAGTTATTCTGCTATTGATTCCTTCTAGAGAATTTTTAATTTCATTTATTGTGTTGTTCATCTCTGTTTGTTTGTTCTTTAGTTCTTTTAGTTCCTTGTTAAACGTTTCTTGTATTTTCTCCATTCTATTTCCAAGATTTTGGATCATCTTTAATATCATTATTCTGAATTCTTTTTCAGGTAGACTGCCTATTTCCTCTTCATTTGTTAGGTCTGGTGGGGTTTTGCCTTGCTCCTTCATCTTCTGTGTTTCTCTGTCTTCTCATTTTGCTTAACTTACTGTGTTTGGGATCTCTTTTTCACAGGCTGCAGCTTCGTAGTTTCCCTTGTTTTTGGTGTCTGTTCCCAGTGGCTAAGATTGGTTCAGTGGGTTGTGTAGGCTTCCTGGTGGAGGAGTCTAGTGCCTGTGTTCTGGTGGATGAGGCTGGATCTTGTCTTTCTGGTGGGCAGGTCCTTGTCTGGTGGCGTGTTTTGGGATGTCTGTGTCCTTATTATGATTTTAGGCAGCCTCTGTGCTAATGGATGGGGTTGTGTTCCTGTCTTGCTAGTTGTTTGGCATAGGGTGTCCTGCACTCTAGCTTGCTGGTCGTTGAGTTTAGCTGGGTCTTGGTGTTGAGATGGAGATCTCTGGGAAATTTTTGCCATTTCTTATTACGTGGAGCTGGGAGGTGTCTTGTGGACCAGTGTCCTGAACTTGTCTCTCACACCTCAGTGGCCCAGCACTGACGCCTGGCTGGAGCACCACGAGCCTGTCCTCCACACAGCTCAGAATAAAAGGGAGAAAAGAAAGAAAGAAGATAAAGTAAAATAAATAAAGTTAAATAAAATAAAATAAAGTTATTAAAATAAAAAATAATTATTAAGAAAAAAAATTTTTAATTAAAAAAAAACCGGACAGGCAGAATCCTAGGACAGATGGTAAAAGCAAAGCTATACAGACAAAATTAGACACAGAAGCATACACATACACACTCACAAACAGTGAAAAAGGGAAATATATATATACATCATTGCTCCCAAAGTCCACCTACTCAATTTAGGGATGATTCGTTGTCTATTGAGGTATTCCACAGATGCAGGGTACCTCAAGTTGATTGTGGAGATTTAATCTGCTGCTTCTGAGACTCCTGAGAGAAACTTCCCTTTCTCTTCTTTGTTCACACAGCTCCCAGGATTCAGCTTTGGATTTGGACCCGCCTCTGCATGTAGGTCGCCTGAGGTCGTCTGTTCTTTGCTCAGACAGGGTGCGGTTAAAGGAGTAGCTGATTAAGGGGCTCTGGCTCACTCAGGCCAGCGGAAGCGAGGGGTATGGATAAGGGACGACCTGTGGTGGCAGAGTCCCGTGTGACATTGCACCAGCCTGAGGCATGCCATGCATTCTCACGGGGAAGTTGTCCCTGGATCATAGGACCCTGGCAGTGGTGGGCTGCACAGGCTACCGGGAGGGGAGGTGTGGATAGTGACGTGTGCTTACACACAGGCTTCTTGATGGTGGCAGCAGCAGCCTTAGTGTCTCATGTCCGTCTCTGGGGTCTGTGCTGATAGCCATGGCTCACGCCCTTCTCTGGAGCTCCTTTAAGCAGCATTCTTAATCCCCTCTTCTCAGGCACCAGGAAACAAAGAGGCAAGAAAAAGTCTCTTTTCTCTTCAGCAGCTCCAGACTTTTTCCCAGACTCCCTCCCGGCTAGCTGTGGCACAGTAGACCTTTCAGGCTGTGTTCACTCAGCCATCCCCAGTCGTCTCCCTGGGATCCGGCAGAAGCCCGAGCCTCAGCTCCCAGCCCCCACCCGCCCCAGCGGGTGAGCAGAGAAGCTTCTTGGGCTGGTGAGTGCTGGTCTGCACTGATCCTCTGTGCAGGAATCTCTCCACTTTGCCCTCTGCACCCCTGTTACTGAATTCTCCTCCGTGGCTCCGAAGCTCCCCCCACCCGCCACTAGCAATCTCTGCCTGTGAATGGCCTTCCTAGTGTGTGGAAACCTTTCCTCCTTCACAGCTCCCTCCCACTGGTGTAGGTCCCGTCCCTATTCTTTGTCTCTGTTTTTTCTTTTTTCTTTTACCCTACCCAGGTACGTGGGGTGTTTTTTGCCTTTTGGGAGGTCTGAGTTCTTCTGCCAGCGTTCAGTAGGTGTTCTGTAAGAGTTGTTCCACATGTAAATGTATTTCTGATGTATTTGTGGGGTGGAAGATGATCTCCACTTTTTACTCTTCTGCCATCTTGAAGCTCCCCATGTATATATTCTTTTAAAAAATTCTTTTCACCTTTAGGTTATTACACAATACTGAGCAGCAACCCCTGTGCTCTACAGTAGATCCTTGTTGGTTATCTATTGCAAATATAGCAGGGTGTACATGTCAATTCCACACTCACAATCTATCCCTCCCCAATGATTTCCCCCCAGTAACAATAAGTTCGTTCTCTAAGTCTGTGAGTCTGTTTCTCTTTCATAAATCAGTTCATATGTATCAATTTTTTAAATTCTGCATATAAGTGATATCATCTGACGTTTGTTTTTCTCTGTGTGACTTAGTTGGCTTAGTATAATTTCCAGGTCCATACATGTTGCTACAAATTGCATTATTTCATTCGTTTCTTTTATTTTCTTTTTTAACATCTTTATTGGAGTATAATTGCTTTACAATGGTTAGTTTTGTTGTATAACAAGGTAAATCAGGTATACGTATACATATATCGCCATATCCCCTCCCTCTTGTGCCTCCCTCCTACCCTCCCTATCCCACCCCTCTAGGTGATCACAAAGCACCGAGCTGATCATCCTGTGCTATGCAGCTGCTTCCCACTAGCTATCTATTTTACATCTGGTAGTGTATATATGTCATTGCCACTCTCTCATTTCATCCCAGCTTACCCTTCCCCATCCCCGTGTCCTCAAGTCCATTCTCTACATCTGCATCTTTATTTCTGTCCTGCCCTAGGTTCTTCAGAAACTTTTTTTTAGACTCTCTCTCTATATATATGTGTTAGCATACGGTAATTGTTTTTCTCTTTCTGACTTATTTCACTCTGTATGACAGACTCTAGGGTCATCCACCTCAATACAAATAACTCAATTTAGTTTCTTTTTATGGCCGAGTAACATTCTGTTGTATATATGTGCCACATTTTCTTTATCCATTCATCTGCTGATGGACACTTAGGTTGCTTCCATGTCCTGGCTATTGTAAGTAGTGCTGCAAGGACATTGTGGTACATGACTCATTTTGAAGTATGGTTTTCTCAGGGTATAGGCCCAGAAGTGGGATTGGTGGGTCATATGGTAGTTCTAGTTTTAGTTTTTTAAGGAACCTCCATAGTGTTCTCCATATTGGCTGTATCAATTTACATTCCCACCAACAGTGCAAGAGGGTCTCTTTTCTCCATACCTCCTCCAGCATTTATTGTTTGTAGATTTTTTGATGATGGCCATTCTGACTGGTGTGAAGAGGTACCTCATTGTAGTTTTTTTTTTTTTAATTTTATTTATTTATTTATTCATTTATTTATTTATTGGCTGTGTTGGGTCTTCGTTTCTGTGGGAGGGCTTCCTCTAGCAGCGGCAAGCGGGGGCCACTCCTCATCGCGGTGCGCGGGCCTCTCACCATCGCGGCCTCTCCTGTTGCGGAGCACAGGTTCCAGACGCGCAGGCTCAGCAGTTGTGGCTCACGGGCCCAGTTGCTCCGCGGCATGTGGGATCCTCCCAGACCAGGGCTCGAACCCGTGTCCCCGGCATTGGCAGGCAGACTCTCAACCACTGTGCCACCAGGGAAGCCCCTGTAGTTTTGATTTGCATTTCTCTAATGATTAGTGATGTAGAGCATCCTTTCATGTGTTTGTTGGCAATCTGTATATCTTCTTTGGAGAAATGTCTATTTAGGTCTTCTGCCCATTTTTGGATTAGGTTGTTTGTTTTTTTGACATTGAGCTGCATGACCTGCTGGGATATTTTGGAGATTAATCCTTTGTCAGTTGCTTCATTGGCAAATATTTTCTCCCATTCAGAGGGTTGTCTTTTCATCTTGTTTATGGTTTCCTTTGTTGTGCAAAAGCTTTTAAGTTTCATTAGGTCGCATTTGTTTATTTTTGTTTTTATATCCATTTCTCTAGGAGGTGGGTCAAAAATGACCTTGGTGTAATTTATGTCATAGAGTTTTCTGCCTATGTTTTCATCTAAGAGTTTTATAGTGTCTGGCATTTCATTTAGGTCTTTAATCCATTTTGAGTTTATTTTTATGTATGGTGTTAGGGAGTGTTCTAATTTCATTCTTTTACATGTAACTGTCCAGTTTTCGCAGCACCACTTATTGTAGAGGTTGTGTATTCTCCATTGTATATTCTTGCCTCCTTTATCAAAGAGAAGGTGACCATATGTGCATAGATTTATCTCTGGGCTTTCTATCCTGTTCCATTGATCTATATTTCTGTTTTTCTGCCAGTACCATACTGTTTTGAGGACTGTAGCTTTGTAGTATTGTCTGAAGTCAGTGAGCCTGATTCCTCCAACTCTCTTTTTTTCCTTCCAGACTGCTTTGGCTATTCAGGGTCTTTTGAGTTTCCATACAAATTGTGAATTTCTTTGTTCTTGTTCTGTGAGAAATGCCTTTGGTAGTTTGATAGGGATTGCATTGAATCTGTACATTGCTTTCAGTAGTATAGTCATTTTCACAATATTGATTCTTCCAATCCACGAACAGGGTATATCTCTCCATCTGTTTGTATCATCTTTATTTTCTTTCATCAGTGTCTTATAGTTTTCTGCATACAGTTCTTTTGTCTCCCTAGGTAGGTTTATTCTTAGATATATTATTCTTTTTGTTGCACTGGTAAATGGGAGTGTTTCCGTAATTTCTTTTTCAGATTTTTCATCATTAGTGTATAGGAATGCAAGAGATTTCTGTGCATTAATGTTGTATCCTGCTACTTTACCAAATTCATTGATTAGCTGTGTCAGTTTTCTGGTAACATCTTTAAGATTCTATAAGTATAGTATCATGTCATCTGCAAACAGTGACAGATTTACTTCTTCTTTTCCAATTTGGATTCCTTTTATTTCTTTTTATTCTCTGATTGTTGTGGGTAAAATTTCCAATACTATGTTGAAAAATAGTGGTGAGAGTGGGCAACCTTGTCTTGTTCCTGATCTTAGAGGAAATGGTTTCAGTGTTTCACCATTGAGAACAATGTTGGCTGTGGGTTTGTCATATATGGCCTTTATTATGTTGAGGTAAGTTCCCTCTATGCCTACTTTCTGGAGGGTTTTTATCATAAATGGTTTTGAATTTTGTTGAAAGCTTTTTCTACATCTTTGAGATAATCACATGGTTTTTATCCTTTATTTGTTAATATGGTGTATCACATTGAATGATTTGCGTATATTGAAAATCTTTGCATTCCTGGGATAAACCCCACTTGACCATGGTGTATGATCCTTTTAATGTGCTGCTGGATTCTGTTTACCAGTATTTTTTGAGGATTATTGCATGTCTCTTCAACAGTGATATTGGCCTGTAGTTTTCTTTCTTTGTGACATCCTTGTGTGGTTCTGCTATCAGGGTGATGGTGGCCTTATAGAATGAGTTTTGGGAGTGTTCCTCCCTCTGCTATATTTTGGAAGAGTTTGAGAAGGATAGGTATTAGCTCTTCTCTAAATGTTTGATAGAATTCACCTGTGAAGCCATCTGGTCCTGGGCTTTTGTTTGTTGGAAGATTGTTAACCACAGTTTCAATTTCAGTGCTTGTGATTGGTCTGTTTCTATTTTCTATTTCTTCCTGGTTCAATTTCAGAAGGTTGTGCTTTTCTAAGAATTTGTCCATTTCTTCCAGGTTGTCTGTTTATTGGCATAGAGTTGCTTGTAGTATTCTCTCATGATCCTTTGCATTCCTGCAGTGTCAGTTGTTACTTCTCCTTTTTCATTTCTAATTCTATTGATTTGAGCCTTCTCCCTTTTTTTCTTGATGAATCTGGCTAATGGTTTATAAGTTCTGTTTATCTTCCCAAAGAACCAACTTTTAGTTGTTTTGATCTTTGGTATCGTTTCCTTCATTTCTTTTTCATTTATTTCTGATCTGACTTTTGTGATTTCTTTCCTTCTGCTAATTTTAGGTTTTTTTTGTTCTTCATTCACTAATTGCTTTAGGTGTAAGTTTAGGTTGTTCATTTGAGATGTTTCTTTATTCTTGAGATAAGATTGTATTGCTATGAAATTCCGTCTTAAAACTGCTTTTGCTGCATCCCATAGGATTTTGGTCATCGTGTTTTCACTGTCATTTGTTTCTAAGTATTGTTTGATTTCCTCTTTGGTGTCTTCAATGATCTCTTCTTTATTTAGTAGTGTACTGTTTAGCCTTCATGTGTTTTTATTTTTTTTACAGATTTTTTCCCTGTAATTGATATCTAGTCTCATAGTGTTGTGGTTGGAAAAGATACTTGATACAATTTCAATTTTCTTAAATTTACCAAGGCTTCATTTGTGACCCAAGATATGATCTATCCTGCAGAATGTTCCATGAGCACTTGAGAAAAATGTGTATTCTGTTGTTTTTGGATGGAATGTCCTATAAATATCAATTAAATCCATCTTGGTTAATGTATCATTTAAAGTTTGTGTTTTCTTATTTACTTTCATTTTGGAGGATCTCTCCATTGGTGAAAGTGGGGTGTTAAAGTCCCCTACTATGATTGTGTTATGGTCGATTTCCCCTTTTATGGCTGTTAGTATTTGCCTTATGTATTGAGGTACTCCTATGTTGGTTGCATAAATATTTACACTTGTTATATCTTCTTCTTGGATTGATCCCTTGATCATTATGTAGTGTCTCATGTAGTAGTCTTTATTTTAAAGTCTATTTTGTCTGATAAGAGAATTGCTACTCCAGCTTTCTTTTGATTTCCATTTGCATGGAATATCTGTTTCCATGCCCTCACTTTCAGTCTGTATGTGTCCCTAGGTCTGAAAGTGGGTCTCCTGTAGACAGCATGTGTAAGGGTCTTGTTTTCGTATCCATTCAGCCAGTCTATGTCTTTTGGTTGGAGCATTTAATCCATTTACATTTAAGTTAGTTATCAATACGTAAGTTCCTATTACCATTTTCTTAATTGTTTTGGGTTTGTTATTGTATGTCTTTTCTTCTGTTGTGTTTTTTGCTGCCTGGAGTAGTTCCTTTAGCATTTGTTTTAAAGCTCATTTGGTGGTGTTGAATTCTCTTAGCCTTTGCTTTTTGGTCAAGTTTTTAACTTCTCCATCAAATCTGAATGATATCCTTGCTGGGCAGTGTAATCTTGGTTATGGTTTTTTCCCTTTGATTACTTTGAATATGTCCTGCCACATACTTCTGGCTTGAACAGTTTCTGCTGAAAGATCAGCTGTTAACCTTAGGGGATTCACTTGTCTGTTATTTGTTACTTTTCCCTTGCTGATTTTCATATTTTTTCTTTGTTTTTAATTTTTGATAGTTTGATTTATATGTGTCTTGGAATGTTTCTTCTTGGATTTATCCTCTTTGGGATTCTCTGTGATTCCTGGACTTGATTGACTATTTCCTTTCCCATGTTAGGGAAGTTTTCAACTATAATCTGTTCAAATATTTTCTCAGTTCCTTTCTTTTTCTCTTCTTCTTCTTGGACCCCTATAATTCGAATGTTGGTGTGTTATTGCATGTCTCTATTGTCCCAGATGTCTCTGAGACTGTCCTCAATCCTTTTCATTCTTTTTTCTTCTCTGCAGTATTTATTTCCACTATTTTATCTTCCAGGTCACTTATCCATTCTTCTGCCTCAGTTATCCTGCTATTGATTCCTTCTAGAGAATTTATAATTTCATTTATTGTGTTGTTCATCATTGTTTGTTTGCTCTTTATTTCTTCTAGGTCCTTGTAAAACATTTCCTGTATTTTCTCCATTCTATTTTCAAGATTTTGTATCATTTTACTATCATTACTCTGAATTCTTTTTCAGGTAGACTGCTTATTTCCTGTTAATTTTTTGGTCTGGTGGTTTTTACTTTGCTATTTCATCTGCTGCATATTTCTCTGTCTTATCATTTTGCTTATCTTACTGTTTGAGATCTCCTTTTTGCAGGGTGCAGATTTGTAGTTCCTGTTGTTTTTGATGGAGGCGACTGGTGCCTGTGTTCTGGTGTTTGAAGCTGGATCTTGTCTTTCTGATGGGCAGGACCGTGTCCAGTGGTGTGTTTTGGGATGTCTGTGAACTTTTTATGATTTTAGGCAGCCTCCCTGCTAATGGGTGGGGTTGTGTTCCTGTCTTGCTAGTTGTTTGGCATAGGGTGTCCAGTACTGTAACTTGCTGGTCGTTGAGTGGTGCTGGGTCTTAGTGTGAGATGGAGATCTGTGGGAGAGCCCTTGCAGATTGGTATTACATGGGGCTGGGAGGTCTCTTGTGGTCCAATATTCTGAACTTGGCTCTCCCACTCAGAGTCTCAGGCCTGACACCCCATCTGAGCAACAAGATTCTGTCAGCCACATGGCTCAGAAGCTAATGAAGAAAAGAAAAAGAAAGAATGAAAAAATAAAGTAAAATAGAATAAAATAAAAATAACTTTATTAAAGTAAAAAATATTATTAAAATGAAAAAATTTAAAAGTAATAAAAAAAGGAAGAGAGCAACCAAACCAATAAACCAATCCACCGGTGATAACAAGTGGTAAAATCTATACTAAGATAAACATAAAAATCAAAAAATAGTCAGTCGCATATAGCCAACCTCAAGTCTACAGTTTCTCCCAAAGTGCACTGCCTCAATTTGGGGATGATTTGTTGTCTATTCAGGTATTCCACAGATGCAGGGTGCATCAAGTTGATTAAGGAGATTTAATCCACTACTCCTGATGTTGCATGCAGAAATTTCCCTTTCTCCTCTTTGTTCACACAGCTCCTGGGGTTCAGCTTTGGATTTAGCCCCACGTCTGCATACAGGTCGCCCTCTGGTGTCTGTTCTTCGCCCAGACAGAAAGGCGTTAATGCACCACCTGATTAGGGAGCTCTGACTCACTCAGGCTGGGGGGAGGGATGGGTACAGAAGCTGTGGCGAACCTGCAGTGGCAGAGGCTGGCATGATGTTGCAACAGCCTGAGGCACACTGTATGTTCTCCCAAGGAAGTTGTCCCTGGATCACAGGACCCTGGCAGTGGCAGGCTGCACAGACCCCTGGGAGGGGTGGTGTGGATAGTGACCTGTGCTTGCACACAGGGTTCTTGGTGGCTGCAGCAGAAGCCTTAGCGTTTCATGCCCATCTCTGTTGTCTGCGCTGATAGCCGTGGCTTGCGCCTGTCTCTGAATCTCGTTTAGGTGGGGTTCTGAATCCCCTTTCCTTGTGTACCCCGAAACAATAGTCTGTTGCCTCTTAGGCAGTTCCAGACTTTTTCCTGGACTCCCTCTCAGTTAGCTGTGGTGCACTAGCCCCCTTCAGGCTATGTTCACACAGCCAACCCCAGTCCTCTCCCTGGTGTCTGAACTCCAAAGCCTGAACCTCAGCTCCCAGCTCCCACCTTCCCCAGCAGGTAAGCAGACAAGCCTCTCAGGCTGGTGAGTGCTGGTCAGCACTGATCTTCTGTGTGTGAATCTCTCCACTTTGCCCTGTGCACCCTTGTTGCTGCGCTCTCTTCCTTGGCTCTGAAGCTTCCCTCCTGCCCAACCCCTGTCTCCACCAGTGAAGGGGCTTCCTAGTTTGTGGCAACTTTTCCTCCTTCACAGCTCCCTCCCAGAGGTGCAGGTCCCGTCCCTACTCTTCTGTCTCTGTTTTTCTTTTTCTTTTGCCCTACCCAAATACGTGGGGAGTTTCTTGCCTTTTGCGGTGTCTGAGGTCTTCTGCCAGCGTTCAGTAGGTTTTCTGTAGGAGTTGTTCCACATATAGATGCATTTTTGATCTATTTGGGGGGAAGGTGATCTCCATGTCTTTCTCCTTCACCATCTTGAAGCTCTTCCTCATTCTTTTAAATGGCTGAGTAACATTCTATTGTATATATGTACCACATCTTATTATGCATTTTTCTGTCGATGGACATTTAGGTTGATTCCATGTTTTGGCTGTTGTAAACAGCACTGCAATGGACTTTGGGGTGAACCGTGGTTTTCTCCATACAAATGCCCATGAGTTGGATTGCTGGATCATGTGTTAGCTCTGTTTTTAGTTTCTTAAGGAACCTCCATACTGTTCCCATAGTGGCTGTACCAATTTGCATTCCACCAACAGTGTTGGATGGTTCCATTTCTCCACACCCTCTCCAACATTTATTGTTTGTAGATAGTCTGACTGGTGTGAGGTGATACCTTATTGTAGTTTTGATGTGCATTTCCTTAATAATTAGAGATATTGAGCATTTTTTCAGGTGCCTCATGACCATCTGTATGTCTTATTTGCAAAAATGTCTATTTAGCTCTTCTGCCCACTGTTTGATCGGGTTGTTTCTTTGATATTGAGCCACATGAGCTGTTTACAAATTTTGGAGAATAATCCCTTGTTGGTCGCATCTTCTGAAAATATTTCTCCCATTCTGTGGGTTGCCTTTTCCTTTTATTTATGGTTTCCTTTGCTGTGCAAAATCTTTGCACAGCAAAGTTTAATTAGGTCCTGTTTGTTTATTTTTGTTTTTATCTTCATTAGTCTAGGAGATGGCTCAAAAAAGATATTGCTACAATTTATGTCAAAGTGTGTTCTTCCTGAGTGTTCCTCTAAGAATTTTATAGTACGTGGTCCTACATTTAGGTCTTTAATCCATCTTGAGTTTATTTTTGTGTATGGTGGTACAGAATGTTCTAATTTCACTTTTTTTTTACATGTAGTTGTCCAGTTTTTCTAGCACAATTTATTGAAGAGATTGTCTTTCCTCCATTTAATAGTCTTGGCTCCTTTGTTATAGATTAACTGACCATAGGTGTGTGGATTTATTTCTGGCCTTTCTATCCTGTTCCATTGATCTATATTTCTGTTTTTCTGCCAGTACCATACTGTTTTGATGACTTTAGCTTTGTAGCATAGTATGATGTGAGGGAGCCTGATCCTCCAACTCTGCTTTTCTTTCTCAAGATTGCTTTGGCTATTGGGGTCTTTTTGTGTCTGCATACAAATTTTAAGATTTTTTTGTTCTAGTTCTGTGAAAAACACCAGTGGGAATTTGAGAGGAATTGCATTGTATCTGTATATTGCTTTGGGTAGTATAGTCATTTTGACAATATTGATTCTTCCAATCCAAGAATATGGCATATCTTTTCATCTCTTTCTGTCATCTTCTATTTCTTTCATCAGTGTCTTATAGTTTTCTTAGTGCAGTTCTCCTACTTCCTTAGGTAGGTTTATTCCTAGGTATTTTTTTTCTTTTGGATGCGATGGTAAATGGGACTGTTCCCTTAATTTCTCTTTCTGATCTTTTGTTGTTAGTGTATAGGAATGCAACAGATTTCTGGGTATTAATTTTGTATCCTGCTATTTTACCAAATTAATTGATTAGCTCTAGTAATTTTCTGGTAGCATCCTTAGGATTCTCTATGTATAGTATCATGTCATATGCAAACAGTGACAGTTTTACTTCTTCTTTTCTGATTTGGATTCCTTTTATTTCTTTTTCTTCTCTGATTGCTGTGACTAAGATTTCCAAAACTATTTTGAATAAAATTGGTGAGAGTGGACATCCTTGTCTTGTTCCTGATTTAGAGGAAATGCTTTCAGTTTTTCACTATTGAGAATGATGTTTGCTGTGAGTTTCTCATATATGGCCTTTATTATGTTGAAGTAGGTTCCCTCTATGCCCACATTCTGGAGAATTTTTATCATAAATGGGGGTTGAATTTTGTCAAAAGCTTTTTCTGTGTCTGTTGAGTTGATCCTATGGGTTTTATTCCTTAATTTGTTAATATGCTGTATCACATTGATTGATTTGCATGTATTAAAGAATCCTTGCATCCCTGGGTAAATCCTACTTGATCATTGTGTATGATTTTTTTAATGTGTTTTTGGATTTTGTTTGCTAGTATTTTGTTGAGGATTTTTGTGTCAGTGTTCATCACTGATATTGCCCTGTACTTTTCGTTTCTTTTCTTTACTTTTTTAACATATTTATTAGAGTATAATTGCTTTACAATGGTGTGTCAGTTTCTGCTCTATAACAAAGTGAATCAGTTATATATATACACATGTCCCCATACCTCTTCCCTCTTGCATCTCCCTCCCTCCCATCCTCCCTATCCCACCCCTCTAGGTGGTCACAAAGCACCGAGCTGATCTCCCTGTGCTCTAAGGCTGCTTACCAGTAGTTATCTATTTTACATTTGGTAGTGTATATATGTCCATGCCACTCTCTCACTTTGACCCAGCTTAATCTTCCCCCTCCCTGTATCTTCTGAAGTCCATTGTCTAGTAGGTCTGCATCTTTATTCCCATCTTGCCCTTAGATTATTCTGACCATTTCTTTTTTTTTTTAGATGCCATATATATGTGTTAGCATACGGTATTTGTTTTTCTCTTTCTGACTTACTTCACTCTGTATGACAGTCTCTAGGTCCGTCCACCTCACTTCAAATAACTTAGTTTCGTTCCTTTTTATGGCTGAGTAATATTCCATTGTATATATTTGCCACATCTTCTTTATCCATTCATCTGTTGATGGACAGTTAGGTTGCTTCCATGTCCTGGCTATTGTAAATAGACTGCAATGAACATTTTGGTACATGACACTTTTTGAATTATGGTTTCTCAGGGTATATGCCCAATAGTGGGATTGCTGGGTTGTATGTTAGTACTATCTTTAGTTTTTTAAGGAACCTCCATACTGTTGTCCATAGTGGCTGTATCAATTTACATTCCCACCAACAGTGCAAGAGGGTACTCTTTTATCCACACCCTCTCCAGCATTTATTGTTTCTGGATTTTTTGATGATGGGCATTCTGACCGGAGTGAGATGATATCTCATTATAGTTTTGATTTGCATTTCTCTAATGATTAATGATGTTGAGCATTCTTTCATGTGTTTGTTGGCAATCTGTATATATTCTTTGGAGAAATGTCTATTTAGGTCTTCTGCCCATTTTTGGATTGGGTTGTTTGTTTTTTTGAGATTGAGCTGCATGAGTTGCTTGTATGTTTTGGAAATTAATCTTTGTCAGTTGCTTCATTTGCAAATATTTTCTCCCATTCTGAGGGTTGCCTTTTCATCTTGTTTATGGTTACATTTTCTGTGCAAAAGCTTTTAAGTTTCATTAGGTCCCATTTGTTTCTTTTTGTTTTTATTTCCATTTCTCTAGGAGGTGGGTCAAAAAGATCTTGCTGTGATTTATGTCCTAGAGTGTTCTTCCTATGTTTTCCTCTAAGAGTTTGATGGTGTCTGGCTTTACATTTAGGTCTTTAATCCATTTTGAGTTTATTTTGGTGTATGGTGTTAGGGAGTGTTCTAATTTCATTCTTTTACATGTAGCTGTCCAGTTTTCCCAGCACCACTTATTGAAGAAGCTGTCTTTTCTCCACTGTATATTCTTGCCTCGTTTATCAAAGGTAAGATGACCATATGTGCGTGGGTTTATCTCTGGACTTTCTATCCTGTTCCATTGATCTCTATTTCTGTTTTTGTGCCAGTACCATACTGTCTTGGTTACTGCAGCTTTGTAGTATAGTCTGAAGTCAGGGAGCCTGATTCCTCCAGCTCCATTTTTCGTTCTCAAGATTGCTTTGGCTATTCGGGGTGTTTTGTGTTTTCATACAAATTGTGAAATGTTTTGTTCTAGTTCTGTGAGAATTGCCAGTGGTAGTTTGATAGGGATTGCATTGAATCTGTAGATTGCTTTGGGTAGTAGAGTCATTTTCACAATGTTGATTCTTCCAATCCAAGAACATGGTATATCTCTTCATCTATTTGCCTCATCTTTAATTTCTTTCATCAGTGTCTTATAATTTTCTGCATACAGGTCTTTTGTCTACTTAGGTAGGTTTATTCCTAGATATTTTATTCTTTTGGCTGCAATGGTAAATTGGAGTGTTTTCTTAATTTCACTTTCAGATTTTTCATCATTAGTGTATAGGAATGCCAGAGCTATCTGTGCATTAATTTTGTATCCTGCTACTTTACCAGATTCATTGATTAGCTCTAGTAGTTTTCTGGTAGCATCTTTAGGATTCTCTATGTATAGTACCATGTCATCTGCAAAGAGTGACAGCTTTACTTCTTCTTTTCGGATTTGGATTCCTTTTGTTTCTTCTTCTTCTCTGATTTCTGTGGCTAAGACTTCGAAAACTATGTTGCATAATTGTGGTTAGAGTGGGCAACTTTGTCTTGTTCCTGATCTTAGTGGAAATGGTTTCTGTTTTTCACCATTGAGGACGATGTTGGCTGTGGGTTTGTCATGAACGGCCTTTATTATGTTGAGGAAAGTTTCCTCTGTGCCTACTTTCTGGAGGGTTTTTATCGGAAATGGGTGTTGAGTTTTGTTGAAAGCTTTCTCTGCAGCTATTGAGATGATCATATGGTTTTTCTCCTTCAATTTGTTAATATGGTGTATCATGTTGATTGACTTGCGTATATTGAAGAATCTTTGCATTCCTGGGATAAACCCCACTTGATCATAGCGTATGATACGTTTAATGTGCTGTTGGATTCTGTTTGCTAGTGTTTTGTTGAGGATTTTTGCATCTATGTTCATCAGTGATATTGGCCTGTAGTTTTCTTTCTTTGTGACATCTTTGTGTGGATCTGCTATCAGGGTGATGGTGGCCTCATAGAATGAGTTTGGGAGTGTTCTTCCCTCTGCTATATTTTGGAAGAGTTTGAGAATGATAGTTGTTAGCTCTTCTCTAAATGTTTGATAGAATTCGTCTGTGAAGCCATCTGGTCCTGGGCTTTTGTTTGTTGGAAGATTGTTAACCACAGTCTCAATTTCAATGCTTGTGATTGGTCTGTTCATATTTCCTATTTCTTCCTGGTTCAGTCTCGAAACATTGTTCATTTCTAAGAACTTGTCCATTTCTTCCAGTTTGTCCGTTTTATTAGCATACAGTTGCTTGTAGTAATTTCTCATGATCTTTGTATTTCTGCAGTGTCAGTTGTTATTATCCTTTTTCATTTCTATTTCTACTGTTTTGAGTCTTCTCCCTTTTTTCCTTGATAAGCCTGGCTAATGATTTATCAATATTGTTTATCTTCTCAAAGAACCAGCTTTTAGTTTTATTGATCTTTGCTATCGTTTCCTTCATTTCTTTTTCATTTATTTCTGATCTGATCTTTATGATTTCTTTCCTTCTGCTAACTTTGGCGGTTTTTTGTTCTTTTTTTCTAATTGCTTTAGGTGTAAGGTTAGGTTGTTTATTTGAGATGTTTCTTGTTTTTTAAGGTAAGCTTGTATAGCTATAAAATTCCCTCTTAGAACTGCTTTTGCTGCATCCCATAGGTTTTGGGTTGTTGTGTTTTCATTGTCATTTGTTTCTAGGTATTTTTTGATTTCCTTAGTGATCTCTTGGTTATTAAGTAGTGTGTTGTTTAGCCTCCATGTGTTTGTATTTCTTACAGGTTTTTTCCTGTAATTGATATCTAGTCTCATAGCGTTGTGGTTGGAAAAGATACGTGATACGATTTCAATTTTCTTAAATTTACCAAGGCTTGATTTGTGACCCAAGATATGATCTATTATGGAGAATGTTCCATGAGCACTTGAGAAGAAACTGTATTCTGTTGTTTTTGGATGGAATATCATATAGATATCAATTCAGTCCATCTTATTTAATGTATCATTTAAAGCTTGTGTTTCCTTATTTATTTTCATTATGGATGATCTGTCCATTGGTGAAAGTGGGGTGTTAATGTCCCCTACTATGATTGTGTTACTGTTTATTTCCCCTTTTATGGCTGTTAGTATTTGCCTTCTGTATTGCGGTGCTCCTATGTTGGGTGCATAAATATTTTCAGTTGTTATATCTGCTTCTTGGTTGATCCCTTGATCATTATGTAGTGTCCTTCTTTGTCTCTTGTAATAGTCTTTGTTTTAAAGTCTATTTTGTCTGATATGGGAATTGATACTCCAGCTTTCTTTTAATTTCCATTTGCATGGAATATCTTTTTCCATCCCCTCACTTTCAGTCTATGTGTCCCTAGGTCCGAAGTGGGTCTCTTGTGTACAGCATATGTATGGGTCTTGTTTTTGTATCCATTTAGGCAGTCTGTGTCTTTTGGTTGGAGCATTTAATCCATTTACATTTAAGATAATTGTTGATATGTATGTTCCTATTACCAT
The DNA here is from genome assembly GCF_965194805.1 of Balaenoptera borealis. Taxonomy (NCBI): domain Eukaryota; kingdom Metazoa; phylum Chordata; class Mammalia; order Artiodactyla; family Balaenopteridae; genus Balaenoptera; species Balaenoptera borealis. Next base: position 51,563,372 of record NC_138881.1, on the reverse strand, counting down.
TTTCTTAATTGTTTTGGGTTTATTATTGTAGGTCTTTTCCTTCTCTTGTGTTTCCTGCCTAGAGAAGTGCCTTTAGCATTTGTTTTAAAGCTGGTTTGGTGGTTCTGAATTCTCTTAGCTTTTGCTTGTCTCTAAAGCTTTTAGTTTCTCTGTCAAATCCGAATGAGATCCTTGCTGTGTAGAGTAATCTTGTTGTAGGGTTTTCTCTTTCATCACTTTAACTATGTCATGCCACTCCTTTCTGGCTTGCAGAGTTTCTGCTGAAAGGTCAGCTGTTAACCTTATGGGGATTCCCTTCTGTGTTACTTGGTGTTTTTCCCTTGCTGCTTTTAATATTTGTTCTTTGTTTTTAATTTTTGATAGTTTGATTAACATGTTGCTTGCCGTGTTTCTCCTTGGATTTATCCTGTATGGGACTCTCTGTGCTTCCAGGACTTGATTAACTATTTCCTTTCCCATATTAGGGAAGTTTTCAACTATAATCTCTTCAAATATATTCTCAGTCCCTTTCTTTTTCTCTTCTTCTTGTGGGACCCTTGTAATTCGAATGTTGGTGTGTTTAATGTTGCCCCCGAAGTCTCTGAGACTCTCCTCAATTTTTTTCATTCTTTTTTCTTTATTCTGCTCTGCAGTTGTTATTTCCACTCTTTTATCTTCCAGGTCACTTATCCGTTCTTCTGCCTCAGTTATTTTGCTATTGATCCCTTCTAGAGAATTTTTAATTTCATTTATTGTGTTGTTCATCTCTGTTTGTTTGCTTTTAGTTCTTCTAGGTCCTTGTTAAACGTTTCTTGTATTTTTTCCATTCTATTTCCAAGATTTTGGATCATCTTTAATATCATTATTTTGAATTCTTTTTCAGGTAGACTGCCTATTTCCTCTTCCTTTCTTAGGTCTGTTGGGTTTTTGCCTTGCTCCTTCATCTTCTGTGTGTTTCTCTGTCTTCTCATTTTGTTTAACTTACTATGTTTGGGGTCTCCTTTTCACAGTTTGCAGGTTCGTAGTTTCCATTGTTCTTGGTGTCACCCCAGTGGCTAAGGTTGGTTCAGTGGGTTGTGTAGGCTTCCTGGTGGAGGGGACTAGTGCCTGTGTCCTGGTGGATGAGGCTGGATCTTGTCTTTCTGGTGGGCAGGTCCACGTCTGGTGGTGTGTTTTGGGGTGTCTGTGTCCTTATTATGATTTTAGGCAGCCTCTCTGCTCATGGATGGGGCTGTGTTCGTGTCTTGTTTGTTGTTTGACATAGGGTGTCCTGCACTGTAGCTTGCTGGTCGTTGAGTGGAGCTGGGTATTGGTGTTGAGATGGAGATCTCTGAGAGGTTTTCACTGTTTGATATTACATGGAGCTGGGAGGTCTCTTGTGGACCAGTGTTGTGAACTTGTCTCTCCCACCTCAGTGGCACAGCCCTGATGCCTTGCTGGAGCCCCAAGAGCCTGTCCTTCACACACCTCAGAATAAAAGGGAGAAAAAAAGAATGAAAGAAGGAAGAAGATAAAATAAAGTAAAATAAAATAAAATAAAGTTATTAAAATAAAAAACAAAAAATTATTATTAAGAAAAAAAATTCTTTTTAAGTAAAAAAAAAAAATGGACAGAGAGAACCCTACGACAAATGGCAAAAGCAAAGCTATACAGAGAAAATCACACACAGAAGCATACACATACACACTCAGACAAAGGGAAAATGCGGAATAATTATATATATCATTGGTCCGAAGTTCCACCTCCTCAATTTGGAATGATTCGTTGTCTATTGAGGTATTCCACAGATGCAGGGTACATCAAGTTGATTGTGAAGTTTTAATCCGCTGGTCCTGAGGCTGCTGGGAGAAATTTCCCCTTCTCTTCTTTGTTCCCACAGCTCCCGGGGTTCAGCTTTGGATTTGGACCCGCCTCTGCATGTAGGTCACCTGAGGGTGTCTGTTCTTCGCTCAGACATGAATGGGTTAAAGGAGCAGCTGATTCAGGGGCTGTGGCTCATTCAGGCCAGGGGGAGGGAGGGGTACGGATGTTTGGTGAGCCTGCAGCGGCAGAGGCCGGCAGGACGTTGCACCAGCCTGAGGCACGCTGTGCATTCTCCCAGGGAAGTTGTCCCTGGATCATGGGATCCTGGCAGTGGCGGGCTGCACAGGCTCCCGGGAGGTGAGATGTGGATAGTGACCTGTGCTTGCACACAGACTTCTTGGTGGCTGCAGCTGCAGCCTGAGCGTCTCATGCCCATCTCTGGGGTCCGTGCTGATTGCCATGGCTCACGCCCTTCTCTGGAGCTCCTTTAAGCAGCACTCTTAATCCCCTCTCCTCACGCACCAGGAAACAAAGAGGCAAGAAAAAGTCTCTTTTCTCTTCGGCAGCTCCAGACTTTTTCCTGGACTCTCTCCCGGCTAGCTGTGGTGCAGTAGCCCCCTTCAGGCTGTGTTCATGCAGCCAACCCCAGTCCTCTCCCTGGGATCTGAGCGAAGCCCGAGCCTCAGCTTCTAGCCCCCACCTGTCCCGGCGGGTGTGCAGAGAAGCCTCTCAGGCTGGTGAGTGCTGGTCAGCACCGATCCTCTTTGTGGGAATTTCTCTGCTTTGCCCTCCGCACCCCTGTTGCTGCACTCTCCTCCGTGGCTCTGAAGCTCCCCCCCTCCGCCACCAGCAGTCTCTGACTGAGAAGGGGTTTCCTAGTGTGTGAAAACCTTTCCTCCTTCACAGCTTCCTCCCACTGGTGCAGATTCCATCCCTATTCTTTGTCTCTGTTTTTTCTTTTACCCTACCCAGGTACGTGGGGAGTTTCTTGCCTTTTGGAAGGTCTGAGGTCTTCTGCCAGCATTCAGTAGGTGTTCTGTAGGAGTTGTTCCACATGTAGATGTATTTCTGATGTATTTGTGTAGAAGAAGGTGATCTCCGCGTCTTACTCTTACGCCATCTTGAAGCTCCTGTACTTTTCTTTTTTGTGGTATTTTTGTCACGTTTTGGTATCAGGGTGATGGTGGAGTCATAGAATGAGTTTGGGACTATTCCTTCCTCTGAAATTTTTTGGAATATTTTCGGAAGGATAGGTGGTAACTCTGCTCTAAATGTTTGATTAAATTTGCCTGTGAAGGCATCTGGCCCTGGACTTTTTTTTGTTGTGAGTTTTTTTTTAAAATTTATTTATTTATGGCTGTGTTGGGTCTTCCTTTCTGTGCGAGGGCTTTCTCTAGTTGCGGCAAGTGGGGGCCACTATTCATCGCGGTGTGCAGGCCTCTCACTGTCGTGGCCTCTCTTGTTGTGGAACACAGGCTCCAGATGCGCAGGCTCAGTAATTGTGGCTCACGGGCTCACTTGCTCCATGGCATGTGGGATCCTCCCAGACCAGGGCTCAAACCCGTGTCTCCTGAATTGGCAGGCAGACTCTCAACCACTGCACCACCAGGGAAGCCCTGTTGTGAGTTTTTAAGTCACAGTTTTAATTTCAGAACTTGTGATTGGTCTGTTCATATTTTCTCTTTCTTCCTGGTTCAGTCTTTAGAGATTGTATCTTTTTAATAATTTGTCCATTTCTTCCAGGTTTTCCGTTTTATTGTCATATAGTTTCTTGTAGTAGTCTCTTATGATCCTTTGTCTTTCTGTGGTGTCAGTTGTAAATTCTACTTTTTATTTCTAATTTTATTGATTTGAGCCCTCTCCCTTTTTTCCTGGGTGAGTCTGGCTAAAAATTTATCAATTTTTTTATCTTCTCAAGGAAGCGGCTTTTGGTTTCAATTATCTTGTCCATTGTTTTCTTTGTTTCTGTTTCATTTATTTCTGCTATGATCTTTATGATTTCTTTTCTTCCACTAACTTTGGGTTTTGGTTGTTCTTCTTTCTCTAGTTATTTTGGGTGTAAGGTTATGTTGTTTATTTGTGATTTTTCTTGTTTCATGGGATAAGATATTATTGCTATAAACTTCCATCTGAAAACTGCTTTTGCCATGCCCCATAGATTTTGGATCATCATGGTTTTGTTTTCATTGTATCTAAGTTTTTTTTATTTCCTCTTCAATTTCTTCAGTAATCCATTCATTGTTCAGTAGGATATTGTTTCAACTCCACATATTTGTTTTGTTTTGACAGATTCTCTTTCTTGTAGTATAGTTTTAATCTCATAACCTTGTGGTCAGAAAAGGTGCTTGATATGATTTCAATATTCTTAAATTTAATGAGGCTCACTTTGTGGCCCAGCATGTGTTCAGTCCTGGAGAATATTCCATGTGCACTTGAGAAGAATGTGTATTCTGCTGCTTTTGGATGGAATGCTCTATTAATATCAATTAAGTCCATCTTGTCTAATGTGTCATTTTAGTCCTTTGTTTCCTTATTGAACTTCTGTCTGGATGATCTGTCCATTGATGAAAGTGGGGTGTTAAAGTACCCCCACTATTATTGTGTTACTGTCAATTTCTCCTTTTATGGCTGTTACTCTTTGCCTTATATATTCGTCTGCTCCTCTGTTGGGTGTTTATATATTTGCAATTGTTATATCTTCTTCTTGGAGTTATTTATTGATCATTATGGAGTGTCCTTCTTTGTCTCATGTAACAGTGTTTATTTTAAAGTGTATTTTCTTTGATATGAGTATTGCTACTCCAGCTTTCTTTTGATTTCCATTTGCATGGCATACTTTTTCCATCCATCATTTTCAGTCTGAATGTTCCCCTAGATCTGAAGGTGGTCACTTGTAGACAGCATATATATGGATCTTGTTTTTGTATCTATTCAGCCAGTCTATGTCCTTTGTTTCGAGCATTTAACCCGTTTACATTTAAGGTAATTATCGATATGTATGTTCCTATTTCCAGTTTGTTAATTGTTTTGGATTTGTTTTTGTAGGTCTTTTTTTTCCCTTCCTCTTTTGTTACCTTGTGAATTGATGACTAAGTTTACTGTTGTGTTTGGTTTCCTTTATTATGTGTGTATCTATTGTAGATTTTTGGTTTGCAGTTACCATTAGGTTTTGATATTACAGACTGTATATAAACAAGAGTATTTTTAATTGCTGGTCTTTTAATTTCAAATGCACTTCCAATATTCTGCATTTGTGCTGTCCTCTACCCACAGTGTCTGGTTTTGATATCATATTTGTTTGCAGATTATTTCCTACCTTTACTGTATGTTTGCCTTTACTCATGAGCTTTTCCATTCTTAATTTTCCTGTTTCTAGTTGTGGCCTTTTCTTTTCCGCTTAGAGAATTTCCTTTAGCATTTGTTGCAAAGCTGGTCTGGTGGTGCTGAATTCTCTTAGTTTTTGCTTATCTGTAAAGCTTTTGATTTCTCCATCAAATCTGAATAAGAGCCTTGGTGGGTAGAGTATTCTTGTTTGTAGGTTCTTCCCTTTCATCACTTTAAATATATCATGCCACTGCCTTCTGGCCTGCAGGGTTTCTCCTGAGAAATCAGCTGATACCCTTATGGGGATTCCCTTGCATGTTATTTGTTGCTTTTTCTTTGTTGCTTTTAATATTTTTTCTTTGTCTTTAATTTTTATCAGTTTGATTACTGTGTGTCTCTGTGTGTTCCTTCTTGGGTTTATCCGGTGTGGGATTCTCTGCACTTCCTGGACTTGGGTGACTTTTTCCTTTTCCATGTTATGGAAGTTTTTAGCTATTACCTCTTTAAGTATTTTCTCAGATCCTTTCTCTCTCTCTTCTCTTTCTGGGACCCCTGTAACATGAATGTTGGTGCATTTAATATTGTCCCAGAGGTCTCTGAGACTGTCTTCATTTCTTTTCAGTCTTTTTTCTTTATTCTGTTACGTGGCAGTGATTTCCAGCATTTTGTCTTCCAGGTCACTTATCCATTCCTCTACCTCAGTTATTCTGCTATTGATTACTTCTAGTGTACTTCTCATTTCACTTATTGTATTGTTCATCTCTGTTTGTTCGTTCTTTAGTTCTTCTAGGTTTTCATTAAGCCTTTCTTGAATCTTCTCCATTCTTTTTCCAAGATCCTGCATCATTGTCACTCTCATTATTCTGAATTCCTTTAATGATAGATTACCTATCTCCACTTCACTTAGTTGTTCTGGGGTTTTATCTTGTTCCTTCAGCTGCGACATATTCCTGTGCCATCTCATTTATCCAAATTTCTGTGATTGTGGTTTTCGTTCTGCAGGCTGCAAGACTGTAGTTCTCCTTGCTTCTTTTGTCTGCCTTCTGGTGGATGAGTCTAAGAGAATTGTTCAGGCTTCCTGGTGGCAGGGACTTGTTACTGCCCACTGGTAGGTTGAGTTGGGCCTTGTCCCTCTGGTGAGCAGGGCATGCTCAGGAAGACTTTAAGCAACCTGTCTGCTGATGGGTAGGGCTGTGTTCCCACCCTGTTGGTTGTTTGGCCTGAAGCATCCCAGCACTGGAGCCTACAGGCTGTTGGGTGGGGCTAGGTCTTGGGGAAGAAATGGTCGCCTCCAATACTAGCAGGTATGTCTGACCCAGTCTCTTATGAGGTCACTGCTTTTATCCTTGGGCCCTGTTGTGAACAATATTTTGTGTGCACCCTCCAAGACTGCAGTCTTTCTTTCCTCCAGTCCTGTGGAATTCCTGCAATCTAACCCCACTGGCCTTCAAAGCTGGATTCTCTGGGGGGGGTCATCCTCCCATTGCCAGACCCCCAGGCTGGTAAGCCTGACATGGGACTCAGGACTTTCACTCCTGTGTGTGAACTTCTGTGGTATAATTATTTTCCAGTTTGTGGGTCACCCACCTGGCGCATACGGGGTTTGATTTTATCACAGTTGTGCTCCTCCTACCATCTCATTGTGGTTTTTTCTTTGTCTGTGAATGTAGGGTATCTGTTTTTTTCTGTTTGGTTGGTTTTTTTTGGTAGGTTCCAGCTTTTTTTTTGTCAATGGTTGCTCAGTAGTTAGTTGTGATTTTGGTGTTTTTGTAAGAAGGGGTGAGCTCATGTCCTTCTAATCCACCATATTGCAACAACAAGCAAGTCGACCTCACTCTCCTCTGCCCTTGGAGCTTCTGCTGGGGCCTCTCATTGTGGAATTCTACTGTGGCAGTCACCCAACACTCAAAACAGCAGTGGGGTTTAACGTTAGAAGAACTGGATGAAGTGATGCCTCATTCACTTGCTGGCTGTGGAACCCAGGCACAGCCCAAATATCCCTGAGCCTGTTTCTCACCTCCACTTGGCCCCAGAGCTCTTCCAACGTTGGAGCTCCACCAGTTACTCGGGGCTCACCCACCTCCTCCTTGGCATCTTGCCATCAGCTTGCTCTGGAACATTGTTAATTGGTTCCTTTTCCCCTCTCCTGGCCAGAAGCATGAGAGGAGTTTTCTCCAGTATTTTCTGTGGGAAAGTGCCTGAGCTTCTGGAAGCCAGTCTCACAATATTGTGGGGTCCTCCTATGACTGGGTCTCCCTGGAGTTTTTAACTCTCAGAGTTGTCCACACTGAGCCTCCAGAAATTCATCAGTTACAGTTCACGTTTTCCTACTGCAGCTCTGGATCCTGTGGTGTTTTTTACTTGTGAATCTCTTCTGGTAAACCATGACTCCTTGTGTTTGCCTCTCTGTGTCTCCTATTTTTGTGGGCAGCAGTTTTCTCCATGTCTTCCCCTCTCCTACAGACCCAAGAAGAGTTGTTGATTTTTCAGTCTGTTCATCGTTTTACCTGTTGTTAGTATAGAGTGGCAACTTCCAATCTCCTTACATATGATCTAGGCGTATTTGAAAATGATGATTTCTCTCTTCATCCTGCCAGAGGGAAATTTTTCTTTAAACATTAGTATGTAAACCTGGTAGGCTTTCTGCAGCTAATACTCATGAACTGTATGTGCTTCCCTAATACATGGCACCCCTGGAGTTTTAGCACTCAAACTTGTATACATTGAGCTTCTAACAATTTGTGGATTACAGTTTAGGTTTTTCTGCCGCAGGACTGATTTCCATGTAATTTTTTGCTCCTGGATTTCTGCTCATGTGTAAGTTGTAATTATCCTTACCCAATCTGTGCATCTCTTCAATTTGGGGGGCAGTAGTTTTCCATGTAATCCCAGTTCTCTGTTGGATCTAAGAAGATTGGTCAATTTTCAGTTTGTTCAGGTTATTTTTTGTGGTTGTTGTGTGGGCAGGATTGATGCCTTCTGAGCTCTTTACATGCTGGACTAGAAACTGGAAGTCAGCACTATCATTTTTCTTGATTTTTTGTGTGGAAACTGTGGCTATGAGATGTGACAGAATTTACACATGGTCACATAGCCAGGAAGTAGGACTTGGATCTAGTTTTTTTGTCTCCTATTCCCATCCACCCCAACTCTTCTGCACTTCCTCAGAGATGCCAGTTCAGTTTTTCTAAATAGCCTCCACTCTCCCTCTCCCCACTTCCTATACTCCCTTGCCCCAACTCTTGGTAGAACTTTTTCACAGTTAGAGCACGTTTGCTGAGTATGGCCAGATGGCTTTGGAACCTCACAGTTGCAAGTTCAAATCTTGGTTCTCTCACTTGCTAGTTGTGGGACCTTGGGACATTTAGCTTACCTCTATGCACGTCGGATTTGTTGTCTTGGAAACAGGTAATAACAACTTCCTTATAGGAATTTTGGGATATTTAATTGGGATACTTATCTGCATAACCTAATATATTGTGGAGGAGATTCAACTATTAAGTGGTGGTTTGGACTAGATGACTGTGTAGATATTTTCCAACCTTGAGATTCTGTGACCCATGACTCTTCTGAAGATTTTGGTCTTTCAATTTGATCTTTCCAATCTCCAAATTCTCAGAACACTTGTCTTGAAGCACAAAGTTTACCACTTGATCATATACTCTTAAAACTACCATGAAATAAACAGACAAAAGAGTGTATAAAACATCTATGTAAAGCTTAAAGGATGATAATTAAATGAATACCCACATGCCTATCATTCTGCTTAAGAAATAGAATACTGAAGAGGACCATAGAGGGCTCCTATATGCCTCTCCTTGATCACATCCTCTCTTTTCCCCAAAGGTAACCATTACTCTGAATTTTGTTTTAATCATCCTCTTGCTTTATTATTTTTTTTACCACCTAGGTATATAAACACTATTCTGTGTATTTCTGTCCATTTTGAAACACATAAATTATACTTTATATTTCTGAGAGTCATGTTCATGTATGTAGTAACTATAGTTTGTTCTTTTCCATTGTTGTGTAGTATTCCATTATTTGAATATATAACATTTCATTTATCTATTCTCCTGTTGAGAGACAACTGGGCTGTTTCTAGCATGGAGCTATGGCAAACAGTGTTGCTATGCACATTCTTGTGCCCATCTTCTGGGATACATGTTCAGGGCCTTCTTCAGTATACATCCCCAAGAGTGGAATTGTTGGTTTGTAAGATAAGCACATTTTCAAATTTACTAGACAAAGCTGAATAGCCCTCCAATGTGGTTGCACCATTTTACAGTATCACAATGAAAGTTTCTTCTACTGCGTATCTTCATCCACACTTGATATTGTCAGCCTTTGTAAATTTTGTCAATCTGTTAGGTGTAAATATGTATCTCCTTGTGGATTTAATTTGCATTTTCCTGATTACCAATTAGACTGAGTATATCTTTCATGTTTGTGACCCATTAAAATATGTATTTTTTGTGAACTGCCTATTCATGTGTTTGACCTATTTTTTTCTATTGGGTTTTTTGATGTATTTTCCTATTTATTTATAGGAGCTCTTTATATAATCATATATTCTTTTTACTTTTTATTATAATCATATATTCTTTTATTATATTCTCTTTAATGATACACATTAGTTTCCTCATCCAGATTTATAAACTTCTGAAGGGCAGGAATGCCCTTCCCTCACCCCACCCACTCAGCTGAACCTGAGGAAGACTACATAGCAGACAGGGGAGGTCTCTGAATGGTCAGCCTCGGTCACAGACAATTAGAATAAGCACTCTCCTTTATCTTTGACCTCTACCTGGAGGTCACTGAAGGAAATGGGGTTGGGAAGTAAGGGCACTGACAATATTTAAACCCTGTGTGCCAGACTAGGCTCAACACTCTAATGCATGATCTTGTTTAAGCCTCACAATGACCCTGAGAGATAGATATAATTCTCATTTCACAATGGAGGAGGTTCAGAGAGGTAAAGTCCAAATATATCCAGAATGTGCCTGCTTCTCACCTCCTCTACTACCAATATGCCTAATCCAAACCACTCTTACCTTTCAAATACAACAAGCTTGCTTCTACTTCAAGGCCTTTGCACTTGTGGTTTCTTTAGCCTAGAGCACTCTTCCCTTAGCTTAATGGTTCATTCCCCTCACTTCATTCAGGTCTCTACTCCAATGTTACATGGCAGAGGTATTTTCAATAATATCTCAAATAACTACCTCATTCTGTCCTTTTATTTCACTTCATTTCCAGAGCACTTGATACCACCTTATGTGTTGCAAATTTGTTTATCATCTGTCTTCTTCTGCTAGAATGTGAGCTGTGTGAGGGCTCCATGAGGGCAGGGTCCTTGTCTGATTCGTTTGCCACTGTATCTCAGCCTCTGAACAGGCATGGTATCTAGTGAGTATTCACTAAATTTATGTTGAACCAAAAAGTCGAAGTCACTTGCCCAAGGTCATCTGTTCATTGACTGGTGAAGTCAGCATTCTAACCAAAGTCTACGGAACTCAAATCTGGTGTTCTTTCTCCTACTCCACAGAAGACCTGCTCTTTTCTTCAAAATCTCAAGTACAAATTTCAGACTAGACTTGGAAGGGATGTGGCCTTGAGTCAGAGGGAAAACAGAGAGCAAAACCTAGTAGAAAAGAGGCAAAACTGATGCAGAACCTGTGTAGCAGAGAAGGGCTTATCATTTTATCCTCCCCAGTAAGAAGAGGAGGCAGTGGGCAGAAGACATGAAAGAGGCAGGCAAGTGTAATGGAGGGGAAGACATGAAAGAGGCAGGCAAGTGTAATGGTGGCTCTCTATACGGTATGGTTTTTGGGTGCTAGGAAGGTTCCCTGCCCCAAAATTTCTTTCCCATGTACCTGAAATTCTACTCTCAGTGATTCATTTCTTTTCAGGGGCTTACCAATGGATTTTGCAGAGGAGAAGACTGACTTACTGGCTTAATGGCCTGAAAGGGAGTTCTCTCAATCTTGTGGTAACTCTTTGTGAGGATCTGAGGAAAACTTGGGAAATAAATCTCAGAGACCTAGGGGGACCGGGAGGGCTACAGATTATGTTTATGGAAGAAGGGAATGAGAACTCTCCCCCCACCTTTTGCTGAGAGGTGTTCTAGCCCTTTATATTCAGAGTACAGTCTCCAGATCAACAGCATTGGCATCATCTGGTAACTTGTTAGAAATGCAAAATCTCAAGCACAACTACACACCTACTGAATCAGAATCTGCAGTTTAATAAGATCCTCACATTATTCATGTACACATTCACGTGTGAGAAGGTAGAGTTGTTCGTAGTTATATTTCTTTTCTTTCCGTTGCTATATAGTATTTCATTGTCTGAATATACTTTTTTATTGAAGTATAGTTGACTTACAATATTATGTTAGTTTTAGGCATACAACGTAGTAACTCGATACTTTTATAGATTATACTCCATACCATGTTATTATAAAATATTGACTATATTCCCTGTGCTGTACATTACATCCTAGTAACTTAATTATTTTACACCTAGTAGTTTGTACCTATTAATTGCCTTCACTTATTTTGCCCCTCTCCCAACCCCTTTCCTCTCTAGTAACCACTAGTCTGTTTCTGTTTTATTTGTTCACTTGTTTTATTTTTTAAAATCCACATAAAAGTGGATACAATATTTTTCATTCTCTGTCTGACTTATTTCACTAAGCATAATACCCCCTAGGTCCATCTATGCTGTTGCACATGGCAAAATTTCATTCTTTTAATGGCTGAGTAATATTTCATTGTGTGTGTGTGTGTGTATATATATATATACATAATATATACGATACCATATCTTAGCCACTCATTTGTTGATGGACATTTAGTACCACAACTTATATTCCATATGTCCAGAAGCTAGAAACTTCTAAAGTAACAAAGATGCCTGTGACCAGGTAGTGTGGTGGTCCCAATTTGGTTCCTTCCAGCCTCAGTGCCTTCTTGGAATGCTTTCACTTATGCCTTAGTGTTGCTCCCACTCCCTCTCTTAGAACACAGCCCAAACCTAGACACAGACAGACCCTGGGGCTCTCTGTTGACATTCATCAATAGGAACGTTAAGTAAAGGCAAACAAAAAGCTAATCAATGCAGAAATTGCAAAGAGCATACATAATAACAGTCACTTTTTCAAAGTTCACCTTTTTATAAATATAACAATGGAAGTTTTTATTTTCCAACCTGAAACCACCAACACAGTAGCCTGTTGAGAGAATATGAAATGCAGGTTTCTGATTCTACAAATGTAATGAGCACAGCAAAAGAACGTTCTCCTAATCCTTAGTTACACTTTTCTCAAGGTAACTAATTCCCCTCTTGACCCAGATGGACTGGCTTTGCTTTTCAATTACTTCGCTTGGGTTTTTCTCCCCTCCAGGTTCCTCCCAGCAACATGAGGCAGGCACTATCTTATCTCTTGCTACATGGGAGTGGCCGTCCATGAGTAAGAACAGACACCAAAGACCTTCACTTTTCAAACTTCCCAAATGACCCAAGGTCCTTATCCCTCAGTTCTCATTCAGAATACTTACAAATAGAGACATGGGATTTTGTTGAACCTCAAGAAGACCAGGTAGTTGGGATGTTTAAACAACAAAAGCTTTGGACGGTGCCTGGCGCAGGGTCTGGTCATTTCATACTCATCTAAATGTGAGAGGCTCAAGTTCTTAGGATCTTCCACCTTTGGAGCTTTCTGTGATGATTCATAGAGGGAAGAGTCCCCCTTTTCTTCCTTCCAATACCCCTATGGTGATGTGGTCTTGTGGTGTCCCCTTTATAGATTAGTCAGATAACAACATTTTAACCACACAATCCACACAACCTGAACAATGACAGTTATATCCAAGTACTAACTGAGGGATCACTTGCACAACAAGGGGACCCATGTACTTTTGCTTCAAGGGTTAAAACATTGTGAGGCAGCTGCTTTAGTCAGGAGAGCGACAGCATAAAAGAATTGTAAGAAAGGTTGAAGTATGGGATTAAGTTTATTAAGGAAAACAAGAGAATGGAGAAGTGGGCAGAAAAACAGGGCCTGAGAAACTGAAGAGGCAAGGTAGGAACATTTAGGTTGACAATTATGCTTTTGTGTTGCAGTTTTGAAATTTGATTTTGAGAAAGGCAGATCTCTGACTGAAGTGGAGATGCATTCAGGCTGATAACATAGAGACGTAACAGCAGCTCTCAGATCTGGATATATGTTTGAAAGAATGGCTTCTCAAAATAGATCTGGATATATGGATAATGTCCCCTTAAAACTTTCTTTCTTTAATTGAAGAATCTTGAACTCCTGTAATGTCATCTGGTACATCAGGGCTGTCTGGGTTCAGGCCAGGGAGAAGCATCAGGCTGCCTAAGGTGTAGATTAGTGAGGCTTGGGGAATAAACCTCAGCTCCTAATTAACAACAAGTGTTCACAGAATGAAAGCACCATTGAAATGCTAGGCCCTAGTTCCCAAACTCATTCTTAGGCCCTAGTTCCCAAACTCAAGTGTGCCTCAGAATCACTGAGGGTGCTTGTTAAACATGCATATTCCTTGGTTCCAATTACCAGTTTCTGTATCAGGTAGCTCTGACTCAGGTGGGCTGTACTTTGAGAAATATTGTCTTAGGGGAAAGACGCTGGCCAAATGAGAGAAAGGTTTTTAATGAAAAATGTTTCTTCCCTTCTCTGGGTCTCAGTGTTTCTATCAGTATTTACCATTTAAGGTTGGCTGGACCAGGTGTTTCCCATGATCTTTGCTAATTTCATGAGCCCATAGATATGTGTATGTAAATTAGTCAGTGTGTATCCTATGAAGAAGAAGGCAGGGCCATGAAAGCTAAGAAAAATGGCTAGGTCCACATATGAAAGGGGCTCCAACAAACCACGAATGTGGTCAAGTGAGCAAACTGGAGGGGGTTGAAGGAGCTGCGGCTTTATAGCTTCAACAGAGGAAACTCAGGGAGATGTGGTCTTTGGTTTCAGGAACCCTAATATAGAGAAGAAAGAGCAGATAGGATCTGTGTGGCTGTACCCATGCATGCATAGAAAGGAAAGTGGGAGGATACTAATATTTAGTGACTACTTTACATACTTACCTGAAAGCTACAGGGTGACATATTTCACCTTCACACACAGACAACATTTCTAATGACGAAATGTTCTGTCATAGGGTTAATGAGCTCTCCATCACTGGAAGCGTACAAGCTAATCTTTGCTTTATGGGAGTGCCATAGGGAAGATTTAAACATTAGATAGTGATAGATGCTGACAATGGTGGTTGAGGAGTTGGAGGAGAAGAGGGTTGGATGAGATGGCCTTTAAGGTCCTTTGTCAAAGCACTAAGAGCCAGTGAAGTTAACCTTTGGCAAGCCTGCTTCACTTTTCTGTGCCCTCTCAGCCCCAGACCCCTTGTTCTACCTGCCTAGCATGTTAGGGGCATACAATAAGGCTTCAGGGACCTGGGCAACCCTCTTCCTCCTCCAGAGGTATTGGAATTTTGAAATTAGGTCCAGCATTAAGTGGTAATACTGAACCTAATTGTAACATTTCCGGTATCAGCCACTTTGGTGTGAGTGGCCTTAAGCTTTGATGCAGAGGCTTCTGTTCACACTATTCCTACACGTAAGGTTGCTCCTGAGGCCAGAGAGCCCGGTAATCTGTGGCCTTATCCACCTACTGGTATTATTTTGCCCCAGGTTTTGGACCCCTCTGACTTCAGAAAAAGTCTAGGAAATCCTAAACAATCACCAGCATCCTGTCTGAGTATTCCCAACTCTGTGTTTTCTGGCACATAGAAAGGCAGTTTTATAACGTCATTTTGTGTGTGTGTGTGTGTGTGTGTGTGTGTGTGTGTGTGCATGAAAGAGAGAGAGAATGAATAACAATAACCAGACAATAGTACAGATGTTAAAGCTGTAAAACTGGCTTGAATTTTAAGCAAAAGGGCTGAAGCACTCAGAAACTCTCATCTGAGAACTGTCTGACTCTTCGATTTTGTGTGGATTACTGAAAGAGGAAGATGTGAGGGAAGGAAACCTTGTAGAGTACTAGAAGGCACGCTGGGATGGGAGTGGCCCTGCTACTAAGGACCTCGGACAAATTGGCTTCTTTCTCTGGTCCTCAGTACCACTGTCTATAATGTGAGAGGGTTGGCTCAATGAGATATGGCAAGAGAAGTTGGGCCAGCACCTGCTGCCTCATGGTCATATAAGGTGGTTAACACTCCCATTAATCCTACCTCCAATTCTCAAAATACTCATATGGCAGGGCTAGAAGGGCCCTATGAGGCCAATAGAAAGGCAGCAGAGGGTAATGATTAAGAGCATAGCTCAAGCTTCAGGTGGTCATTGATAGCAATCTTGACTCTTCTAACTAGGAGCTATGTGGCCTTGGGCAAGTCACTGAATTTCTGTTTTTCCATCTATAAAATGAGAGCCTAATAGCACCTGCCTCACAGGATTTTAGGGAAAATCGAGTGAAACAATGATTGCTAGTACTCTGAAGTTTGTGCCACAGAGTAAGGGCTGAATAAATGGTAGCTGTTATTGTTATCATTATCCCATTCCTGCTCCTGGTGCCCTGGCCTTTCATCGACATCACACTGTGGACAGGAGCTGTGTTGCTTAAGCAGGGACAAGTTTAAAAATTATATGACTGTCACTGCAAGGAGAAGCTGCCTCTTCCTCTGCCCTCCTTGGAGGGTGAGACACTTGGGGTGGTACCTTCTGTTCCTGTGGGCTCTGAGTTGGGGCTTATGCTTTCTGTTGGGCTGGGCACATCTGCAGGGCTGGGTCTCCTGCTACTCATGCCTTTAGCGGTGCTGTGTTCCTGCTGGTTTAGAGAATGTGAACTGGAGGCAGTGAGCTGTTTTCCTCTGGCTGGGAATTTGGCCAGGGAACAGAGGAAATCCAACTGGGGTGAGGACAGGCTTTCTAGCTGGTGAGCAGGAACAATAGGAGGAGAGGGCCCTAGATGGGATTTCTGAATGGAAAAAAAAGAGAAGAAAGATAGACTGACAGAGGGGAGCTCCATGAAGCCTCAGGGCCACGCCTGCCCTATTTGGGCCACATTGTAGTGTTAGCCAAGTGTCTTCTGAACTAACACACCAGTCTCCTGTATGTATTTGAAAATGGTGCTTCTTGTCAGGTCAGTGAACTGTGATTATGGAGAATATGCATTCACTACATACTGAGTGACAATGTAGTGGAATGGTTAGGGGCAGGACTCTGCAGCTAGACTGTCTGGGTTTGAACTCTTACTCCAAAACTTACCAGCTGTATTATTTTACTTCTCTGTGCCTCAGTTTCCTCATCTGTAAAATGCAAATAATAGTACCTATCTCGTAGGCTTGTTCTGAGCATTAAGTGAGTTAATAGGTGAAAAGTGCTTAGAACAGTGCCTGACACACAGTAACCACTCCACAAGTGTTTATTATTGTTACTAAGTCAACAAGCAGTTAAATCAAGAATTTAGTCAACAATCAATGCCTACTCTGTGCCATGCTGGGTAGAGAACATAAAAGTGATGTATAGGACGTGGCACCTGCTCTCAAAGTCCTCATATCTAGTAGTGTTATGCAAAGAGCTTTGAATGATGAGGCAGAAGACCTGGGTTTGAGACCTTGCTCTACTACTTAGGACTCTAGAGTAGTAGGTTGAAATGGAGGTCATCTGTTTTAACATTGTCCTCCTCCTGCCATGTAATACATTAAGTCCCTTACTGCCTGCTAGAAAAAGACAGTCAAACTCTGCTTGAAACCTTCAGAACAAGGACTCACTCCCTATCCAGGTTAGCCATGACATATTACTTGACTACTCTATGCCTCAGTTTCTCATCTGTTAGAATGATGGCAAATAATATGTACATCAGAGGCTTGTGAGCATCAAAAGAAAGAATGGTTGTGAATCTGTTAAGCACCCTAAGACTTCAGGAGTCTGTTCATTAGGGTCAGGGAAAATCATTGCAGGGTGGATAAAAGATTGGCAGACTTTCAAAAGGGGCAAGAGAAAGTTCTGCTCCCATTTCTTGTGATACATGTGTGCAGGGGATGGGTGGCTATGAATCAATCACCAGAGCTGAGATGAGGAGGAGAAGGTGGAGCTTGCATTCTCCTTGGGGATAGGAGATAAAGGGGATTCTCCCAAGCTTAGTGGGCTGGGTATCAGTGTAAGGAGGGGAGAAGCTGTGCTGCAAGCTTTCAGCACCCACAGAGGCTATGGAAAAGAGAGGTATGGCAGCTGGAACTTGTCTATAGGGACTGACAGTAGGCTCATGTACCAGGTCTGGCACACTCCCAAAGGTTTGCAACTCTTTGACTGACACATGGATCCCTGCCTCAGCCCAGAGGCATGCTGCCACATCGAGTCACCAAATGTCTATCGCAACCATAGTGTAGACTCAGGTTACCAGCTATTAAGGACTGTCTGATTGTGCTGTCAACATCCCTGTCAACAGGATGAAAGAAAGGAGGGAGGAATGAGGTGGGAAGCAGTTCTGAAGGACACACATCTTTAAAGCTCACCCCAAGCTCCTGTATTTGAGAGATACGATCTAGAGCCCTTTCCTACCACATTCTGAGCCTACCTAACAAATACAGACTTCTATCACTAACTTTAAGGTGCTGACAGGCTGACCCCTGGTGCCACTGGATATGCCCAGGGCATCAGAAATAAGAGGAAGCAGTGGCAGCAGTATTAATTGAGCCTTGGAATACTTGGTCATGTTGCTGATACATCTGAAGTCTGGGAGTAAGAGGAAGTGAGTAGCATGAGAATAGTTTTAGACACAATGCTATGGATCAACTAGCATGTACGCAGTCCTTTTCTGGGTGTAGTAGATTAATAAGAAAAAAGTCTCACTCCTGGCCTCCAGGAGACTCCCTCCATGGGAGTATGTCTCAAGAGGGACAGTTCAGCATAGCAGGCAAGGTTCTGAGCTACAAGCAACAGAAATCAACTCTGATTTGGCCATTCAAGGAATGGCCAAAAGGAAGCAGTCATATGTGGTCAACAGATTGAGGCCAGCCCTAGGAACATAACCTGAGTCTCACAGTCTCCAAATCCCATCCTTTGTATATGTTAATGGAGCAGCAATGGTCAAAACAGTTCACAACTGTGTATTTCTTACAAGTTTACATATTGTTCTATCAAAATCATTATGTGTTATTCTTATTATATCAATAGTTACTTGATCTGCACAAATGAAGCTTGGAGGTACATAAGGAAGGTATTATTTTTACCACTTTCCAGATGAGGTAAATGAGGTTCAGCAGGATTGGATACTGTCCAAGAGCCGGGATTCCAAATCAGGGTTTCTGACTCCAAACCTAGTGCTCTTTTCCTTACACATGTCACCCATCCCTCTGACTGTAAGTGAAGGAGTTGACCAACTTGTTGCTGATCCAAAGAATCAGGACCTGGGGACAGAAACTATAGGAAGACAGATGACAATTTACAAACAAAAAGAAGGTCCTAGCTAAAGGGTTGGCCATAGAAGGCTGCTTCAAGAATGAGTTAGCTCCTCAATACCAGGGAGTAAAGACTAAAGATTGCTTGCTGGGAATGTTGAAGAGAGAATCCAAATCTGGAAGAGAATGGAGGATAGATGCCTTCTGAGTCACTCAGCACTTCCTGTAATTGGCCTTTTCTGAGCAAGACTGGCCTTAAAATACCTGCTCAGTGCTTCAAGTGCCACAGAGACACAGGCCATTTCTCTTTGTTTCCCTGACCTCAGTCCACCTAATTAACTTCTCCACAAATGAGTGGGTGGTTTTCTATGCCTTTTTCTCTAAGCTGAAATAGCTGTTTCCTCTCAGCCTCTCTTCTATGAGCAGCAGGCTGAGTTCCACAGCACTTGTCTGACACCTTTTTGTTTTCCTTTTTCCTGCTTACCCCTATTGTGACTTTGCCTGTGGAATGGGTCTGGTATAAAATGTTCTCATCTCCTCCTGCTGCTTCCTCTTTGCTCCGTTTACCAGACTCAGGATTACTCCCAGCTCTAATTATCTCCACCCCCTCCCCAAGACAGCCTGGAGCGCCACAACATGGTCTCAAGGTTTCCCAAATAGTAATTTCTTATTCAGCACATTCCCATCTTTCTCCCATCCCTCCACTCCAACTTTCAGACTCCCCTAGTATCCTCACACCATCTACCTGAGGTGATTAGGTCAAGAGCTCTTCATAAATTTTACATAGGGAAACTGAGGTCCCAATGAGGTAGGATGAGCAAGTTCCTCTAGAATGGGCATTGGCAAACTTTTTCTGTAAAGGACTGGATAGTAAATATTTTAGCCTTACAGGGGCACTATGGTCTCTATCATTTCTTCTCCTCTTCCTCCTCCATCTCCTCCTCCTCCTTCTCCTTCAACACTTTAAAAAGTGAAAATCATTCTTCCATATGGGCCTTTCAATAACAGGCCCCTGACTGGATTTTGCCCAAACTTGGGAGTTTATCAACACCTGCCGTAGAGAAGTCTTCCCATCCAGTATTCAACAACCTTCACTTTCAAGAAATTCTCCTCCACATCTAACTTTTGTCCCTAGTGGTGCATTTTAAGACCATTCACCCTTGGTAAAATTTTTCTGTAAAATGTTTGTTGTTGTTGCTGTTGTTATTTTCCAAAATGCTCATACCCTACTGCTCTTGCCCATTTCCCAGAATTTTTTACTACTCTAAAGTACTGTTCTAAAGGAAAGTTCATTAGAGGAAAATAAGAGTTCAGGGTGGTGATGGCTTCTCATTGTTTGAGCTGTGGCATTTTTCATTGGCTGGGATTGTTCCTGGGCAAGAAGAAAATCTTTCATTCTCTTGCTGGGGCAATAAAGTAACAACCTTTTTCTGTCAGAGATGCAAGGTATGTCTCTCCCTGCTTGGGGAAATTGACGATGAGTGGTAGAGCATGAGAGCTCCTTCTATAGGACTCTCCAACTTCAATTTTAAAGTTTTCTTTGTTAATTTTCACATTTACCCCCTTTGATCAAGATTTTTCTCTGACAGCATTGCTGATCAAGAGTCAGGGTCTCCACATCTATTCCCACATAAGGGGTGGTATCTATGTATGCACTCACTGGCATAGAGGCTTTAGCATCATTAAACCAAGGCTAAGCTGTCTGAATATATAGGCATGTCAACAAGCTTACAAATGGCCTCATTTATGTTGCCTGTCCCACAGAGATTCTTATATAGATATTTAAGAGATCTCATTTTCCCTTCCCAGGATTGGGTTAGATTGAAACAAGGATTGAGGTTAGGTGGGCTTAGTACCCTCAATTTATTAAACAGGACCAGAGGACAAATTAAACACACAGTGGCATTTGGAATTCCAGTGAAAATACTTATAGAGTGAACTAAAGGGGCATTACTGTCTTCGACAGATTGAAGTTTCTGGTGACAAATCCAACAACTGGTGTGGTCTCCCCTTTTCATAACAGATCGAGAAATGTGAGTAAAGGCATTGTCTTTCCATGAAAGAGAGAAAGAAAAGGGAAAGCAAGAACAGGCAGAGGTAAAACGATACACAAACCTGGTCCAGACATCCTGAGAAAGCTGTCTCCATCAGATGTTGTCTGCTTCAATTCCTGGAAATCTTTACTTTCAGGTCACCAACTGATGTGCAGGTCCAGTCAGGGGTTTGGTGTTTTCTTTAGGTGCAACATGTGAATCAAAAAGTCCATTCCATTCAGTTTGGTGGCACAAAGATTAGTCATCAGTACCTGATAGGGGCCCTTCCAGTGAGGTTGGAGAGGGCCCTTTTGAAGGTGTCTTTTGTAGTAAAAAAACTCTTCAGGTTGCAAAAGTGGTGTTAAGAGTCTGTGTCTCCTGGGAGTGTGGATGAACATATTTTTAGTAATGTTTCAGTATTTTATTTTATTTGGAAATGATCTAGATATTTGATGACTACCCATAATTTAATTTAACTTAGCAAAACTGTAAAGTTTCTAGTTACCAAAAAGACTTTGGGAAGCTACTTAAAAAGTTCACCTAGAAACATTTAAGCTCATTTATATCCATTTAATTTATTTGTTTTCAACAATAATGTTTAGATTACTTATGGGAATTTCATCATACCAAGTTATTTTCTTCCTAACAAATTTAGTAACAGAGATAACATGAACTCATCTGACCAATAAACCCAGGTAGAATGAAAGTTTTTAGTGTTGATAACGCCAAAGACATGCCTGTTTCAATTAAACCAACAACCTTAAACTAGCTTTTATTTACTAAAAATTAACCCTAGTCATGTGAACTTGAACAGCATTTGGTTTAGTTTTTGTTATATTTCTTTAATTTATATGCACACTTGTTTGTTTTTATGCCAATTAAATAGAGCTCTTTTACAAATTAATTTTAGCAATACCATACAGAGTTAGAAGAGAAAAAATATACCACACATCTATAACACATATATACACATAGGTTTAGACACACATGAGCATACAGACAGAAGCAAACGGAGATATTATAGTTTTATTTTAAATTTTAGCCATGTATCAGCTACAATAACGCAAAAGTCAAAAGAATAGGTGGATCCGAGTTGTGTTTCTGGCAGATTATCAAAATTAAGGTTATTTGCTGTAGGTGTAAGTGTCCTCTTAGAGCTGTTTTGGAGTCAATTTGTCTTTTAGAAACTTCTGCATACCAATCAAAGAATACATTCCATTGTCTCTTGAAAGGTTTGAAATCCTCTCATTCAAAGGTCACCTTTAGGGTTGACTTATTTAAAACAAAGTTTCTTCCCTTAGAACAGGATGGGTAACTTACCAAAAATCTTTAACAAACAGAAAGACAAAAGCAGAAAGCAAGTTTTCTCCTGGGACTTTTGGAGTATATTTGTCTGTTATAAAAAATCTGGGGTGATAGGTACTTACATTTTTCCTTCTAATTGTTTATTTTCCCTAGTTAACTTAGAAACAGTAATTAAGCTTTAGTGTTTGATTCCTCAGAGGGCTTGATTTTAAAGGGGCAGGTTTTCACAGAGGAGGAGAGAGGAAGATGGCACTGGGCGCAGGACATGCACACAAGATGGCTACCCCCACAAAGAAGATGGGGGGGAGAAGGAAGCCTCAGAAGCCATTTTGTCTTATTTCAATTGTTTGTTCATCTCAATTAATTTAGAAATCGTATTTTGCAAAGAGGTGATTTGGGGGTTGTGGATACAATTGGAAGACTCCAGGTACCCATTAAAATAAGGGTATAATTCAACTCATTTTATCTTAGAACTGTGACTTTCTAATTTAGTTCTGAGAAAAACAAGTTTGAAGATTGAAAGTTCACCATAATGGCCACTGGAGTTCTAGACTACTCTTGGTCATGTTGGCCCATTTATTTAAAAATGTGTATGTGTAGGGCTCATAGCTCTTAAATGTAAACCCAGCCAGGGTCCCTGAAGGAGGGCTACCCTTAGAGCATTTAGATGATTGAGATCCTATTTCTCAGGTTTTTCCCAAGAACAAAGAAAAATTCCTAGCTAGACCAATTCCATTCCAAGAGGAACCGTACCAAAGTGTTAGCACACTTCTGAAAGGAAAATAATTGATTACTTCTCAAGGACAAAGGGCAGAGCCTTGAACCAGAAAGAATAAAGCCTTTCATGATCTTGAATTAAGTTGGAGAACTCAAAATGCACAGAGAGTGGGCCCAGGATCTGAAAGACTCAGCAAACCAAAAGTAGGTGGCAACTCATGGAAGCCATGAGCACAGGAGCTCAGTGCAGGTACCTTGCATGATTCCAGGAGTTGCTTCCTTCTAGTCCCACTCTGACATCATAACTGTCAAATTTAAAAATAAAACATCCAGTTATCTCACCAGAAAAATGAATTTATTCGGAAATAGCCAGAGGAATTGCAACAGGGGAAATGCAATCTACGGTGGACCATAAGTAAATCCAGAGAACAAAGGAGAGGAGCTTGCTTTTATAGGGAAAAGGGGGAGTTGGGAGGGTCTGTTCTAAATGAAAGTTTATTGGAGGAAAGTAAGAGTTCAGGGTGGTGAAGTCTTCTTATTGGCTGAGCTATGGTGTTTTTCATTGGCTGGGCTTGTTGCTGGGCAAAAAGAAAATCTTCCTTCCTCTTGCTGGGGTAGTAATATAGAAACCTTCTTCCTGTTGGAGATGAAAGGTACATCTCTTCCTGTTTGAGGTAATTGATTATGAGTAATAGGGCATGAGCTCCCTTTACAGGTCTTCCCAACTCCAATTTTAGTTAAGGTTTCCTTTATTAATTTTCACAATATCTAATGCTTACTCTGCGTTAATAAGCACTGTGCTAGACACTTCTCCATTTACCAAATTATAGAATCATCACACATAAAAAATCATTATTATCTTACTTTTCCACATGGTGAAACTGAGGCCCAGAGAGATGGAGTGATTTACTTGGGGTCACATAGCTCACAAGGGATAGAGTTGGAAATTTTTCCCTTGCTATTAGGTTAAACCATATGAAATTGCTGTTTTTGTTCAACAGTGGTCTAATATTGACAATGTTATATGGTTCAACCTAATGGAATGTAAACTCCTTGTGGCCAGGGAAGTTTTTCTACTTTCTTCACTCTTATAGCTCCATAACCTTGACTAGTGCTTGACCTATTAGTAGGTCAATACATATTTGTTGAATTAATGAATGAATGAAAAGGTATGTTTGTTTTTATAGTCCACACCCTTTCCCCTATGGTGATGTTTCCCAAACTTCAGTCACTTTTTTAACATCTTCAAAATTTGCCATATCTACATACTTGTGTACCTTTGAAAAGTATCCAATGGGTCCTGATCATACCCCAGTGGGGCATATGCCACCCTTTATAAACTGCTGTCCTTAACACCCTCTTGGCTACAGGGATGAACAAGAGTTAATAAATGTAGCAAAACAGAACAAAAAAAAAAGTATAAGAGTTATTCAAAGGTCTAGGATGCAAATGGTCCTAAGGAAAACAGCAAATTAAGAAACATATATTAGGGACTTCACTGGTGGTCCAATGGTAAAGAATCCACCTTACAATGAGGGGGATGTGGGTTTGATCCCTGGTCAGGGAACTAAGATCCCACATGCCACAGGGCAGCTAAGCCTGCGTGCCACAACAACTGAGCTCACATGCCTCAACTAGAGAGCTTGCATGCCACAAACTACAGAGCCCATGCACTCTGGAGCCCGCACACCACAACTACAGAGAGAAACCCCGCATGCCACAACTAGAGAGAGAAGCCCCGTGCACCACAGTGAAGGATCTCACATGCCTCAACAAAGATCCCATGTGCTGCAGCTGAGACCCAATGCAGCCAAAAATAAATAAAATAAATAAATACATAATAAATAAATCTTAAAAAAGAAACATCTATTAAAAAATATGAAATTCAGTAAGAAAGGTGAGAGTCTGTGGCATGTGAACCAAGATCATTCCCTCCCTTCTCCCTCTCAGGTCAGAGAGGCAAGACTTCACTCAGTACTCCTTAATCCAAGAAAAGAAGGTTTCCTCTCCCTCCAGCTCTCAGTTGGAAGCCTTTCTTTTCAAAAGGAGCAAGAAGTCAGCATTTCTCATCCTGCCTCTAGCTACTTGTAACAGAGCCAAGTCCCAAGGCAAGAACGGTTGAAAGGTGGGGCTTCCTCTTGCCACCCAGCATCCATTTGTAGAATGGAAGCTGTACCTTGGACACAACATGCTGAGAAGACTGAGGAACTAGTTACCTTGGCCAAGCTCTTGAGACTGTGGTTCCACACCAGGAGAGACAAGTTGAAAGGCCACAGACTGCTGCCCTTCTCCAATCAAGTGCTTATCTCCTAGAGTAGTGGTGTCTCTCAGTCAGAAGCTTAACATAGTCCCTACCTTCAGCTCCAGGGCCCTGTCCCAAAAATAGTGCCAGAAATAGAAGTCAATCATAAATAGCTCCTAAGAAAGAAGAAAGATATGAAATCACAAATCTAACTTCCCAGTTTAAGATGTAAAAAAGAACAAACTGAACCTAAAGCATCCAATAGGAGAGAATATACAGTTTAGAATGGAAATTAATGAAAAAGAGAATAGAAAAACAATAAAGTCAATGAAACCAAAAACTGATTCTTTGAAAAGATCAACAAAATCAACAAGCCTTTAGGTAGAGTGACCAAGGTAAAGAGAGAAGACTCAAATTACTAGAATCAGAAATGAAAGAGGAGACATCACTACCAGCCTCACAGAAATTAAAAAGGATTATAAAGAACTACTAAAGCAATTGTAAGGTAATAAATTAGATAACTTAAATGAAATGGACACATTCCTAAAGAGAGAGAAACTAATGGAACTGTATCAAAAAGAAATAATCAATCTGACTAGACTTATAAAACGTGAAGAGAATGAATTAATAATGCAAAAAATACCCACAAAAGAAAATCCACATGGCTTCAATGCTGAATTCTAACAAACACACAAAGAAGAATTAATAACAATTATTTACAAAATCTTCCCCAAAATATGAGAAGGAAACACTTCCCAGCTCAACTTATGATGCCGGCATTACTCTGATACCAAAACCAGACAAACACATCACAAGAAACTATAGATCAGCGACTTTTAGGACTATGGACATAAAAATCCTCAACACAGTACTAGCAAACCAAATATAGCATCATATAAAAAGAATTATGCAACATGACCAAATAGGACTTATCTCAGGAATGAAAAGTTGGTTTAACATTTGGAAATCAACTAGTGTACTACATATCAATATAATAAAAAGTAAATTCAAGTGATTTTCTCAATCAATGCAGAAAAATAATTTGACAAAATCCAGCACGTTTTCGTGAAAAAAACATTCAACAAACCAGGAATGGAAGAGAACTTTCTTAACCTGATAGACTGCATCTATGAAACACCCACAGGTAACATCATCCATACTTAAAAAAGGGAGACTACACTCTGTATGACAGACTCTAGATCCATCCACCTCATTACAAATAACTCAATTTCATTTCTTTTTATGGCTGAGTAATATTCCATTGTAAATATGTGCCACATCTTCTTTATCCATTCATCTGTTGATGGACACTTAGGTTGCTTCCTTGTCCTGGCTATTGTAAATAGAGCTGCAATGAACATTGGGGCACATGTATATTTTGAATTATGGTTTTCTCAGGGTATATGCCCAGTAGTGGGATTGCTGTGTCATATGGTAGTTCTATTTTTAGTTTTTTAAGGAACCTCCATACTGTTCTCCATAGTAGCTGTATCAATTTACATTCCCACCAACAGTGCAAGAGGGTTCCCTTTTCTCCACACCCTCTCCAGCATTTATTTTTTGTAGATTTTTTGATGATGGCCATTCTGACCTGTGTGAGGTGATACCTCATTGTAGTTTTGATTTGCATTTCTCTAACGATTAGTGATGTTGAGCATCCTTTCATGTGGTTGTTGGCAATCTGTATATCTTCTTTGGAGAAATGTCTATTTAGGTCTTCTGCCCATTTTTGGATTGGGTTTTTTGTCAGAAAGAGAAAAACAAATACTGTATGCTAACACATATATATGGAATCTAAAAAAAAATGGTTCTGAGATCCTACGGGCAGGACAGGAATAAAGACGCAGATGTAGAGAATAGGCTTGAGGACATGGGGAGGGGGAAGGGTAAGCTGGGACGAAGTGAGAGGGTGGTATGGACATATATACACTACCAAATGTAAAATAGATAGCTAGTGGGAAGCAGCCATATAGCACAGGGAGATCAGCTCGGTGCTTTGTGACCACCTAGAGGGGTGGGATAGGGAGGGTGGGAGGGAGATGCAAGAGCGAGGAGATATGGGGATATATGTATATGTATAGCTGATTCACTTTGTTATAAAGCAGAAACTAACACATCATTGTAAAGCAATTATACTCCAATGAAGATGTTAAAAAAAAAAGATAGACTAGATTGTTTCCCCTAAGATCAGGAACAAGACATGGACCTGTTCTTACCATTTCTATTCAACACTGTACTGGAAGTTCTAACCAAGACAATTAGGCAAGAGAATAAAATAAAAGTCTCCCAGATTGGAAAGGAAGAAATAAAAATCTCCCTATTCAGAGATGTCATGCTTTTGTATAGAGAAAGTCATGAGAAATCCACCAAAAGACTTAAAAAAATAAACTAATAAACATGTTGAGCAGGGTCACAGGATACAAGATCAATATACAGAGGTGGTATTTCTGTAACACTTGCAATAAGAAAATTTAGGAATGAAGTTAAGAAAGCAATTCCATTTGCAATAACATCAAAAAAGATATTTAGGATTAAATATAACAAAAGCAGTGCAAAACTAAAATAAAAACTACAAAACATTGTTGAAAGAAATTTAAGAAGGTCAACATAATTGGGAAAACATCCTAAGATAATGGACAGGAAGTCTTAACATTGTTAAGATGACAATGCTCCCCAAGGTGATCTCTAGATTCAATGCAATCACTATCAGAATACCAGCTGACTCTATGTAGTAAGAACTAGACAGGCTGATTCTAAAATTCATATCAATTGCAAGGGACCCAGAATGGCCAAACCAATTTTTTTAATGGAGCTCTCACAATTCCTGATTTCTAAATTTACTACAAGGCCACACTAATCAAGATATTGTGCCACTGGCACATGGATAGACATAAAGACCAACAGAATAGAATTGAGAGTCCAGAAATAAAACCATACATCCATATTCAACTGATTTTCAACAAGTGTATCAAACCATCCAATGTGGAAATAATAGTCTTTTCAACAAATGGTGCTTGGACAGACATTTGCAAAAGAATGAAGTTGAAACCTTACTTCACATCATTTACAAAAATGAACTAAAAATTGATTAAAGACCTAAATTTAAAAGGTGAAACTATAAAACTCTTAGAATAAATCATAGAAAAAAATTGAAAAAAAAATCTTTAATTACATGGAGATAAGTAATTTACCTGAAAGATTTCAAAGTAATGGTCGAAAAGATGCTCACTGAACTGGGGCGAAGAATGGAATAACACAGTGACAACTTTAACAAAGAGATGAAAAGTATAAGAAAGTACCAAATAGAAACCACAGAGCTGAAGGATACAATAACTGAACTGAAAAATACACTAGTAGTCAACTCAAAGACAAGGTAGTGAAATTCAACCAATCAGAGCAGCAAAAAGAAAAAAGAATGAAAAAAAGTGGAGTTATCTAAAGGGACTTATGGGAAAACATCGAAGAGACTAATATTCACATCATATGGCTCTCAGAAGTAGAAGAGAGAGTAGAAGGAGCAGAAAACTTATTTAAAGAAATAATGGCTGAAAATTTCCCTAACCTGAGTAAGGAAACAGACACCCAGATCCAGGGATCCTAGAGAGTTCAAACTAAGAGGAACCCAAAGAGGCCCACACCAATACACATTAAAATTAAAATGTCCAAAGTTAAAAAAAAGGAGAGAATATTAAAAGCAGAAAGAGAAAAACAACTCGTTATGTACAAGGGAATGCCCATAAGAGTAGCAGCATATTTTACAGCAGAAACTTTGCAGGACAGAAGGGAATGGCACAATGTATTCAAAGTGCTGAAAGAAGAAAACTTCCACCCAAAATACTCTACCCGGAAAAGTTATAATTCAGAAGTGAAGGGGGATAGAGTTTTCCAGGCAAGGAAAAGCTAAAGTAGTTCATCACCACTAAACTGGCCTTACAAGAAATGTAAAAATGGCTTCATTAAGCTGAAAAGAAAGAGCACTAATTAGTAACAAGAACACATATGAAAGAATTAATCTCACCGGAAAGGCAAAGATGTAGTAAAGATAGTGGATTAATCACTTATAAAGCTAGTATGAAGGTTAAAACACAAAAGTAGTAAAAATAACTATGATTACAGTAATTGGTAAGGGATGTACAAGATACAAATATATAAAATGTGACATCAAAGACATAAAATATGGGGGGAGTAATAATGTTGAACTTTACAATGAGATCAAACTTAGGTTGTTATCACTTAAACTACACTGCTATAGATATAAGTTGTTATATGTAATCCTCATGGTAACCACAAAGCAAAAACCTATAGTAAATATGCAAAAGATAAAGAGAAAGGAATATAAGTCATCAAACCAAAGGAAGAGAGCAAGAGAAGAAAGAAACAGACAGGAAGTACAAAAATGGCCAGAAAACAATTAGCAAATTGGTAATAAGCCCAAGTCTATCAACGATCACTTTAAATGTAAATTGACTAAATTTTCCAATAAAAACACATAGAGTAGTTGAATGGATTAAATAAAAAGACCCATTTATCTATATGCTGCCTACAAGAGAAACTTTGGATGTAAGGGCACAACACACAGACTGAAAGTGAAATGATGGAAAATGGTATTGTATGCAAATGGAAACCAAAATAAAGCTGGCGTAGCTCTACTTATATCATAGAAAATAGACTTTAAAACAAAGACTGTAATAAGAGACAAAGAAGGTCATTATATGATGATAAAAGTGTCAATCCAACAAGGAGATATAATATTTGTAAATATTTATGCACCTAACATAGAAGTAATTAAATATATAAGAAAATATTAACATAACAAAAGGGAAAAATAGACAGCACTACAACAATAGTACAGGACTTTAATACCCCACTGATGTCAATGGATATATCATTAAGAGAGAAAATCAATAAGGAAACATGGGGCTTAAACAACACATTAGACCAGATGAACTAAATGGATATTTATAGAACATTCCATCCAAAAGCAACAACATACTCAATTCTTCTCAAGTGCACATGGAATAGTTTTCAAGGTAGACATGTGCTACATCATAAAATAAGTTTTAATAAATGTAAGAGGACTGAAGTCAAATCAGATATCTTTTCATACCACAATGGTATGAAACTAGAAATTAATTACACAAAGAAAACAGAAAATTCACAATTATGTGCAGATTAAACAACATGCTACTGAACAGCCAATGGGTCAAAGAAGAAATCAAAAGAGAAATAAAAAAGAATACCTTGAGAAAAATGACAACGAAAATGTAACATACCAAAATTCATGGGATGTAGCAATAGCAGTTCTAAGAGGAAAATTCTTAGCAATAAATGCCTTACTCAGAAAACAAGAAAAGTTGATAATAAACAAGCTAACTTAACACCTAAAGAAATAATAAAAAAGAAGAATAAACAAAGACGAGAGTTAGAAGAAGGAAGGAAACAACAAAGATTAGAGCAGCAATAAATGAAATATTGACTACAAAGACAGTAGAAAAGGTCAATGAAACCAAGAGTTTGTTCTTTGAAAAGATAAACAAATCACCAAAGTTTTAGCTATATTCACCAAGAAAATAAGAGAGAAGATTAAAATAAATAAAATCATAAATGAAACAGGAGATATTACAACTAATAACACAGAAGTACAAAGAATCATAAGAGACAACCATGAGCAATTTTATGCTAAAAGAATTGACCACCTGGAATAAATGGATAAAGTCCTAGAAACATAGAACCTGCCAAGACTGAATCATTATTAAACAGAAAATCCGAACAGAACCATTACTAGTAAAGAGATTGTATCAGTAATAAAGAACCTCTCAATAAACAAAAGTCCAGGACCAGACAACTTCTCTGGTGACTTGTATCAAGCATTCAAGGAAGAATTAATACTAATCCTTTTCAAACTCTTCCAAAACTGAAGAGAAGGGAACTCCCAAACTCATTTTGTGAGGCCAGCATTACCCTAATAACAAAACCAGACAAGGATGCTAAAAATAAATAAAATTACTGGACAATATCCCTGATGAATATAGATTCAAAAATTCTCAACAAAATATTAGCAAACTGAATTCAACAATACATTAAAAGGATCATACACCATGATCAAGTGGGATATATTCCAGGGATGCAATAATATTTCTTTTTTATCATTAAAAAAAGGTGTATTGAAGTGTAATTGATGTACAATATTATATGTTACAGGTGTACAATATAGTGATTCACACATTTTAAAGGTTATACTCCATTTATAGTTTTTATAAAATATTGGTTATATTCCCCATGTTGTACAATATATCCTTGTAGCTTTTTTATATGTAATAGTTTGTACCTCTTAAGCTCCTACCCTTATATTGCCCCTCCCCACTTCCATCTCCCCATTGGTAACCACTAGTTTGTTCCCTATATTTGCGAGTCTGCTTCTTGTTGTTATATTCACTCATCTGTTGTATACTTTAGATTCTACATATAAGTGATATCATACAGTATTTGTCTTTCTCTGTCTGACTTATTTCACTTAGCATAATACCCGCCACATCCATGTTGCTGCAAATGGCAAAATTTGATTCTTTCTTATGGCTGAGTTGTATTCCATTGTGTGTATGTGCTTGTGTGTGCATGTGTGTGTGTGTGTGTATACATGTACCATATCTTCTTTATTCATCCATATCTTGATGGACAATTAGGTTTCTTTCATGTCTTGGCAATTATAAATAATGCTGCTATGAATATTGAGGTGATGTATATTTTCAAATTAGTGGGGTATTTTCAGATGTATAACCAGGAGTAGAATTGGTGGGTCAAATGGTAGTTCTAGTTTTAGTTTTATGAGAAACCTCCTTACTGTTTTCCAGTGGCTGCAACAAATTATATTCCATCAACAGTGTACAAGAGTTCCCTTTTCTCCACATCCTTGTCAATATTTGTTATTTGCATACTTTTTGATGATAGCTTTTCTTTTTTTAATTCAAACAAAAATACTTTGCTTTTATTTTTCCCATATGGGAATGTGGAGAGGGTTGAGGCAGAATAAATCTATTTGCAAGTTCTTCCAATGAAAGTTATTAAGAAATTGATGATTAATTTTATATTCAGCCTCCCAAGTATTTTAAAAATCCAAGCCATTTATGTTTAATTTACTTAGGAATAGTGTAAGAAAATAGTGTGAGTGAAATATTTCACTCTGCCCTAACAGTTTTTTTTTACCATTTTTATTGAAGTATAATTGCTTTACAATGGTGTGTTAGTTTCTGCTTTATAACAAAGTGAATCAGTTATACATATACATATGTCACCCTATCTCTTCCCTCTTGTGTCTCCCTCCCTCCCACCCTCCTTATCCCAGCCTTCTAGCTGGTCACAAAGCACTGAGATGATCTCCCTGTGCTATGAGACTGCTTCCCACTAGCTATCTATTTTACATTTGGTAGTGTATATACACTACCACTCTCTCACTTTGTCCCAGCTTACCCATCCCCCTCCCCATGTCCTCAAGTCCATTCTCTAGTAGGTCAGGGTCTTTATTCCCGTCTTGCCCATAGGTTCTTCATGACTTTTTTTTTTTTTAGATTCCATATATATGTGTTAGCATACGGTATTTGTGTTTCTCTTTCTGACTTATTTCACTCTGTATGACAGTCTCTATGTCCATCCATCTCACTACAAATAACTCAATTTCGTTTCTTTTTATGGCTGAGTAATATTCCATTGTATATTAGTGCCAAATCTTCTTTATCCATTCATCTGTCAATGAACACTTAGGTTGATTCCATGTCCTGGCTCTTATAAATAGAGCTACAGTGAATATTGTGGTACATGACTCTTTTTTGAATTACGGTTTTCTCAGGGTATATGCCCAGTAGTGGGATTGCTGGGTCATATGGTAGTACTATTTTTAGTTTTTTAGGAACCTCCATACTGTTCTCCATAGTGGGTGTATCAACTAACATTCCCACCAACAGTACAAGAGGGTTCCCTTTTCTCCACACCCTCTCCAGCATTTATTGTTTCTAGATTTTTTGATGATACCCATTCTGACTGGTGTGAGAGGATATCTCATTGTAGTTTTGATTTGCATTTCTCTAATGATTAATGATGTTGAGCACTCTTTCATATGTTTGTTGGCAATCTGTATATCTTCTTTGGAGAAATGTCTATTTAGGTCTTCTGCCCATTTTTGGATTGGGTTGTTTGGTTTTTTGATATTGAGCTGCATGAGCTGCTTGTAAATCTTGCAGATTAATCCTTTGTCAGTTGCTTCATTTGCAAATATTTTCTCCCATTCTGAGGGTTGTCTTTTGGTCTTATTTATGGTTTCCTTTGCTGTGCAAAAGCTTTTAAGTTTCATTAGGTCCTATTTGTGTATTTTTGTTTTTATTTCCATTTCTCTAGGAGGTGGATCAGAAAGGATATTGCTGTGATTTATGTCATAGAGTGTTCTGCCTATGTTTTCCTCTAAGAATTTGATAGTGTCTGGCATTACATTTAGGTCTTTAATCCATTTTGAGTTTATTTTTGTGTATGGTGTTAGGGAGTGTTCTAATTTCATTCTTTTACATGTAGCTGTCCAGTTTTCCCAGCACCACTTATTGAAGAAGCTGTCTTTTCTCCACTGTATATTCTTGCCTCTTTTATCAAAGATAAGGTGACTTTTGTGCATGGGGTTGTCTCTGGGCTTTCTATCCTGTTCCATTGATCTATATTTCTGTTTTTGTGCCAGTACCATACTGTCTTGATTACTGTAGCTTTGTAATATAGCCTGAAGTCAGGGAGCCTGATTCCTCCAGCTCTGTTTTTCTTTCTCAAGATTGCTTTGGCTATTCGGAGTCTTTTGTGTTTCCATACAAATTGTGAAATTTTTTGTTCTAGTTCTGTGAAAAATGCCATTGGTAGTTTGATAAGGATTGCATTGAATCTGTAGATTGCATTGGGTAGTATAGTCATTTTCACAATGTTGATTCGTGCAGTCCAAGAACATGGTTAATCTCTCCATCTATTTGTATCATCTTTAATTTCTTTCATCAGTGTCTTATAGTTTTCTGCATACAGTTCTTTTGTCTCCTTAGATAGGTTTATTCTTAGGTATTTTATTCTTTTTGTTGCAATAGTAAATCGGAGTGTTTTCTTAATTTACTTTCAGATTTTTCATCATTGGTATATAGCAATGCAAGAGATTTCTGTGCATTAATTTTGTATCCTTCTACTTTACCAAATTCATTGATTAGCTCTAGTAGTTTTCTGGTAGCATCTTTAGGATTCTCTGTGTATAGTATCATGTCGTCTGCAAACAGTGACAGCTATACTTCTTCTTTTCCAGTTTGGATTCCTTTTATTTATTTTTCTTCTCTGATTGCTGTGGCTAAAACTTCCAAAACTATGTTGAATAATAGTGGTGAGAGTGGGCAACCTTGTCTTGTTCCTGATCTTAGTGGAAATGGGTTCACTTTTTCACCATTGAGGATGATGTTGGCTGTGGGTTTGTCATATTTGGCCTTTATTATGTTGAGGTAAGTTCACTGTATGCCTACTTTCTGGACGTTTTTTATCATACATGGGTGTTGAATTTTGTTGAAAGCTTCTCTGCTGCTATTGAATTGATCATATGGTTTTTCTCCTTCAATTTGTTACTATGGTGTATCACATTGATTGCTTTGCGTATATTTAAGAATCCTTGCATTCCTGGGATAAAGCCCACTTGATCATGGTGTATGATCTTTTTAATGTGCTGTTGGATTCTGTTTGCTAGTATTTTGTTGAGGATTTTTGAATCTATGTTCATCAGTGATATTGGTCTGTAGTTTTCTTTTTTTGTGATATCCTTGTCTGGTTTTGGTATCAGGTTGACAGTGGCCTCGTAGAATGAGTTTGGGAGTGTTCCTCCCTCTGCAATACTTAGGAAGAGTTTGAGAAGGAAAGATGTTAACTGTTTTCTAAATGTTTGCTAGAATTCACCAGTGAAGCCATCTGGTCCCGGGCTTTTGTTTGTTGGAAGATTTTAAATCACAGTTTCAAAATCAATGCTTGTGATTGGGCTGTTCACATTTTCTATTTCTTCCTGGTTCAGTCTTGGAAGGTTGTGAATTTCTACGAATTGGTCCATTTCTTCCAGGTTGTCCATTTTATTGGCATATATTTGCTTGTAGTAATCTCTCATGATCCTTTGTATTTCTGCAGTGTCAGTTTTTACTTCTCCTTTTTCATTTCTAATTCTATTGGTTTGTGTCTTCTTCCTTTTTTTCTTGATGAGTCTGGCTAATGGTTTATCAATTTTGTTTATCTTCTCAAAGAACCAGCTTTTAATTTTATTGATCTTTGCTATCGTTTCCTTCATTTCTTTTTCATTTATCTCTGATCTGATTTTTATGATTTCCTTCCGTCTGCTAACTTTGGGGGTTTTTTTGTTCTTTTTTCTCTAATTGCTTTAGGTGTAAGGTTAGGTTGTTTGAGATATTTCTTGTTTCTTAAGGTAGGATTCTATTGCTCTAAACTTCCCTCTTAGAACTGCATTTGCTGCATCCCATAGGTTTTGGGTCATCACGTTTTCATTGCCATTTGTTTCTAGGTATTTTTTGATTTCCTCTTTGATTTCTTCAGTCATCTCTCGGTTATTAAGTAGTGTATTCTTTAGCCTCCATGTGTTTGTATTTTTTACAGACTTTTTCCTGTAATGGATATCTAGTCTCATAGCATTGTGGTTGGAAAAGATACTTGATATGATTTCAATTTTCTTAAAATTGCCAAGACTTGATTATGATGTATCCTGGAGAATGTTCCATGAGCACTTGAGAAGAAAGTGTATTCTGTTGTTTTTGGATGGAATGTCCTATAGATATCAATTCAGTCCATCATATTTAATGTATCATTTAAAGCTTGTGTTTTCTTATTGATTTCCATTTTGGATGATCTGTCCATTGGTGAAAGTGAGGTGTTAAAGTCCCCTACTATAATTGTGTTACTGTCGATTTCCCCTTTTATGGCTGTTAGTATTTGCCGTATATATTGAGGTGCTCCTTTGTTGGGTGCATAAATATTTATGATTTTTATATCTTCTTCATGGATTGATCCCTTGATCATTACGTAATATCCTTCTTTGTCTCTTGTGATAGTCTTTGTTTTAAAGTCTATTTTGTCTGATATGAGAATTTCTACTCCAGCTTTTTTTTTTAACTTTGTAAATTTATTTATTTTTATTTATTTATTTTTGGCTGTGTTGGGTCTGCGTTTCTTTGCGAGGGCTTTCTCTAGTTGTGGCGAGTGGGGGCCACTCCTCATCATGGTGCGCAGGCCTCTCACTGTCGTGGCCTCTCTTGTTGTGGAGCACAGGCTCCAGATGTGCAGGCTCAGTAGTTGTGGCTCATGGGTCCAGTTGCCCCGCGGCACATGGGATCTTCCCGGACCAGGGCTCGAACCCATGTCCCCTGCATTGGCAGGCAAATTCTTAACCACTGCGCCACCAGGGAAGCCCCAGCTTTCTTTTGACTTCCATTTGCATAGAATATCTTTTTCCATGC
Organism: Balaenoptera borealis; assembly: GCF_965194805.1. NCBI lineage: Eukaryota > Metazoa > Chordata > Mammalia > Artiodactyla > Balaenopteridae > Balaenoptera > Balaenoptera borealis. The sequence continues at coordinate 51,527,043 of NC_138881.1, read as the reverse complement.
CCTCGTTTTCAGTCTGTATGTGTCCCTAGGTCTGAAGTGCGTCCCTTGTAGAAAGCATATGTATGGGTCTTGTTTTTGTAGCCATTCAGCCAGTCTATGTCTTTTGATTGGAGCATTTAATCCATTTACATTTAAGGTACTTATCGATATGTATGTTCCTATTACCATTTTCTGAATGGTTTTGGGTTTGTTATTGTAGGTCTTTTTCTTGTCTTGTGTTTCCTGCCTACAGACATTTCTTTCATATTTGTTGTAAAGCTGGTTTGGTTGTGCTGAATTCTCTTAGCTTTTGCTTGTCCGTAAAGGTTTTAATTTCTCCATCAAATCTGAATGAGATCCTTGCTGGGTAGAGTAATCTTGGTTGTAGGTCTTTCCCTTTCATCACTTTAAATGTGTCCTGCCACTCCCTTCTGGTTTGCAGAGTTTCTGCTGAAAGTTCAGCTGTTAACCTTATGGGGATTCCCTTGTATGCTCTTTTTTCCCCCCCTTGCTGCTTTTAATGTGTTTTCTTTGTATTTAATTTTTGATAGTTTGATTAATATGTCTTGGCATGTTTCTCCTTGGATTTATCCTGTATGGGACTCTCTGTGCTTCCTGGACTTGATTAACTCTTTCCTTTCCCATACTAGGGAAGTTTTCAAGTATCATCTCTACATATATTTTCTCAGCCCCTTTCTTTTTCTCTTCTTCTTCTGGAACCCCTATAATTCAAATGTTGGTGCGTTTAATTTTGTCCCAGAGGTCTCTGAGACTGTCCTCAATTCTTTTCATACTTTTTTCTTTATTCTGCTCTGCAGTTGTTATTTCCACTATCCTATCTTCCAGGTCACTTATCCGTTCTTCTGCCTCAGTTATTCTGCTATTGATCCCTTCTAGAGAATTTTTAATTTCATTTATTGTGTTGTTCATGATTGTTTGTTTGCTCTTTAGTTCTTCTAGGTCCTTGTTAAACATTTCTTGTACTTTCTTCATTCTATTTCCAAGATTTTGGATCATCTTTACTATCATTATTTTGATTTTTTTTCCAGGTAGACTGACTATTTCCTCTTCATTTGTTAGGTCTGGTGGGTTTTTATCTTGCTCCTTCATCTACTGTGTGTTTTTTTTTTTGTCTTCTCATTTTGCTTAACTTACTGTGTTTCCGGTCTCTTTTTTGCAGGCTGCAGGTTCATAGTTCCCATTGTTTTTGGTGTCTTCCCCCAGTGGCGAAGGTTAGTTTAGTCGGTTGTATAGGCTTCCTGGTGGAGGGGACTAGTGACTGTGTTCTGGTGGATGAGGCTGGAATTTGTCTTTCTGGTGGGCAGGCCCACGTCTGGTGGTGTGTTTTGGGGTGTCTGTGACCTTATTATGATTTTAGGCAACCTCTCTGCTAATGGATGGGGTTGTGTTCCTGTCTTGCTAGTTGTTTGGCATAGGGTGTCCAGCACTGTAGCTTGCTGGTCGTTAAGTGGAGCTGAGTCTTGGCATTAAGATGGAGACCTCTGGGAGTTTTTCGCCATTTGATATTACATGGAGCTGGGAGGTCTCTGGTGGACTAATGTCCTGAACTTGGCTCTCCCACCTCAGAGGCACAGTCCTAATGCCTGGTTGGAGCACCAAGAGCCTGTCCTCCACTCTGCTCAGAATAAAAGGGAGAAAGAAAGAAGCAAAGAAAGAAAGAAAGAAAGAAAGAAAGAAAGAAAGAAAGAAAGAAAGAGAGAGAGAGAGAGAGAAAGAAAGAAAGAAAGAAAGAAAGAAAGAAAAAGATAAAATAAAATTTTAAAAAGTTATTAAAATAAAAAACAAAAAATAATTATTAATAAAAATTTTAAAGTAATTTAAAAAAGAAAGAAAGAAAGAAGAGAAAAACCAAACCAAGAAACAAATCCACCAATGATAACAAGTGCTGAAAACTATACTAAAAAAATAAGTAAATAAAATGGACAGACAGAACCCTAGGGCAAATGGTAAAAGCAAAGCCATACAGACAAAATCACACACAGAAACATACACATACACACTCACAAAAAGAGAAAAAGGGAAAAAATATATATATATATCACTGCTCCCAAAGTCCACCTCCTCAATTTGGGATGATTCATTGTCTATTCATTTATTCCAAAGATGCAGGGTACATCAGGTTGACTGTGGAGATTTAATCCTTTGCTCCTGAGGCTGCTGGGAGAGATTTCCCTTTCTTTTTTTTTTTTGTTTGCACAGCTCCTGGGATTCAACTTTGGATTTGGCCCTTCCTTTGCGTGTAGGTCACCTGAGGGCGTCTATTCTTCACTCAGACAGGACGGGGTTAAAGGAGCAGCTGATTCGGGAGCTCTGGCTCACTCAGGCCAGGGGGAGGGAGGGGTATGGAGTGCGGGGCAAGCCTGAGGCGGCAGAGGCCGGCGTGAGTTTGCACCAGCCTGAGGCATGCCGTGTGTTCTCCCGGGGAAGTTGTCGCTGGATCATGGGGCCCTGGCAGTGGTGGGCTGCACAGACTCCTGGGAGAGGAGGTGTGGATAGTGACCTGTGCTTGCACACAGGCTTCTTGGTGGCTGCAGCAGTAGCCTTAGCATCTCTTGCCTGTCTCTGTAGTCAGCGCTGGTAGCCGCAGCTCATGCCTGTCTCTGGAGCTCCTTTAAGCAGCACTCTTAATCCCTTCTCCTCATGCACCAGGAATCAAAGAGGCAAGAAAAAGTCTCTTGCCTCTTCGGCAGTTCCAGACCTTTTCCCGGACTCCTTCCCATCTACCATGGTGCACTAGCCCCCTTCAGGCTGTATTCACGCAGCCAACCCCAGTCCTCTCCCTGGGATCCAACCGAAGCCAGAGCCTCAGCTCCCATCCCCCACCCTTCCCTGCGGGTGAGCAGACAAGCCTCTTGGGCTGGTTAGTGCTGGTCTGCACCATTCCTCTGTGCGGGAATCTTTCAGCTTTATTCTCCGCACCCCTGTTGCTCTGCTCTCCTCCATGGCTCCGAAGCTTCCCCCCTCCGCCACCCGCAGTCTCCGCCTGTGAAGGGGCTTCCTAGTGTGTGGAAACCTTTCTTCCTTCACAGCTCCCTCCCACTGGTGCAGGTCCCGTCCCTATTCTTTCGTCTCTGTTTTTTCTTTTTTCTTTTGCCCTACCAAGGTACGTGGGGAAGTTTCTTGCCTTTTGGGAGGCCTTAGGTCTTCTGCCAGCATTCAGTAGGTGTTCTATAGGAGTTGTTCCACAGGTAGATGTATTTCTGATGTATTTGTGGGGAGGAAGGTGACCTCCATGTCTTACTCTTCTGCCATCTTGAAGCTCCTCCCCTGATGATAGCTTTTCTGACAGGTGTGAGGTGATATCACATTCTGGTTTGATTTGCATTTTCCTGATGATTAGTGATGTTGAGCATATTTTTATGTGCCTGTTGGCCATCTGCATGTCCTCTGTGGAAAAATGTCTATTCAGGTCTTTTGCCCATTTTTTGCTTGGGTTATTTTTTTGATATTGATTTATGTGGACTGTTTACATGTGTTGGATATTAACCACTTATCGGTCATACCATTTGCAAATATTATCTCCCATTCTGTGGGTTGTCTTTTCATTTTGTCAGTGGCTTCCTTTGCTGTGCAAAAGTTTTTAAGTTTAATTAGGTCTCAATTTTCTATTGTTGCTTTTATTTCCTTTCCTTTAGGAGACATCCAAAAAACTAATATTGCTATGATTTATGTCAAAGAGTGTTCTACCTGTTTCCATCTAGTAATTTTATTGTTTCCACTCTTACATATAGGTCTTTAATACATTTTGAGTTTATTTTGTATATGGTGTTAAACAATGTTCTAATTTCATTCTTTTACATGTAGCTGTCCTGTTTTCCCAGCACCACTTATTGATGTGACTGTCTTTTCTCCATTGTGTATTCTTGCCTCTTTTGGTGTAGATTAATTGACCATTAGTGTGTGGGTTTACCTCTGGGCTTTCTTTCCTGTTCCATTGATCTATATGTCTGTATTTGTGCCAGTACCACACTGTTTTGATTACTGTAGCCTTGTAATGTAGTCTGAAGTCAGGGAGCATGATTCCTCCAGGTCTGTTCTTCTTTCTTTCTCAAGATTTCTTTTGCTCTTTGAGGTCTTTTGTGTATCCATAAAATTTTTAAAATTATTTGTTCTAATTCTGTGAAAAATGCCCTTGGTATTTTGATAGGAATTGCATTGAATCAGTAGACTTCCTTGGGTAGTATGGTCATTTTAACAATATTAATTCTTCCAGTCCAAGAGCACGATATATCTTTCCATATGTTTGTGTCATCTTCAATTTCTTTCATCAGTGTCTTATAGTTTTCTGAATGCAGGTCTTTTACCCCCTTATGGTTTATTCCTATATGTTTTATTCTTTTTGATGCAATGGTAAATGGGATTGTTTCCTTCATTTTTCTTACTGATGGTTTGTTTTCAGTGCTTACAAATGCAACAGTATTTTAATTTTGTATCCTGCAACTTTACCACATTCATTCATTAACTCTAGTAATTTTCTGGTGGTATGTTTAAGATTTTTCATTTATATACCATGTCATCTGCAAACAGTGACAGTTTTACTTCTTCCTTTCCATTCTGGATTCCATTCATTTCTTTCTCTTCTCTGATTTCTTTGACTAAGACTTCCAGTACTACGTTGAGTAAAAGTGGCAAGAGTGGGCATCCTTGTCTTGTTCCTGATCTTAGAGGAAATGCTTTCAGCTTTTCATCATTGATTATGTTGTTACCTGTGGGTTTGTCATATATATCCTTTATTGTGTTGAGGTATGTTCCCTCTAAGCCTACTTTCTAGAGAGTTTTTTAATCATAAATGAATGTTGAATTTCGTCAAAAACCTTTATATGTCTATTGAGATGATCATATATTTTTTAGTTTTCAATTTGGTAATGTGGTGCATCACATGGATTGATTTGTGCATTTGAAAAATCCTTGCATCCTTGGGATAAATCCCACTTGATCATGGTGTATTATCCTTTTAATGTATTGTTGGATTTGGTTTCCCAATAATTTGTTGAGGATTTTTGCATCTCTGTTTAGCAGTGATAACTGATACAGTCTAATACAGTGGACTGTAGTTTTCTTTTTTTAAATAATTTTGTCTGGTTTTGGTATTAGGATGATGCTGGCCTTGAAGAATCATTTTAGAATTGTTCATTCTTTTGAAATTTTTTGGTATAGTTTGAGAAGTGTATGTGTTAACTGTACTGTAAATTTTTGGTAGAATTCAACTGTGAAGCCATCTGGTCCTTAGTTTTTGTTTGTTGGGAGTTTTTAAATTACTGATCCAATTTCATTACTGGTAATTGGTCTGTCCAAATTTTCTATTTCTCCTTGGTGCAGTCTTGGGAGATTGTACCTTTCTGAGAATTTGTCCGTTTCTTCTAGGTTGTCCATTTTTTAGCATATAGTTGCTCATATTATTTTTTATGATCCTTTTTATTTCTGTGGTGTTTGTTTTAACTTCCCTTTTTCATTTCTGATTTTATTGATTTTTTCCCTCTCCCTTTTTTTCCTGATGAGTCTGGCTAAATGTTTCAGTGTTGTTTATCTTTTCAAAGAACCAGCTTTTAGTTTCATTGACACTTTCTATTGTTTTTCATTCTCTACATCATTTAATTCTGCTCTGATCTTTATGATTTCTTTCCTCCTACTAACTTTGGGTTTTGTTTCTTCTTTCTATAGTTCCTTTCAGTGTAGGTTAGGTTGTTTATTTGAGATTTTTCTTGTTTCTTGAGGTAAGATTTTATTGCCATATACTCCCCTCTTAGAACTACTTTTGCTGTGTCCTGTACGTTTTAGATCATCGTGTTTTCTTTTTCATTTGTCTCTAGGTATTTTTTGTCTTCCTCTTTGGTTTTTTCAGTGACCCATTGGTTGCTTAGTAGCATATTGTTTAGCCTCCGCGTGTTTGTGTTTTTTGCAGTTTCTTTTCTTTAGTTGACTTTTAGTCTCATAGCATTGTGGTTGGAAAAGATGCTTGATATGATTTCAGTTTTCTTAAATTTACTGAGGTTTGCTTTGTGGCCCAGCATGTGATCAATCCTGGAGAATGTTCCAGGTGAACTTGAAAAGAATGTGTATTCTGCTGCTTTCAGGTGGAATGCTCTACTAATATCAATTAAGTCCATCAGGTCTAATGTGTCATTTAAGGCCAGTGTTTCCCCTTCAATTTTCTGTCTGGAATGATCTGTCCATTGATATAAGTGGGATGTTAAAGTCCCCTTTATTGTGTTACTTTTGATTTCTCCCTTTATGTCTGTTAATATGTGCCTTATGTATTTAGGTGCTCCTATGTTTTGTGCATATATTTTTCCAATTGTTATATCTTCCTGTATTGATCACTTGATCATTGTGTAGTGTCCTTTGTCTTATGACAGTCTTTATCTTGAAGTTTATTTTGTCTGATATAAGTGTGACTACTCCAACTTTCTTCTGATTTCATTTGCATGGAATAACTTTTTCCATCCGCTCATTTTCGGTCTGTCTGTGTCTTTAGAACTGAAGTGAGTGTCTTGCAGGAAGCATATATACAGGTCTTATTTTTGTATATCCATTAAGCCATTATGTGTCTTTTGATTGGAGCACTTAGTACATTTACATTTAAGGTAATTACTGATATGTATGTTCTTATTACCATTTTGTTAATTGTTTTTATATTGTTTTTGTAGGTCCTTTATTCTCTTTCTTCTTTTGTTCTCTTCTCTTGTGATTTGATGACTATCTTTAGTGGTATGCTTGAATTCCTTTTCCTTTTTCTATTTTGTGTGTATACTTATTATAAATTTTTGGTTTGTTTTTACCATGAGGTATTATGTAGTAGTATATATATACACATGATTGTTTTCAGTTGCAGATCTCTTAATTTCAAATGCATTTTAAAACCCTTGCATTTGTACTCTCCTCCTTTCATGATTACTGTTTTTGATACCATATTTTATATACAATTGTTTTCTGTATCCCTTAACTGCTTATTATGGATATAGAATATTTTACTACTTTTGTCTTTTAAACTTCCTATTAGCTTTGTGTGTGGATGATTTCCTACCTTTACTGTATGTTTGCTTTTACAGTTAAACTTTTTTTTTTGTAATTTTCTTGTTTCTAGTTGTGGCCTTTTGTTTTTCACCTGGAGAAGGTCCTTAACATTTGTTGTAAAGCTGGTTTGATGGTGTTATATGCTTTTACCTTTTGTCTGTAAAGATTTTGGTTTCTCCATGAAATCTGAAGGAGAGCCTTACTGGGTAGAGAATTCTTGGTTGTAGGTTTTTTCCCTTTCATCGCTTTAAATATATTGTGCCACTCCCTTCTGACCTGCAGAGTTACTGCTGCAAAATCAGCTGACAGACTTATGACAGTTCCCTTGTATGTTATTTGTTGTTTTTCCCTTGTTGCTTTTAATATTCTCTATCTTTAATTTTTGTCGTTTTAATTACAATGTATTTTGATGTGTTCCTCTTTGGGTTAATCCTGTATGGGACTCTCTGCACTTCCTGGACTTGACTGTTTCCTTTCCCAGGCTATGGAAATTTTCATCTACTGTGCCTTCAAATATGTTCTCAGCTCATTTATTTCTCCTCCTTCTGGGACCCATATAATGTGAATATTATTGAGCTTGATGTTGTTTGAGAAGTCTCTTAAACTGTCCTCATTTCTTTTCATTCTTTTTTCTTTTTCCTGTTCAGCACCATTGATATCCACTACTCTGTCTTCCAGCTCACTGATCCATTCCTCTGTACCATTTAGTCACCTGTAGTCTACTATAGATTCACTTTAGTGTATTTTTAATTTCACTTATTGTATTCTTCATCTCTGTTTGTTCTTTATACTTCTTAACTCTTTGTTAAAATGTTCTAATTTCGTAGATTTTTTGATGATGGCCATTCTGACCGGTGTGAGATGATATCTCACTGTAGTTTTGATTTGCATTTCTCTAATGCTTAATGATGTTGAGCATTCTTTCATGTGTTTATTGGCAATCTGTATATCTTCTTCGGAGAAATGTCTATTTAGGTCTTCTGCCCATTTTTAGATTGGGTTGTTTGTTTTTTTGTATTGAGCTGCATGAACTGCTTGTACATTTTGGAGATTAATCCTTTGTCAGTTGCTTCATTTGCAAATATTTTCTCCCATTCTGAGGGTTGTCTTTTCGTCTTGTTTATGGTTTCCTTTGCTGTGCAAAAGCTTTTAAGTTTCATTAGGTCCCATTTGTTTATTTTTGTTTTTATTTCCATTTCTCTAGGACATGGGTCAAAAAGTATCTTGCTGTGATTTATGTCATAGAGTGTTCTGTCTATGTTTTCCTATAAGAGTTTGATAGTGTCTGGCCTTACATTTAGGTCTCTAATCCATTTTGAGTTTATTTTTGTGTATGGTGTTAGGGAGTGTTCTAATTTCATTCTTTTACATGTAGCTGTCCAGTTTTCCCAGCACCACTTATTGAAGAGGCTGCCTTTTCTCCACTGTATATTCTTGCCTCCTTTATCAAAGATAAGGTGACTTTTGTGCATGGGGTTGTCTCTGGGCTTTCTATCCTGTTCCATTGATCTATATTTCTGTTTTTGTGCTAGTACCATACTGTCTTGATTACTGTAGCTTTGTAGTATAGTCTGAAGTCAGGGAGCCTGATTCCTCCAGCTCTGTTTTTCTTTCTCAAGATTGCTTTGGCTATTCGGGGTCTTTTGTGTTTCCATACAAATTGAGAGGGTGTGGAGAAAAGGGAACCCTCTTGCACTGTTGGTGGAAATGTAAATTGATACAGCCACTATGGAGAATATTATGGAGGTTCCTTAAAAAACTAAAAATAGAACTACCATATGACCCAGCAATCCAACTACTGGGCATATACCCTGAGAAAACCATAATTCAAAAAGAGTCATGCAGCACAATGTTCATTGCAGCTCTATTTACAATAGCCAGGACATGGAAGCAACCTAAGTGTTCAGCAACAGATGAATGGATAAAGAAGATGTGGCACATATATACAGTGGACTATTACTCAACCATAAAAAGAAACAAGATTGAGTTATTTGTAGTGATGTGGATGGGCCTAGAGTCTGTCATACAGAGTGAAGTAAGTCAGAAAGAGAAAAACAAATACCATATGCTAACACATATATATGGAGTCTAAAAAACAAACAAAAAAGTTCATGAAGTACCTAGGGGCAAGTCAGAAATAAAGATGCAGACCTACTAGAGAATGGAGTTGAGGATACAGAGAGGGCGAAGGGTAAGATGGGACAAAGTGAGAGAGTGGCATGGACCTGTATAAACTACCAAATATAAAATAGATAGCTAGTGGGAAGCAGCCGCATAGCACAGGGAGATCAGCTCGGTGCTTTGTGACCACCTAGAAGGGTGCGATAGGGAGGGTGGGAGGGAGGGAGATGCAAGAGGGAAGAGATATGGGCATATATGTATATGTATAACTGATTCACTTTGTTATAAAGCAGAAACTAACACACCATTGTAAAGCAGTTATACTCCAATAAAGATGTTTAAAAAAAAAGTTCTAATTTCTTGCTCTAGGCATCATCCTTCTCCCTAGATTTTAAATCACCTTTACAGTCATTACCCTGAATTCTTTGTCAGGTAGATTACCTATCTCCACTTCACTTAGTTCTTGTTCTGGGGTTTATCTTGTTCCTTCGTGGTGCAGGACTCTGGGCTGGGGAACCTGGTGTGGGAATTGAAACTCTCACTCCTCAGCAAGAACCTCTGCAATATTCTCCAGTTTGTGGGTGACCTACCTGAGGGTATCAGTCTTGATTATATCGTGAGTCTGCTCCTCCTACCTATCTTACGATGGTTCCTTCTTTATGTCTTTTATTCCAGAAGATCTTTTCTGGTAGGTTCTGGTCTTTTCAACCAACAGTTGTTCTGCAGATTTTTGTGATTTTAGTGTGCTCATGAGAGGAATTGAGCTCAGGGTCTTTCTACCCTGCCATCTTGTCTGACCTCTCCATCATTGATGTTTCAACATCCACAAATAAGACAATGTGATATACCACATTAACAAAATTAATGATAAAAATCCTATGAACATCTCAATATATGCAGAAAAAGCATCTGACAAAATTCAACATCTATTTATGAAAAAACTCTCAACAAAGTAGATATAGAGGGAAGGTACTTCAACATAATTTGACAGTGACATAATTTATCATATTGACAAGCCCACAGCTAATGTCATACTCAATATGGAAAAGCTGTAATCTTTTCTTTATGATAAAGAACAAGTATGCCTGCTCTCACCACTTTTATTTAATATAGTATTGAAAGCCCTAGCAGAGCAATTAGACATGAAAAAGAAATAAAAGGAATCCAGATTGGAAAGGAAGAAGTAAAACTGTCACTATTTGTAAGTAACATGATATTATATATAAAAAATCCTAAAGACATCATCAAAAAGCTATTATAAAATGAATTCAGTCAAGTTGCAGAATACAATATCAATATGCAAAAATCTTGTGTGTTTCCATACACTACTAATGAACTATCAAAAAGAGAAATTAAGAAAACAATCCCATTTACAATTGCATCAAAAAGAATAAAACACCTAGTGATAAATTTAACCAAGGAAGTGAGAGACCTGTATATTGAAAACTATAAGATATTAATGAGAAAAATGAAGAAGACAGAAATAAATGGACAGATAATTCATGCTCATGGATTCAAAGAAATAATAGTGTGAAAAAGTCCATACTATCCAAAGCAATATACAGATTCAATGCAATCCTTATCAAAATTCCATTACAGATGAATTGATAAAGAAGAGATGGCATATATATATATATATATATATATATATATATATATATATATATATATATATATACACTGGAATATTACTCAGCCATAAAAAGAATGAAATGATGCCATTTGCAGCAAGATGGATAGATTTAGAGATTATCATACTAAGTGAACTAAGCCAAAGACAAATATCATATGATATTACTTATATGTGGAATCTAAAAGAAGTGATACAAATGAACTTACATACAAAATAGGAATAGAACCACAGACATAGAAAACAAACTTATGGTTACCAGAGGGGAAATGGAGGAGGAATAGATTAGGAATTTAAGATTAACATATACATACTACTATATATAAAATAGATAACCAACAAGGATCTACTGTATAGCACAGAGAGCTATACTTAATATTTTGCAATAACCTATAAGGGAAAAGAATCTGAAACAGAATATATGTGTGTGTGAGTGTGTATATATAAATATATATATATATATACATACATACATACATATATATATTTAGCTATATATATATATATATATATATAGCTGAATCACTTTGCTATACACATGAAACAACATTGTAAATCAATTATACTTCAATAAAAAATTCCATTGTCACATTTCACAGAAATAGAACAAAAAGTCTAAAATTTGTGTGAAACTGTAAAAGATCCTGAATAGTCAAAGGATTCTTGAGAAAGAAGAAAATGGCTGTAGACATCACACTCCCTGATTTCAATCTTCATTACAAAGATAGAGTAATTAAAACAGTATGGTTTGGTATAAAAACAGATACATAGATCGATGGAACAGAATAGAGAGTCCAGAAATAAACTCATGCATATATGTCAATTAATTTTTGACAAAGGACCCAAGAGTATAAAATGGGGAAAGGACAGTCTCTTCAAGAAATGATGTTGGGGAAATCGGACAGTCACATGCAAACGAATGAAACTGGACCACTATCTTATGCCATATAGAAAAATTAATTCAAAATGGATTAAAGACTTGACTGTAAAACCTGAAATCATAAAAATACTAGAAGAAAACATTGATGGTAGAAGAAAACATTATATATATATATATATATATATATATATATATATATATATATATATCCCCTCCTATATACAGGGAACATATTGGTGGTTGCCAGAGGTAGGGGGTGGTGAGTGGGAGAAATAGGTGAACTGTTTTGGAGTTTTTGTTTCTTTGCTTAAATTAAGTGAATTTGAAAAATGATGGGCAATCCAGCCATCTGCAACTAGAACCTTTTAATTTTGCCTCCCTTCTAGGGATGGGTCTGTTGGAGACCTTTGGCCATATTTCCTCTGGTTTTCCCAGTAGGTCTATGTTTTCAGCCATTCTTCAGGCTGAGGGGTCAGGCTGTTTGTGCTCCCATGGTTTCAGACTCCAGTTGTCTCTTCTCCTTAAGATAAGATAATTCAGCTGCTGAAGATGCCATTTACCACGGAAATACCTCAGAGATTGTGTATCAAAGTGCTGTTGGCATTTCTGAAAATGGTCCATTTCTCCATTCACTTCCAGTTTATGAGAAGTGGAGTTTCCATTCTGATATCTTTTGACTATAAGGCATTATGCTGGGAACTTTTGGTGTGTTATCAGCTTGAATCTTCATACCATCCTAATGAGGGGGATGCCTTTCTCCCCATTTTACAGATGTAGAAACTGAGGCTTGGAGAGAGAAAGTGACATGTCCAAGGTCATGCCCAGTGAGGAAGTGACAGGGCTGTGTTCCAACCTGTCTTGTGCCTGTAGTGCTAAAAATTTTTAATGAAATATAAGAAGTAGAGGAATCTGTTGTTCCCTTCTCCTGAGCGACAGCAGTCTGAGTAAGGTGAGTCCCAAGGGAGAAATCCATCACCACTATTATTTCCTTCTTCTTAACGAGCCTTTAAAGCACCTGTGGCTCATCCCCATGTAGTGAACTGCCCTATTTGTCTTTCTACAGAAAGTGAAACATCTAGAAGGCAGTTCATCCCCGATCAGAACCATTTGGAGTAAAGTGGGCATTATTTCCTCAGGTCTCACTAACCCCAAAGGCCACTCACTTTCCTTTATATCACTCTGTCTGGGGTGGCAGGCGGCAGGGGGTGGGGTCATGAACTACTAGGTGGTTTTACAGGTTTCTTCCAGGCCTGAATCTCAATACGTCCCTCCCCTAGAGTACAAAGTACATTGGTAGTTCCAACTATCTGTTAGCTTCTTAGTCACCCTGCACCTAAGCTTCCTCGATTTCAAAATGGAAATAATAATAATACCGACCTTACTGTGTGGTTGTGAAGGTTCAACTAGTTAATACTTAAAATGCATAGTACAATGTCTGCTATATAGCAAGCATTCAATAAATGGTAGCTGCTGATATAAAACCTAATCCTAGGAATTGCTAATTGAGTGATACGATGTGCCCGACACTATGTTATACTTAAAGGAGCAGAGTGGATGATGATTAAAGAACACAGATTCTGGCATCAAACAGACTTGGTTCAAATCCTGACTCTAAGTGTAACCTTGGGCAAACCACCTCTCTACTCTGAGTCTTCTTTTCTGCCTTTAAACTGGGGATCATGGGACTTCCCTGGTGGTGCAGTGGTTAAGAATCCACCTGCCAATGCAGGGGACACGGGTTCGAGCCCTAGTCCGGGAAGATCCCACATGCCGTGGAGCAGCAAAGCCTGTGCGCCACAACTACTGAGCCTGCAAGCCACAACTACTGAAGCCCACACGCCTAGAGCCCATGTTCTGCAACAAAAGAAGCCACCACAATGAGAAGCCCATGCACTGAAACGAACAGTAGCCCCCACTCGCCGCAACTAGAGAAAGCCCATGCACAGCAATAAAGACCCAACGCAGCCATAAATAAATAAATAAATAAATAAATAAATAAATAAATTTATTTATTTATTTATTTATTTATTTAAAAAATAATAACAAAATAAAATGGGGATCATAATACTTATTAGCTGTGTGATTAGGACTGGTGAGATGATACATATAAAGAAAGTGCTTAGCCCAGTGCTTGATTCAGAGTAAGTGCTAAAGACATTAGTTATTATCACTCTCATTATGTTAGCCGTTATCTCATTTAACACTCACAAAACTTATATGGCACAGAAAGCTGATTACAAGATTGCTTGATATTTAGGAGAACTGTGTTCAGATTCCAAGTGAGCTTGGGAATAAGTAACTGTTAACCTAAGCAATTCTTGTATCATTCAATGGCACCTACATAAGAATTAGCGATGGATCATCTTTCATTATACTATTAAGGCTTCTAAGGAAGTAGTCAGGTGCAGGAGAGTAGGCATTGGACTTGACACCAGATGCCCAGTGTTCTTGTCCTATCTCTGCTACTCATTGCCTGTGGAACCAGGAGCCTTTGACTAGGCAAATGAAAAAATGTTTCTATTGCTACATCTTATCCAGATGTGTGGAATCCTTCTGAGTGATATAAATCAGTTCACTCCCCTGAGTCCCATTGTGACTATCTGAAAATCGAGCCATAGATACCCACTCCAGAGGAATGTAAAAGTGAACTATATAGAAGACTATAAACATAAAATATTACTTACAGTAGGGGTCAACAAACTTTCTTTGTAAAGGGTCCAATATTAAATATTTTAGGCTTTTAAGGGCCGTACAGTCTCAATTGAAACTACTCATTCTGCTCTCATAGCACAAAACCCTCCATAGAAAATATGTAAATGAATGAGTGTGACTGTATTCCAACAATACTTTATTTACAAGAGCAGGTGGCGGGCCTTGGTTTGCTGACAGCCTGATTTAGATCCTCAGTATTGAGCACCAGCAGTATGCCAGGCACCTACTAAGTACCCAGGATAGCAAGGTTAACAAGACCCAGTATTTACCCTGGAAAAGTTCCCGATCTTATGAGGTAATCAAGCACATAAATAGATAATCAAAATGCAGGGTAAATGCTCCATAATGGCATGAATGGAGCATGTTTGCTTTGTGACAAAGGAGGCTCCCGTTGTTGTGTGTTATGATGATGGCTCTACTTCTGCCTTAGTAAGAGTCATTTTGGTCCAATGAATCTTAACAAATCCATTGATAAAGGTTTCACCTCATATATCCCTTTTGTTAATTATATCCTGAGACTCATAAAATAATGCCCAGAACAAATGGGGTTTTTTTAAAAACATCTTTATTGAAGTATAATTGCTTTACAATGGTGTGTTAGTTTCTGCTTTATAACAAAGTGAATCAGTTATACATATACATATGTTCCCATATCTCTTCCCTCTTGCATCTCCCTCCCTCCCACCCTCCCTATCCCACCCCTCTAGGTGGTCACAAAGCACCGAGTGGATCTCCCTGTGCTATGCGGCTGCTTCCCACTAGCTATCTATTTTACGTTTGGTAGTGTATATATGTCCATGACACTCTCTCACCCTGTCACATCTCACCCCACCCCCTCCCCATATCCTCAAGTCCATTCTCTAGTAGGTCTGTGTCTTTATTCCCGTCTTGCCACTGGGTTCTTCATGGCTTTTTTTTCCCCTTAGATTCCATATATATGTGTTAGCATACTGTATTTGTTTTTCTCTTTCTGACTTACTTCACTCTGTATGACAGACTCTAACTCCATCCACCTCATTACAAATACCTCCATTTTATTTCTTTTTATGGCTGAGTAATATTCCATTGTATCTATGTGCCACATCTTCTTTATCCATTCATCCGATGATGGACACTTAGGTTGTTTCCATGTCCTGGCTATTGTAAGTAGAGCTGCAATGAACATTTTGGTACATGACACTTTTTGAATTATGGTTTTCTCAGGGTATATGCCCAGTAGTTGGATTGCTGTGTCATATGGTAGTTCTATTTGTAGTTTTTTAAG
The DNA here is from genome assembly GCF_965194805.1 of Balaenoptera borealis. Lineage (NCBI taxonomy): Eukaryota > Metazoa > Chordata > Mammalia > Artiodactyla > Balaenopteridae > Balaenoptera > Balaenoptera borealis. Next base: position 51,511,422 of record NC_138881.1, on the reverse strand, counting down.
GAACCTCCATACTGTTCTCCATAGTGGCTGTATCAACTAACATTCCCATCAACAGTGCAAGAGGGTTCCCTTTTCTCCACACCCTCTCCAGCATTTATTGTTTCTAGATTTTTTGATGATGGCCATTCTGACCAGTGTGAGATGATACCTCATTGTAGTTTTGATTTGCATTTCGCTACTGATTAATGATGTTGAGCATTCTTTCATGTGTCTCTTGGCAATCTGTATATCTTCTTTGGAGAAATGTCTATTTAGGTCTTCTGCCCATTTTTGGATTGGGTTGTTTGTTTTTTTGTTATTGAGCTGCATGAGCTGCTTGTAAATCTTGGAGATTAATCCTTTGTCAGTTGCTTCATTTGCAAATATTTTCTCCCATTCTGAGGGTTGTCTTTTGGTCTTGTTTATGGTTTCCTTTGTTGTGCAAAAGCTTTTAAGTTTCATTAGGTCCCATTTGTTTATTTGTGTTTTTATTTCCATTTCTCTAGGAGCTGGGTCAAAAAGGATCTTGCTGTGATTTATGACATAGAGTGTTCTGCCTATGTTTTCCTCTAAGAGTTTGATAGTGTCTGGCCTTACACTTAGGTCTTTAATCCATTTTGAGTTTATTTTTGTGCATGGTGTCAGGGAGTGTTCTAATTTCTTTCTTTTACATGTAGCTATCCAGTTTTTCCAACACCACTTATTGAAGAGGCTGTCTTTTCTCTACTGTATATGCTTGCCTCCTTTATCAAAGATAAGGTGACCATACGTGCGTGGGTTTATCTCTGGGCTTTCTATCCTGTTCCATTGATCAATATTTCTGTTTTTGTGCCAGTACCAAACTGTCTTGATTACTGTAGCTTTGTAATATAGTCTGAAGTCAGGGAGCCTGATTCCTCCAGCTCAATTTTTCGTTCTCAAGATTGCTTTGGCTATTCGGGGTCTTTTGTGTTTCCATACAAATTGTGAAATTTTTTGTTCTAGTTCTGTGAAAAATGCCAGTGGTAGTTTGATAGGGATTGCATTGAATCTGTAGATTGCATACGCAAATCAATCAACGTGATACATCATATTAACAAACTGCAGGAGAAAAACCATATGAACATCTCAATAGATGCAGAAAAAGCTTTTGACAAAATTCAACACCCATTTATGATAAAAGCCCTGCAGAAAGTAGGCATAGAGGGAACTTTCCTCAACATAATAAAGGCCATATATGACAAACCCACAGCCAACATTGTCCTCAATGGTGAAAAACTGAAAACATTTCCACTAAGATCAGGAACAAGACAAGGTTGCCCACTCTCACCACTATTATTCAACATAGTTTTGGAAGTGTTAGCCACAGCAATCAGAGAAGAAAAAGAAATAAAAGGAATCCAAATCGGAAAAGAAGAAGTAATGCTGTCACTGTTTGCAGATGACATGATACTATACATAGAGAATCCTAAAGATGCTACCAGAACGCTACTAGAGCTAATCAATGAACTTGGTAAAGTAGCAGGATACAAAATTAATGCACAGAAATCTCTTGCATTCCTATATACTAATGATGAAAAATCTGAAAGTGAAATTCAGAAAACACTGCCGTTTACCATTGCAACAAAAAGAATAAAATATCTAGGAATAAACCTACCTAAGGAGACAAAAGACCTGTATGCAGAAAATTATAGGACACTGATGAAAGAAATGAAAGATGATACAAATAGATGGAGAGATATACCATGTTCTTGGATTGGAAGAATCAACATTGTGAAAATGACTCTACTACACAATGGGGTTGTTTTAAAATACATTTTTCTTGTATCCAGTCTTAACTCCTCCCCCACCCCATAAGGGAAAACAGCTTTGTAGCCTTCGCTTTTGTCAGTGAATTTCCTCCAAACACTAGAGCAATGAAAGAAGCAGAGAGGCACAGTGGCCTGGCCTGCATTCTGGGAAGCCTGACCCTACTCTTTCATTCACTACTTATTTGCTGGGTGTAGGTCCCTGGCCTTTGTCATTGTCAGTTACTCTGCTGCAGCCTGAGGGGCCCAGCTAAAAGGTTTCCAATATCCCTTCCAGCTCTGCAGCCGTGGTTGGTGCATAAATATGTACTGTGTACCTAGCATGCTTTTCTTTTTTTTTTTTTATTACTCATCAATTTTATACACATCAGTGTATACATGTCAATCCCAATCGCCCAATTCAGCACACCACCATCCCCACCCCACTGTGATTTTCCCCCCTTGGTGTCCATACGTTTGTTCTCTACATCTGTGTCTCAACTTCTGCCCTGCAAACCAGTTCATCTGAACCATTTTTCTAGGTTCCACATACATGCGTTAATATATGATATTTGTTTTTCTCTTTCTGACTTACTTCACTCTGTATGACAGTCTCCAGATCCATCCACGTCTCAACAAATGACCCAATTTCATTCCTTTTTATGGCTGAGTAATATTCCATTGTATATATGTACCACAACTTCTTTATCCATTCATCTGTTGATGGGCATTTAGGTTGTTTCCATGAACTGGCTATTGTAAATAGTGCTGCAATGAACATTGGGGTGCATGTGTCTTTTTGAATTACGGTTTTCTCTGGGTATATGCCCAGTAGTGGGATTGCTGGATCATATGGTAATTCTATTTTTAGTTTTTTAAGGAACCTCCATATTGTTCTCCATACTGGCTGTATCAATTTGCATTCCCACCAACAGTGCAAGAGGGTTCCCTTTTCTCCACACCCTCTCCAGCATTTGTTGTTTGTAGATTTTCTGATGATGCCCATTCTAACTGGTGTGAGGTGATACCACATTGTAGTTTTGATTTGCATTTCTCTAATAATTAGTGATGTTGAGCATCTTTTCATGTGCTTCGTGGCCGTCTGTATGTCTTCTTTGGAGAAATGTCTATTTAGGTCTTCTCCCCATTTTTGGATTGGGTTGTTTGTTTCTTTAATATTGAGCTGCATGAGCTGTTTATATATTTTGGAGATTAATCCTTTGTCCGTTGATTCATTTGCATATATTTTCTCCCATTCCGAGGGTTGTCTTTTCGTCTTATTTATGGTTTCCTTTGCTGTGCAAAAGCTTTGAAGTTTCATTAGGTCCCATTTGTTTATTTTTGTTTTTATTTCCATTACTCTAGGAGGTGGATCAAAAAAGATCTTGCTGTGATTTATGTCAAAGAGTGTTCTTCCTATGTTTTCCTCTAAGAGTTTTATAGTGTCCAGTCTTACATTTAGGTCTCTAATCCATTTTGAGTTTATTTTTGTGTATGGTGTTAGGGAGTGTTCTAATTTCATTCTTTTACATGTAGTTGTCCAGTTTTCCCAGCACCACTTATTGAAGAGACTGTCTTTTCTCCATTGTATATCTTTGCCTCCTTTGTCATAGATTAGTTGACCATAGGTGCATGGGTTTATCCCTGGGCTTTCTATCCTGTTACATTGATCTATGTTTCTGTTTTTGTGCCAGTACCATATTGTCTTGATTACTGTAGCTTCGTGGTATTGTGTGAAGTCAAGGAGTCTGATTCCTCCAGCTCCGTTTCTTTCCCTCAGGACTGCTTTGGCTATTCGGGGTCTTTTGTGTCTCCATACAAATTTTAAGATGATTTGTTCTAGTTCTCTAAAAAATGCCATTGGTAATTTGATAGGGATCGCATTGAATCTGTAGATTGCTTTGGGTAGTATAGTCATTTTCACAGTGTTGATTCTTCCAATCCAAGAACATGGTATATCTCTCCATCTGTTGGTATCATCTTTAATTTCTTTCATCAGTGTCTTATAGTTTTCTGCATACAGGTCTTTTGTCTCCCTAGGTAGGTTTATTCCTAGGTATTTTATTCTTTTTGCTGCAATGGTAAATGGGAGTGTTTCCATAATTTCTCTTTCAGATTTTTCATCATTAGTGTATAGGAATGCAAGAGATTTCTGTGCATTAATTTTGTATCCTTCAACTTTACCAAATTCATTGCTTAGCTCTAGTAGTTTTCTGGTAGCATTGTTAGGATTCTCTATGTATAGTATCATGTCATCTGCAAACAGTGACAGTTTTACTTCTTCTTTTCCAATTTGTATTCCTTTTATTGCTTTTTCTTCTCTGATTGCCGCAGCTACGACTTCCAAAACTATGTTGAATAATAGTGGTGAGAGTGGACATCCTTGTTTCATTCCTGATCTTAGAGGAAATGCTTTCAGTTTTTCACCATTGAGAATGATGTTTGCTGTGGGTTTGTCGTATATGGCCTTTATTATGTTGAGGTAGGTTCCCTCTATGCCCACTTTCTGGAGAGTTTTTATCAGAAATGGGTGTTGAATTTTGTCAGAAGATTTTCTGCATCTATTGAGATGATCATATGGTTTTTATTCTTCAATTTGTTAATATGGTGTATCACATTGTTTGATTTGCATATATTGAGGAATCCTTGTATCCCTGGGATAAATCCCACTTGATCATGGTGTATGATCCTTTTAATGTGTTGTTGGTTTCTGTTTGCTAGTCTTTTGTTGAGGATTTTTGCATCTATATTCATCAGTGATATTGGTCTGTAATTTTCTTTTTTTGTAGTATCTTTGTCTGGTTTTGGTATCAGGGTGATGGTGGCTTCATAGAATGAGTCTGGGAGTGTTCCTTCCTCTGCAATTTTTTGGAAGAGTTTGAGAAGGATAGGTGTTAGCTCTTCTCTAAATGTTTGATAGAATTCACCTGTGAAGCCATCTGGTCCTGGACTTTTGTTTGTTGGAAGATTTTTAATCACAGTTTCAATTTCATTACTTGTGATTGGTCTGTTCATATTTTCTGTTTCTTCCTGGTTCAGTCTTGGAAGGTTATACCTTTCTAAGAATTTGTCCATTTCTTCCAGGTTGTCCATTTTATTGACATAGAGCTGCTTGTAGTAGTCTCTTAAGATGCTTTGTATTTCTGCGGTGTCTGTTGTAACTTCTCCTTTTTCATTTCTAATTTTATTGATTTGAGTGCTCTCCCTCTTTTTCTTGATGAGTCTGGCTAATGGCTTATCAATTTTGTTTATCTTCTCAAAGAACCAGCTTTTAGTTTTATTGATATTTGCTATTGTTTTCTTTGTTTCTATTTCATTTATTTCCGCTCTTATCTTTATGATTTCTTTCCTTCTGCTACCTTTGGGCTTTGTTTGTTCTTCTTTCTCTAGTTCCTTTAGGTGTAAGGTTAGATTGTTTACTTGAGATTTTTATTTTTTCTTTAGGTAGGCTTGAATAGCTATAAACTTCCCTCTTAGAACTGCTTTTGCTGCATCCCATAGGTTTTGGGTTGTGTTTTCATTGTCATTTGTTTCTAGGTATTTTTTGATTTCCTGTTTGGTTTCTTCAGTGATCTCTTGGTTATTTAGTAACGTATTGTTTAGCCTCCATGTGTTTGTGGTTTTTACGTTTTTTTCCCTGTAATTCATTTCTAATCTCATAGCGTTGTGGTCAGAAAAGATGCTTGATATGATTTCAGTTTTCTTAAATTTACTGAGGCTTGATCTGTGACTCAAGTTGTGATCTATCCTGGAGAATGTTCCGTGAGAACTTGAGAAGAAAGTGTAATCTGCTGTTTTTGGATGAATGTCCTATAAATATCAATCAAATCTATCTGGTCTATTGTGTCACTTATAGCTTCTGTTTCCTTATTTATTTTCATTTTGGATGATCTGTCCATTGGTGTAAGTGAGGTGTTAAAGTCCCCCAGTATTACTGTGTTACTGTCAATTTCCTCTTTTATAGCTTTTAGCAGTTGCCTTATGTATTGAGGTGCTCCTATGTTGGGTGCATATATATTTATAATTGTTATATCTTCTTCTTGAATTGATCCCTTGATCATTATGTAGTGTCCTTCCTTGTCTCTTGTAACATTCTTTATTTTAAAGTCTATTTTATCTGATATGAGTACAGCTACTCCAGTTTTCTTTTGATTTCCATTTGCATGGAATATCTTTTTCCATCCCCTCACTTTCAGTCTGTATGTGTCCCTAGGTCTAAAGTGGGTCTCTTGTAGACAGCATATATATGGGTCTTGTTTTTGTATCCATTCAGCCAGTCTATGTCTTTTGGTTGGGGCATTTAATCCATTCACGTTTAAGGTAATTATCGATATGTATGTTCCTATGACCATTTTCTTAATTGTTTTGGGTTTGTTTTTGTAGGTCCTTTTCTTCTCTTGTGTTTCCCACTTAGAGAAGTTCCTTTAGCATTTGTTGTAGAGCTGGTTTGGTGGTGCTGAATTCTCGTAGCTTTTGCTTGTCTGTAAAGCTTTTGATTTCTCCATCAAATCTAAATGAGATCCTTGCCGGGTAGAGTAATCTTGGTTGTAGGTTCTTCCCTTTCATCACTTTAAGTATATCATGCCACTCCCTTCTGGCTTGTAGAGTTTCTGCTGAGAAATCAGCTGTTAACCTTATGGGAGTTCCCTTGTATGTTATTTGTCGTTTTTCCCTTGCTGCTTTCAATAATTGTTCTTTGTCTTTAATTTTTGCCAATTTGATTACTATGTGTCTCGGCGTGTTTCTCCTTGGGTTTATCCTGTATGGGACTCTCTGTGCTTCCTGGATTTGGGTGGCTATTTCCTTTCCCATGTTAGGGAAGTTTTCGACTACAATCTCTTCAAATATTTTCTCTTGTCCTTTCTCTCTCTTCTCCTTCTGGGACCCCTATAGTGCAAATGTTGTTGCGTTTAATGTTGTTCCAGAGGTTTCTTAGGCTGTCTTCATTTCTTTTCATTCTTTTTTCTTTAGTCTGTTCCGCAGCAGTGAATTCCACCATTCTGTCTTCCAGGTCACTTATCTGTTCTTCTGCCTCAGTTATTCTGCTATTGATTCCTTCTAGTGTAGTTTTCATTTCAGTTATTGTTTTGTTCATCTCTGTTTGTTTGTTCTTTAATTCTTCTAGGTCTTTGTTAAACATTTCTTGCATCTTCTCGATCTTTACCTCCATTCTTATTCCGAGGTCCTGGATCATCTTCACTATCATTCTTCTGAATTCTTTTTCTGGAAGGTTGCCTATCTCCACTTCATTTAGTTGTTTTTCTGGGGTTTTATCTTGTTCCTTCATCTGGTATATAGCTCTCTGCCTTTTCATCTTGTCTATCTTTCTGTGAATGTGGTTTTTGTTCCACAGGCTGCAGTATTGTAGTTTTTCTTGCTTCTGCTGTCTGCCCTCTGGTCTCTTTTTCTTTTTTTAAAAAAAAAATTAAATTAATTTTTATTGGAGCATAGTTGGTTTGCAACGTTGTGTTAGCTTCTGCTGTACAGCATAGTGAATCAGTTGTATTATTCATATACATATATCCACTCTTTTTTAGATTCTTTTCCCATATAGGTCATTACAGAGTATTGAGTAGAGTTCCCTGTGCTATACAGTAGGCCCTTATTAGTTATTTATTATATATATAGTAGTGTGTGTATGTCAATACCAATCTCCCAATTTATCCTTCCCCCCATTTCCCCCTTGGTAAACATAAGTTTGTTTTCTACATCTGTGACTCTATTTCTGCTTTGTAAATAAGTTCATTTGTACCATTTTTTTAGATTACACATATAAGCGATATCATATATTTGTCTTTGTCTAACTTACTTCACTCAGTATGACAATCTCTTGGTCCATCCGTGTCGCTGCAAATGGCATTATTTCATTCTTTTTATGGCTGAGTAATATTCCATTGTATATATGTATCACATCTTCTTTATCCATTCCTCTGTTGATGGACATTTAGGTTGCTTCCATGTCCTGCTATTATAAATAGTGCTGCAATGAACATTTTCACTTGAATTTTCTGTGCCTCAGTTTCGTCCTGTGAAATGGTGGGTGGGTGGACTAGGGAATCTCAAAGTTCTCTTTGATTTTAGTTGTACTTATAGGCTAAGACTGAGTCTTTTCTGGGCATATTCTCTTTTGGCATACACTTGGAGCAAATCCCAAGGGGAAGGGCTATGGCTAGATGGAAAACTGGGGAAAGTCAGAGTCCTGAGTTCACTTGCCTAATTTGTGAAGGCTTTCTGTAGGAAGGTTATCAGATGTAGTGGTCATCTCCCACCAACTGCCCTCCCCAAACTTGCCCTTCTCTGAGCCATGTATCCAGATGCCTTTTAAGAAGCTTATTCTGTTCTGATACTGCCAAAGGAAATCAGGAGACAGGCAGGCAGACTTGTATATGAACCATCATCCTCTGTGTGCAAAGCCCTGTTCTATAGTATAATGGTTAAGGGTATGGTCTCTGGTGTCACACTGCCTGAATTCAAATCCCAAATCTATTAGTAGTGGCTATGGAGAACTAGGTAAATCACTTAACCTTTCTGCACCTCAGTTGAACAAGTTTTAAAATGTGGTTGACAATAGTACCCACCTCATAGGGTTGTTGTGAGATCTAAGTAAATAAAGAAGAATTTAATGTAGTGCCTCATAAATGTTAGCTATTATTATCATCCTTAGTTGTACAGATAGCTTACTTAGAGAAACAGAATTCATGGATGAGGGTAGAAGTGTGGGACAGAGGTAAGGGCACTTCCTGGCCTGGGAGGCAAGAGGACTAGGCTTCTATTTTTGGCCTGCCACTGGCTTGGTGTGTGACCTAAGTCAAGTCTCTTCCTCTTTTTGGTCTCTTTTTCCCAAAATAGATAATCTTTCTGATCAAATGAACACTTTCTGAGTCAAACAGATTCTGTACAGGCTGTGCACATAGTATAGGAAGGACACAGATTAAAGGCATGATCCAGGTGAGGTGAAGTTAATCCTGAAGACCAGACCAGAGAAAGAGGAACAAACAGACCCTGAGCTAGTAACCTGACCCCTGGCAAAACCACCAAAAAGGCAGAAACTGTCTTTAGGGCTCTGGGCTCTGCTCACTTTCTCCTCCCTTCCCTTCCTTTCCCTTCAGCTTCTGAATATTAACCTGCGTTCTTGCCTCTCTCCCTCTCAGCAAATCCTGCTCTAGGTTGTGCAGGGCAGAGGGACAAAAAGCACTGAATGGAGAAAGACTGCATCATGAATGAGCCTCTAGTTCTAGTCCCAGCTGTTCTAGGAAGCATTCTTGGGGGCCCTAATCTCTTTTTTTTTGCCTCTTCCCAGCCCCCACCCCCTCTACTGTCCCCTCACTCCTTCCCTCTAAGCTTCTGCTGCCCTTGTACATATCTCTATTAGAGGACTTATCAGGCTGTATTGTAATTTTTTATGTCTATCAGCCTCTCCCAGTAGCCTGTGAGCTCAGAGGACTAACTGTGTCCGTCATCTTAGTGGTATCCAGCACTTAACAGAGGGGTGAGTGGTGAGCGGGTGTTTGGCTGATGAACTCACTACCTGCTGGTTTCCTGAGTGAATGGATGAGCAAAGGAGAGAGGGAAGCATGGTCTGAATCTCTACCTGCTGCTCCCTTGGTTTTGTAGCTTAGGCAAGATAAGTATTTTCTCTGGATGTCTGGAGCCTCTCTGTAAAAGGAGAGGCTCAAAGTGATGGACCTTTTTTTTTTTTTTTAAAGATTTGATGAAAGTTCATAATAATGCAGTTGACGAGAAAATTAGTTATTTCTGAGATATACATTTTAAAGTAATAACTAGGATTATTACTTATAACATTATACCAGAACATATAAGATTTTTAGAAATTTCATGTAATGTCTGAAACATTTATATTAACATATTTCCATACAAATAACCCAATGAAAGTTTAGTATTAGTTGTTTTGTTTGTTTGTTTTTTTATACTGCAGGTTCTTATTAGGCATCAATTTTATACACATCAGTGTATACATGTCAATCCCAATCACCCAATTCAGCACACCACCATCCCCACCCCACCGCAGTTTTCCCCCCTTGGTGTCCATATGTCCATTCTCTACATCTGTGTCTCAACTTCTGCCCTGCAAACCGGCTCATCTGTACCATTTTTCTAGGTTCCACATACATGCATTAATATACGATATTTGTTTTTCTCTTTCTGACTTACTTCACTCTGTATGACAGTCTCTAGGTCCATCCACTTCTCAACAAATGACTCAATTTCGTTCCTTTTTATGGCTGAGTAATATTCCATTGTATATATGTACCACAACTTCTTTATCCATTCGTCTGTTGATGGGCATTTAGGTTGCTTCCATGACCTGGCTATTGTAAATAGTGCTGCAATGAACATTCAGGTGCATGTGTCTTTTTGAATTACAGTTTTCTCTGGGTATATGCTCAGTAGTGGGATTGCTGGGTCATATGGTAATTCTATTTTTAGTTTTTTAAGGAACCTCCATATTGTTCTCCATAGTGGCTGTATCAATTTACATTCCCACCAACAGTGCAAGAGGGTTCCCTTTTCTCCACACCCTCTCCAGCATTTGTTGTTTGTAGATTTTCTGATGATGCCCATTCTAACAGGAGTGAGGTGATACCTCATTGTAGTTTTGATTTGCATTTCTCTAATAATTAGCGATGTTGAGCATCTTTTCATGTGCTTCGTGACCGTCTGTATGTCTTCTTTGGAGAAATGTCTATTTAGGTCTTCTGCCCATTTTTGGATTGGGGTGTTTGTTTCTTTAATATTGAGCTGAATGAGCTGCTTATATATTTTGGAGATTAATCCTTTGTCCGTTGATTCATTTGCAAATATTTTCTCCCATTCCGAGGGTTGTCTTTTCGTCTTGTTTATGGTTTCCTTTGCTGTGCAAAAGCTTTGAAGTTTCATTAGGTCCCATTTGTTTATTTTTGTTTTTATTTCCATTACTCTAGGAGGTGGATCAAAAAAGATCTTGTTGTGATTTACGTCAAAGAGTGTTCTTCCTATGTTTTCCTCTAAGAGTTTTATAGTGTCCAGTCTTACATTTAGGTCTCAAATCCATTTTGAGTTTATTTTTGTGTATGGTGTTAGGGAGTGTTCTAATTTCATTCTTTTACATGTAGTTGTCCAGTTTTCCCAGCACCACTTATTGAAGAGACTGTCTTTTCTCCATTGTATATCTTTGCCTCCTTTGTCATAGATTAGTTGACCATAGGTGCGTGGGTTTATCTCTGGGCTTTCTATCTTGTTCCATTGATCTATGTTTCTGTTTTTGTGCCAGTACCATATTGTCTTGATTACTGTAGCTTTGTAGTATAGTCTGAAGTCAGGGAGTCTGATTCCTCCAACTCCGTTTTTTTCCCTCAAGACTGCTTTGGCTATTCGGGGTCTTTTGTGACTCCATACAAATTTTAAGATGATTTGTTCTAGCTCCGTAAAAAATGCCATTGGGAATTTGATAGGGATTGCATTGAATCTGTATATTGCCTTGGGTAGTATACTCATTTTCACAATGTTGATTCTTCCAATCCAAGAACATGGTATATCTCTCCATCTGTTGGTATCATCTTTAATTTCTTTCATCAGTGTCTTATAGTTTTCTGCATACAGGTCTTTTGTCTCCCTAGGTAGGTTTATTCCTAGGTATTTTATCCTTTTTGTTGCAATGGTAAATGGGAGTGTTTCCATAATTTCCCTTTCAGATTTTTCATCATTAGTGTATAGGAATGCAAGAGATTTCTGTGCATTCATTTTGTGTCCTGCAACTTTACCATATTCATTCATTAGCTCTAGCAGTTTTCTGGTGGCACTTTTAGGATTCTCTATGTATAGTATCATGTCATCCGCAAACAGTGACAGTTTTACTTCTTCTTTTCCAATTTGTATTCCTTTTGTTTCTTTTTCTTCTCTGATTGCCGTGGCTAGGACTTCCAGAACTATGTTGAATAATAGTGGTGAGAGTGGACATCCTTGTCCCGTTCCTGATCTTAGAGGAAATGCTTTCAGTTTTTCACCATTGAGAATGATGTTTGCTGTGGGTTTGTCATATATGGCCTTTATTATGTTGAGGTAGGTTCCCTCTATGCCCACTTTCTGGAGAGTTTTTATCAGAAATGGGTGTTGAATTTTGTCAAAAGCTTTTCTGCATCTATTGAGATGATCATATGGTTTTTATTCTTCAATTTGTTAATATGGTGTATCACATTGATTGATTTGCGTATATTGAAGAATCCTTGCATCCCTGGGATAAATCCCACTTGATCATGGTGTATGATCCTTTTAATGTGTTGTTGGATTCTGTTTGCTAGTCTTTTGTTGAGGATTTTTGCATCTATATTCATCAGTGATATTGGTCTGTAATTTTCTTTTTTTGTAGTATCTTTGTCTGGTTTTGGTATCAGGGTGATGGTGGCCTCATAGAATGAGTTTGGGAGTGTTCCTTCCTCTGCAATTTTTTGGAAGAGTTTGAGAAGGATAGGTGTTAGCTCTTCTCTAAATGTTTGATAGAATTCACCTGTGAAGCCATCTGGTCCTGGACTTTTGTTTGTTGGAAGATTTTTAATCACAGTTTCAATTTCATTACTTGTGATTGGTCTGTTCATATTTCCTGTTTCTTACTGGTTCAGCCTTGGAAGGTTATACCTTTCTAAAAATGTGTCCATTTCTTCCAGGTTGTCCATTGTATTGGCATAAAGTTGCTTGTAGTAGTCTCTTAGGATGCTTTGTATTTCTGCGGTGTCTGTTGTAACTTCTCCTTTTTCATTTCTGATTTTATTGATTTGAGTGCTCTCCCTCTTTTTCTTGATGAGTCTGGCTAATGGCTTATCAATTTTGTTTATCTTCTCAAAGAACCAACTTTTAGTTTTATTGATCTTTGCTATTGTTTTCTTTGTTTCTATTTCATTTATTTCTGCTCTGATCTTTATGATTTCTTTCCTTCTGCTAACTTTGGGTTTTGTTTGTTCTTCTTTCTCTAGTTTCTTTAGGTGTAAGGTTAGATTGTTTACATGAGATTTTTCTTGTTTCTTGAGATAGGCTTGTATAGCTATAAACTTCCCTCTTAGAACTGCTTTTGCTGCATCCCATAGGTTTTGGGTCGTCGTGTTTTCATTGTCATTTGTCTCTAAGTATTTTTTGATTTCCTCTCTGATTTCTTCAGTGATCTCTTGGTTATTTAGTAACGTATTGTTTAGCCTCCATGTGTTTGTCTGTTTTACGTTTTTTTCCCTATAATTCATTTCTAATCTCATAGCGTTGTGGTCCAAAAAGATGCTTGATATGATTTCAATTTTCTTAAATTTACTGAGGCTTGATTTGTGACCCAAGTTGTGATCTATCCTGGAGAATGTTCTGTGCACACTTGAGAAGAACGTGTAATCTGCTGTTTTTGGATGGAATGTCCTATATATATCAATTAAATCTAACTGGTCTATTGTGTCATTTAAAGCTTCTGTTTCCTTATTCATTTTCATTTTGGATGATCTGTCCATTGGTGTAAGTGAGGTGTTAAAGTCCCCCACTATTATTGTGTTACTGTTGATCTCCTCTTTTATAGCTGTTAGCAGTTGCCTTATGTATTGAGGTGCTCCTATGTTGGGTGCATATATATTTATAATTGTTATATCTTCTTCTTGGATTGATCCCTTGATCATTATGTAGTGTCCTTCCTTGTCTCTTGTAACATTCTTTATTTTAACGTCTATTTTATCTGATATGAGTATAGCTACTCCAGCTTTCTTTTGATTTCCATTTGCATGGAATATCTTTTTCCATCCCTTCACTTTCAGTCTGTATGTGTCCCTAGGTCTAAAGTGGGTCTCTTGTAGACAGCATATATATGGGTCTTGTTTTTGTATCCATTCAGCCAGTCTATGTCTTTTGGTTGGGGCATTTAATCCATTCACGTTTAAGGTAATTATCGATATGTATGTTCCTATGACCATTTTCTTAATTGTTTTGGGTTTGTTTTTGTAGGTCCTTTTCTTCTCTTGTGTTTCCCACTTAGAGAAGTTCCTTTAGCATTTGTTGTAGAGCTGGTTTGGTGGTGCTGAATTCTCGTAGCTTTTGCTTGTCTGTAAAGCTTTTGATTTCTCCATCAAATCTAAATGAGATCCTTGCCGGGTAGAGTAATCTTGGTTGTAGGTTCTTCCCTTTCATCACTTTAAGTATATCATGCCACTCCCTTCTGGCTTGTAGAGTTTCTGCTGAGAAATCAGCTGTTAACCTTATGGGAGTTCCCTTGTATGTTATTTGTTGTTTTCCCCTTGCTGCTTTCAATAATTTTTCTTTGTCTTTAATTTTTGCCACTTTGATTACTATGTGTCTCGGTGTGTTTCTCCTTGGGTTTATCCTGTATGGGACTCGCTGCGCTTCCTGGACTTGGGTGGCTATTTCCTTTCCCATGTTAGGGAAGTTTTCGACTACAATCTCTTCAAATATTTTCTCTGGTCCTTTCTCTCTCTCTCTTCTCCTTCTGGGACCCCTATAATGCGAATGTTGTTGCGTTTAATGTTGTCCCAGAGGTCTCTTAGGCTGTCTTCATTTCTTTTCATTCTTTTTTCTTTAGTCTGTTCCACAGCAGTGAATTCCACCATTCTGTCTTCCAGGTCACTTATCCGTTCTTCTGCCTCTAGTTATTCTGCTATTGATTCCTTCTAGTGTAGTTTTCATTTCAGTTATTGTATTGGTCATCTCTGTTTGTTTGTTCTTTAATTCTTCTAGGTCTTTGTTAATCACTTCTTGCATCTTCTCGATCTTTGCCTCCATTCTTATTCCGAGGTCCTGGATCATCTTCACTATCATTCTTCTGAATTCTTTTTCTGGAAGTTTGCCTATCTCCACTTCATTTAGTTGTTTTTCTGGGATTTTTTCTTGTTCCTTCGTCTGGTACATAGCCCTCTGCCTTTTCATCTTGTCTATCTTTCTGTAACTGTGGTTTTTGGTCCACAGGCTGCAGGATTGTAGTTTTTCTTGCTTCTGCTGTCTGCCCTCTAAAGTGATGGACTTTGAAGTACCTTTCAGCTTTTTTTAATTTTTGGCTTTTTTTAATGTATTTACTCAGTTATCAAGATCAGATAATAATAGATTTAAGTTATGTCCTTCTCAAGTATATTTGCATTTAAATAAGAATCAAAGCTTTTTTTGGTACACAGGATAAACTGTGATCTTCCCTAATCCAGATCCTAAACTAGTGGGGTCCAAATTAATGCATTTTTGCTTTGTAAAGGTCCTAAAGATTTGGTGGCAAAGTATATTTTATGTATTTGATTGTGACAAATCTGTAAAAAACCCTGCTTGTGGCTTTGCCTAATCTAGCTTTCTCTCTCTCTCTCTCCATCTCCCTCTCCCTCTCCCTCTCCTTCTCTCTCTCTCTCTCCTCTTCAGCTGGAAATAACTGGCCAGTCCTTTATGCCTTTGTGGCCCCATCTCCTGCTGTGACCATGGAGACTCTCAGCAGCTGTCGGACTACCTTCCTCTCTGAGCTGGTGCCCAATGGTTACCTGGTTCAGGTCTTCCCAGGCCACCCTGAAGTAGGAGGCCTGGCTGGGGAAGTGGGGCTGGAGAAGTCTGAGCAGTGTGACCAAGGTGACTTGAGTCCCAGGGAAGAAAATGGTCAGAACAAGAAGAAAACCAAAGTCAACAAGATCTGGAATTTTGTGAGCTGTAGAAAAGGGGCCTCCAGTCAGAGGAAACGACCCCAGTCCATGATTTTACTGGGAGACCCTTCCAGGCCATCAGAGTTGAAACCCAAAGTCACATTAATGGATCAAATGAAGTCATTCAAGATGTTGAAGCCTTCGACTGGGGTTTCCAAGAATACTGCTCCTAGGGGCAGTAAGGCCCAGCAACCCCAGGAGGTTCTAGGTGTCTACCAGATGAAGAAAGCCCAGGAGGCCCTGAAGCCTTTTTGTTATTCCTACTCGGGACACACTGAAGGCCTGGAGCCCTTCCTTGCAGATGTGCAAAGGCTGGTGCATGACCCCAAGAGGGTGAACCAGAAAGTGTTGGCCTTTGATGACTTTGGCATCCAAGTGGAAGAGGATCCCTGTGAAGAAGAGTCCCCTGAGCAGCCCGGTAGGGGCAGGTGGGCCAGGAGCTACCTGAAACGCATGTTCCCTGGAGACTGTGAGGCCCCATACACATCAACTGGAGACTCCAGAATCCAGGAGCTTCAGCCTGCCATTGAGGCCTCCACCTTGGAAGGGAAAGTGGAAAGGGGCTATGAGGAGAACCCTGGGAACCTGTGTCGAGACAAGGCCGTGCCTTTTGGTAGTGTTGTCAAGTTCTTCAGCAACATGGCTGAGGTGGCCCACAAGTGGCGTGCATTCTCCCGGGAAGAGCTGCAGATGGGCCGCCACTGCAGCAAGGCCTACTTCATCAGTGGTGGCAGTGAAGGCCTCATCATGGAGGGTGCTGCCCCCTGGGCCTCCTTCCCTTTCAACTTGTCCTGCCAGCCCCCAGAGGCTGCACTGTGGGGCAGTGTCATTGGGAGACACCAGCACTGTCACCACAAGGCCTCATAAGCCTCATGCATCTTTGAAATGAGCATTGAGAGCAAGAAGACTTTGGGCCAGGCCTTTGCTGGTCCCTGCACTGTTGCTGCCTTGGTCTCAACCTCGACATCACCTGTCTTTGAGCTCCAGGATGACGCGACTCCACAGAATGGCTGCAGCTGCCATTGTGGCCATAACTTCACCAGGGAGCAGTCCTCCTCAGAGGAGCTCAGCGAAGACACTGAGACTGTAGTCAGCTTCCTTAAGGAAGATGACAGTGCCAGACAGTCTCCCAAGCTGGGCACCTGTGCCAAGAAGGTCACCACCAAAGCTGTTATGGAGAAGCCGAATGAGATGGAGGTGCCGGAGGGCCACAAGGGCCCCAAGGCATCCATGCAGGCAGGGAAGCCCCAGGATTCTGACTTGGATATGAGAGCAGCAGATGCGGAGAGGGAAGCTAGCAAGACCTGTACTGGAGTCCTGGGTACTCAGGTAAGGTGGGAGCTGACGTTTCCAAATCACCATTTGAAACATTCAGGACCCCAGAAGTCAGCTAAACTCTCATGCCCTCCCCATTACCCCACCTTCCATCAGAAATGTCCCGGAAGGAATGCTCCCACCAGTCAGCTGTCTGGGAATTGACTCATCCTAAAACCTCAGGCAATTTTTATCTCTTCCTTGGGCCGAATGCCTGCAGTCACACCTCAGTTCAGCCTTGAACAAAAACTGAAGCTCTGGGAATGCCAGCAGAGTGACTAGGGACATTTAATGATGCTTGAGACAGCCATGATCTCCTATTTTCCTTAGCTGTGGGACATTTCCCTGGTTTTGCCACCCTCTTCTCCCTCACCAACAGGAGCTGATTGCAGAGACTGGTGTCAAGCAAAGCCTCTGGGACTGAGTGTCAGGACACCTGGATTTGTGTCTCAGTTCTGCACCTCGTTGTCTATATGACTTTGAGACAAATCCTTTCATCTTGTTGGACCTCAGTTTCCCTATGGAGGGGAGGGGGCTTTCTTGGTGTCTGCGAAATCTCTAGGCACCTTCTGGTAACAACATTCTGTTGTTTGACCTGAAGAATATAGATAGAGGACAGCCCAATAACATTCTTCTCCCAGCATTCATCGAGTGGTAGCTTTATATCCAGCATCTGTCAGGGCACTGTCACATACACTGTTTTCATTTAATTCTTATAGTAACCTTGTGAGGAAGGAGTGATTATCCTCATTTTACCAGTGAATAAACAAGCTGAGAGAGGTTGAATGACTTATCCAGAGTCATACAGATTGTGACAGTATTTGGATTCAAATCTCACTTTTGACTCCAAGCCTGGTGCTTTTGTCTAGCTGTCTGTAGTATTCAGAGGATTTTACTTGAATGATGGCAAGCAGGTACTCACCATGCCCTCATTCATGGACGAAAAGAAATGTGCTAAAAGTAGTTAGAGGAATGTTGGATAAGTACTAGAAGGGACTATCTGGCTTTGAGACTTAAGAATGTCTTCATAAGGGGATATGCTATAGTTTCTCCAGATAATTTTAGGGCAAAGTATTTTTTAAGGGTAGTTAATTAAAATTCTTCTTCTTGGTGGTGGTGATGGGGTGGTCTATCTTGATAGTTCTCAACCTGTCCTGTCATCTCTCACATCCTACTTTGAGAGAACTTGGGTCCCAGCAGGACAGAAGCAATAAGCCTGCTTTTTCCAAGAAGGACATTAATATGTTTACAAATATTCTCTTTCTATATTTATCATATTTGGTAAGATTTAAGGATATAAAAATTGGCATAATATTATTAGGAGTAAATTTTATTGCAGTGGTTTTAAGACCGACAATCAAGCAAGCAAACAAGCAAGCATACCTAATGATTCCATTAGCTTATAATTGCAGTTGGGGACTGCATGTCCAATGTTACCAGTCGCTAGGAAAAGGGTCACAGATGAGTACAGCACCTCACTAGGTGGCTGTGTGGACTGGGTATGGAGATGCCTTGTAGGTTCTTTAAAAGCACAGGCTTTGGAGTCACAAAGGCTTGAGTGGGATTTTCCCTCTCATCTTTAAAATGGGACAAAGCACTCCCTACCTAAGGGGGATGTTGTTGTATGGCCAGAGTACCTAGTCTAGCACCATTTGTGACACATTGTAGGTTTCCACAAAGTGGTAGCTGTTGTCATTATTAAAATTTGGTAAATTATTAATAATTGTAAACAAGTTTCATCCAGAAAAACAATTTAAGAGAGCACCGTAGCAGCAGCTGGTTAAGGCAGTTGAAGGAAGTGTCTGAGGTCAGGAACCTGGCTTCAGTGTCATGTATACCCTTGAATTTGCTTCTGACCTTGAGACAGATCCTTCCCCTCTCTGGGCCTCAATTTCTCCATATGACCCAGAGAATTTGTACCAGATAATTCCTGAGGCTCTTTCCTCCTTGCCTTTCTCTGGTTCTTTCCTCTCAGCTATTGTTTCTCTGAGTCCAGTGGGAGACTTCTTGCCGCCCAGTGGTTTGTTCTGGATTAGCTCTCCTTGGCAGGCTTCCTGTGCCCTCTGCTAGTTGCTTGGAGATGCTTCCTATCTTTCCTTGGGGTGGTAAACACCAACCCAGACAGGCACTGGTTTCCAAGGAATAAGGAAAGTGGAGTGGAAAAGCTGAATGCCAGGGAGCATTGATGTAGGTCAGGGGTCCTGTTGACCATCTGATCCAATCACTTTATTTTACAGATGATGGGGACACTGAGTCCCACAGGGACAGGATTTCCCCTGACTCACAGAAACTGGAAGGCAAGTGGGATCTGAGAGTTCTAGTCTAGGATCTGCCACAAATTCTACTGACAAACTCCCTTCTCCCTCTGGGTTTTAGCAGCCTCATCTGCCAAATCCTCATCCTTCCCTCAGGCAACTTTCAGGTCCACTATGAGGCTAAATTGAGATAATGGATACAAAAGCAATGCACTGTTAGGTAACAAAAATCACATGATTACCGTGGATCATTATATGCAAATAGAGGTGAAAAACACTGCGTGCAGAATGGCTTAGGTCCTTTTGTGTTTCCCAGGGAAATTGGGCTTTGGCTGGCTTCCTCCAGGGTGTTTTATTTTTGAGGTCTATTCACCCAACCCTACTGAGCTAAGTGACTCCTGCCAACCGGCTCAGATTTGGCTGTGGTCAGCCTGCGGCTGTTCTTGTACCCCAGGATGACGAGGTGCAGCTTCAAGGGGTTGATGTCAGAATGCAGGGATGGGAGGCTTCCCTGGTGGTGCAGTGCTTGAGAATCCGCCTATCAATGCAGGGGACACGGGTTTGATCCCTGGTCCAGGAAGAGCCCACATGCCATGGAGCAACTAAGTCCGTGCGCCACTACTGAGCCTGCGCTCTAGAGCCTGCAAGCCACAACTATTGAAGCCCGCGTGCCTAGAGCCCGTGCTCCGCAACAAGAGAAGCCACCGCAATGAGAAGCCCACGCACCGCAACAAAGAGTAACCCCCGCTTGCCGCAACTAGAGAAAACCCCGCACGCACCAACGAAGACCCAACACAGCCAAAAATCAAATTAATTAATTAATTAATTTTTAAAAAAAGAATGCAGTGATGGGATCTCTTCAGAGTCCTTGATTTGGGGAGTTTATCAAGGGGACTGAAATTTCTCTGTGCCTCACTCCTTGCATTAGGAAAATGAAGAGAATAATATTAATAATTATAGCTAACATTTACACAGTGCTTGTTATGTGCCCAGGCACTGTTCTCAGCACTTTACATGTATGAACTCATTTCATCACACAGCTACCCTCTGAGTCAGGGACTATCTTTAAAATGAGGATGATAATAATACCTACTTTATAGGGGTTTTGTGAAGATGAAATGAGTAAATACACATAAGTGCTTATAGTAGTGTCTGGCCAAGAGTCATTGCACAATAAATGTTAGCTATTTGCTTTAGTTATTAAAAACAAATGTAGCAGGAAGGGACTGTACCTCAAGCTTGTCATTAGCTAAAACCTTATTGAGGATTAGTGGACTACAAATTGAAGAAGGAAGGGGGAGAAAGATAAGCATTCTTTAGATTTGTACAGGACTTTATACTTTGCAGAGTGCTTTCCCATATAAAAATTGATTGCAAAACTAATTATAATTATCATTATTATTATCATTATTTTCATATGACAGACAAGGAACTTGAGGCATGATATATGAGAAACAAAATATTGAAGTTGGAGACAAAATGACTATTATTGAAGTTCTGGCCTGTCAACTAAAAAAATACATAATCTAAAAGTTGAGAATTATGTTTTATTTGGTGGCCTTATGGAGAACTATAGCTCCCAGATAGCTTTGAGGAACTTCAAAAGAAGTAAGGAAGCAGCCAGTATGTGTAGGAGTTTTTGTTGAAAAAACAAACATGTAGTGGAACATCAAAAGATTACTGCTAATCACAAAAAACAGACATCTCAAGTTAATGATTTTAGTGCTTCTCTATGTATGGGAAGATGCAAGAGTCTAGGTTTATTGAAATCATTCCTTTGATATGCATCTTAACTACCTAGAGCCAGTATCCTATTTTTCTCCACCGTGAATTACCACTGGGGGGCAGCTGCAGTGGCTGATGGCTTTATGACCTCAACATTCTTTGTTTACTACAGTGGCAGGCAACATTCCTTGTCCACAGTGCCTCCTCTTGGTCATAAGTTCAACCAACATTTGGGAGGCATCTCATGACCAATTTTGTCCCTGGTCTCTAGGAAGGCTCATTCCTACATCAGACGAGGATTCTATTGATAGGCCATTCAATGCACCTATCACTAATCCTATCTATTTTGGATTAGGCCCTGTTGATAATCTAAAATTCTCTGGATTGCCTCTTTTATTAGTCTGTTATGATCCAGGAAATGTTTTTCTTTGTTGCTTCTTCCCATATCTGGAGTTGCAGTATTACAATTATTTTATGTAGAGTTATACATATGATCAATTGCCTCAAGATATTTAGCCATCATTAATTTTGTCCCTGGTTACACATTGGGAAATGCAAGAGACAGCAATCTTATAAAATAGACAGGATATAAGTAATACAGCTAATAACTGTCATAGTGCAGCAGAGAGAGGCACAAGATATAAATAATATGAAAACATCAAGAAAGAACACATTTAAACAATAATTAGCATAACTGGTTGTAATCTGATCTCAAAAAACTATCAACTCCACAGGTGAGCCAGCTGGAGAAGCCAAATTCTAGAGGGATCACTTAGAGAGAAAAAGATAAATGTTTCATCTTTATTTACAAAAGTATACTTTATTGATTTGTTGTAGGTCATAGTTAGCATAAGAGGAAAGGTTTTCTGGAAAACAAAGATTAAAGCCAGTATATTTCAGAAAAAGAGTCATAAAATTATAAATCATATTTATCAGTTCATTCAATCCCATGAAATTAATTCGTGTTGATCTGGATGAAGTCATCAGATTTTCCATTAGTTTTGTAATTTCTTACCCAGCTTAATGATATCATGTAAAAGTCATCAGAAACTTATATTTGTCAAAAAGTCCTTTTTATGAATCTTCTTAAAGATCTTCATTTTGTAAAAGCATCAGAGTAAAACAATGATTGTCTATAAATGACAGAAGACTTAAAATGATATGGCTAAAGATTTGATTATAATGCAATTTACAAGGAATTTGGATACAACATTTTAAGATAACTAGAATTATAACTGATAACATTATACCAGGACATATCAGATTTTTAGGAATTCCATATAACTTTTGAAATATCTATATTAATGACATTTACCCATACAATGTAACTAAGAAGATTTTATCACCACTTATTAAACAATGTTTCCCACATAATTTAGCATACCAAACGAATCTAATCAGTTTAGTATCATCTCTCTTTGGGATATTTCAGGGGACTTTTGAAGCATCCCAAAGTTAGCTGGAGGTCAAAAGAACTTTATTTAGAATTTGACTTGGGGAAGTTTGTCAAAGATATTAAAAGGTTTTAAAACACTTGGTCAAATAAGATCATAGAATAGATAACTAGTAAAAGCCTACTTATAGCACAGGGAACTCTACTCAATACTCTGTAATGGCCTATAGGGGAAAAGAATCTAAAAAAGAGTGGAGCAAATTCCCTGGCGGTCCAGTGGTTAAGACTATGCACTTCCACTGCAGAGGTGCAAGTTCCATCCCTCTGGATGGGGAACTAAGATCCGTGGCACGGCCAAAAAAATAATTAATTAATTAATTAAATAAAAGAGAGTGGATATATGTATGTGTATAACTGATTCACTTTGCTGTACACCTGAAACTAACACAATATTGTAAATCAACTATACTCCAATAAAAAATTTGAAAAAGAAAGGATCATAGGCCACTATGAAACAATACTTATTTATTCAACCAAAGTGACAATAAAAGATTTTAATGCAGATGCAGATCATTTAGAAGGCAAGGAAACTCACAATCTGTTATCAAATGTAGCTCAACATTCCAAGAAAACTTTGTTCTCTTAACAAAGAAAACCAAACTCTATAGTCTTGCACTAGCCCACCTTCAGTAACAAAATTTACTTACCTAGTTAAACTTAATCTAATCCCAGCCTGAGTTTGTACAAAGCTCTCATCTCCGTGCTCCCATTTTACAAACCTCCCATAACTTTTTGTTTCTATATTAGTTTATCCCATGTTTTCTTTCCCTTCCAAAAACAGCCAGCTTTAGGAAAATATCACTTTCTTCCCCTAAACAAAATACATTTCTATTCTTCATACCATCTTTTGCTGAAAATACACATCCTACTTTCCTTGCATGCTATCCCAGTAGCTTTAATTACACATTTTACAATTTTAACCCTTAAATGTCTTAATCTTTAGTGAAAACTGACAAGCAAGTAATTGTGAATTCTGTCACATCAGCATTGTCTGATTGCCAAACTTTTGAACATTCCATAACCTCTAGAAACATCCATCTTCTCATAGCATAATTTCTTTCCTCAATGTGGTACAAGACATGTCTAATACACCCAAATATCTCTAGTTTCCCTCTCATAAGGAGATAAAAATAGGTAAACTTAGACTTTTTTAGCACTAAATGATCCAGTATTTTATCTTATTTGAAATGACCTGGATATTTAATGAATTCTATAATTTTACTTGACAAAACTGAAAAGTTTCAAGTTACCAAAAATCTGGAGAAAACTATTTTAGATAGGCATAACCAAAACAATTATTCCTAAAGAGTTCACCTGTAAACTCATATCTCATTTACCTTTATTTTAAAACTTAGGAAAATATCATTATACCAAGTTATTTTTTTCCTTGCTGACAAACTCTGCAATAGAAATAACATGAACTTATTGACATTGAGTAAACCTAGGTACACCAAAAGTAAGACATGTCTGTATTGATTAAACCAACAAGCTTAAACTAGCTTTAATACCAGATATTAATTTAATTATTGAATATTTCCTACATTAAGTGAACCTGAAATTCATTCTGGTCAGTTTTCTTTATATTTAGAAATATTTAATTTGTAAATAGAACTCTTTTATAAATTTAATTTTGATGATATTATCTGGTGGTAAAGACATATCATATGTATAATATACACACAGATGTATAAACAGGCAAAACTAGTGAACTCATAGCTTCACTTTAACACTTAGTTATTAATAAGGTATTAGAATATAAACTTAGTAGTTTATAAAAGTTGGAATAAGTTAAATTTGCTTGCTCAGATGACTAAGGCTTTACTATTTGTGGAAAAGACTATTAAGATTTGTATTTGTCCTTGATAAATCCTTAGGGAAGCTGTGAATTAGATTTTGGGTGAGGGAGCCTTTCCAGTGGTTTGAGTTTTAAAAGGTGGGGGATTCCCTAGTGGCGCAGTGGTTGAGAATCTGCCTGCCAATGCAGGGGACACGGGTTCAAGCCCTGAGCTGGGAAGATCCCACACGCCACGGAGCAACTAAGCCCGTGTGCCACAGCTACTGAGTCTGCGCGTCTGGAGCCTGTGCTCCGCCACAAGAGAGGCTGCGATATTGAGAGGCCCGCGCACCGCGATGAAGAGTGGCCCCCGCTCTCCGCAACTAGAGAAAGCCCTCGCACAGAAACGAAGACCCAACACAGCCAAAAATAAATAATAAATTAATTAATTAATTAAAAAAAAAGTAACAAATGTTCAAGTACAATTGGTGTCTTTAAAAAAAAAAAAAAGGTGGCTTTATTTCCTTTTCCCCCCCCCTTTGGTTTCAGGTTTTACCTGATTGAACTTATTAGGCTCAGTCTCAGGTCGTTGTGGGCTGTATTTACATTTCTGATTTGTAGAGATTTGCAAGACGAAGACAGTCGCTTTTAATTCCCCAAAGAACTGGTCTGCCACCGAAATGATATTGAAAGATTGATTTGCCCAACTATATTTTCTTTAATTTACTTTTTTATATAAGTGAGAAGATTTCCAACTAAACTGAAAATCAAGGATCCTATGTTCTAGAACTTTAGGGTTCAATTTATCATGCCTTCAAAAGTTTGCACAAGGCATTCAACAAGGCCCTCTTTCTGAATGCACAGGTTAAACCCAGAGCAAGAATCTGTATTTCTCTGTTATTACTTTTATTAGCCTCTGCATATTAGCTTCCAGTTTTTATTTCATATTGTGTGGGCTCAGGTAAGCCTGTTAGTTTCTTTTAGTATGTTTAATTAATATTGTCTGAAGGGCAGATTTATATGCCGTGTCTTATAATACTTGGTGGGGGAGGCATTCCCCAGTGAGACATAACGTCTATCCCACAATATAGTTAGGCAAAAGAGATGTAAGCATCTTATATAAAGCCCATTTAAATATACCAATTTATATAAACTTTCATCTCAATTCTATCAACTTCCGTAGCTTTAACTTTAGTTGCCATTAGGATCCTATCAACTAGCCTTGGTTTTACATGGAATCCAGAAACCTTTCTTTTCAACCCGTGACCATTTTATCTGTTTTTGTATAAAAGGCTCTGGGGTCTCCAGTGAGGGTTTGAGCCAAGGGACTCAGGCCCTTTTGTCAGTCTTTTAACTTGATTAATTGGTCTGTTGTCCCAAGCAATTGTTGGTCAGGTATCTCAATGTAATTTTCTTCCAGCTTTTAAAACATATATATATGTTTTAAAAGCTGGAAGAAAATTATATTTATATTTATACTTACATTTATATTTATATAAAACTGAAGTAAATAGAGCAGACTTGTTTGAGGCCCTTTAATATTAGGAACCAATGGGGGGTCCCTTTAGCCATTTCAACCTTATGTATTATTGTAACAGAACTTCAGAACCTTTTGTTTTAATACCATTAATATCTGTTTTATTTATCCCTTTACCTAATAACCATCTAAAGATTTCTTCAGCCTTTTGGGATGAGTCATTTTAATATTTCCACCTTGTTGGGAAGAAGTCTCTAGACTTTCTCCCCAGTTTTTTCTTATTTCCCTGTTAATCAAACTAATTAACATTAATTATCCTAACGTTTTTATTTACCTCTGTAAGACCCTTTATGGTGAAGCTTCCTAAGCTGGTTTATCTTGTGTGTTTTAAATTAAGGAAGTCCTTAGGTTAGCCATTTATATATATATATATATATATATATATATGGAGGGGTGGGCAGGACACTCCTTGAGTGAGCAAGGCTGCCCCCCTGCTTGTGGGTTCTGCTATCCAGACCCTCAAGGACACTTGATAAAAGAAGAGGAAAGTCCAAAATTAGTACCATATCAAGGTGTTTCTGAACACATCAAACTGTGAAGTTGATTCTATAGGAGTCCCAATTTGGGAACCAGGTAGTGTATTTTCCTTAAAGACATTATAGGCTAAAGATAACGTAACCTTAATTCAGGATGCCTTTGTCAAAGTACAATTGGCTGCCTTCCACCTTGCTTTTCTTACCCTCTTACAGGTCTGGGGGCCCTTACCCCTGTCCTCTAAGCTTAAAGCTGCTTAGTTCTGGTATCACCCCAAGTTCAGTTTCCAGAAGGCTGTGTCCTCCTGTATTGGGTAGAATTGTGTCCCACAAAATCTTCAAGTCCTAATCCCCAATACCTGTGACTGTGATCTTATTTGGGAATAAGGTGTTTGTAGATGTAATCAAGTTAAAATGAGGTCATACTGGATTAGTTTGGGCCCTAATCCAATGACTGATATCTTTATGAGAATAGAGAAATTTGAACACAAAGACATAGGGAAGAAGGCCATGGGATGATGGAGGAAGAGGTTGGAGTGATGTACCTGCAAGCCAAGGAATGCCAAGGATTGCTGGGAGTTACCCGGAGCTAGGAGGCAAGGAAATATTCTCCCCTAGAGACTTCATAGAGAGCATGTCCCTGCTGACACCTTGATTTCAGACTTCCAGCCATCAGAGCTGTGAGAGAAGAAATTCTGGTTGTTTTAAGCCACCCAGTTTGTGGTGATTTGTTATGGCAGCCCTAATAAATCATGTCCCTCAAACTATAGGTCTGGCCCCAGGTACAGTCTAGAAAGCAATCTGATTAGGCTAATTCATATGGAGGTCTGTTTTCATCCTCACAAAGAATGGTGAACCCCTACCCCCACAATGATGTTGAAATTAGTGGACTGTCAGCCATTGTGACCAATGAGGTGGAGATGTTCAGGTCATATAGATTAAAGAGGATTTAGGGGCAAGTATCCCCAAAATCTTAGTGTAGAGCTTGACTGCATGCTCTGTAGGTATCTCCCCTTCCCTCTATCTAGAATCAAAATAATTCAATGATCCAGTCCCTTCCATTGCTGGGCCTCAGTTTTTTTTCCATCTGTTTAATGAGGGAGTTAGATTATATGACTATAAGAAGCCTTCTAGCTCTAGCAGTTTATGGATCTAGGAGACAGAGTTAGTAAGTTAGGATTAAGGAGAATTTTACAAAACAACCTTGAGATCATGTCTCACTATTCATACAGATTCACTACAGTCACTTGTACCTTCTACTGCTCTATTTTCAGTGCTACCCAGTGATTTTGCTGTGCATAAGAATGAACTGACTTCAGTAACTTGTCTCAGCCCTTGGAAATTGGGTTACCAATTTGGCAGAGAACCTTACCTGTGTTGTCCTAAAACAAATAGACTGCCAGATATTTCTCCAGCAAAGATGGGTTTATTTGCAATCAGCAGAGAAATGCAATTCATGGTCTGCAACCCTGGCAAGCCATGTGCAGGTCCCTTCACGGAAAGGGAAGGAGAACATTTTTGTACAGGAGAAAAGGAAGTTGGGAGGGCTATAGTAAACAAAGAGTCCATGGCTTTTCATTGGCTGAGTCCTTGCCAGGAAAGAAGAGGAGTCTTTCTTCTTCCTTTTGAGCGTTGCTATTGTTACTGAACCAAACTTGGGCCTGCTCGCCTGACAGGCAGCAAAGCCAATCTACTGACAGTGGGTTGTGGTGAAGGAAATATAGCATTTATTACAGGTGTCAAGCAAGGAGAACTGGCAGCTCATGCTCAAAAGACCTGAACTCCTAATGGCTTTCAGGGAAGGGTTTTCAAAAGCAATGTGAGGGATGGGGTCACAGGGTGCTTGATCAACTTGTGGACATCCTTCTGATTGGTTGTTGGTGAGTTAACAAGGTAGTATTTCAGGAGTCAACGTCATCAACTTTCTGGTTTCAACTGGTCTGTGGGCTACATGCTTGTGATCAGCATGCAGTCAACTTCCTCAAAGCAACTTATGAATGTGCATCAGACTTATCTTTACCTTTGTGACTGATTTATTAAGTTATGGCTACTTTTCTGGCTGACTGTCCTATCTTTGTTTCTCCATTCTTTACCCCCAAACTTACCTGCTAGGGCCTGTTCTTTATTCCATATGGAGGGCCTAGGAAGTCACAGTGTACTTACATAGCCTCATTTCCCAATCAAAAATAAGCAGGGAGGGAGAGTTCCCTGGCGGTCCAGTTAAGACTTCACGCTTCCACTGCAGGGGGCATGGGTTCAATCCCTCATCAGGGAACTAAGATTCCACATCCCACATGCCATGCTGCGTGACCAAATAAATAAATAAAAAATAAGCAGGGACACAGAGGGTTAAGGGCCTACACAGCCTTCTCAGTTTCACTATCATTACAGGGCATGAGAGCTCCCCTTTCGGGTCCCTCAACTCTATCTAACTGAGGTTTCTGTTTACTAATTTTTTTTTTTTTACATTTTTCCCTTTTGATCAAGCTCTTTCTCTGAAAGCATCACTGATCAACAATCAGGTTTTCTAGTTTCAGTGGCTTTTTGTCCCTCAATGCCAGGAAGGACCTTCCCTGGGTGTAGTGTCTCTCATGTTGGAGGGAAAGTGTACAAACTGGAAACCTATCATGGTCACATTCCAGTACAAAAAGGAGTAGGAGGGAGAACTCACAGGCACTGTTTATCTAAAGTCCATATGTTATGAAGATCATAGACATTGCAGATCATCTGAAGCCTTATGCTATCATCAAAGGTTTGGTGACAAACTTCCAACAGTCCTGGTCTGAATATCTTGGGAAAGTTGTCTCATCAGATGCCATTTGCTTCAATTCGGGGAATTCTTTACTTTCAGGTCAACAGGTCCAGTCAGGGTTTGGTGCTTTCTTTAGGTGTGTCATGTGAATCCAAGAGTTTGTACCTTGGAGTTTGGTGGCACGAGGGTTATACCTGATAGGGGCCTCTCCAGCGAGGTTAAAGAGAGTTCTTCTGGAGGTGGCTTTTCCAATAGACAAAATCTCCAGGTTGTAAGATGTGATGCTTAAGGTCTCCATCTCCCAAGAGTGCACTATGAAACGATTGCTCTATCGAAACGTGGTTATTTTTAATGGAAGAAATTAAGCCTTTGCAATATTGGAGTATGTCTCCTTTTATCACTTGTAGTTCAAAAGATGCAGGAACCAAGTGCATTGGTGTCCTGTGATTGTCTCAAAGGGTGATAATTTATGAGTTCCAAAAGGGGTGGATTTGAGATTTAGAAGGACCAAGGGCAACCCTTTTGGCCAAGGTATTTGGAAGGCCTCTACAAGTTTTGCCAAGTGAGTCTTAATAATGCTATTTGTGCTTTTGACTAAAACAGAGGATTGAGGGTGGTAAGCACAGTGAAACTGTTGTAAAACCAGCCAAACAGCACAGACTTGTCGAAGTTACTGGCCAGTAAAATGAGTTCCTCAATCACTATGATGTTTGAGAGGAGTTCCCCAGATAGGGATAATCTTTTCCAAAAGGACTTCAGCCATAGGAGAGGCAGTAGACTGTCTGCAAGGGAAAGCTTTAGTCCATTGTGAAAACATACAGGCCATGACTAAAACATATTTATACCACGAGATGGAGGATGTTGTATGAAATCCATTTGCCAGAGTTCAAATGGTCCATTAGGCAGTTTAAAATGTCTGGGAGAGTATGAACAGGCTTCACTGGGTTGTATTTTGGACAAGTGAGACAAGTGAGGTAGGTACGTTTTGTGGGCTTGTTAATGTTTCCTCACTAATATTGATTCATGAAGGCTATCATTTTGTCAGTAGACCGATGGTTTAATGCATGTACAGTGGTGAGGGGTGGGAATTTTAGAGTGTCCGGTAGGACTGGGTTGTTATTTGGTCTAAAACAGAGCTTTCTCTTTTTAGCAATCAACAATTGTTGAATCTCCAAACTTGTTTTTCTTTTTCTCTGGCCAATTGTTAGGCTTCTCTAGCCAATTTTTCTAAGTTATTGTTTGGGTAAATATCCCTTTGGACAATGACAGTGGTTCAGATGCTGTTGGTCCCTTTAAAGGCAACATTCCCAGTGGAAATATCAAAAAGGTAATTTCACTTAGCTTCTAAAGAGTCAAGTTAAAACTATGCCCCAGAATCTTAATAATAGCTAAAGAGGCAGTAAAGGTATTGCATTCAATGATTCCTGAACATAAGGGCCATTTTTTGTGGGGGATATTTTAAATTTTATTTCCACTGGAAATAAGGAAGCCAAGCTGCTTCCACAGGATTTCAAAACAATGAGCTACTCCAAAAGCATATCTACTATCAGTATAAATATTGGCATTTTTGTCCTTGGCTAAAGTACAATCCCCCTTGTAAGAGCATATAATTCAGTCTGTTGGGCCAAAGTAGCCAAAGGGAAAGATGCTGCCTCATCAACATCAAAAGGAGTTGTAATAGCACACCCATTGTTACCTTTTAAATAAGAGCCATCAGTGAAACATGAGAAGTCACTGTTACCCAAAGGGAATTTCCTATAAAGTCTCACAAGGAGTCAGTTAAACTGTTGTAAGGGACTTCATCTGTGACAGAGGACAGAAGAGTAGCTGGGTTAAAGTTATCACAATGTAATAGAGTTATGTGAGGAGTGGTTAACAAAAGGCCTTCATAGGGGGTGAGGCGGCTGACTGAGAAATTTGTGTGATGAGCATTCAGGAGAGCTTCTACTCATGAGGTACAAAAATGGTTAAAGGTGATATCACAACGATTTTCTCTGTAGCCATATTCAAAAGTGGTTTGGGCCATAATGGCTCTAAGGCAAAGAGGTTATCCCCATGTCACAGGGTCCAGTCGCTAGCTATAATACCCTATGGGTCAATGGTGGTCCCCAGGTTTTTGAATGAGCACCCTAAGGGCATTCCCTTCCTTTTCATATGCAAAAAGAAAAATAGAATCTGATCATTGGGATGGCCAAGGGCAGTTGCATTCATCAAACTCATCTTTAAGGCCTTGAAGTCTATGTGGTCTCACTCTTCCCATAAAACTGGGTCCTGGGTTGTTATTGTTGAGTAAAACATATAGAGGCTTGGCCATAAGAGAGAAATTTGAATCCAATTTGGGCAATAACCAACAAACTGGAGAAAACCTCACAGTTTGTGCTTAGTTTTGGATTTGGGGAAGCTTAGGATGCCATGAAGTCTATTGTGATCTAGGTGTAGCTCTTGTTCTGGTATCAGATGCCCTAAGTATTGAACCTGGGTTTGGGCAAACTCCAGTTTTTCTTTGTCAGCCTTATGTCCCTTTAAGGCTAAAAGCTTTAGCAAGTGGATGTTGTCTTCCTGTGAGGAGGCTTGAGAAGGAGACCAAAGAAGCAAATTATTTACACATTGCAACAAAGTAGAAACTCTAGGGAACTTTATACCACCCAGACCAGCCTTTAGGATTTTTGACAAATAAGCATTCTCAGAAAACCCCGATGCATTACTGTCCATGTGAGTTGTTTTTCTTCCCAAATGAAGGCAAAAAGGCATTAGCTAGCTTCATCAACTGGAATACTAAAGAATGCACTGCATAAATCAATTACAGTCAAAATTAGCTTCAGGTGGGAATGGATGTTAGTAAACTATGAAGATTAGGAACAACAGGGTGTCAGGGAATAACAATGTTATTTATTGCCGGACAAACCTCCACCCTCGGCCCTTAGGTCTTCTCACCAGTAAAATGGGAGTGTTACAGGAGCTAGTACAAGGGATAATGAGGCCTTGAGACTTATAATGTTCCATTATGGGCGTTATGCCTTGAAGGGATTCTTTATTTATAGGTTATTGATTAATTCTGAGAAGAGGTTTTGAGGTATCTATTTGAAGCTTGATGGGAGGTGCGCTGTGAATTTTGCCAATCAGTTGGAAATTTTGCCCGTAAGGAATGTAGTGGCTGATTCAAGAGGGACAAATAATCAGTGTTTCCAGAATCAGCTCTAGTACTGTAAAAAATGGAACAAATAAAAGATGTCAAAGTGTCATTTAATTCACCTTGTTTGTTACTTTATGACTATTGTCAAATTCTAGAATTATTTCCACCGTTTGGGAGAAAGAAATTCTGACATGATATTTCTCTAAGAACTCTCAGCCTAATAAATGGGTAGAGGTGGAGGAACTAAAGAGAAAATGTTTAGGAGGGTTTAGGTTTCATTTAGGACCCTTCATTTGTTGGAGTTGATGATTAAGAATTTAGACAGTTTTCCTTGGAGGTGGCTCATCTAGAGTATGAGAGAGCTGTTTTGCCAGATTAACTAAATCTGGAGTGGACATAGTTTCCCATTCCATTCTGGTCCTTTTTCCTAGAAGAGAAAGGTCCCAGTTCAGTCCATTAAAAAACAGGGTGTTAAGAGCTACCTGGTGAATTCAACATCTCAAGGAAGACCAGAATTTTCTTTAAAAACAATCTCATGAACAAGTTCATCAGATGTTTGTGTGCAAGCCTGAATTGTGTTCTCATCAATAGGCTTTGGAAAAGCTCTAGGAATTGCCCAGTGAGGTTGCCTAGTGATTGCTCAAGCCTGATCATATAAGTTAGTGGGCTTGTCTCCCAGTTGTAATTGTAGAGACCTTTCAGGATATTCCCAATTAGTGGTTTTCATCAAATGCCAGGCTGGCCTTCACTGACAAGCATATAAACTAGCTGATGGAAATCAGGAAAACCAGGTTGATAAGTTTAAATGACTATATTAAATTCCTCAGCAAGTCTGTGAGGCTCTTCAGTTACTTTGGGAAAAATCTTTGACTATGGCTTGCAGTTCACCTTTAGTCCAGGCAATATAAGAAATTAAAGGTCTAGCTTCTGGATCCTCAGAAAGTTTAATCTTAAAGGGACAGGTTCTGACAAGTTCAGAGGAAAAGGGTGTGGGGAAAGTTTCAGAGAAAAATGGAAGTTTGGTGATGGAATTACTATGGGGGAATTGAAGGTATAGAGGAGGTGTGGACTGTGTAGAAGGGAAGGAGGAAGATGTTGCCGGATATGGAGTCTGTCCATGAGAAGTGGAGGGAGAGACAGAAAAGATGGTATCAGAGGCCAACCCTGAGACAAAGAAGCCAAGGAAGAAGAACCTGAGGCTTTGGGAGCCATTTTATCTTTCTTTAATCATTTGTTTGCCACAGTTCATCTTAAATTATTATTTTCCACAGAGGCAATTGTAGATTCCTGATAATGTTGGGAAACCTCAAAATACCAACCGAAATAAGCATTCCACTCAGTTCTGGAAAATTTTAGGCTATTGTAGTCCAATTTGGTTTTAAGGAAATTAAGTTTGGGGATTTCAAAAGTTTCCCATAATGGCCAATGGTATTCTAAATTGCCTTTAGTCAGGTTGGTCCATTTAGTTAGAAATGCATATGAGGAAGGACCACAGTTTTAAAACATAAAATTGCCAGAGTCCCTGTAATAGAGGGTGCCCTCAAAATACTTAGGATTCCATTTATTAGAGGTTTTTCTCTAGAGTAAAGGACAATTTTCAAACAGTTCAAATGGCTTACAGCACCAACAGCTCAATCTAAACAGCTTGCAAGCTTGAATACCAGCCAATTCTAAGGAAACAGCTTGGTCCCAGAGGAGCCAGGCCAAAGGCTTTTTCATCCAGTTTCCAGATAACAGCCCCTGTTTCAAAGTAATAGGCTGAAAGCTAAAAAAAAACCATCACAGTTTCAGAGAAGCAGCTCCTTTTTCTGGAGGAATTGGGCTGAAGGACTTTTTAACTAGTTTCTGTTTAAACAGTCTGATCTTAAAATCAGAACAAATTGCCAAATACTTGTATACAGAACCAGGTCTTAACCAGAAAGATGAAACCTTAAAATAGATCCCAAATGAAGCCTGGAAGTCTCAAACACAAAGAGCTCAGATCCAGGAGAAAGACAAACTTTCAAACTCCAGGGTTGGGGAGAAAGCAGTGAATGAGTGTGGGCTCAATTGTGGGCACCACACCTGTTTGCTCACCAACTCCATTGCTGTTAGTGGTCTTCTCTGGTCCATGTTTAGGCCACCAAAATGTCCTGAAATAAAAATACTGCCAGATAATTCTCCATCAAAGATGGGTTTATTCTGGATCAGCAGAGAATTGCAATTTGGGGTCTGTAACCATGGCGAGTCAAGTACAAGTTCCTGCACAGCAAGAGAAGGAGAACACTTTCATAGAGATGAAAAGGAAGTTGGGAGGGTTTTAGTAAACAAAGAGTCCATGGCTTTTCATTGGCTTAGTCCTTGCCAGGAAAGGACTCTTCTTCCTGTTGGGCTCTGCTATCATCACAGGTCCTAAGAGCTCCCTGTTCTGATCTCTGGCCTCTATTTAATTGAAGTTTTGGTTTGTTAGTTTTTTACACTGTGCCATCCAAACTGTTAACTTCTCTCCACATCCAATCCCTTTAGGGATGAATAATACAGGTGGAAGAAACCTGTACTATGTTTGTTGTGACTTAGGAGTATTGAGGAGGAACTTGAAGAATGTAGGCCCAGGAATTATTTTTTATCTTTTCTGGTCTGAAGTTAGATAGACCTACCATTTACTAGTTGTGTGACCCTGGGTAACTCATTTTTTCTTTCTGACCTTTGGTTTCCTTACTGTAAAATGGGCTACTATCTACCTTACAGAGTAGTCGTGAAGACTGAATGAGATAGTATGCATAAATATACTCAGCAGGGTAACTGATACATAACAGATGCTATACAGATATTTCACAGATGTTAGTTACTTCCTTCTTTTACCACTTGGAGGTCAGGATTTTGGAAAAGAAAGGATTGGGGATGAAAACAGCTGGTTATGTTGATATCAAAGGAGAGGACTTGGACTTGGTCTTAGCTAAGATGTGCTTCTGGCAAGAGAAGGTTTCTCTCTCTCTCAATCAGTCTCTCTCTCTCTCTCTCTCTCTCTCTCTTTCTCTCTCTCTCTCCCCCTCCTTCTCTCTCTTTCTCATTCTTATTTTTTCACACATACACATTCTCTTTTTTTAAAGTACTTTGTTATGTACTTTATGTGCATTATCTCATTTCTTGATCCTAGTAACTCTGCAAGGTAGGTATTACCACAATCCCTTTTATGCAGATGAGGAAACTGAGACTCAGAGAGATGAATTAACTTGCCCAAGTCTCACATTGAGTAAAGGTTAAAGTCTATAGCAGATGCAGAATTCTCACTTTCTCCATCCCAATACTAACCAAACACACAAAAAATGCCCAAGAAAGGAAAAACAAATAGATGCTGTTTTTTTTAAATCAGTTGCTTTATTTTCCTTTTCTCCACTCCCTGATGTCTTTTAGGTTCTTGGTAGTTGGATCTTTGCTTGCATTTATTGATGCTACATGGTAACCCTGCCTGAATTTGGTGGCTGGACTAGATGATATTTCAAATTGGAAGTTCTGCTGTTTAAGCCAAGTGTTGGCCCACTCCCCACCCCCATTGAGTAACTGATCCTGATTAGTTTTCTTTGCAGGCTTTCTTTCCCCCAGCTGAACCATCACCAAGGACTTCACCACTCAAAATCCTTCTGGAAAAATGCCACTCACTTCCCATCTCACAGAGGATCCCCATGGAGCTGGATCAAGTGGGCTGGAGGAGACCCAGGAAGCTTTGCACAGGTATGCCTTTTATGCCCTTGTTTCTGAGGTGGGACATGCCAGGCAGGCCTCATGCATAGACAGATTGTGTTGACATTTACCCTACTTCCTCTACAATCCTTCCTCCCAGTTCCCTAGTACTCTTCCTTATTGGCACTTGAAAATTCACTGTTAGCAATGCCTGGGTGTAGATTTTCCCTCTTCATGTTCTTCTTTTATCAATAAAATGCAAATATCCTTATTTGAGGGCCTTTTATCTCAATGCACTCAAATATCCCATCTTCCCAAAGCCTCATTTTTCCCCCAGGCCCTGTGTACCCAATACTTTCTAGGTCTCATAAACTCTAGTTCCTCCTCTTCACCCTTTTCACAATGATATACACCCTCCTCCTGGCCTCAAATGGACCAGTCCCATTATTTCCACCTCCCATGAGGTCATTCTAGCCCCCTCTCTCTTGCATCTTGCTTAGACTTACTCTCTGTGGGTCCCAGGTCCTTCCCCGCTTCACTGACCACTGACCATGGAAAGCCCTTCAAGGCTCAAGGCAGCTTCATTTACCTCACTCAAAACGCAGAGAATTCCCCCAATCAACACCTCAGTTACCTCCCAGAGCTTCAGGGTACATCCTTTCTAACTCAGCTCACTGACCCTGCCTGCCAGACTCTTGTCACTCACAAGTAAAGCTTCAACTTCTGCTACAAATGGGAGAACCGATGCTCTCTTACGCATGGACCTTAGACCACACACTAACAGTCCCCTAACAGGCCCCAACCCCAGTCCTTTATACAGCAACATAATTTGCAAGAATGCTAAGGACACACCAGACCTCGCAACATTCCTTTCCAAAGTTTTCTATAGTGTCTACAAGCTCTGGGAAACTTGATCCCACTTCCCCATGACCCAAAGTTTCCCTCAACCCCAAAGTCTCTGTAGCTTCTCTGGACCTGACACTACTTTTCTCTTTTATTCTCCTTACTCCATGTGTGGAGGACATGTGGGATGCTTTGACTTGGAGCTTATTTCCACCCTGCAATTCCTTGCCAGAATTCCAGGAAGGTAGGAGCCAAAGAAATTGCAGGCTTGGGTCTTTTGTAGCATCATCTCTCTCAGAAATCCCCAGAAGCCAGGGAGATGGTAAAAGGAAAGAGTGAAGAATTCTGAAGGGAGATAATCCTTCACTGTCAAAGCTAGGAGGGTCCTTAGAGGTTGCTCAGTCCTCGTGTTTTATGAATGGGGAAATAGGCTCAGACAGGGGAAGGGACCTGCTCAAGGTCATAAGTCAGCAACAGAGTTATGACTGGGGGCTTCAACCTCCTGAGTTTCAGCCATGTCATAATGTGATTTTACTCCAGTTCTAGAGCAAAGTCTTAAACATTGGAATTCCAAGCCTTGCTTCCATTCAAGCTCACCTGTTCTGGAATTGCCAGCCACTTCCTTCCCCTTTAAGAAGACTGCAGGCGGTGGGCACAAATCATGTCATCAAGGCAGCAGCCTGCCATATTTTCTACGTCCTCTGCCTGAGAATAAGGCACTCACGCGCAATCCCCTGGGAGATCAGGCCAGGGGGTCTAAAGCAGGGGCTCTGGTCACAGCTGTTTCCCTCCTCCTTCCCTTTTAGGAAATGAACCCAACCCCCCTAGCAGTTCAGAGGCTTTTTAACAGCTGCTACCACTCCACTGCCAAGTGCATCAGAGTGCCCCACCCCCACCACACTCCTGACTGTTAACAGCAAATAACAGTCCTTCGGGGGAGGGCCTGGCAAAGTCAAGGTTAATAGCTACCTTGTGGACTGCTCTGGGCTTATTTATAAGCCATGGGTGGGAAAATATACCCCTGAGTTTGGCACAGGTCCTGCCATCACCTCAGCAGCCACTCTTACCTCAGGGATATAAGTGGCTCCCACGTTGCAGCTCTGCTTCTCAAGGTCCCAAACAGACACTTGGGTTAAAAATATCCCTAGGGAGGAGGATGACATCAGGATCTCATTTGGGAAACCTACTGTCATTCAGCTCCTCTTATAACCCTGACCCTGATGGCCATGAGATCCAAGGATCCCATTCCCATTATGTTTAGTACCTGTTTTACTTCCATATTGCTCAGGGCCTGAAGGACTTCAGTTTGTTTTTTAGTGCTCAGTCTCTGTCCTTCCATCTTTCTCTATAAACACTCCTACCAGCTCCTTCCTCTCAGCTTGCAATCAGGAGGTTCCCAAAGCAGACTATTATAGTGGAAAGAGAATCAGCTTTGGAGTTGAACAGACCCAGGTTCAAATTTCTGTTCTGCCACTGTGGGAAAGTTGCATAACCTCTCTGGACCTCAGTTTCACCATCTGAGGAATGAGATGCTGGATAACATCTGACTCATAGGATCATTATGAGGATTGAGTGAAACAGAATCTATAAATGTCCCTGCCACAGTTTCTGGCTTGTAGGGTGCGCAGTGATGGCAGTTTCCTTCTCCCCACTGCCCTCTACCAATTCCATATGCCCAAGAACTTACCCCACATGCACACACACATACATCACTGTGGGGCCCAACCTGAATTTGCCCTAGTACACGAGCTACTTCCTCTCATTATTCATTCATTCATTCATTCATTCACTCACTCACTCACTTACTCACTCAAGAAACAAACATTTATTGAACAAAATTAGAAAGTCAGTGGAGTTTGCCTTCTGATGGCCTGGTGTGCTGGAAAGGGCAAAAATTTTGAAGTCACACATATCAGGATTTGACTCTTGACCCTGTCACTTATTAGCTGTGTGACCTGGAATAAATCACTTTACTACTTTGAGACAGTTTTCTTTTCTGTAATATTAGGATAATAATTTGAACCTCACAGGCAATGCTATAAGTCTCAAAAGGAATAAAAATATAAAAGTGATTTATAAGCTCTGAGGTGCTATACAACTAGATGGGAATGATAGTAATAGCAATAACAATAAACAAGTTAGAAATATGAGTTATGTCTTGTACCTGTCCAGGCCCCTAACATAGTTGATAATCCATATATATCTGTTGATGGCAATAATAGAAATCAAGATTTACTTTCTTTTTTTTTAACATCTTTATTGGAGTATAATAGCTTTACAATGGTAAGATTTACTTTCTAAATGAAGTAGGAGGGGTTCCTACTTGAAAGGACCAGAATTCCAGAAGTAGACTCCATGCAAGCATTACCCTTATCATATCATCCCGCATATTTGCTGAGCTGTGCTCAAATCTCTTGAAGTTTGGCTGACTCAGAGGCCTGTTTTGGCAGTGACATTTCCCACTGAGGACCTATCCCTCTCAGTAGGGGTAGCACTGGGTTGGTGTTGATCTAGGGTGTTGGAGGGTACAGCAAGAAGAACCTAACACTCTGGGGCAGGTTATAAGCAGTCCTAAGCAAGACACTGGCTCTGACAAGGTAAGAACAAATTGAGGTATATTTACCCATTATCTGAGTATTTCTGTGGTGATGGTATCATTTAGCCATGTTTGATAACTGAGCCAGATGTCAGAAGACTTAAGTTCTGTTACTGGTTTTCTTTTTTCTAATTGAAGTATAGTTGATTTACAGTATTATGTTAGTTTCAGTTGTACAGTATAGCGATTTAGTATTTTTGCAGATTAGATTCCATTATAGGTTATTACAAGATAATGGGTATAATTACTCATGCTATACAGTATATCCTTGTTGCTTATCTATTCTATACATAATAGTTTGTATCTGTTGATCTCATACTCCTAATTTATTGCTCTCCCCTTAGGTAACCACAAATTTGTTTTCTATGTCTGTGAGTCTATTTCTGTTTTGCATATAGATTTACTTGTATTATTTTTTAGATTTTGCATATAAGTGGTAGCACAGAGTACTTTTCTTTCTCTGACTTATTTGACTAAGAATAATACTCTCTGGTCCATCCATGTTGCTGCAAATGGCAATACTTCATTCCTTTTTATGTCTTTGGGGTCTATTGTGGTTCCATATAAATTTTAGGATAATTTGTTTTAGTTCTATGAAAAACGTCATGGGTATTTTGATAGGGATTACATTAAATTTGTAGATTGCTTTGGGGAGTATGGCCACTTAAACAATATTAATTCTTCCAATCCAAGAGCACTGGATATTTTTCCATTCCTTTTATCATCTCCAATTTCATTCATTAATATTTTATAGTTTTCAGAGTATAGGTCTTTCAACTCCTTGGTTAAGTTTACTCCTGGGTATTTTTAATGTGATTTTAAAAGGTATTGTGGTTTTTTTTTTTTTACTTTCTCTTTCCAATATTTCATTATTAGTGTATAGAAATCAACAGATTTCTGCATATTAATCATGTAACCTGAAACTTGCTTAATTAATTTGTTAGTTCTAATAGTTTTTGCACGTAGAGTTTACAGTTCTCTATATAAAGTATCATGTCATCTGCAAATAGTGACAGTTTTACCTCTTCCCTTCCTATTTGGATATATTTTATTTCTTTTTATTGTCTGATTGCTATAGCTAGGACTTCTAATACTATGTTAAACAGAAGTGGTGAGAGTGGGCATCCTTGTTTGTTCCTGAATTTAGTGATAAGGCTTTCAGCTTTCACCATTAAGTGTTATATTAGCTGTGGGTTTGTAATAAATGCACTTTATTGATATATGTTCCCTCTATACACACTTTGATGAGTGCTTTTATCATGAATAGGTGTTGAATTTTGTCAAATACATTTTCTGCATCAACTGAGATGATCATGTGATTTTTATTCTTCCTTTTGTTAATGTGTTGTATCACATTGATTGATTTGCCAATGTTGAACCATCCTTGTGACCCTGGAATAAATCCAACTTGATCATGGTGTATGATCCTTTTTATATATTTTTTGATTCAGTTTGCTAATATTTTGTTGATGATTTTTGCATCTATATTCATCAAATATATTGGCCTTTAATTTTATTTTTTTGTAATATCTTTTTCTGGTTTTGGTATCAGGGTAATGGTGGCCTTGTAGGATGGATTTAGGAGTGTTCTCTCCTCTTCACTTTTTTGGAATAGTTTGAGAAAGATAGGTATTAGTTCTACTTTATATGTTTGGTAGAATTCTCATGTGAAGCTGTTTGGTCCTGGACTTTTGTTTGCTGTGAGTATGTTTTTTTTTATTACAAATTCAATTTCACTTCTAGTGATCAGTCTGTTCAAATTGTCTGTTTCTTCTTAACTCAGACTTGGCAGGATGTATGGGTCTAGAAATTTATTTATTTCTTCTAGGTGTCCAATTTTTTGCCATATAACTGTTCATAGTATTCTCTCATGATTTTTTGTATCTCTGTGGTCTCAGCCATTATTTCTCCTCTTTTGTTTCTTATTTTATTTATTTGGATTCTCTCTCTCTTCTTTTTTTATTATTTATTTATTTTTGGTCTCTCTCTCTTCTTGATGAACCTGGCTAAAGTTTTATCAATTTTGTTTATCTTTTCAAAAAACCAGCTCTTGGTTTCTTTGAACTTTTCTTCTTTTTAAATTTGTATTTTATTTATTTCCTCTCTGATCTTTATTATTTCTTTCCTTTTGCTAATTTTTAGTTTTGTTAGATTTTTTAAAAATTCTTTTAGGTGGTAGGTTAGGTTGTTTATTTGAGATTTTCTTGTTTCATGCAGAAGGCCTGTATTGCTATAAACTTCCCTCTTAGAATTGCTTTTGCTGCATCCCATAGGTTTTGGAAAGTTGCATTTCATTTTCATTTGACTTGGAGTTATTTTCTGATTTCCTCTTTGATTTCATTGCTGACCCTTTGTTTTTTAGTAGCATGTTTTTTAGTCTCCCTGTGTTTTTTCTTTTCCCATTGTTCTTTCTACAGTTGATTTCTAGGTTCTAGGTTATTGTGGTCTGAAAAAATGTTTGACATAATTTCTATCCTCTTAAATTTGTTGAGGCTTGTTTTGCGACCTATTATGTGATCTACTCTGGAGTACGTTCCACGTGTAACTGAAAAGAATATTTATTCTGCTCTTTAATGTATGTACTGTCCTATAGATGTCAATTAATTCCAACTGGTCTATTGTGTCATTTAAGACCACTGTTGCTTTAATGATTATCTGTCTGGATGATCTGTTTATGGATGTCAGTGGGGTGTTAAAGTCTCCTACTATTATTGTATTGTCAACTTCTCCCTATATATCTGTTAGCATTTGCTTTATATATTTAAGTGCTCCTGTATTGGCTGCATATATGTTAATTACTGTAATAGCCTCTTCTTGTATTTATCCCTTTATCATTATATAATGCCCTTCTTTGTCTTTTGCTATAGCCTTTGTTTTAAAGTCTATTTTGTCTGATATGAGTATGGCTATCCCGAATTTCTTATCTTTTCCATTTGCATGAAATAACTTGTTCAATCCCTTCGCTTTCAGTCTGTGTGTGTCTTTGGCCCTGAAGTGAGTTTCTTATATTTAGCCTATTGAAGGGTCTTGTTTTGTTTTTTTTATCCAATCAGCCACCCTATGTCTTTTGATCAATGCATTTAGTCCATTGGCATTTAAAGTAATTATTTATAGGTATATACTTATTGCCATTTTATTACCTTTTTTTCCAGTTTTTTTGTAGTTCTTCTCTCTTAATTTCTTCATTTTGTTTCTCCTATTGTGGTTTGATGATTTTCCTTTGTAGTATTGTTGGGTTCCTTTCTTTTTGTTTTTTTGTTTTTTGTATTTATTGTAGGTTTTTGATTTGTGGTTATCATGGGGTTTATATATGTGACCCATAATTATATCTACTTGATTTAAACTCATTGTTGCTGGCTTTCTTTCTGTGCTTGTGTGTGGCCTGTTCCAATCTTTTCCCTTTTTTGAATCTCAGTATCCTCATCTTTTAAATGGAGGCAGTGCTCTTTGATTGTTCTAAGAACACAGATTTCACTTGCTAATTGGGTCTGATTAGATATGTCCTTGGTTTCTCTTCCTACTCCCAGATTTCTGGACACATCCACTACTCATATTTCTTCTTAACAGGTGGGTTACAGAAAGGAATGAAAAGTTAGAACTGGGGAAGTGTTGGGAGGGGCAAAAAAATTAGAGCTATTGATGGAAACAATGTTTTGACGATATTTGTATATTTTAATTAACCAAGCTCCCCATACCACCTAAGATTTCAAGTACTAGAAAATTGTTCAGACCTGGAATTCTTGCTTTGCAGTTCCTGACAGGATCCTGAGATTCTTCTTTTCACAAGATATTCTCTGAGCAGTATAAGAAGGTCCAGGATACTTCAGATATTGGCTTTGGATTCCTTCTTGACTAATTTTAGCCCCTTTTCTCCCCATCACTGGACTCACTGGAGCATAACTTTCCCTCCCATCCCTCATCCACCTGAATTCTGGTGGCTCTGAGAGGTGTATCAGGTGGACTGGCAGCCAGAACCTCTCTAAAAGAAGCTGAGGTCTGTACTCAATCTAAAGGGTATTCTCTTACCACAGGTAACTTGGACCAGGGTTCCAAGACACTAGAAACCTGCAAGAACATTGTTGGATACTTGAAGCCCCAGGGATCAGGAACCAAATACGTTAATGAGGTAAGACCTCGTTCTTAGTCCCTTTGGAACTCACTGGGCCTCCAGGACCATTTATTTCCTCTAAGCTTTCTTTTTACTAGACATATTGCAAGTATTAGAGCTTCCAGCATGTGGAATGGAGGCAATTTTTAAAATGGGTGTCTGAGCTATTTTATGACTACAAAAAAGTTGGGAACATTAACCTTTTCTCCCTGAGGTTAATTTTTCTATGAGATAAATCGAGGACATTTTATGGCTTTCACACATCCTGCTGCTGCTGATGTCTTTGGCTGCCTTTCCTGTGGCAGATTGGAGGGTGGGCTGTGAGATTTTTAAAGCATGTGTAATTTGATTTACTTTTATTATATCCTTTAAGTTCATGATCAACTTCAGTGCTAACTGGTGGCAAGTTTATGTGCATTTCCTTGGTGAAGATGTTTTATAAATGCAGATATAATAACTGATGCTTAGGAGTTCAGTGTTAGCAGGCCTCTATACCTCCATGTCTTTATATCCATGTTTGTTGAGTACTTATGTGAGTATAGTAAGTGTAGTTTTTTCTTGCTATATCTCTGTGCATGTGTATGCCTGTTCACATATGCCTATATATGCATCTTTGTCCATCTACATGCCTGTTGAAATACTTCTTTCATGCACATATGGGTTTCCCTGAGCATGACTACAATGTGTTTTCTTAACTCTCTGCTTCTAAGTGCCTCTCTCTCTCTCCCTATCTATATATCTATATCTCTCTATATAGATAGCCTTTTATCTGAGTTTATCTTTAGGTATTTTGATATCTGGTGCTTTTTTGTATGTGTTTGGATCTATGGGCCTGTTCATTTGCATCTTTTTGCTTGAGGTGTGTGCAGATGCCTGCCTTCTAGTGTGTCTGCATGTCTGCATGAGTCAGTCTGTGTGGGAGCAAGTATCTACAGCTCTGTGGTTAAACCCTGGTGAGAAATTACAGCTGAGAATGCAATTCTCAGAGGTATCTGGCCTAGTGACTTAGCTTTCACTATGACTACCCTCCAATTTGAATATTCTTGCTCAGAAATAGACTTCTAGTCACAGCAGTTCAGGCCTGTTTCATGACAGAAACTCTTGGTCAGGGAAATGTGTCACGAAGTTGAGAGATTTTTTGTTTTGTTTTGTTTTAGTTTGTGAGTTGCAAAGTGAGGTCCAGAGGGAAAGTTCCATGGTATTGGGCTGGCCTTCTGTTTGCTGCCTCTGCTCACTTGCCTTCTTGCCAGTCTTCCCTCACTTGTGTTCCTTGGTCCAGATTTAGGCTGGCCCATTACTCCTAATACAAAGGGCATCAACAGGCAAGTCTGAACACCTGTTTTTATTTCAGCCAGGTCTCCATGCTGGTCTTCTTTTTACTCAGAGAACAAATGATCAGCATCCTCCTAATCAGTAATTTGTGTATGCTCAAAGGCAGCAACTAGTCATTTGTGAGAAGGCCCTTTCTTTGGGGAAACCAGACTTTGTAAGGCCTCAAGGGGTGAAATCTAGGAGGTGGTTCCAGCAGGGTAAAGTGTCCAGGCTCAATGGTTAAAGGGAATGATGGAAGTCACCAAGAACACTTGGGGAACTCTATGGCATCTACAGTACTTGAAATACTTAGGCAACTGTTTTTGCAGTCCTGGTCAGTCCTTGGTCCTTTTATGATAGTAATAATAGTAATAAAAATGGCTTAAATCTCTGTGAAATTTTACAAAATGCTTTCAAATCCAACATTTCATTTGACCTCATAACAGACCTGTCAATAAATAGTATCCCCCTTTTGTACATGAAAATGCTGA
Source organism: Balaenoptera borealis (assembly GCF_965194805.1). Classification (NCBI taxonomy): domain Eukaryota; kingdom Metazoa; phylum Chordata; class Mammalia; order Artiodactyla; family Balaenopteridae; genus Balaenoptera; species Balaenoptera borealis. The sequence continues at coordinate 51,466,606 of NC_138881.1, read as the reverse complement.
GGCTCAAAGTGGGAACATGACTTTATCTAAAGTCATCCTGCTAGTAAATGGTAGAACCAGGACCCAAACCCTCTGTATGACTCCAAATCAAAATGCAGGACCTAGAACTCTGCTCTGCCTTTCACATCCCTAGAGAATTCAGAGTTTGGAGCAACACACTTTTTCAAGGGACTAATCCAAGATAAGTTAAAAAGAAGAGTCTAGTGGTGGCCTACAATATTCAAGACTTCTTAGAAGGAGTGGAATTTGAGTTTGGCCCTGAAGGATGCGAAGGGATGAAATAGGCAGAGCAAAGGGAGGTGGTCTGGTCAGATGGTAGGTGCTAAGACGAGGAGAGAACCACGCTCCCTATCCCATGGGAATACTCAGTTCAAGCTGGTCTCCTGTTAACAGTGCCAGGAGTCAAAAGGAGCCATTTTTTACATGTGTGCATACCCTATAGCTAAGAGAGCACTTTTGACATATAATACCATTTATTACCTGGGAAGACTGTATTATCTACATTTTTCAGATGAAAAAATGAAGCTGAGAAAAAAAGAAAAGACTTTCCCAAGGTCAACGTTAACAGTTATATTGGGAAAAGAAGAAGTAAAACTATTACTGTTTGCAGATGACATGATACTATACATAGAGAATCCTAAAGATGCTACCAGAAAAGTACTAGAGCAAATCAATGAATTTGGTAAAGTAGCAGGATACAAAATTAATGCACAGAAATCTCTTGCATTCTTATACACTAATGATGAAAAATCTGAAGGTGAAATTAAGAAAACACTCCCATTTACCATTGAAACAAAAAGAATAAAATATCTAGGAATAAACCTACCTTTGAGACAAATGACCTGTATGCAGAGAATTATAAGACACAGATGAAAGAAATTAAAGATGATACAAATAGATGGAGAGATATACCATGTTCTTGGATTGGAAGAATCAACATTGTGAAAATGACTATACTACCCAAAGCAATCTACAGATTCAATACAATCCCTATCAAACTACCAATGGCATTTTTCACAGAACTAGAACACAAAATTTCACAATTTGAATGGAAACACACAAGACCCCGAATAGCCAAACAATCTTGAGAAAGAAAAACGGAGTTGGAGGAATCAGGCTCCCTGACTTCAGACTATACTACAAAGCTACAGTAATCAAGACAGTATGGTACTGGCACAAAAACAGAAATATAGATCAGTGGAACAGGATAGAAAGCCCAGAGATAAACCCACACATGTAGGGTCACCTTTTCTTTGATAAAGGAAGCAAGAATATACAGTGGAGAAAAGACAGCCTCTTTAATAAGTGGTGCTGAGAAAACTGGACAGTTATATGTAAAAGAATGGAATTAAAACACTCCCTAGCACCATACACAAAAATAAACTCAAAATGGATTAAAGACCTAAATGTAAGGCCAGACACCATCAAACTCTTAGAGGAAAACATAGGCAGAACACTCTATGACATATATCAGAGCAATTTCCTTTTTGACCCACCTCCTAGAGAAATGGAAATAAAAACAAAAATAAACAAATGGGACCTAATGAAACTTAAAAGCTTTTGCACAGCAAAGGAAATCATAAGCAAGATGAAAAGACAACCCCCAGAATAGGAGAAAATATTTGCAAATGAAGGAACTGACAAAGGATTAATCTCTAAAATTTACAAGCAGCTCATGCAGCTCAATATCAAAAAAGCAAACAATGCAATCCAAACATGGGCAGAAGACCCAAATAGACCTTTCTCCAAAGAAGGTATACAGTTTGCCAACAAACACATTAAAGAGTGCTCAACATCATTAATCATTAGAGAAATGCAAATCAAAACTACAATGAGACATCATCTCACGCCAGTCAGAATGGCCATCATCAAAAAATCTACAAACAATAAATGCTGGAGAGGGTGTGGAGAAAAGGGAACCCTCTTGCACTGTTGGTGGGAATGTAAGTTGATACAGCCACTATGGATAACAGTATGGAGGTTCCTAAAAAACTAAAAATAGAACTACCATACGACCCAGCAATCCCACTACTGGGCATATACCCTGAGAAAACCATAATTCAAAAAGAGTCATGTACCACAGTATTCACTGTAGCTCTATTTATAATAGCCAGGACATGGAAGCAACCTAAGTGTTCACTGACAGATGAATGGATAAAGAAGATTTGGCACTAATATACAATGGAATATTACTCAGCCATAAAAAGAAACGAAATTGAGTTATTTGTAGTGAGATGGATGGACATAGAGACTGTCATACAGAGTGAAGTAAGTCAGAAAGAGAAAAACAAATACCGTATGCTAACACATATATATGGAATCAAAAAAAAATTGTCATGAAGAACCTAGGGGCAAGACGGGAATAAAGACACAGACCTACTAGAGAATGGACTTGAGGATACGGGGAGGGGGAAGGGTAAGCTGGGATAAAGTGAGAGAGTGGCATGGACATATATACACTCCCAAACGTTAAATAGATAGCTAGTGGGAAGCAGTCACATAGCACAGGGATATCAGCTTGGTGCTTTGTGACCACCTAGAGGAGTGGGATAGGGAGGGTGGGAGGGAGGGAGATGAAAGAGGGAAGAGATATGGGGACATATGTATATGTATAACTGATTCACTTTGTTATAAAGCAGAAACTAACACACCATTGTAAAGCAATTATACTCCAATAAAGATGTTAAAAATAACAACAACAACAACAAGTAAAACAGTTATATTGGAGGCCTCTGAGAAATTAGGGACTAAGTGTTTCTCTTTCTGAACAAATGGGCTGCTGTCTCCATGGCAGGGTATCATGATTAAGCATTTCAGAGTTTAATACTCTGGCTCCTTTCTCAGTCTGTGGGCCTGTTTGAGAGCCTAATGACAGCTTGACACAACACTTCTGATGTGGAGTTGCTGGGAGAATGAGTGATATGGACAAATAGTTGGGCCCATGCAGACACAGGTCTCCACTGGCACCTACAGGTACACTGCCCTAATAATAAGAACTACTATTTAAGTGCCTATTGTACACTGTGTGATCTACACACATTTACATGGCATCCTTACAACAACTCTGTGAAGAAGGCCCAATTATTTACCTCTGTTTTATAGATGAGGAAACTGAAGCTCAGAGAAGTGAAGTGACTTACCCAAGTTCACATAGCTCATAAATGGTAAAGTTGGGATTTAAACTCATGTCTTTCTACCTGGTTCCAAAGGCCATGTTTTGGTGAGCTGTTAACCTGTAGATACCCCACATCAGCCCCATGACTATGCAGGCAAAATGTGGGCCTTTTGGATGATGATACAATGATGATGATGATAAAAATTTAACATTTGCTTTTAACTTTCCCCATCTTGGCACTGCACTAGGCACCAGGGGTAAAGAAGGTGAATCAAATGCAGCACAATCTGTTGCCTCAAAGTGCTCACAGTCTAATGAGGAGTAGGGATGGTGGACAGACATATGAAATAATAACAAGAATTAGATAGCAGTAGAAGAACTCACTAATTCATTTGTGTAAGCTGGCATAGGCAATGATATTCGTATGGGATTTTGAGGGAAATCATAGAATCATGGAGAATAATCATGTAAGGAGAAATACAGACAAGTGTAGTGGCCTCTGCATTTTCTCTACAAATCTTGGTCCAGCTTTTTATCTCCAAGAACTCAGGGGTCAGGGAGACCTTGTATGAACAGGATTGGGGATTGGATATTGTGTTAGATTTTGTATTTACTTTGTAGCTGGAAACAAAATATTGTAATTAATATTCTTTGCATTTTAAGGAGCCTTGGTTCATACTGATTTCACTGAAGAAGCAGGAAGAGCCCAGGGATGAGGGCATATATGAGCACATTCATTCAGTCTCTAAGCCACTGGATGCCATAAGTGTGTGTGTGTGTGTGTGTGTGTGTGTGTGTGTGTTGTGTGAATGGGCTACAACTTGCATTTTTCACCTAACACTTTGTCTTGATCATCTTCCCATGTATAGACCTACTTCATTCTTTTCAACTACCGTACAGAGTCCTGTAATATGGATGTATCATTCATTTTCCCAGACTCCATTAATGGCTGTTTTACTTTTTTTACCAAAAGCACAGGCAACAAAAGAAAAAAAAAAGATAATCTGGGCTGCATCAAATTTAAAACACTTTGTGCATCAAAGGACACTATCAAGAGAGTGAAAAGGCAACCCACAGAATGGGAGATAATATTTGAAAATTATATATTGGTAAGGGATTGATATCCAGAATATATAAAAACCCCTACAACTCAAAAATAAAAAACAAACAACCTAATTCAAAAATGAGCAAAGTACTTGAATAGACATTTCTCTAAGAAGATATACAAATGGCCTATAAACCACATGAAAAGATATTCAACATTGTTAGTCATTAAGGAAATGCAAATCTAACTTACCATGAGATACCACTTCACACCTATAAGGATGGCTATTTAAAAAACAAAACAAAACAAAACAGAAAATAACAAGTATTGGTTAGGATGTGGAGAAATTGGAACCCTCTTGAATTGCTGTCAGAAGTGTAAAATGGTGCAGCTGCTGTGGAAAACAGTTTGAGGACCCCTCAAAAAGTTAAATATAGAATTACCATATGATTTAACAATTCTTTTCTAGGTATATACCCAAAAGTATTGAAATCAGGGATGCAAACAAATACTTGTACACTAATGTTCATTGCAGCACTATTTGCAATAGCTAAAAGAAACAACTCAATGACCATCAACAGATGATTGGATAAAAAATGTGGAATATACATACAATGGAGTATTATTAAGACATAAAAAGAGATGATATTATGAAATTCTGATATATACTCCAAAATGGATAAAGCTTGAAAAATTTATGCTAAGTGAAGTGAGTCAGACACATTAAGACAAATATTTTATGATTCCACTTATATTAGGCACCTAGAATAGGCAAATTCATAGAGACAGAAAGTAGAATAGAGGTCCAGGGGCTGGAGGGAGGGGAGAATAGGGAATTATTGTTTAATGGGTACAGAGTTTCTGTTTACGAATATGAAAAAGTCTGGAAATGGATAGTGATGAATGGTTGTACAACACTGTGCACAACATTGCACAATTAACATTGTGTTAATGCCCTGAACTGTACACTTAAAATGGTTGATTTTATCTTATATGCATTTTACCACACTAAAAAAGATAGTGCTTCAATGAAAGTCCTTATATATTCCTTTTTTGTTTGTTTAGATAAGGGATATATTGAGCTATAATTCACATACCACACAATTCATCCGTTTAAATGTACAGTTTAATGGTTTTTAGTAATATATTCCTTTTTGTGTACAATGTGACAATATTTTTCTAGAGTGAATACTAATAAGTAGAATTGTTTTTTAGGTTAGTCACATTTAAAACTTGAATAGGTACTGCCAAATCACCTTCAAAAAGGCTTTTCTGACCCCACCTCTACACCCCAGCAACATATAAGAGGAAAAGTATTCCTGTACTTTCACTAACATTTAATATTATCAGAGATTTACATTTCTGCTACTCTGATGGGGCTAAAATGTTATTTTATGGTTGCTTTAATTTGCATTTTCCTGATTACCAGTGAAGCTGACATCTTGTTATGCTGGAGATGGGAGTAGGAGCAAGGTTGGGAGAAGTTAGGATGTGGAGGTAAGACTGATGAGTTGAATTTTAGACATGTTGGGTTTGAGAGGCTCAGGAGGTAGTAGTGACTTGGTTCTAAACTTTGGGGAAAAGCGTAGAGTTGAAAATACAATCTTGGGAGCCTACCACTTCCAGATGCTCAGAAAACCTTTGAGACTAATGATGTTGCCCAAAGAGAGTGTGAACACCTAGAACAAAGAGTCAGAGACCAGCAGGCAGAGGAGACTGAGAAGTAGTCGTCAGAAGCATGGGAACAAAACTAGGGCAGAATAATGCTGCAGAAGCCAAGGGAAGAGAAAGTTTTGAGAAGTAGAGGATGCTTACTGGAATCAGTGTTTAGAGGAGTTGAATAGGACCAGTATATTAAAAAAAAAAAAAAAGACAGTGGCTTTGGACATTAAGAGGCTTTAATAACCTTAGGAGCTAAGGTAGTGTAGAGTTAAGAACATGGGTTTTGCAACTGAATAGACCTGTGTCCAATTCTAGGCCCTGGTAGTGATGAGCTGTGTGACAATGGGCAAGTTACTCAACCTCTTAGGGCCTCACTATTCTATAAGCCAAATAAAGGTAGTACTATCTACTGCCTAGGATTATTTTGAGTATTGGAGGAAACAGTGCTCATGAAAAGGATTAGCACGGTGCCTGATAAATATGTGTCCAATACATGTTAATTTCCCTGTTTGTCTCCCTTTCCTCCCCCCCCCCCCGACAAAAGAAAAGTTTCACTGCTCACCTAAATGGTGACTGGACCCACAGGATTTAACTAGGCAGGAAAGATCTCTAATTCCAAAACAAATATTTGTTTAGGCCAATTCTTATGTATCTCTTAGGCAACCCAGAGATGAAGACGCATGGTTACCTTTAAGAAACTCAAAGTCCAGCTGAGGAGGCAGGAAAGTCAACTTTTAATTATGGGCATGTTATACATGTCACAAGCAAGGTAGGAACAAAGCATTTGGGAGCATGGAGAGAGGGAAGATTGGAGGGTCTGTCTGACCCTAAGTTTTGCTTTATTCAATTAGACCATAGCTATACTTAGATAACTTCTGAACATGTTAATTGTCTGATTTCTAAGAAAATAAATATGTAACTGGAGACTGTTGGGGCCAAACTAATTTAATAATGCGTTATATTTTTAATAGAACAATAATGATAAATTAGCTTAATAGAAAACTAATTGGGTAGGAAATGGGCAAAATGTTCTCTCCCTCTCCGTTTTCCTCTCTTTGTCTTTCTCTCTTTACAGGAATCTTTACCTGGAGGAAATTAGCCTCTTCAGACCATAGCCCAGACACCACTGTCCAACACAGAGCAGAATCCCACACTGTTGCCATGGTGGCTGGACAGAAAGACAGCCTCCAGTCTCTAGCCTGGCAACCCAAACTCCAGCATAACAGGGTAAACGTCCCAGAGTTCAGGGATGGCCCAGGAAGAGATTGGGAGTAAGAGTTTAGAGGGAAAGGCAGGGTGGGAGGAAGAGAGGCTAGGATAGATGGAATTCCAATCCCCCAAGTGTTGATTTAGGAGGGCCTGGGTAGAGGCTGGGGTTGTAGGGATGGGGAGAAGGATGCAGGCTTGAGAGATGGAAGTCCAGAAAAAGTAACCACCTTCATTTGCTGAAAGAGTGAATGGTAAGGCCACTGATCCAAAAACAAAAATTAGTTTTAGAGTATGCATATGTGTAGTTTTCTATCTCAAACCCCCCTCCCTCCCTCCTTCCCATCCTCCACATCCACCAATTCCTCCACTACCTCCTCCACCTCCTCCTCAATCTTTATCTCTCCCTACTTTGGAAAAAAATTCTGGCTTCTTAAGCCTCTTCTTGGCTTCTCTTTCTTTATCTCCCTCCCTAATTTGTCCTAGTTACCACAGCTTTTAAATGTGTGGTCAATATCAAAACCAGTATCTTTCACATTTGTTTGTCAAGGTGATACCTTGACAGGTGTCAAATGCAATCCTATTATGAAAATAGCAAGGGTTGTCTAATGTGAAGCAAAAAATATATTGGTTTGGTCCCTGGTAATTTCTGCCCCCCCATTCCATTTAGCTGTCTCTTTTTTGTTTCTCCTTTCTTTGATTCTCATTTTCCCTCTCTTCAAAGCCCTTTTAGCTACTTTTGTCTTTTTCTCCTTTTCCTTTATTGTGCTCTATTCTTTCTCTTGTCCTCTCATTCTCCTGGCCAGTCTTCTTCTGTCCTTCTTCCTCAGGCCCACTTGCTTACTGTGTTGGTCTGTCTCTCTCCTATTTGTCCCTTCCCTCCTGCTTTATTTTTTTCTTCCACTCCTCCTGTAGCTCGTGGATCTTCTTTTGAGTCTTTCTCTGAGTCTCTGATTCCTCCCCTGGAGTCTATCCTGTCACTGTCTCTCTTCTGTCTGCAGTGGCCAGCTGAGACTATGGAGCAGTGGGTTTGAGGGGCCTTTTCATCACTGCTGCTCATGGTCTCCCAGGCTGTTTTCTATAGGCTGCTCAAGGAGCTGACTCTGGTGAAACTTCTATCCATACCCCAGGGGAGAGATAATGCAGCAGGGACTTATTGACCTGTAAGTTAGAGGGGAACACGAGTCTTCTTATCACATGGACAGAAGATTAATATTGCAATGACAAGACTCATCAGCAGCACCGCTGTCTGGAGCATAACAGTTCACTTTCATACATTTTTATTTAATTAAACTGTTTCAATAGTCTGTATACATCATCTTCAATCCCCTATTTTCTTTTGAATCACTGCCTGGGAATCCATCATTACAACAGCCCACACTTGTCATCTGTCAGCAGGAGGAGGGTAGTTGAGGAAAATATTGTGTTGTTGTAATTGGGAGAGTCGGGATGGGGAATGAGTGATAAAAGTGGGTTCAGAGTTTTACAAAGGGTGGTGGGCATAAGCCAGTGAGCAAAATGTTTTGGAGTTGGTGGCAGTCTGAGGTAGGCAGAAAAGAGATGAAGATTGGAAATCATGCTTTTGCAGCAGTCTTGATGTCCAAGTAAGTTCTAATACCAAAGGAGATTTGCTTTGTATTGTAACTTATATAATAGTCTGCATCAAGATTGCTGGTGCTGCCTGATGCAAGCAGAATTAGTCAGTCCATCTCAGTCACCCAAACCTGTAGAAAAACCGCTACTTTCTAACATGCATACCTCCATCCTGAGACACTCCTTCCCTGCCATCCAGATGGTACCACCACCTCTGACTCAGCTACCAGTTACTGAACACCTACTATATTCCAGGCACTCTCTAGGTGGTAGTTATTGGTATCTACATTTTACAGATCTAAAACCCAAAACTCTGAGTAGTTTAGTAAATTGTTCAAGGTCACAAAGCTGGTAAATGGTTGAGATAATATTCTTTGAATTGGTATAGATAATCTGAGCTGAAGGGGATAGCTGAGAGAGAGAGAGAGAGAATGTGTGTGTGTGTGTGTGTGTGTGTGTGTGTGTGTGTGTGTGACAGACAGACAGAGACAGAGTCAGAGACAGAGAGACAGACAGGGAAAAGAGAGAGACTGTGTTGGATATGAGGGTGGAAAAAGAGATGTCAAAAACCGCTTTGTCTAGGAGGACACATAACAAAGTTCTCCTGCTTGGGTTTTAATGCTGTGTGTGTGGTGATTTCTGTAGAAGACTTTAGTAATATACTACTGCTAACTAATCATCACAATAATCATTTTCATGTTTCCTTCCTGAAGCATATTGATGGGTTCATATAACTCTGCAGTGATGCCAAATAACCATGGAGTAGAGTTGCCAAATTCCTTGTTATCCCTGACCATAACAGTGAGCAGTAGTTCATCATGCTCAACGCTCAGTGAGCTCAGACAGCCTGATCTATAGCCTTCATTTGAGAAGTCCATTTAATTGGCAGAGCTGAAATACATTTTGACACCCCAAGTCATTATTGGAGCAGTGCCCTATCAAAACATGAAGGATTTCCCCTTGCCTCCAGATCACACCCCAATCATCTTGGACAGATCATTTTCTAGCCTTTGACACAGCCATCTTCAGATCAAGAAGTTTCAAAACCTGCTTGGATTGGTGCCATCCAATGTATCCCAACTCCTTAGTTGAGGAATTCTTAATAAGAAAGCTAACCTTAGTCCATTTGGATGAATTGATACAAATCCCTTCCCACTTGAATCAGAATGCTGGCTCTCATCTAAAAATGCAGAATGTATTACTGAAAAAACTTTGGATTTGAATTCAGGATTTGAGATCTGCTTGTGGATGATCCCAGGCAAGTCATTTCACCTCTAAGTCTCCATTTTCTTTTAAAGGATTTTGTCATCTTCTCCTTGCTTCCAGGGCATAGTGGAATTAGTAACAAATTAATGGAAAGGGGATTTTTCCTCTCCAAAATATAGCTCTTTGTTCAGTCCTCTAGGACATTACTTATCACTCTGTTGGTCAATCATTTACCTGGAAGTCCATATCTCTTGTTGGACTGTTGGTTTCTTGAAGGCAAAGACTGTGGTCTTATTAGTCTCTTTCTCCCCAGGGTCCATTGAGAGCACTTTGATGGCTTAGGTATTTCTTTCATTCAGTAGATACCTACTGAGGGCCTGCTATGTGCCAGCCTTGTTCTAGGTGCTAAATTTCCATTGTCAGTGGTGGGGGGCAGGGGTGACAGACAAAATGAACATTCTGATGCCATGCTGATTCTTAGTAGTCCTGCAGCAGGTTTACCTGTCAAAATATAAAATGATGGCTTCAGGGTGAGGAACCTTAGAAGAACACTGGACTGGGGGTAGGGGCCTAGAACCTAAGCCCTGCTCTGCCCATGCCTCCCTGAGTGCTGTATATGCACCCTTCTCTTGGAGCCTTAGTTCCCTCATCTTATAATAATAGCCAACGTTTATTGCTGGCTTCCTTTGGGTCAGAAACTGTGTGAAACACTGTACATACATTACTTCATTAATTCCTTCCTGTAACACTATGAAGGTATTTTTACATATGAGGATCTTAAGGCCCAACAAGGATATGTTTAATGTTACATGGCTGAGAAAGAACAGAGCCAGGATTTGAACCCAAGTCAAATTCCATAACTTGGATGTTCAACCTCTATTCTATACTGCCTTCTTGAAAACTGAGGATAATAATATCAGTGCTGCCTCCTTCACACCATTCTTGTGAGGACCAACTGATTCCACAGATGTAGAAAGTGCTATGTAAACTGTAAAGTATTGTCTAGATGGTAGGCATGTTGTTGTTACTGCCAGCTTTCACATCAATCAAGGCATTTCCATTGTGCTTTGTTATTGTGTTCTCACATCACAACTGGAGTGGCAGTGCAGTGTTGTGGTTAAGAACATGAAGTCTTGCAGATTTGCCCAACTTCAAACCTCGCTCTGCCACTCACTACCTGCATGACATTGGGCAAATAATTAACCTTTCTGTACCTCAATTTTTCCATTAGTAAAATCTGGAATATAATAGTATCTAATTCATACCAGTGAGGATTAAATGTGTTAGGCACTTAGAACATGACTGGCACAGAGTAAAGGCTATATGAGTGTTAGTTGTTAATATCCAGGGCAGCACTTTGAGAATGCAGTGGTTTATGTTCCCTCCACTGTTCTACCCAAATTAACACAGGTTAGCAAAGAGGATGGTATGGTGAGAGGGGAGATATGATTTGACATAGGGTTAGAGCTGAGATAGCACAATTCTGGGCCTGGAATAGAGGTCAAACACTTTCATAGTGACTCCCACAGGCTAGGGAGTTGCATATAGTTGACCTTACTCATTGTCATACAACAGGAAGTCAAGCAACAGTTGCCACCTGCCCATTGTAGCTTTTTATTTTGAGCCTGCCTCCTCCCTTTAAGGAGATGGGGCCAAAGAAAGAGATGGTCAATAGTTGATCTTGGAGCCTAGGCCAGAACACTAACTTGAGGGAAAGTTCTCACCCTTTCTAATATAGTGCCAAGGGCCTGGGTTTTAGAATCAAACAGACCTGAGTTTGAATGTCAACTCTGCCATTTACCAGCTGTGTGACCTTGGGAAATCACCTTACCCCCCTGAGTCTGCTGTCTTCTCTCTAAAAAGTACGGATAATAATTGTATTCATCATTGGTAGATTGATTGACACATAGTAGGCATGCAGTAAATGCTAACTTTTCATTTCTATCCCAGCCTGCCTTTTTACCTAGCAACTGAAAGGATCAAGTAGGGACAGACTTCAGAGCATAGGGAATCTTGGGGTCATTATATCTGAGATCATACAGCCCAGCAGTGGATGGTGTGATGGAATATTCATGGGCTTTGAAGTCAGAAGACCTGGGTTCTGGACCTAATCTTGCATTCTCTGTCTCTATCACCATTAGACTATTTAAGCCTTTGTTTTCTCATGTTTCAGAGATTTCTCCCTACCTTAACTACCTTCCAGGATTGTTAGGAAGTTCAGATGAGGAGATGTCCCTGAAACACACTTATTATGGTTACACCCAGGTGTGATTAGAAAGATGTTCCCCAGGCGTAAGGGAAGGGGGATATTGTCAAGCAGTGCCTCTGAAAGTGAGCTAAGAATTTTAGAGCAATCTTTTCCAAAGGACCTACCCAGAAACCAAGACAGAACATCCCAGTAACAATGAAACAAGGTACATGGATAGAAAATAAGATATTGAGGGACCTGTTGATTATAAGCTGACCAGGAATAAACACTGATTTTGTCCCCTCCTTTTTTGCCAGGTAAGAAAAATAGTTGAAAAAATTTGAGAAGAATAAAACACTTGTAATTTCACCATTCTAGCACAACTATCTCTATTTCCTCCTATTATGTCTAAGCTATTGTTTCCATGTTTAGGCATTTTTATATGGCTCCTATTTATCCATTCATTTAACAAACACTTCTGAGTACCTACTCCCTGCCAGGACAGATACCCAGTGCTGGTGCAACAGAGATAATTCAAACACTGACTAGGGCCTCCACTGGGTTGGAGGAGCAGATAAGCACAGAAACAAATGACAGGAATATAAAATGCTAAGTGCTATAATAAAGTGCTGTATGAAGTACCTTGAAGCCATAGATGAGGGGTCGCATAATTTTGTATTTTGCCTTTTTTGACTTAACTATACATTTTCTCCCTCTGTTGCCATACACTCCTGATAATTATGACCCTTTTCAGTGGCTGCCTAATAGTTCATTGAGTTAATATGCCATAATTTACTTAGCAAAAATAATGGAAAACAACCTCGATGACCAATAACAGGAATGTGGCCATTATCACAAACGTTGAAAAAACCTGAATATGCAAAACAGTCTGATCACCAGAAAGGAAGTTTACCATTGTACTCAATACTTACTAAAGGACTTTATCTAGTTCTAGGCTCCATATTTAAAGACGAATGAAGAGAGAGTGAAGGGACCCTGAGAAGAGTCACAAAGGGCATTGGAAAATAAGACCTTCAAAGAAAGATTAAAGAAGATGAGATTGTTTAACTTGGAGGAGACTGTGGGGTGACTGAAAGAATGGTCTTCAAATGCATTATGGATTTTTCTTTGTCTCCAGACACTGGAACAAGAGAAAATGGATTATCTTTAATATGAAGGGTTTGGGATAAATATAAAGCAACATTTCTTGATATTGAGAGCTGTTAAACTTTAAGATGAATGAGAGAAAGGCCTTGGTACTTTTTTCTCTAGAGCTCTTTTACATGGGATAGATTTCTGACTATCTGGGAGAGTGTCAGAATGCATTTGAAATTATACAGTGGCTGATTTGCCTCTTTAAGGTCCCTTCTCTCCCTACCAAGTTCAAGGGAAATGTTCCTCTCTTGCTCATCATCCAGTTAAATTTCTGAGATGATTCTTTAAATATAACTTAAATATTTGAAGTTGTAGTCCTAGTTCAGTTTATCTTTTTCTGCTCTCACCGAGAACAGTTTTCTGTAAGAAATAAAAATGGCATTCGATTCTGTAAAGTATTAAGTGTCCTACTCCCCCTTCTCCTTTGTCTCCTTTAGCCAACTAATCACAGTTCCTTTAATTTTTCTGCAGTGGTTAATCAGCAGGCAAGCCTTGCTTGGATAGCAGTGGGCAGTGAACAGAATGAGGTAAATGCCCCAGTTGGGCAAGTTTAGGCAGAGAAAGCTGGCCAAAGTCTGTTCTCAGCAAGAAGCAAGCCCAACAGGTAGACTGGCCAATTCAAAAGGCCTGAGACAGCCTGGTCCAATGTCTTCCCAGGAAAGAATGGCTGCAAGTGGCAATGACATAAGCCCCAAAATGTTCAGTGCCAGCTCAAAGCCTCAAATTGGCAGCAGCTGGTGTACCAACTACTGGGAAGGTGGACTTGCTGTCAGAAGTGAATATTTCATTTATACATTTGAGGAGAAGATGAGCTTTGCCACTAAATTCCTCCCAAACTACCAGCCAGCTGTAATTTCCCATAGCTTTTAATCACTTCAGGAATTACACTGAGAGCAGCATCGGTGGGGGAAAAAAAGGCATTCTTCTCTCCGCATAGCACATGATTGAGAGTCATCTTGGGTTAGTAACTTTTTGCCACGCTGAAAGTTTCCCTGGGCCTCTGCTAAAAACTAGCAAAATAATTTTACTCCCATCTTTGAGGAAGTATTGGGATCTGAAAGACGGTTTCTCTGATAATGGTTTCTCTTGCTGCAGGAGACGAGAACTTCCTTCCCCAATAAGAAGACATGATCTAATATACAATGTTTTTAAATAAAAAATAAGTATATCAGTATCCATGTAATGTCAAGTTACCTTGTGTGAGAAGCCAAGTTCTTGGACTCCGTCCTCTTGTAGCTCCCTGGCCACTCTTTTACTTTGCTACTAGAAGTTCAGCTTCTAGTTACATGAGTTAATCCATAAGAAAACGTTTGCTGAGAGCCTACTGTGTGCGATGCATTGAGTTAAAAGGTTAACTTCCAGAAAGAATAGAAATAGTGCAATTTAATAATCCACAAGGAGGGAATAGTGGAAGTAGACATGATCAAAGAAAATATTTCTGGAATATTATTGGGAGGGGAATAATTTCTGTAGCTCTAACTTTCACAAAATAAATTTTTGATTAATGAAAAACATTGTCCTCTACTTTCTAGTTCCCTGCTACCTGTTAATTACCCACAGGAAAAGGGATAGAGCATTCATTAGAGAAAGTTAAAGTACTCTCATCTAATTTCAAAGTATAGGGAGGTCATATTGTTGTGGTTTCAGACTGGGATTTCTAAAGTGGAGGGTTTTGGTGAGGTACTGTGTAGGATATTAGTTTCAAACTAGATGGCCTAAGCTGGTGAACCTTACTGGGTCTCAGAACATTATCTAGGTTTTGAATAACAATAGGCACTGGCTGTTCCTTTCTTCCTCAGGAGCATCAGTAAGCCCTCATTTCCACAGCACTTACGTTTACATGCACACATCTGCTATCTCATAAATCCTCTCACTAGTCCAGGGAGGGAGGGAAACAGGGCTTATCTCCCTCTTTGGAGAGCTGGTCAATCAAAGGTGAAAAGAAGGGAAATACCTCTCAAGGTTATACAGCAACTCGGGATGTTGACTGGGAATTGAGTCCATGTTTTCTAACTTTTTCCTTGACACTTTTGCTAATCCTAGCATCCTCCTTGATCTTGTTCCCGTTGAGCCTTAGTTTCAGCAGCCTCTCTATCCCTCCCTTCCCTCATTCTGTACCCAGCCACCCAAAACTTCAGCATCCATTCAGCACCAGCCAGAATCACTTTCTGATCATTCTTAGTATTATTGTAGAAGTGGAACTTGGGGGAATTTAGCAATTGATCAGTCTTCAAAATCTCCTCTTGCCTTTTAAGATTCACATGTAACAGTCATTAATAGTTTTTCAATGGAGACACCATTGTCATGTTGGGTGAGATAAATTTTTATTTTATGGGTTGGTCCTTTGCATCTCAGGAAGTTTTGTATCCCTGACCCCCTCTCACTAAATTCCAGTAGAGATCACCAGACTTTGTGACATGAAAAATGCCCTCTTCTTATTTCTAAATACTCTCCTCTGTGCTCTATTGAGAAACACAAGTAGATCCTACACCAGTGGACTTCTTGGGGTAGGGAACAGGCAGGAACTCTCTGAGGTGCTGGAGCTTGTTGTGCCTTTCTTGAACCTGGGCTCTCAAACAAAATGGGGTCTTAGGGCTTCTCTCTTGTGAGACTAATTCTGATAATATGATACTGTACACTCTTAACCTGGACACTAACTCCCAATCTGTTCATGATACTTAATGGAAACTGGACATCTATTCTTTGGTAGTTCATCACTGAAAGCAGCCTATAAGCAGTCCATGGAAAGCAGTGTGGTATGGTCTAAAGAACAGGGATTTAGTGGCCAGGCAGACCTGTGTTCAACTTCCAGCTCTGATACTTATGAGCTGTGTAACCTGGGAGAGTTACTTGACCTCTTTGATCCTCAAG
This sequence comes from Balaenoptera borealis, assembly GCF_965194805.1. Classification (NCBI taxonomy): domain Eukaryota; kingdom Metazoa; phylum Chordata; class Mammalia; order Artiodactyla; family Balaenopteridae; genus Balaenoptera; species Balaenoptera borealis. Next base: position 51,450,565 of record NC_138881.1, on the reverse strand, counting down.
TTTTTTTACCTACAAAAAATGGAGGTAATACCTTTCTGGGTTGTTGTGAAGATTAAATGAGTTAATGAATGTGAAGCACAAAGCAGATAGTAGGCCCTCAATGAGTGTAGTTACCTTTTCCCTGTTAATTCTGAGGAGTGGGTTTGCATGGGTAGGTAAAAGGATTTAGTAGTCACAGAAGCTAAGGTGGAAACTCTAAGAAGTGATTCCAGTTGTGAGGGAAATCAAAGGTCCTGAATTTTAGGCCCAGCTTCCCCAAAATCTTCTAGAATACAACAGAGGCTCAGTTGCTACCTACAGACACCTCCAAAATTAGCTTTGGCCCTGACTGGTGGTTTGATAATTACCTAAATTCAGTTGGCATATTATTGATACCCTTTAGGAGGGAGAGAGGCATCTCTTTGAGATGGAAGCCTCAGGCCACTTCATAATCAAACAGCATTAACCATTTGGAAAAGTAAATTATATTGAGCTTCCACTTCATTTGCTAGATCTTAGAGGTTTGATCTGTTTGGTTTTTTTTCCCCCCATACCACATAAGGGCTAGTGGTTCAAGCTCAGGTAGCCAAAATCACTGTCAGGCTCTTAAAAATAGCTAACAGAGCACTTACTACATTCTGGATACTGTTGAAAGCACTTTACACATAAAAACTCATTAATCTCACAATACCACTTTGAAGTAAGTATTACTATTATTAACATTCCATACATAGAAGAAGCAGGCATACATAGGTTAAGCAGTTTGTCCCAGGTCATATGGCTAGTAAGTTGTACACCAAGAATTTGGGCCCCACAGCCTGACTCCAGAGTCCATGTCCTTCCTCATTCCATTCTACTATCTATTCATATTATTAATAGGGAGTTAGAGCCGGAAGGACTCTTCCTTAGTATCATCTATATTAAATCCCTTCTAGCCCATTTTACAGCTGATAAACCTGAGGCTCAGGTTTGGTGAATTTCCAGTATTGCACAGATATTAAATCGTAGTGAGCTCAGGCACTCTAGCTCTCAGTTCAGCTGTCTTTCACTACATTAAACTACCTTTATTCATTGATATCGCTGAAACCGCAGCCCCTAAAACAGCATCTGGTACATAATAGCTGCTTGATAAATAGTTTAGATAGAAAGATGGATGGATGGATGGATGGTTGGATGGATGGATGGATGCAATGCCAGATGCCAAAGTAGTCCTAGCCCAAGGCCCTGGGCTACAGAACTGAGTTTGAAATTGGTGCCTCCAACCATCTGTCCAAATGCAGTACTCAAAGCCTTCTTCATAGAAATTCTCCTAAGGTCTATATTAGGTCCTGAACCTGAGTAACTCAGAGAGGCATTGGAAAACCTAGAGAACTGGGGAGCAAAGTCCATTTTGAGAGACAGGGGTCTGGCTGAGAAAGTGGGATGTGAATCTACAAGTCAGGCATTGGTATTTCTTGTACCCGTAAGCAAGAGGTCAGGTCAAAATAGACTAGTCTAGATTGTCTGCTTACAAATGCTCTCCGGGAGTTGTTTCCTACAAGTGCATTTTAATGGGCCTTTAGGAGATGATGCCTTTCTCACCCAATCCATTAATGACTCAAAGACTAAGAATGTAGAGGTATTTTAATCATGAAATCACAGAATATTTAAATGGAAAGGAATTCAGAGATAATCACATCTGATCCCTTCTTTTATAGATAGGGGTAAGTGATACTCAGAGAAGTCAAGTAACTTGCCCAAGAACACACATATAGTCCAAAGCAGGAACTCAACTAGAACCTAGGTCTTCTGATTCCCCATATATCACGTTCTTTCCACTAAAACATGGTATCCTTGAGTGTAGGACAGAATCAGTGACCCATGGGGCAGGTGACCATGCAGGTAAAACATTAAGCCTTAGAATTTTATGGTGATTTATACGGATTCTTGGGAGCCAAGATGACAAACTTATCTCCATTTGCTTATAGAGGGTATTTTGGCCAGCTCTGGCCTACACAGCTTCCCAACTTAGCGATTAATGGGACAAAAAACACTGTACACTTTGTTGGCTTGCTGGCATCCCTTTTCTGAGAGAATGTTGTTAAATGTGTTTGCATACAATTTGCACATTCATTTAATTTATTTGTAATATCTCTTCAACTATTGTCAATATATATAGAAATCTTCTCTACCTCACACACCAGTACACACTGAATCTCGAGGGTTCTTAGTGTTTGCACATAAAAGGTGTGTACCATTAAGCAGTCTAACATGCTGCAAGAGACGAAGTATCTAACAAAGAGAAACTTTACTCTGGGGAAGGGTTTGTGTTTCCAAGAATCCCTGTTAAAATACATACACATCTTGAGAATAATAATACCTCATCAGCTTTCTCATCTTGGAAGCAGTTGATTTATCCATCAGCCCAGCAAACCTTAAGGCAGTGAGACACAGAACTTCTTAGTGTTGGGGTAAGCCAGACCTGGGTTTGAATCTCAGCTCTGCCTGTGAATTGAGACATTTCACCCCACCTCTTTGAGCCTTGATTTCCTCTGCTACTCCATGACACTGATGTAACAGCAGATGTGATACCTCATGTGGCTTTTGTGAAGATTAAAGGAGGCAATTTAATGTATCTTAACATAAGTTGCATTGGATAACATGAAGTTCACAGTATGGGCAGTGGATTTGATTGAATTGTTTAATCAGAGAAAAGCAAATTTCTTGGGGCTGGCTGGAACCAAACTGCTTCGGTTCAAATCTCAGTCTTAATATGTATTTGTTGTGAAAACTTAGACAAATTATTTAACTGTTTTGTGCCTCAGCTTCCTTTTTTATAAACCAAGGGTAGAGATGGACCCTACCTTATAGGTTGGTTTTGATGATTAAATGAGTAAATATATATAAAGTGCTTAGAACTGTTCCTAACACATGGTAAGTGCTATGTGAGTATGAGCTATTATGTTTCACTGATTGTACTGGTTCTTTAGAACTCTACCCTCTCTACTTCCTTTCTTTCTAACTTCTCCTCCTCCCACTCCTAGCCCTGCCACTCTTGACAGGATACTCTGGAGATCATCTCACCCATACCCTTACCTTTAGATAGCCTTCCATAACATCGGCAGACAGCAGACTCTGGCACAGAGCTCTCTTACTCTTAAAGATCTCCAAGGAAGATGCTGCAGCCATCCCAGGAGCCCTAACCTGACCCCACCAGTCCTAAAATCAGAACTTCTCTGCAGGCTCTAGTGTTTCATGTCCTGAAATGGGGCAAGTGGGGGCATCCCAATTAGCAAGAGAGTGTAGTGTGAAGAGCATTTGGGAGATTCTTTCGTGTCATATGGACCTCAGTTTAAATGTCACTCTGCTATTTACTGGACACATGACTTTGGCCAAGTCAAGTTCCCTCTATGGGGTAAGTCATTTCCCTTTCTGGGGCCTTAGTTTTATCTGCTGAAACATTGGGATAATAAGAGTTAAGTGCATACCTTATGGATTTGTGGTGGGAATTAATGGAATAATGCATGTACAGTACCCAGCCCAGTGTCTAGAACATAACTCAGTAGATGATACTGCCTGTTCTTATCATTAACAAAAACAACAAAGGGTGCTTTTTATGCCTCCTATGCTAGGCTTTACCACTCCTGTCCCTGGTACTTTATAGCTTGTTATGAGTTGAGCTACATCCCCTTCAAATTCATATGTTGGAGTTCTCACCACCGGGACCTCAGAATGTGACCTTTTTTGGAAATAAGGTCATTGCATATGTAATTAGTTAAGATGAAGTCATACTGTAGTAGGGTGGACCCCTAATCCAATATGACTGGTATCCTTATAAGAAGGGGGAATTTGGACACAGACGTGCACACAGGGACAATGCCACATAAAGATGAAGGCATGATCTACAAACCAAGAAACATCAAATATTGCCAGAAGTAGTTACCAGAGTTAGGAGAGAGACGTGGACCAGATTCTCCCTCATAGCCCTCAGAAGGAGCCAACCATGCTGTCACCTTGATTTCAGACTTGTCCTCTCCAGAACTGTGAGAAAATAAATTTCTGTTGTTTAAGCCACTTTTTGGTACTTTGTTATGGCAGCTCTAGCAAACTAATACATAGTCTAACAAACTCCACCTGAGTCCAGGTATCCTCACTGTGTCCCGGGAATTAAGCTGCTTCCTCTGATTCTGCCATCAATCCCAGAAATACAGCAGCTGCTGCTGGCAGTCCCTTTGTAGACACACTAGGATCTGGCTTGGCACTGACCTGTCTTTGTCCAATTGCCTGTGTAGTGCTAACTATAGCAGAAACCTGCTTGTGTCAGAAAAAGAAAGAACCAAATGACTTGAAGCCACCAGGGTGTAGCTTCATTTCAGCTATGAGTGATTATTTTAATCATCATTTTCTGCCTAGAGATGATCTCCTAGCTAGTCAATTTCCATAACCTTTTTAGCTGTAGACTCTATTCTTCCACCCTCCCTCTTCTTCCCTCCAAATACAGAGTGCTATAATATCAGGATCCAATTTTTCTGACTCCCTGAGCTGGGTGCTGGGGAGTGACCTGAGTGCTAGAGAAGGTCAAGCTAACTGCTGGGCCTACAGCAAAGGCTTATGGGATGGGCATATGTTGGTGGTCCTGTCTTAGTTGCCACTGTTTCCTCCAAAGGCTTAATCAAAATAATAATCACACACCACAGCAGGAAGGAGACTTTCAATCCATCAGATCCACTTGGCAAGACATTGCCATCTGGCTGAATTACATCTTCTCACCTGCTGTGTGCAAACAGAACTCACTGTGCTAGTTAGAGAGGAAGGAAAGAGGAGTAAGAAAGGGATTGCGGGAAATGAAGGAGGAAGAAGGAAGGGTTGGGGAAGAATAAGAAAAAGAGAAAGACAAAGAGCAAGAGATGGGTACACCAGGCTAGAATGGCTCCAGTATCCACCCAGCCTTGGGGGTGGGATTAGATTGGGGAGCCTTGTTAAAGGAAAAGGGGAAATTAATACTACTGTACTGTATCATCATTTGCTGAGAAGAATTGATACATTTATTAAATGCCTATTCCATACCAGACCCTTTATATACACTACTTTCATTTCATTGATGAGGAAATTGAGGCTCCAAAAGCCTAATTCTGAAGCCTGTGCTCATTGCACTCCATCACACAGCCTCCCACTTGGTGCAGGCACATGTTTCCACATGACTTGTGGGGGTCCTTAACTAGGTTAGAGTTAGAAATAATAAAAGGAAGAATTATAAGCTCCCAAGGACAGGTATCAGGTTTCAAGATTTTTCTTTGGTGTTAATGAAAAATTAAAATAAAGAAGAATAATCTCAATGCTATACAACACCATATGGACCAGCCCCTGCTTGATGCTCTCCACAGAGTAGTCATTTTCCAAATGACATTAGCAATTTGGGAGATAAAGTGATGCTCACAATAGACCAGGGAACCAAAGGAGATTTGAAACGTGAAAGAGTCTCCTCAGTAAAATGAGCTTAACCCATGGCATACTTTAGGAAGATAGTAGATAAGTCTATTTGTAGTGAAAACATATTGGTCATCAATACCACAGAAACCATTATAGGAGTTGACTGCTAGTATATTGTATATTCACTAATCTGGACTCAGGAGGTTTAACCAGATGACCCTTCAAGGTCCTTGCTAGCTTCTTGTTTTCTGGACTGTAGGATACTGGAGTCGCTATTGGTATTTTAATATTTTGTCTTCTCACAGTTTCACCTTGGGTGAAATGGCAATGGTGCCTGTAGGAACAAGCCTATTTTTAAACTTTTGTATTTTGATATTTTTGTTATTATTACATGTAGGCCTAATACCTTTCCCTGGGTCATTTTGGCAGAAGAACTAATGAGAAAAGGCTTTTAAATTAACATTGGAGTGGCTCTCTAGGTTATTGCAGTGTGCTTGGAAATAGCTTTCAGATAAGAGGCAAAAAAGCAAGAGATCAAATGAAGAAGTTGTCCTCATGAGAGAAGGCTAAGGAGTGGCTCATTTAGCCAACTAATATCCAAAGTTCCTGGCATGTAATTTTGTATCATATTTTCCTTCAGTAAAAAGGTGAATCCACTGCAGATTTGGATTAGGCACACCTATCACTTTGTCCCTTGGGGCCTCAAGGGCTGAGGGAAATGCACACAAATAACTTAAAACCAGAGAACAAATGAATTCTATCAAAAAAAAATATAGAACCAGTCCTCCAAACCCACCCAGTTTCAAACATCAGCCTTGAGAACATCTCACATAAAACATTTGGTAGAGCCTACCAGAACCTGGGTTGCCTTTATTTTTTCTGTCCCTAGACTGTAGCTATAGAGGAAGACTTACCACCAACTGTTATGCCCTGTGGATTCCTTGCTTTAATTTGGACTGAGGAGCCTTGGCTGCATTTCCCAGGTTCCAGGGGACTCAAATCTACCTTCACTGCTTCTCAGAACTCTGAGGCTCCACCCTTGACTCAGATTTAAACAGCACGGTATGGCCTTGAGGCCTAACCAGGGCTCCCGCCCCAAGTTGGAAATGGTTTCTACAGAATAGAATTGAATGACTCTTTGAACTGGAAGGTCATCTAGTAAATTCCCTTTACTTACTAACTGACTGTTGTAACCTTGGACATGCTAATTCATCTGTCCATACCTCAGTTTCCTCATCAGTAAAATGGAGATGAAATGAATAGAAGCTACTTCCTAGGGTTGTGAGAATTAAATGAGTGAATATATGTAAAGAATTTAACTACCAAATGTAAAATAGATAGCTAGTGGGAAGCAGCTACATAGCACAGGGAGATCAGCTCGGTGCTTTGTGACCACCTAGAGGGGTGGGATAGGGAGGGTGGGAGGGAGACGCAAGAGGGAAGGGATATGGGGATATAAGTATACGTATAGTTGATTCACTTTGTTATACATCAGAAGCTAACACAACAATGTAAAGCAATTATATTCCAATAAAGATGTCAAAAAAAAAAGAATTTAGAACAGTGCCTGGCACACAGTGAGCATATGTAAGTGTCAGCTACTGTCATAGTGATGATGATGATTATCCTGCCACCTCCATGTTACTACTGAGGAAACTGAAGCACAGAGAGGTGAAATCATTTGCTTAAGGTTCCACAGTTCTACTAAACCCAAAAATTGAGCCCAGGTCTCTTGACCCAGTGCCCTTTCTTCTAAGCCAAGATGAAACCACCCATGCAAAAAATGGTTTCATAGACGTCTCAGAACCAGTTTTGGCCAATTCCAGATTATTGGTCAGAGGTGAATTATGTCATGCTTGGATTATCTAAATTCTTAGCAAGTATGTCAGAGTCTAGCACATAGAGGTATTCTATTATTAATATTCATTGAATAATGAGCTGTTCTAAATTTCTTCCCTACTTCCTGACTGTACAGTAGCTGGGAGGCCAATTTAATGCAATACTTTAATTGAGACAATTTCTACCTCCATTCTGGGAAAGAAAAATAGAAATGCAGCAGTAGGTATTTGGGGTAGTTCTAGTGGAAGTATTTACTGACAGTAAAAGTTTGTTAGGCCCTGGAACCAGTAGTGTGTTGGTAGATGTTTACCAACCAGCCCTCCATTGGGATGGGGGGTAGGAGAGGTAAGACCTAATTTGTAGCATTCACCAATTTCAGACTACCAACTCCATGTCACTAAATGCAGAGTTGGGAAGAGATGTGCAGTAGCATACTATTATGTAGTATTTCCACCATGCAGATACAGATATTAATTATTTATTACATATATAATATATATGTGTATAATGTAAAAATTATATTACAGATAAATAGTGAAATGTAGAAAAACTTTTTAGAAGTGATGAGTTTTGAGTATTTATTACCCTGTTTTTTTTTTTAACATCTTTATTGGAGTATAATTGCTTTACAATGGTGTGTTAGTTTCTGCTTTATAACAAAGTGAATCAGCTATACATATACATATATCCCCATATCTCCTCCCTCTTGCATCTCCCTCCCATCCTCCCTATCCCACCCCTCTATGTAGTCACAAAGCACCGAGCTGATCTCCCTGTGCTATGTGGCTGCTTCCCACTAGCTATCTATTTTACATTTGGTAGTATATATAAGTCCATGCTACTCTCTCACTTCGTCCCAGCTTACCCTTCCCCTCCCCATGTGCTCAAGTCCATTCTCTACATCTGCGTCTTTATTCCTGTCCTGCCCCTAGGTTCTTCATAACCATTTTTTAAAAATTCCATATATATGTGTTAGCATACAGTATTTGTTTTTCTCTTTCTGACCTACTTCACTCTATAGGACAGACTCTAGGTCCATCCACCTCACTACAAATAACTCAATTTCGTTTCTTTTTATGGCTGAGTAATATTCCATTGTATATATGTGCCACATCTTCTTTATCCATTCATCTGTTGATGGACACTTAGGTTGCTTCCATGTCCTGGCTACTGTAAATAGAGCTGCAATGAACATTGTTATTACCCTGTTTTTAATATCATTTATTTAATTGTAAGTTTATACAATTTAATTAAATTTTACTTTCCATTTTTAATCATGATAAAAAACACATTAGGATTAAGTATATTCACACTGTTGTGAAACAGATCTCCAGGACTTTTTCATCTTGCAAAACTGAAACTTTATGCCCATTAAATAACTCTCTATTTCCTTCTCCCCCAGTCCCTAGCAACCACCATTCAACTTTTTGTTTCTATGTATTTGATTACTTTAGATAACTCATGTAGGTAAAATCATACATACAGTATCTTTTTGTGACTGGCTTATTTTACTTGGCATAATGTCCTCAAGGACATGTTATAGCATGTGTTAGAATTTCTTTCCTTTTTTTAAGGCTTAATAATATTCCATTGTATGTATATACCAAATTTGTTTATCCATTCATTCGTCAGTAAACACTTGGGTTGCTTCCACCTCTTTGCTATTGTGAATAATGCTGCTATGAACATGGCTGTTAATTTAATTTTTAATGATGGCTATGTTTAACAACTTGCAAAGTTCCTGAAAATTTGACAATCAGCTCTTGAGAGCTGGTACCAGCTGACTGCAACATACCACTGCTTGGAACCAATTATTGGGGATACACACAAACCTTCCCTTGAGGATTTTAAAACTGGGACACTTTGTCTGGGATGTATTAAAGCATGCCTCCCACCTGGAGATAGAGAGATAGACAAAATTATCAGGAATTTTGGACTTGTGGAATTGCAGAACTGGGAAGGCCCCTGAGATAATTTAACCTTGTTACTCAATGTTACTCAATGTGTGGACCTGGGAATTTGTTAGAAATATAGAGCCCCAGACTCCACTTCAGACCTACTAAATCAGAATTTCCACTTTAACAGGGAAGTCCTGTGTACCTTCAAGCTTGAAAAACACTAGTTTGGTGCACCACTATTCCTAATACATACACACCTCTCCACCTCTCATACCTCTCCTACCCCATTATGCAGGGAGAAAATTGAGGTCTAGAGAGAGAAAGAGACTTTTCCAAAATTACAGTGTGTATCGGTGGCAGAGCTGAAAGCAAAACTGCTGAGCCTGTAAAGGGGCCTTCTGTATCCTTCATCTCTGGCTACACAAAATATATATAAAAAATATAGTCTGAAGTATCTATGGGTAAAATGATATGATGGTATATTTGGGTTTTGCTTTACAATATTCTGGAAAGAAAGTTTGTGTGTGGGAAGGAACTTGGATGAAATAAGAGTGACCATGGTTTGCTAACTATTGAAGCTGGGTGATGGATACATAGGGATTCATTATATGACTCTATTTGTGTGTATGTTTGAACATTTCCATAATCAAAAAAAAAGTGTAGTTGGAGAGAAGGTTCTGATAATATGGTAGTAGCTGAAGTGAAGTTTTTGGATTATTTGTGGATTTCACTTACCCACGAAGTGGACTCTGTATGCAGAAAGTCCCAGCAGCTGCATGGGGCCCATGTAGGAGGGAAGATGGGTTTCAAGCCCAGCAAAAGACATTCCTTCTCTCCAGGAGCCTGAGTATCTGACACTTGGAGCTGGGCTGGATTTGCATAATTAGCACTCCTTTGCCTCTACCAGATGAGATAGGAGAGGGCTTGAAGAGGAGCCCCAAACAGTGAAAAGCAGAGCCTCTCATCTCATTAGGTCCTGACACACTGAGAGATTGCCCTGTCAGGCTCTCCTAACCCAAGCTGTCCGGAAAACATCTATTCCTGGGAGTAAAGAGAGACTGAGACAGGAATGAATAGGGAAATATAACTTCCAATTAGACATTCAGCAAAAGTAAATTTGGGGAAAAGGTGGAAGCTGTTAGTTCTAAAGATGACACTGTGCTTGCTGGATTTTGCAGAGGGCTGATGCTTGAAGCCCAAGTCTAGGGCTGGAAGCAGCGATGAGGGTCACATATCTCAGTGGGCAGGCAAGAATTGGAGTATAGTTCAGAGACAGCAGCTGGTAGACAGGAATCACCAGCATCCTGTCTCCCTTCTGACTTCCTGACTCTCAGGAACAGGAAAATCACTGAAACTGCTCCTTTAGGAGTTCTAGAATTGTCTCTCAGAGCTGTTTCCATTTCTGTTTTAGGGCTGTAATAAGATGGGAGAGGACTATGAAGTTGGAGAATGAGAGGGGCAGTATAACAGGGTCTCTCTCTCTCTCTCTAACTGAGAGACTTTTGCCCCACCCAATCTCCTAAAGGTTCTCCCAACTTAGGATCCATAGCTGTATCCTTGAGGCCAAGAGACCCACATTTAACAATATGTTTGCTTGTAGTATGTTCATTTGGTGGGGTTCACAGAAGAGTACACTCCAAGTCTCCCAGTCCTTTACTCCCCAGTCAGGGAAGGCCTTTTATAAAACTGTGACCCCTGAACTTCCCCAAAGTTTTTCCAGCTCTCCTAGTCCTAGAAGTTATGACTTTTTATTTCACTGTATGTAAAAGGCATTGTAAACACCACTGTGATGATTGGATCTGGAAAACTAATATGGGTGGGAGGTGGGGGCAGGTAGGCCTCTGTGGGATGAGTCATTTGGGTTGGAGGTATGGACCTTATTTGCTTGGTGAGCATTATTTAGTGGGGTAGAGAGGAAGGCCTGGCAAAGAGGGAGAGTTCTCTGAGGCAAACTAAAAATGATATTTCTTACACTCACAGTCTGTTCCTAGTACTAGTGCAGAAGTCCTGGAGACCAATTATTCAGGAGACAACAACTCCAGGGGCCCCCAAGCCATGAAGCAGTCTAGGGCTGGGGGCTGGGAAATCCACTGTTGATACTGTTTTCTCTGGTTCTGTATGTGTTCAAATGTTCGAAAGTAGAGCTTCCTCAGTCTAAAATGTAAGTGGATTGGTCTATCATTAAGCCAAACCCAAGTAGTCCTGGGTTACCAAAGATAGAATGTCTAAGCTATACAAAAAACATACCAAAATGACATTGCTGAGCATGAAGCATGGAAGGGATTTAAATGCCTCCATCCCCATACATGCATACTTTCACCTCATGGTATCCTCCAAGGTGTGCCCTCAGAACTCTGGGGCTCCTCAAAATGACTGCACCAATCTATACTTCCTCTTTTTAAATATTTTTGTATATTATTGGAACTTTGAAACATATATAAAAGTAGAGAAAACCCCCATATACCCATTATCTGGCTTCAACAATTAGTAATTTATCTATTCTTCCATCTACTCCTTCACCAAACTTTTCTGGATTATTTTGAAGTAAATCCCTGATATCATATTATTTTGTCCAAAAATAGTATGTATCTCTAAATTACAAGGATTCTAAACATTATAACTACAATACCATTATCAAACCTAAAAATATGCTAAGAATAATTCCTTAATATCATCTAGTATTCAATCAGTGTCCAGATTTCGCTGATGTCTCACAAATGTTATTTTTAAACAGTTGTATTTCCATACAGATCCTGATAAGATCCATACATTAAAAATGATTGATATGTCTCTTTAAGTCTCTGTTAAGTTTAGGTTCTCTCTCTCTCCCCTCCCCCCATTCTTCTCTCTCTCTCTCTCTCTCAACATATTTACTGAACAAAACTGAACTGGTTGTTTTGTCCTATAATGTTTTCCACTGCCTGGTCTGCGTTTTACTTACCACATCTTTGTAGTAGACTTCAGTGTTTCCCACTGCTCTATTTCCTGCAAATTAGAGAGATCTAGAGGCTTGATCAGATTCAGATTCATTTTTTTGGCAAGATTGTTTCACAAGCAGCTATGTGTCATTCCATTCAGTAGCACATAATGGTCAGTGGCTCTCTATTTTGATGTTATAGTCTTATTTCTTTACAGATGAGGGATGCAGATTCTGACAAGGGTGATGCTGACCAGAGCTGGGAAATGTATCAAGATCAGGTCTTCTGACTCCCTAGCCAGTACTCTTTGCTCTATACCACATCCAACCAGGTCCTTAGAGGAAGTATTTAATGAACAGGTCAGGAAGACCACTGGGAAGAACTGTCTACTTTTTCTGTTTCAAGCAGAACTTCACCTTAGTGACCTAGGACTCTCTGGCTCCAGCTCCAGCCCAGTATTCCCATAACAGAGAAGGCAGGGTTGAGTTTCCTCACTTGTTTTGGCAAATTTCATATAGAATAGGGCAAGGTGGCCCCTTCAAGATGGGAGAGGAAAGGGATTATTTGGCTCAGAACAGGAGGGTGGGGTATATGTATGAACTGGTGGAACTGGAAGGGTGAGCAGAGTGCCCTATCTCCTAGGCGGAACATCCTGGGCTCACTGCCAGTGGAGTCCAGAAGAAGGAGAGGGGAGAGGCGGCAGGAGAAAGTATGGAGTGAGAATTCTGGGAAATCACTTTGAAGGAAGAGGTTGGCCTCTGGTGCTGCTGCTCTTTGTAGAAGGGAAGGAGAGCATTCTCAGCCTTGCTAAAAAACACACCCTTTCTGCCTGGAGATTACCTAGTGACTCATTGGTAAGTTCAGACTCTTAATGCAAAGATTGGTTTATCTATTTATTTCTGTCAATTTTAGATTGCCATCGTGTTTCAAGGACCAAAGTGGGCTACTAATTGAGCATAGGTGATCCAGAAAGTCTTTGACAGACCTTAGGAGGTAATCTTCATCCCTCACCCTTCCTAGGAGACTCCCCCAATTTCCTCCCCTCCAGTTCTGTTTCCCTTTTTAACCAACTTTCACTACTGGGCAATCTTTCTTATAGTTAACTCAAACCCTTCCTAATAAAGTATAAACCCATTTTCTCTTTTCCTTTCCTTTGTGGAGAGGAAGAACACCTCCAAGCTATAATAAATAACCCAAAGACTTAGTATTCTAGTTCAGACCTCACTTATGTCCCAGGCGAATGATTGTACCTACCTATCTCTCTGCCTCATCTCTCATCCCTCACATCATCATCACCTAGTCCTTGGCCAGATTAACCTTCACAAGGCACAGCACTGTTCATGTTAGAGAAGCTGTAGAACATTATGGTCAGAGTGTGGACTCTGGAAACCAGACTGCCTGCTTAAGCAACTATCCTGGTTTGGCTACTTCCTGCCTGTGTGACCTTAACTTCTCTCACACTCAGTTTCCTCAAACGTAAAAGGATATATTATATTGTTGTGAGGGTTAAATGAATTGGTACATGTCAGGCACTTAAAACAATATCTGGCACATAGTTTAGGCTTTGTTTTATGACAATTTTTCTGCCTGAACTAACCATTCCCTATAGTCTTCCATTTCTGTTTCTCGAAATTCTACCATGCTTCTAAGCCCAGCTCAAATGCTCCTTCTTCCCTGAACACTTTCTTGAGCTCCTCAATCAACTGCTTCCTTCTATATGTTCTAGAGAATTTTTGTTTGTATAGCTCTTATGACATCTCCACATGTTGTCATTGCTTACAAGTGATATCTTAATGGTATGTCCTTAAGAGAAATTGCTTCACACACAACTGCCACTTAGTACAGTGCTCAGTCAGTGGGGATGGTATTATTCCTATACGCTTGGTGTTTAACCCAGTGGTTCAGTCCTGGCTGCACATTGGAATCAACTAAGAATCTTTATAAATTCCTGATGTCTGGTTCCCACAACTAGAGATTTGATGTCACTGGTCTGGGGTTGGGCCTGGGCATTTGGATTTTTAATATCTTCTCAGGTGATACTGATGTAGAGCCTGGGCTGAGAATCCCTGGTTTAAATGGTTTAGCAACATGATTGATCTCATGTAAGCCTTACAACAACATTGGTGGGTTATACTGTAGACCGTAGACCATTGTTTTATTTTTTTTTAACATCTCTATTGGGGTATAATTGCGTTACAGTGTAGTGTTAATTTCTCCTATATAACAAAGTGAATGAGCTACATGTGTACATATAACCCCATATCCCCTCCCTCTTGCATCTCCCTCCCACCCTGCCTATCCCATCTCTCTAGGTGGTCAAAAAGCACTGAGCTGATCTCCCTGTGCTATGCAGTTGCTTCCCACTAGCTATCTATTTTACATTTGGTAGTATATATATGTCAATGCTACTCTATCACTTCGTCACAGCTTACCATTCCCCCGCCCTGTGTGAGGACACAAGTCCATTATCTACGTCTGCGTCTTTATTCCTGTCCTGCCCCTAAATTCATCAGAACCTTTTTTTTTTAGATTCCATGTATATGTGTTAGCATACGATATTTGCTTTTCTCTTTCTGACTTACTTCGCTCTGTATGACAGACTCTAGGTCCATCCAACTCACTACAAATAACTCAATTTCATTTCCTTTTACGACTGAGTAATATTCCATTGTATATATGTGCCACATCTTCTTTATCCATTCATCTGTAGATGGACACTTAGGCTGCTTCCATGTCCTGGCTATTGTAAATAGTGCTGCAATGAACACTGTGGTACATGACCCTTTTTGAATTATGGTTTACTCAGGGTAAATGCCCAGTAGTGAGATTGCTGGGTAATATGGAAGTTCTATTTTTTAGGTTTTTAAGGAACCTCCATACTGTTCTCCATAATGGCTGTATCAACTTACATTCCCACCAACACTGCAAGAGGGTTTCCTTTTCTCCTCAACCACTCCAGCATTTATTGCTTGTAGATTTTTGGATGATGGTCATTCAGACTGGTGTGAAGTGATACCTCATTGTAGTTTGATTTACATTTCTCTAATGATTACTGATGTTGAGCATACTTTCATGTGTTTGTTGGCAATCTGTATATCTTCTTTGGAGAAATGTCTATTTAGGTCTTCTGCCCATTTTTGGATTGGATTGTTTGTTTTGTTGATATTGAGTTAGATGAGCTGCTTGTAAATTTTGGAGGTTAATCGTTTGTCAGTTGCTTCATTTGCAAATATTTTCTTCCATTCTGAGGGTTGTCTTTCCGTCTTGTTTATGGTTTCCTTTGCTGTGCAAAAGCTTTTAAGTTTCATTAGGTCCCATTTGTTTATTTTTGATTTTATTTCCATTTCCCTAGGAGGTGGGTCAAAAAGGATCTTGCTGTGATTTATGTCATAGAGTGTTCTGCCTATGTTTTCCTCTAAGAGTTTATAGTGTCTGCTCTTCCATTTAGGTCTTTAATCCATTTTGAGTTTATTCTTGTGTATGGTGTCAAGGAGTGGTCTAATTTCATTCTTTTACATGTAGCTGTCCAGTTTTCCCAACACCACTTTTGAAGAGTCTGTCTTTTCTCCATTGTATATTCTTGCCTCCTTTGTAAAAAATAAGGTGACCATATGTGCATGGGTTTATCTCTGGGCTTTCTATCCTGTTCCATTGATCTATATTTCTGTTTTTGTGCCAGTACCATACTGTCTTGATTACTGTAGCTTTGTAATATAGTCTGAAGTCAGGGAGCCTGATTCCTCCAGCTCTGTTTTTCTTTCTCAAGATTGCTTTGGCTATTTAGGGTCTTTTGTGTTTCCATACAAATTGTGAAATTGTTTGTTCTAGTTCTGTGAAAAATGCCATCGGTAGTTTGATAGGATTGCAATGAATCTCTAGATTGCTTTGGGTAGTATAGTCACTTTCACAATGTTGATTCTTCCAATCCAAGAACATGGTATATCTCTCCATCTGTTGGTATCATCTTTAATTTCTTTCATCAGTGTCTTATAGTTTTCTATCTACAGGTCTTTTGTCTCCCTAGGTAGGTTTATTCCTAGGTATTTTTTTCTTTTTGTTGCAATGGTAAATAGGAGTGTTTCCTTAATTTCTCTTTCAGATTTTTCATCATTAGTGTATAGGAATGCAAGAGAGTTCTGTGTATTAATTTTGTATCCTGCAACTTTACCAAATTCATTGATTAGCTCTAGTAGTTTTCTGGTAGCATCTTTAGTATTCTCTATGTATAGTATCATGTCATCTGCAAACAGTGACAGTTTTACATCTTCTTTTCTGATTTTGATTCCTTTGATTTCTCTTTCTTCTCTGATTGCCATGGCTAAAACTTCCAAAACTATGTTGATTAATAGTGGTGAGAGTGGATAACCTTGTCCTGTTCCTTATCTTAGAGGAAATGCTTTAAATTTTTCGCCACTGAGAATGATGATGGCTGTGGTTTTGTCATATATGGCCTTTATTATGTTGAGGTAAGTTCCCTCTATGCCCACTTTCTGGAGAGTTTTTATCATAAATGGGTGTTGAATTTTGTCAAAAGCTTTTTCTGCATCTATTGAGATGATAAAGTTTTTCTCCTTCAATTTGTTAATATGGTGTATCAAACTGATTGACTTGTGTATATTGAAGAATCCTCGCATTCCTGGGATAAACCACACTTGATCATGGTGTATGATCCTTTTAGTGTGCTGTTGGATTCTGTTTGCTAGTATTTTTTTGAGGACTTACATCTACTTTCTTCAGTGGTATTGGCCTGTAGTTTTCTTTTTTGTGACATTTTGTCTGGTTTTGGTATCAGGGTGATGGTGGCCTCATAGAATGTGTTTGGGAGTGTTCCTCCCTCTGCTATATTTTGGAAGAGTTTGAAAAGGATAGGTGTTAGCTCTTCTCTAAATGTTTCATAGAATTCACCTGTGAAGCCATGTGGTCCTGGGCTTCTGTTTGTTGGAATATTTTTAATCACAGTCTCAATTTTAGTACTTGTGATTGGTCTGTTTATACTTTCTATTTCTTCCTGGTTCAGTCTCAGAAGGTTGTGCTCTTCTAAGAATTTGTCCATTTCTTCCAGATTGTCCATTTTTTGGCCTATATTTGCTTGTAGTAATCTCTCATGATTCTTTGTATTTCTGCAGTGTCAGTTGTTACTTCTCCTTTTTCGTTTCTAATTCTGTTGATTTGAGTCTTCTCCCTTGTTTTCTTGATGAATCTGACTAATAGTTTATCAATTTTGTTTATCTTCTCAAAGAACTAGCTTTTAGTTTTATTGATCTTTGTTATTGTTTCCATCATTTCTTTTTCATTTTTTCCTGATCTGATCTTTATGATTTCTTACTTTCTGCTAACTGTGAGTTATTTTTGTTCTTCTTTCTCTAATTGCTTTAGGCATAAGGTTAAGTTGTTTATTTGAGATGTTTCTTGTTTCTTGAGGTGGGATTGTATTGCTATAGACTTCCCTCCTAGAACTGCTTTTGCTTCATCCCATAGGTTTTGGGTCGTCATGTTTTCACTGTCATTTGTTTCTAGGTATTTTTTGATTTCCTCTTTGATTTCTTCAGTGATCTCTTGGTTATTTAGTAGTGTATTGTTTAGCCTCCAAGTGTTTGTGTTTTTTCAGTTTTTTTTCCTGTCACTGATATCTAGTCTCATAGCACTGTGGTCGGAAAAGATACTTGATAAGATTTCCAGTTTCTTAATTTTACCAAGGCTTGATTTGTGACCCAGGATATGATCTATCCTGGAGAATGTTCCATGAGCAATTGAGAAGAAAGTGTATTCTGTTGTTTTTGGATGGAATGTCCTATAAATATCAATTAACTCCATCTGGTCTCATATTGCATTTAAAGGTTGTGTTTCCTTATTATTTTCATTTTTGATGATCTGTCCACTGGTGAAAGTGGGGTGTTAAAGTCCCCTACTGTGATTGTGTTACTGTTGATTTCCCCTTTTATGGCTGTTAGCATTTGCCTTAAGTATTGAGGTGCTCCTATGTTAGGTGCATAAGTATTTACAATTGTTAATATCTTCTTCTTGGATTGATCCCTTGATCATTATGTAGTGTCCTTCTTTCTCTCTTGTAATAGTCTGTATTTTAAAGTCTTTTTGTCTGATATGAGAATTGCTACTCCAGCTTTCTTTTGATTTGCATTTGCATGGAATATCTTTTCCATCCCCTCCTTTTCAGTCTGTATGTGTCTCTAGGTCTGAAGTCTGTCTCTTGTAGACAGCATATATACAAGTCTTACTTTTGTATCCATTCAGCCAGTCTATGTCTTTTGGTTGGAGCTTTTAATCCATTTACATTTCAGGTTATTATCGATATGTATGTTCCTATTACCATTTTCTTAACTTTTTTGGGTTTATTATTGTAGGTCTTTTCCTTCTCTTATGTGTACTTCCTAGAGAATTTCCTTTAGCATTTGTTGTAAAGCTGGTTTGGTGGTGCTGAAGTCTCCTAACTTTTGTTTGTCTGTAAAGGTTTTAATTTCTCCATCTTATCTGAATGAGATCCTTGCTGGGTGGAGTAATCTTGGTTGTAGGTTTTACCCTTTCATCACTTTAAATATGTCCTGAAACTCTTTTCTGGCTTGCAGAGTTTCTGTTGATATAACAGCTCTTAACCTTATGGGGATCCCCTTGTATATTATTTGTTGCTTTATCCTTGCTGCTTCTAATATTTTTTCTTTGTTTTTATTTTTTGATAATTTTATTAATATGTGTCTTGGCATGTTTATCCTTGGATTTACCCTGTATAGGACTCTCAGTGCTTCCTGGACTTGATTGACTATTTCCTTTCCCATGTTAGGGAAGTTTTCAACTATAATCTCTTCAAATATTTTCTCAGTCCCTTTCTTTTTCTCTTCTTCTTCTGGGACCCCTATAATTCGAATGTTGGTGCATTTAATTTTGTCCCAGAGGTCTCTGAGACTGTCCTCAATCTTTTTCATACTTTTTTCTTTATTCTGCTCTGCAGTAGTTATTTCCACTATTCTATCTTCCAGGTCACTTATCCATTCTTCTGCTTCAGTTATTCTGCTATTGATCCCTCCTAGAAAATTTTTAATTTCATTTATTGTGTTGTTCATGATTGTTTCTTTGCTCTTTAGTTCTTCTAGGTCCTTGTTAAACATTTCTTGTATTTTCTTCATTCTATTTCCAAGATTTTGGATCAGCTTTACTATCATTATTCTAATTTTTTTTTTCAGGTAGACTGCTTATTTCCTCTTCATGTGTTTGGTCTGGTGTGTTTTTACCTTGCTCCTTCATCTGCTGCATATTTCTGTTTTCTCTTTTTTTTTTTTTTTAACTTACTGTGTTTGTGGTCACCTTTTTGCAGGCTGCAGGTTCGTAATTCCTGTTGTTTTTGGTATCTGCCCCCAGTGGATGAGGCTGATTCAGTGGCTTGTGTAGGCTTCCTTGTGGATGGGACTGGCACCTGTGTTCTGGTGGTTGGGGCTGGATCTTGTCTTTCTGGTGGGCAGGGCCGCATCTGTTGGTGTGTTTTGGTGTGTCTGTGAACTTAGTATGATTTTAGGCAGCCTCTTTGCTAATGGGTGTGGTTGTTTTCCTGTCTTGCTAGTTGTTTGCCATGGGGCCTCCAGCACTGGTGCTTGCTGGTCGTGGGTGGAGCTGGGGTTTAGCGTTGAGATGGGGATCTCTGGGAGACCTCTCACCAATTGATATTACGTGGGGCCAGGAGGTCTCTGGTGGTCCAATGTCCTGAACTCAGCTCTCCCATATCAGAGGCTCTGGCCTGACACCAGGCCAGAGCACCAAGACCCTTTCAGCCACCTGGCCCAGAAGAAAAGGGAGAAAAAAAGAAAGGAAAAAATAATAATAATAAACTTTTAAACTTATTAAAATAAAAAATTAAAAAAATAATAATATAAAAAAGAAGAGAGCAACCAAACCAATATACAAATCCAGCAATGATAACAAGCACTGAAAACTATACTAAAATAAACATAAAAATCAGAAACAAGTCAGTTGCAGACAGCAAACCCCTAGTCTACAGTTGCTCCCAAAGTCCACTGCCAAAATTTTGGGATGATTCATTTTCTATTCAGGTATTCCACAGATGCAGGGTACATCAAGTTGATTGTGGGGATTTAATCCGCTGCTCCTGAGGCTGCATGGAGAAATTTCCCTTTCTCTTCTTTGTTTGCACAGCTCGTGGGGTTCAGCTTTGGTTTTGGCCCCACGTCTGTATGTAGGCTGCCCTCAGGCATCTGTTCCTGCACAGACAGGATGGGGTTAAAACAGCGGCTGATTAGTGTCTCTTGCTCCTTCAGGCCAGGGGGAGGGAGGGGTACGGTAGTTATAATTGGAATGCAGGTTGAGTCTGTGGCAGCAGATTCTAGCGTGCATTGCAACAGCCTGAGGAACACTACGTGTTCTCCCAGGGAAGTTGTCCCTGTATCACAGGATCCTGGCAGTGGTGGGATGCACAGGCTCCCGGGGGGGTGTGGATAGTGTCCTATGCTTGCACACCAGATTCTTGGTGGCTGCTGCAGCAGCTTTAGCATTTCATGCCCATCCCTGGGGTCCAAGCTGATAGCTGCGGCTCGTGCCTGTCTCAGCAGCTTGTTTAAGCGGTGCTCTGCCTTCTGTGTGCAGACAGGGAAGGAATCCCCTCTCCTCATGCACCCTGAAACAATGGTCTCTTGCCTCTTAGGCAGGTCCAGACTTTTTCCCAGACTCCCTCCTGGCTAGTTGTGACACACTAGCCACCTTCAGGCTGTGTTCATGCAGCCAACCCCAGTCCTCTCTCTGGATGTGACCTCTGAAGCCTGAGCCTCAGCTCCCAGCCGCCACCCGCCCCAGCAGGTGAGCAGACAAGCCTCTCAGGCTGGTGAGTGCTGGTCGACACCGATCCTCTGTGCGGGAATCTCTCTGCTTTGCCCTCTGCACCCCTGTTGTTGTGCTCTCCTCCGTGGCTCCGAAGCTTCCCCCCCACCGACCCACCATCTCCACCAGTGAAAGGGTGCCCTAGTGTGTGGAAACTTTTCCTCCTTCACTGCTCCTTCCCAGAGGTGCAGGTCCCATCCCTATTCTTTTGTCTCTGTTTTTTCTTTTTTCTTTTGCCCTACCCAGGTATTTGGGAGAGTTTCTTGCCTTTTGGGAAGTCTGAGGTCTTCTGCCAGCGTTCAATAGATGTTCTGTAGGAGTTGTTCCACATGTAGATGTATTTCTGATGTATTTGTGGGGAGGAAGGTGATCTCCACGTCTTACTCCTCTGCCATCTTGAAGGTACCCCTAGACCATTGTTAATACTGTTTTCTAAATGAATAAACTGAGGCTCAAAGAAGTTAAAATGAGTAGTCAAAGGATGCAGAGACCTTAAATGGCAGAGTGGAGAAGTGCAGACAAATTTTCTAACTCAAAGTCCAGCTCTGTGTCCTTCAGACCACATTAGTTGCTCCTCACGGTCAGGAACTGTGTCTTTAAGGTCAAAAATATTTCTTCAAGGACAGAAGCATATCCTCAAGGTCAGAGTTTGTGTTTTATTCTCCTGAGTACTCTAAGAATTGGTATGGATCATTACCTTGCATTGGGAAAGGTGAAGAATGAAATGCTCCAATCACTCATGTGACAAAGAAGAAGTGAGGAGTTAGGGTAGGTTGACATATGTGAGGGATGCTGAGGCAGACATTTTAAAGAAAGGCAGGGAGGCAGGTATTAGCAGTCTTCTGGCTCCCAACCCAGTGCTCTTTTTAAGAAGGAAAGAAAGAGAGAGAGGGAAAGAAAGGAAGGAAGAAAGAAAGATAGATTGAACTAATGCTTAAATGATGGAACCATAATATATTGATAAAGAAAACAAGGATATTTGACAATGTCCCTCACATTGGAGATTGCTGTCAACAGGTCAGCCAGGCCTTACTTCAGCAGAGTCTTCATTGAAGGAGATCTAGACTGGAGGGGCTGTGGGCCCTCTAGTACCTGGAGAAAACTGTGAGTATAAGCTAGGAAGTCATTGCAAGTTGAAATAACTTGCCTATATCCACACAAGACTGAAACTATAGATGGGGAATGAAAAAAGAAAAGAGGAAAATGGTCAAGGGATGTTGGAACTGAAGAGAAAGTGGAAGTCAGGGCACAGGAAGAGCATATGCTCTCTGTGTACAGCAAAGAGTATATATGTTATCATCCCAGGTTAGTAGGGCAAATGCATAGGAGAGATAGAGAGAGTGAAAAGGAGAGGTGAGGCCAGGGAAAGAGGGGATGGGATGGGAGGGGTGGGGGAGGGACAAAAGACAAAAGTAGTCCTGGGAAGGGGATTGATACAGCAATCTTGGAATGCTTGATTCTTCTCACAGTATGAATAGAAACTTAACTGTACCAAAGCTTGATGAAGATAACCCTTACCATCATCCAATTTCTTTTCTTCAAAGTTCACCAAGAAGCCTCAATGAGATGGCAAGGGTAAGTA
This sequence comes from Balaenoptera borealis, assembly GCF_965194805.1. NCBI lineage: Eukaryota > Metazoa > Chordata > Mammalia > Artiodactyla > Balaenopteridae > Balaenoptera > Balaenoptera borealis. The sequence goes on along the minus strand of NC_138881.1, from coordinate 51,428,102 downwards.
TTCTTAGCCACTTTACAGGTACTGTGGGGTTAAGTGACTTCTGTGAAGTCACAAAGTGAGTTTGTTGCTCAGCGGGGACTAGAACTCCCATTTCCTGCTTCTCAATCCCGTTCCTCTTTTGTTAAACCACTAGACTCAAAGAGCCCTCCAACCCCCTCCATTTCACTTGGTCTTAGAATCAACCATTATAGTTTCCTTTGGGGTGCCTTGAAGGCACTTTTTAGGTCTTTACTACCATAAGAAAATGTAAATGCTCCCTCAGAGAGATCACCCCTTAAATGTACCAGCAGAATGGGGAGAATGACAGAGACATTTTTGCTAAGGAGCCATATCCCAAGCATCAAGCTTTTCTATACCCGGGCATATACTTTCATTCCCTGGGGTCATTTTGAGAGAGTAACCATCCTTTGGAGAGATTCTAATAGTGGAATTTTGGACACCATAACAAGTTGTTGTTGGTGGTGCGGGTGAAATTTAGGAGAATCGGTCTCATCTATCACCCCTTGTAGGATGCTGTCTGCTCCAGCCCTGTACATGGTCAGCTTCAATTGAATACAGGGTGGTGATTATCAATTTGACGATTTTTGATTTTAGCCTAGTTCCTTTTAGTTCCCAAGGCCTGGCTGATTTGAACACCTGAATCACACACACACATGCACACACACACATATATACATTGCCATCCTTTCATCCTTTGTATGTGAATCTCTCAACCATTGGCCTGCTTTCTGGATAGTTATTAAGATCCATCAGGCCTCCACATGGTGAAGAGAGATGGGAGGTGATGGCTTTCTACTTGTAAAGCAATTTCAAGTTGCGTGCCACGAGCGTGTGTTGGTGAGTGTCCACCCATGGCAAGTTCCTAAAGCATGGAATGTTATGTACTAATTTCCTGTATCTAATTTTCTCAGAAGCAAAGTGACCATACCAAGAATGACAAAGCCCATCTATATATAATACAAGGAACAAGACTCCCTTTTCCTATCTCCCTTACCCAATGGTGATTGTATGGTGTAGTACAGGGATGGTAAATATGCCACCCATGCTCAGTCTATGCCCAAACCAGACAGCAGTAATCAGTTATGGCCCCTCTTTCCCAATGAGCCTTAATGCAGTCTTCCTCAGCAAGTGCTCCAGGCAGCTGTCACCCAACTGATCAGAGACTGTATCAGACAAGAAACCCATTTGCTTTCCTCAAAGTGAGGGAAAGGGTAAGGCTTTAGAATCATAAAGGCCTGTGTTCTCCTTCCACTTCTGCCACTTACAAGCTCTGTAGCCTATGGCAGGTCATTTCTCTTCTCAGAGCCTCAGTTTCCTTACCTGTGAAATAGGGAAATTAGGATGGTCATGAAAATTCACAGTGATAAAACACTTGGCACATAGTGGATGTCCAATACCTGTTATCACTGAGTTCCAGAATCTTACAATTAACATGTCTGTCTTTGGGCTTCTCTTTTAAAGGTGGCAAGGGCACTTGAGGACTTCTCAGCAGCTAGTGGAGCAAATGCCCCAAACAGGAGATACAAGGCCCTCAAAGACAAACCTTACTGATCTTAGCATTTTTCTAGTCAGACCTTGGCAAGGAGATCTTGTTTCCCTTGGTGCTGGGCATCCACACTCCTCATGCCCAATTTGTTCTTTCCTCAGAATTTCCTAGCTCACTATTTTGTTTCCTGGGAACCTAATAAATGCTTCAAGAGATTTAGTTGGAACCAAAAATCACTTCATTGAGAGCCACTCTCCTGCCTTCCTCCTATCTCTTGGAGTGCTCTATTATAGGTTCCTTTGCTGACTCTTCTCACTTTGTCTAACCATTACCTATAGGGGTTCTTAAGCCTTCCATCCAGGGTTGGCTTCTCAGACCAAGTGCTCTCTTTGGTCATTCTCAGCCATTCCTAGGAATTTAATTCCTAGCTGCCTAGTTTTCTAGGGCTGCCATAAAAAAGCATCATGATTTGGTAGCTTAAACAACAGAAATTTGTCTCACTTTTCTGGAACCTAGAAGTCCGAAATCAAGGTGTCAACAGGGTTGGTTCCTTCTGAGAGCTATAGGGAAAATCTGTTTCATGCTTTTTTCCTAGCTTTTGGTTGTTTGCTATAAATATTTGGCATTCCTTGGTTTTTGCTATATTACCCCAATCTTAGCCTTCATCTATATATGGCATTCTCCCTGTGTGTGTGTAAGTCCAAATTTTCCCTTTAATATAAGGACACCAGTCATATTGGTGTAAGGGCCTACCCTACTCCAGTATGACCTAATGTTAATTAATTAAATGTACAATGACCCTGTTTCCAAATAAGTGTATATTCTTAGGCATTGTGGTTTAGGACTTTGATATATCAATTTTGGGGGGACATAATTCAACCCATGGCACCCATCATCTGATGAGTTCCCCCAAAGACCATCAGTACAACTGTGTCTACTGATATTCAGATCTGTATATCAGCTGCCTGATGTACTAGTCCATCTACATGTCCCTTGGGCATCTCCAACTCAATCATGATGCTTTCCCTGCTACCACCATTAGGATCTCACCTAAACTTGGCTCTCCTCCTGAGTGATTTCTGCTTTTAGCTCTACCATCCTCCCAGTCGTGTAGCTGTAAAATCTCAGTTTTCTCTGACTCCTCCCTCTTTCTTCCCCTCCCTCTGTAATCATTTGCCAGGTCTTGATTCTAGTTTTATAACATCTTAATTATGTCTTGCCCTGCTTCTTCTTTGTCCTAATTGAAGGCCGGTATTTCTTTTCACCTGGACAGCCTCCCAGCTGTTCTCCCTGCCTCCTATCTCACCTCCCTCTGGTCCATCCTCCCTGGCATACGAGTCACTGTCTTTAAGCACAGTTCTTCCAGTGGCTCCATTCATCATCAGCAGCTGCTTTCCCATTTCTGAGCCTTTCCTCTACGGAACCTGCTCCACGAAATGCCCTCCCCTTACATTCGCCTATTTAGACTTTTGCCTGAAAGGCCACACACTTTCCACAAAGGCATCACATGTGACCTCTTTCCCTTGGGTTCTTAATTCTCCAAAAGCACTTAACATATTCTACCCTGTCTCAGAGCTACATAGTTAATGTATTATCTCCATTATTACTCTCCCCCCATACACTAGTACAATGTAATTGTGTTAAGGCAAGATATGAGTCTTCCTCATCATGGTATTCTACACGTCTGACTCACAGCAGGTGTGCAATTGATTGAGTGATTTGAAAAACCTTGAAGCTTGCTGCCCTTGTCTCTTTGTGCACTGCTGTATATTGCAGCATAAAACCCAGCCCTCTCAGGTTAAAAAAAATCTTCTAAATTAGGTCATAGACTAGGAATATCAGCTGCTTAGAGCTTACCAACCAACCTCTTCAGCAAGCACCTTCCAGTGAGCTGATAGGGAAGCAGGGACAAAGAGGGATTGGATGAGCTCCCCCGACCTAGCAGCAGCTGCTCAGCAGTAGGTTGGGGGAGGCTCAGAGAGCAACAAGGCCAAATATACAGGTCAAAACCTGATTTATACAGGAAAAATAATGTGTGGTGACCTTAATGGCAAGGAGGCTTATCATCTGAAACCTACAGTGGCAGAGAGTTCAGAGGCTCTCCAGTGTTAATCTTGAATCTTCTTTTGACGTTCCTTTGAAATGAAATACATACATATATATATATATGCTCTAAGCTGTTACTTGGTATACAAAAGTAATCATTTTTACATCCTATGTTGCTAAATCTGTACACAAAGACTTTTCTTCTGCCCACTTCCCAGCGGTAGAGCTGAAGACATCAGAAATGAGAACTGACTTACACAAGGTCACGTGGCAAGGAGTGGCCCAGGCTTAAAATCAGAAGCTGTCTTTGCCATCTTTTCTCCTTGCAAGAGTCCAAGGATGGGGCAAGGCACCACTGGAAATGAGCTCTCTAAAGGACTAGAGGGGGCAGGTGCCCATAAGCAGAATCTGAGGCCTAGAAAACCTAAGAGCACCATTGCAGCAAATGCCAAGGGAAAGGAATTGCCCACAGCTTAAAAACATGGGCCCTGGAGTATGAATGACATAAACAAATAACCAAATGTATGTTGCTAAGTAGTCTTAGGGCCACAGAGAGGGAAGTATTTTGTTGAATAAATGAATGATGTGATTATAAGGACTGCAATAGTTCTTCACTTCTTAGGTAATGGGTAAGAGTGTGGACCCCAGGCCAGTCTGCTTTCGTTCAAATCTTGATTCTACCACTTGATTTTACTGCATATTAACCTTCTGACCATGGGCAAATCACTTAAATTCTCCAAGCCAGAAAACTTAAACCTTAGTTTCTTTAGTTTCCTCACTTAGAAAATGGCATCCATTATTCATTCACAAATGTTTATTGAACATATACTAGTCAGGCACTGTTTTAGGTGCTTGGGATACAGCAATGAATACAACAGATAGAAATCCCTGACCTTGTGGAGCTGACATTCTAGTTAGGGGGATAGTTACAAACGGTAGTCCTCACTTCCTAAGGTTACAGGGAGGGGTAAATGAGAGAATGCACAAAAAATGCTAGGCACAGAGCTTGTACCTAACGAATGTTTCAAGTTAAACTATGTCTTGGCAAAAGGGAGAGATTAGATGTATTAGAGTAATGAAAATGTTACCTACCTTCCTGACTGCCCCTCCATTTAGCTCCAGCCCTATTCAGAATGGAATACTGTCCTGACAGATATCCAAGATCAGAGGAAGGTAGAGGAGGTGGTATTTCAAATTGACCTTTAAAATGAGTGGGAGAATAAAGAGGTGGAAAGGCCATCACAGGCCAGGCCAAGGTCTTTGGACTTTGGTAAAAGTGTGGAGACCCTGACAGTTTAGGAGTAAAAATGACCACACGCTAGGGAAACTTTGACTGGGTGAAGGGTAAGAGGTATTTATCTTTAGCTCTTTGAGATTGGAGATGGGTGACAGAGCTTCAGTTCTATGATATGGTGGTGGTCTGTGAGCATGTGCGTGTGTGTGTACAAATTAACCAGAATTTCAGCAAGTCCCTTTGAGGGGAGAAATCCAGTGTTAATCTTGGCAAATTACACGAAAGGTCTTATTGTTCTGAGGTGGAGTTTACAGAGGCCTACTGAGGCTGCAGTCAAGCCAACAAAATATAGAGGCAAGGGAGGTCCAGGCAACTGGAAGGGTAAGTGGACCAAGGACAATGCTGGCTAAGAGCAATGCTGGCTAAGGTGATTCAGTAGCTTGAGTTCAAGTCCACTATCCCACAACTCCCTTCCCTCTGAACTTGTAGCACCATTTTCCCCCCTGAAAGCCAGCAAGAGCCCTGACTGCACCAGGTTCTCCAGCTCTTATTTCAGTGGAATAGAATCAGGCATGATTTCCAGATCTTTTGCCCCTCTGTGGAGGGTAGTTAAAGGACAGTACATTTGGTACTCTAAGCCTGGGCTTATCATTTGCTATAGTATTGATATGGCCCCCATATAAGACTGACTTTTTTTCTTTCCGTGACAAGATTGCTGGTTTTCACCCTGCTGTGAAACATAACAGTAAAGTGTGTGGGATCTGGAATCAAACTGCTTTTGTTTGAAGCCTGTTTCTCTTACTTCCAAGCAGTGTGATTTTGGGCAATATAGTTAATTTCTCTGAGCCTCAGTATTCCTTTTTGTAAATTGGGGATGATAATACTTACCTCATGGGATTGCTGTGAGGATTCAGTAACTTCCTTCAGGTAAAGCCACTAGAATTTGCCTAGCTCATAGGAAGTGTTATTTAAGTTATAAGCTAATATCTTGCTCTAGTCACTGACCCTTTGGGGGAGGCTCTGTTTCCTCATGTGTGCAATACAATAATGCTTGCCCTGTAAAATCCTGAAGCCGGGGACAAAATGGATGAGAAAGCATTTTACTAAGAGAAGTAATACAGGATACAGTGTACTGGCAGGGGGGTGTATAATCTGGGGTATGTTTCAACAGAGTTTTGGCTATAACTGTACTGCAAATTGTGGAAATTAAGGTGTGGATAAGATTGTGACCTTCGTGTAGTAACTTAGATAGCTGAGATTATTTCTGGAGGGAGACACCAACCTGTATTCTGATTGACATTAGGTAGTCTCTCTCATACACACACCTTTAATTTTCTAGACAGTGAAATATTTCACAGTTCCATGTTACTTTTGACCATTACAACGTAGCACTTACATGTAGTAAGATTATAGCTGATATTTAATAACATCAGAGATAATTTAATTCAGTCAGTCTTTTTTTTTAAACATCTTTATTGGAGTATAATTGCTTTACAATGGTGTGTTAGTTTCTGCTTTATAACAAAGTGAATCAGCTATACATATACATATATCCCCATACCTCCTCCCTCTTGCGTCTCCCTCCCACCCACCCTATCCCACCCCTCTAAGTGGTCACAAAGCACATAGCTGATCTCCCTGTGCTATGTGGTTGCTTCCCACTAGCTATCTATTTTACGTTTGGTAGTGTATATATGTCCATGCCACTCTCTCACTTTGTCACATCTTACCCTTCCTCCTCCCCATATCCTCAAGTCCATTCTCTAGTAGGTCTGTGTCTTTATTCCCGTCTTGCCACTAGGTTCTTCATGACCTTTATTTATTTTTCCCCTTAAATTCCTTATATATGTGTTAGCATACTGTATTTGTTTTTCTCTTTCTGACTTACTTCACTCTGTATGACAGACTCTAACCCCATCCACCTCACTACAAATAACTCCATTTCATTTCTTTTTATGGCTGAGTAATATTCCATTGTATATATGTGCCACATCTTCTTTATCCATTCATCCGATGATGGACACTTAGGTTGTTTCCATGTCCTGGCTATTGTAAATAGAGCTGCAATGAACATTTTGGTACATGACTCTTTTTGAATTATGGTTTTCTCAGGGTATATGCCCAGTACTGGGATTGCTGGGTCGTATGGTAGTTCTATTTATAGTTTTTTAAGGAACCTCCATATTGTTCTCCATAGTGGCTGTATCAATTTACATTCCCACCAACAATGCAAGAGGGTTCCCTTTTCTCCACACCCTCTCCAGCATTTATTGTTTCTAGATTTTTTGATGATGGCCATTCTGGCCGGTGTGAGATGATATCTCATTGTAGTTTTGATTTGCATTTCTCTAATGATTAATGATGTTGAGCATTCTTTCATGTGTTTGCTGGCAATCTGTATATCTTCTTTGGAGAAATGCCTATTTAGGTCTTCTGCCCATTTTTGGATTGGGTTGTTTGATTTTTTGTTATTGAGCTGCATGAGCTGCTTGTAAGTCTTGGAGATTAATCCTTTGTCAGTTGCTTCATTTGCAGATATTTTCTCCCATTCTGAGGGTTGTCTTTTGGTCTTGTTTATGGTTCCCTTTGCTGTGCAAAAGCTTTTAAGTTTCATTAGGTCCCAGTTGTTTATTTGTGTTTTTATTTCCATTTCTCTAGGAGCTGGGTCAAAAAGGATCTTGCTGTGATTTATGTCATACAGTGTTCTGCCTATGTTTTCCTCTAAGAGTTTGATAGTGTCTGGCATTACATTTAGGTCTTTAATCCATTTTGAGTTTATTCTTGTATATGGTGTTACGGAGTGTTCTAATTTCATACTTTTACATGTACCTGTCCAGTTTTCCCAGCACCATTTATTGAAGAGGCTGTCTTTTCTCCACTGTATATACTTGCCTCCTTTATCAAAGATAAGGTGACCATAGGTGCAAGGGTTTATCTCTGGGCTTTCTATCCTGTTCCATTGATCTATGTTTCTGTGTTTGTGCCAGTACCATACTGTCTTGATTACTGTAGCTTTGTAGTATAGTCTGAAGTCAGGGAGCCCGATTCCTCCAACTGCATTTTTCGTTCTCAAGATTGCTTTGACTATTCGGGGTCTTTTGTGTTTCCATACAAATTGTGAAATTGTTTGTTCTAGTTCTGTGAAAAATGCCAGTGGTAGTTTGATAGGGATTGCATTGAATCTGTAGATTGCTTTGGGTAGTAGAGTCATTTTCACAATGTTGATTCTTCCAATCCAAGAACATGGTATATCTCTCCATCTATTTGTATCATCTTTAATTTCTTTCATCTATGTCTTATAATTTTCTGCATACAGGTCTTTTGTCTCCTTAGGTAGGTTTATTCCTAGATATTTTATTCTTTCTGTTGCAATGGTAAATGGGAATGATTTCTTAATTTCTCTTTCAGATTTTTCATCATTAGTGTATAGGAATGCAAGAGATTTCTGTGCATTAATTTTGTATCCTGCTACTTTACCAAATTCATTGATTAGCTCTAGTAGTTTTCTGGTAGCATCTTCAGGATTCTCTGTGTATAGTATCATGTCGTCTGCAAAGTGTGACAGTTTTACTTCTTCTTTTCTGATTTGGATTCCTTTTATTTCTTTTTCCTCTCTGATTACTGTGGCTAAAACTTCCAAAACTATGTTGAATAATAGTGGTGAAAATGGGCAACCTTGTCTTGTTCCTGATCTTAGTGGAAATGGTTTCAGTTTTTCACCGTTGAGGACGATGTTGGCTGTGGGTTTGTCATATATGGCCTTTATTATGTTGAGGTAAGTTCCCTCTATGCCTACTTTCTGCAGGGCTTTTATCATAAATGGGTGTTGGATTTTGTCAAAAGCTTTCTCTGCATCTATTGAGATGATCATATGGTTTTTCTCCTTCAGTTTGTTAATATGGTGTATCACATTGATTGATTTGCGTATATTGAAGAATCCTTGCATTTCTAGAATAAACCCCACTTGATCATGGTGTATGATCTTTTTAATGTGCTGTTGGATTCTGTTTGCTAGTATTCTGTTGAGGATTTTTGCATCTATGTTCATCAGTGATATTGGCCTGTAGTTTTCTTTCTTTGTGACATCTTTGTCTGGTTTTGGTATCAGGGTGATGGTGGCCTCGTAGAATGAGTTGGGGAGTGTTCCTCCCTCTGCAATATTTTTGAAGAGTTTGAGAAGGATAGGTGTTATCTCTTCTCTAAATGTTTGACAGAATTCGCCTGGGAAGCCATCTGGTCCTGGGCTTTTGTTTGTTGGAAGATTTTTAATCACAGTTTCAATTTCAGTGCTTGTGATTGGTCTGTTCATATTTTCTATTTCTTCCTGGTTCAGTCTCAGAAGGTTGTGCATTTCTCAGAATTTGTCCACTTCTTCCAGGTTTTCCATTTTATGGCATAGAGTTGCTTGTAGTAATCTCTCATGATCGTTTGTATTTCTGCAGTGTAAGTTGTTACTTCTCCTTTTTCATTTCTAATTCTATTGATTTGAGTCTTCTCCCTTTTTTTCTTGATGAGTCTGGCTAATGGTTTATCAATTTTGTTTATCTTCTCAAAGAACCAACTTTTAGTTTTATTGATCTTTGCTATTGTTTCCTTCATTTCTTTTTCATTTATTTCTGACCTAATCTTTATGATTTCTTTCCTTCTGCTAATTTTGGGGGTTTTTTGTTCTTCTTTCTCTAATTGCTTTAGGTGCAAGGTTAGGTTGTTTATTCGAGATGTTTCCTGTTTCTTGAGGTAGGCTTGTATTGCTATAGACTTCCCTCCTAGAACTGCTTTTGCTGCATCCCATAGGTTTTGGGTCGTCGTGTCTCCATTGTCATTTGTTTCTAGGTGTTTTTTGATTTCCCCTTTGATTTCATCAGTGACCACTTCGTTTTTAAGTAGTGTATTGTGTAGCCTCCATGTGTTTGTATTTTTTACAGATCTTTTCCTTTAATTGATATCTAGTCTCATAGCGTTGTGGTCGGAAAAGATACTTGATATGATTTCAATTTTCTTAAATTTACCAAGGCTTGATTTGTGACCCAAGATATGATCTATCCTGGTGAATGTTCCATGAACACTTAAGAAAAATGTGTATTCTATTGTTTTTGGGTGGAATGTCCTATAAATATCAGTTAAGTCCATTTTGTTTAATGTATCATTTAAAGCTTATGTTTCCTTATTTATTTTCATTTTGGATGATCTGTCCATTGGTGAAAGTGGGGTGTTAAAGTCCCCTACTATGATTGTGTTACTGTCGATTTCCCCTTTTATGGCTGTTAGTATTTGCCTTATGAATTGAGGTGCTCCTATGTTGGGTGCATAAATATTTACAATTGTTATATCTTCTTCTTGAATCGATCCCTTGATCATTATATAGTGTCCTTCTTTGTCTCTTGTAATAGTCTTTATTTTAAAGTCTATTTTGTCTGATATGAGAATTGCTACTCCAGCTTTCTTTTGATTTCCATTTGCATGGAATATCTTTTTCCTTCCTCTCACTTTCATTCTGTATGTGTCCCTAGGTCTGAAGTGGGTCTCTTGTAGACAGTATATGTATGGGTCTTGTTTTTGTATCCATTCAGCCAGTCTATGTCTTTTGGTGGGAGCATTTAATCCATTTACATTTAAGGTAATTATCGATATGTATATTCCTATTCCCATTTTCGTAAATGTTTTGGGTTTTTTATTGTAGGTGTTTTCCTTCTCTTGTGTTTCTTGCCTAGAGAAGTTCCTTTAGCATTTGTTGTAAAGCTGGTTTGGTGGTGCTGAACTCTCTCAGCTTTTGCTTTTTTGTAAAGATTTTAATTTCTCCATCAAATCTGAATGAGATCCTTGCTGGGTAGAGTAATCTTGGTTGTAGGTTTTTCTCCTTCATCACTTTCAATATGTCCTGCCACTCCATTCTGGCTTGCAGAGTTTCTGCTGAAAGATCAGCTGTTAAACTTATGGGGATTCCCTTGTGTGTTATTTGTTGTTTTTCCCTTGCTGCTTTTAATATGTTTTCTTTATATTTAATTTTTGATAGTTTGATTAATATGTGTCTTGGCATGTTTCTCCTTGGATTTATCCTGTATGGGACTCTCTGTGCTTCCAGGACTTGATTAACTATTTCCTTTCCCATATTAGGGAAGTTTTCAACTATAATCTCTTCAAATATTTTCTCAGTCCCTTTCTTTTTCTCTTTTTCTTCTGGGACCCCTATAATTCGAATGTTGGTGCGCTTAATGTTGTCCCAGAAGTCTCTGAGACTGTCCTCAGTTCTTTTCATTCTTTTCTCTTTATTCTGCTCTGCAGTAGTTATTTCCACTATTTTATCTTCCAGGTCACTTATCTGTTCTTCTGCCTCAGTTATTCTGCCATTGATCCCTTCTACAGTATTTTTAATTTCATTTATTGTGTTTTTCATCATTGCTTGGGTCCTCTTTAGTTCTTCTAGGTCCTTGTTAAATGTTTCTTGCATTTTGTCTATTCTATTTCCAAGATTTTGTATCATCTTTACTATCATTATTCTGAATTCTTTTTTAGGTAGACTGCCTATTTCCTCTTCATTTGTTAGGTCTGGTGTGTTTTTACCTTGCTCCTTCATCTGCTGTGTGTTTTTCTGTCTTCTCATTTTGCTTATCTTACTGTGTTTGGGGTCTCCTTTTCACAGGCTGCTGGTTCGTAGTTCCTGTTGTTTTTGGTATCTGTCCCCAGTGGCTAAGGTTGGTTCAGTGGGTTGTGTAGGCTTCCTGGTGGAGGGGACTAGTACCTGTGTTCTGGTGGATGAGGCTGGATCTTGTCTTTCTGGTGGGCAGGTCCACATCTGGTGGTGTGTTGTGGGGTGTCTGTGTCCTTATTATGATTTTAGGCAGCCTCTCTGCTAATGAATGGAGTTGTGTTCGTGTCTTATTAGTTGTTTGGCATAGGGTGTCCTGCACTGTAGCTTGCTGGTTGTTGAGTGAAGCTGGATCTTGGTGTTGAGATGGAGATCTCTGGGAGATTTTCGCCATTTGGTATTACTTGGAGCTGGGAGTTCTCTTGTGGACCAGTGTCCTGATGTTGGCTCTCCCACCTTCGAGGTACAGCCCTGATGCCTGGCTGGAGCACCAAGAGTCTTTCATCCACACAGCTCAGAATAAAAGGGAGAAAAAATAGAAAGAAAGAGGATAAAATAAAATAAAATAAAATAAAATAAAGTTATTAAAATAAAAAATAATTATTAAAATAATTTTTTTTAAGTAAAAAAAAAATGGATGGACAGAACCCTAGGACAAATGGTGAAAGCAAAGCTATACAGACAAAATCTCCTACAGAAGCATACACATACACACTCAGATAAAGAGGAAAAGGGGAAAAACTAATATATCTTGCTCCCAAAGTCCACTTCCTCAATTTGGGATGATTCGTTGTCTATTCAGGTATTCCACAGATGCAGGTACATCAAGTTGATTGTGGAGATTTAATCCGCTGCTCCTGAGGCTGCTGTGAGAGATTTCCGTTTCTCTTCTTTGTTTGCAGTGCTCCCGGGTTTCAGCTTTGGACTTGGACCCGCCTCTGCGTGTTGGTCGCCTGAGGGCGTCTGTTCTTCGCTCAGACAGGACGGGGTTAGATTAGCAGCTGCTTCGGGAGCTCTGGCTCACTCAGGCCAGGGGAAGGGAAGGGTACAGATGTGGGGCAAGCCTGCGGCGGCAGAGGCCAGCATGACGTTGCAGCAGCCTGAGGCGCGCCCTGCTTTCTCCCAGGGAAGTTGTTCCTGGATCACGGGACCTTGGCAGTGGTGGGCTGCTCAGGCTCTTGGGAGGGGTGGTGTGGATAGTGACCTGTGCTTGCACACAGGCATCTTGGTGGTGGCAGCAGCAGCCTTAGCGTTTCATGCCCGTCTCTGGGATCCGCGCTGATAGCCACGGCTGGCGCCCGGCTCTGGAGCTCGTTTAGGCGGCGCTCTGAATCCCCTCTCCTCGCGCACCAGGAAACAATGAGGCAAGAAAAAGTCTCTTGCCTGTTCGGCAGCTCCAGACCTTTTCCCAGACTCCCTCCCGCTAGTTGTGGTGTGCTAACGCCTTCAGGCTGTGTTCATGCTGCCAACCCCAGTCCTCTCCCTGCAATCTGACTGAAGCCCGAGCCTCAGCTCCCTGCCCCCGCCCACCCCGGCGGGTGAGCAGACAAGCCTCTCGGGCTGATGAGTGCTGGTCGGCACCGATCCTCCATGCGGGAATCTCTCCGCTTTGTCCTCCGCACCCCTGCTGCTGCGCTCTCCTCCGTGTTTCCGAAGCTTCCCCCCTCCACCACCCGCAGTCTCCGTTCATGAAGGGGCTTCCTAGTGTGTGGAAATCTTTCCTCCTTCACAGCTCCCTCCCACCGGTGCAGGTCCCGTCCCTATTCTTTCGTCTCTGTTTTTTCTTTTTTCGTTTGCCTTACCCAGGTACGTGGGGAGTTTCTTGCCTTTTGGGAGGTCTGACGTCTTCTGCCCGTGATCAGTGGGTGTTCTATAGGAGCAGTTCCACGTGTAGATGTATTTCTGATGTATCTGTGGAGAGGAAGGTGATCTCCGCATCTTACTCTTCCGCCATCTTCTCCTCTCTCCCCTCAGTCAGTCTTCTTAAAGGAATGATACATAATTTACTGATTAAAAAAAAATAATATTGTGATAATTAATCTTTAATCTTCTGTTAGAGTTTTGGGATTTCCATGCAAAATCAAAAAATGGCCATTTAAAATATCAGGAATGTGAATAGAGTCCAGTCAGGTCAATTTCCTCATCTGTAACCTGGAACTGATAATCTCTTCCCTGGTTGTCTGGAAGGAAAATGGTATAACTCAAATGTGATAATTAATGTCAAAGAGAGTAAAAATTATAAAGTAATATATACATGTGAGTTATAAGAACGGTAATATTAACAGTAATGATCATCTATTGAGTATCTACCTTGGGCTAGGTGCTTTTAATAAAAATGGACGGGGCGGGGGGAGCGGGGACCTTCAAGATGGCAGAGGAGTAAGACATGGAGATCAACTTCCTCTCCACAAATACATCAGAAATACATCTGCATGTGGAACAACTCCTACAGAACATCTACTGAATGCTGGCAGAAGACCTCAGACTTCCCAAAAGGTAAGAAACTCCCCACGTCCCTGTGTAGGGCAAAAGAAAAAAGAGAGAAAAGAATAGGGATGGGACTTATGCCTCTGGGAGGGAGCTGTGAAGGAGGAAAAGTTTCCACACACTAGGAAGCCCCTTCACTGGCAGGGATTGGGGGTGGCCGTGGGAGGGGGAAGCTTTGGAGCCACAGAAGAGAGCACAGCAACAGGGGTGCAGAGGGCAAAGTGGAGAGATTCCCGCACAGAGAATCGGTGCCTACCAGCACTCACCAATCTGAGAGGCTTGTCTGATCACCCACCAGGGCAGGTGGGGGCCGGGAGCTGAGGCTCAGGCTTCGGAGGTCAGATTCCAGGGAGAAGACTGGAGTTGGCTGTGTGAACACAGCCTGAAGGGGGCTAGTGTGCCACAGCTAGCTGGGAGGGAGTCTGGGAAAAGCCTGGAACTGCCTTAGAGGCAAGAGACCATTGTCTCGGGGTGTGTGAAGAGAAGGGATTCAGAGCACCACCTAAACGAGCGCCAGAGATGGGTGTTAGCCTCGGCTATCAGCACGGGCACCAGAGATGGACACGAAATGCTAAGACTGCTGCTGCAGCCACCAAGAAGCCTGTGTGCAAGCACAAGTCACTATCCACACCTCCCCTCCCAGAAGTCTGTGCAGCCCACCACTGCCAGGGTCCTGTGATCCAGGAACAACTTCCCCGGGAGAACACACGGTACACCTCAGGCTATTGCAACTTCACTCTGAGCTCTGCCACTGCAGGCTCGGCTCACATTCAATACCCCTTCCTCCCCCTGGCCTGAGTGAGCCAGAGCACCCTAATCAGCTGCTAATTTAACCCCATCTTGTCTGGGCGAGGAAGAGACGCCCTCAGGAGACCTACAGGCAGAGGTGAGACAAAATCCAAAGCTGAGTCACATGAGCTGTGCGAACACGGAAGAGAAAGGGCAGTTTCTCCCAGCAGCCTCAGGAGCAGCGGATTAAATCTCCACAATCAACTTGATGTACCCTGCATGTGTGGAATACCTGAAGAGACAACGAATCATCCCAAAACTGAGGTGGTGGACTTTGGAAGCAACTGTAGGCTTGAGGTTTGCTTTCTACATGAAATTTGTTTCTGGTTTTATGTTTATTTTAGTTTATTGTTTACAGCTTATTGTCATTGATAGATTTGTTTATTGATTTGGTTGCTCTCTTCCTTTATATATATATATGTATATATATATATTTTTTTTTCCTTTTTCACTTTCTGTAACTGTGTATGTGTATGCTTCTTTGTCTGATTTTGTCTGTATAGCTTTGCTTTTACCATTTGTCCTAGGGTTCAGTCTGCCTGTTTTTATTTTTTTTAATAGATTTTAGGGTTTGTTATCAATGGTGGATTTGTTTGTATGTTTAGCTGCTCTCTTTCTTTTTTTATTACTGTTAAATTTTTTATTTTTAATAATATTTTTGTTTTATTTTAATAATTTTACTTTTTTCTTTCTTTCTTTCTTTCTTTCTTTCGTTCTTTCTTTCTTTCCTTCTTTCTTTCTTTTTTCTCCCTTTCCTTCTGTGCCGTGTTGCTGACAGGGTCTTGGTGCTCTGGCTGGGAGTCAGGCCTGAGCCTCTAAGATGGGAGAGCCGAGTTCAGGACACTGGTCCAAGAGAGACCTCCTGGCTCCATGTAATATGAAATGGCAAGAGATCTCCCAGAGATCTCCATCTCAAAATAAGACCCAGCTCCACTCAACGATGAGCAAGCTACAGTGCTGGACACCCTATGCCAAACAACTAGCAAGACAGGAACACAGCCCCATCCATTAGCAGAGATGCTGCCTAAAATCATATTAAGGCCACAGAAACCCCAAAACACACCACCAGACGTGGACCTTCCCACCAGAAAGACAAGATCCAGCCTCATCCACCAGAACACAGGCACTAGTCCCCTCCACCAGGAAGCCTACACAACTCACTGAACCAACCTTAGCCACTGGGGGCAGACACCAAAAACAATGGGAACTACGAACCTGCAGCCTGCAAAAAGGAGACCACAAACACAGTAAGTTAAGCAATATGAGAAGACAGAGAAACACACAGCACATGAAGGAGCAAGGTAAAAATATTCAATGGAAAAAAATACTAAAAGCAGCAAGGGAAAAAAACAAATAACACACAGGGAATCCCCATAAGGTTAAAGTGATTTCTTAAAGTGATGAAGGGGAAAAACCTACAACCAAGATTACTCTACCCAGCAAGGATCTCATTCAGATTTGAGAGAGAAATTAAAACATTTACAGACGAGCAAAAGCTGAGAGAATTCAGAACCACCAAACCAGCTTTACAACAAATGCTAAAGGAACTTCTCTAGGCAAGAAACACAAGAGAAGGAAAACACCTACAATAACAAACCCAAAACGATTAAGAAAATGGTAATAGGAACATACATATCAATTATTACTTTAAATGTAAATGTCTTAAATGGTCCAACCAAAAGACATAGACTGCCTGAGTGGATACAAAAAGAAGACCCGTATATATGCTGTCTACAAGAGACCCACTTCAAACCTAGGGACACATGCAGACTGAAAGTGAGGGGATGGAAAAGGTATTCCATGCAAATGGAAATCAAAAGAAAGCTGGAGTAGCAATTCTCATATCAGAAAAAATAAATTTAAAAACAAAGAGTATTACAAGAGAAAAAGAAGAACACTACATAATGATCAAGGGATCAAACCAAGAAGAATATATAACAATTGTAAATATTTATGCACCCAACATAGCAGCACCTCAATACATAAGGCAAACACTAACAAACAGCCATAAGACGGGAAATCAACAGTAACACAATCATAGTAGGGGACTTTAACACCCCACTTTCACCAATGGACAGATCATCCAAAATGAAAATAAATAAGGAAACACAAGCTTTAAATGATACATTAAACAAGATGGACTTAATTGATATTTATAGGACATTCCAACCAAAAACAACAGAACACACTTTCTTCTCAAGTGCTCATGGAACGTTCTCCAGGATAGGTCACATCTTGGGTCACAAATCAAGCCTTGGTAAATATAAGAAAATTGAAATCATATCAAATAACTTTTCTGACAAAAACACTGAGACTAGATATCAATTACAGGAAAAAATTTGTAAAAAACACAAACACATGGAGGCTAAACAATACACTACTTAATAACCAAGAGATCATTGAAGAAATCAAGGAGGAAATCAAAAGATACCTAGAAACAAATGACAATAAAAAAAAGATGACCCAAAACCTATGCGACGCAGCAAAAACAGTTCTAAGAGGGAACTTTATAGCAATACAATCCTGCCTCAAGAAACAAGAAACATCTCAAATAAGCAACCTAACCTTACACCTAAAACAATTAGAGAAAGAAGAACAGAAAACCCCCAAAGTTACCAGAAGGAAAGAAATCATGAATTTCAGATCAGAAAGGAATGAAAAAGAAATGAAGGAAATGATAGCAAAGACCAATAAAACTAAAAGCTGGTTTTCTAAGAAGATAAACAAAATTGATAAACTATTAGCCAGACTCATCAAGAAAAAAAAGGAAAGGACTCAAATCAATAGAATTAGAAATGAAAAAGGAGAAGTAACAACTGACACTGCAGAAATACAAAGGATCATGAGGGATTACTACAAGCAATTATATGCCAATAATATGGAAAACCTGGAAGAAACGGACAAATTCTTAGAAATGCACAATCTTCTGAGACTGAACCAGGAAATAATAGAAAATATAAACAGACCAATCACAAGCACTGAAATTGAAACTGTGATTGAAAATCTTCCAACAAACAAAAGCCCAGGACCAGATGGCTTCACCAGCGAATTCTATCAAACATCTAGAGAAGAGCTAACGCCCATCCTTCTCAAACTCTTCCAAATATAAGAGAGGGAGGAAAACTCCCAAACCCATTCTACGAGGCCAGCATCACCCTGATAACAAAACCAGACAAAGACGTCACAAAGAAAGAAAACTACAGGCCAATATCACTCATGAACATAGATGCAAAAATCCTCAACCAAATACTAGCAAACAGAATCCAACAGCACATTGAAAGGATCACAAAACATGATCAAGTGGGGTTTTCCCAGGAAGGCAAGGATACTTCAATATATGCAAATCAATCAATGTGATACACCATATTAACAAATTGAAGGAGAAAAACCATATGATCATCTCAAAAGATGCAGAGAAAGCTTTTGACAAAATTCAACACACATTTATGATACAAACCCTCCAGAAAGTAGGCATCGATGGAACTTACCTCAACATAATAAAGGCCATATATGACAAACCCACAGCCAACATCGTCCCAATAGTGAAAAAGAGAAACCATTTCCACTAAGAACAAGAACAAGAAAGGTTGCACACTCTCACCACTATTATTCAACATAGTTTTGGAAGTGTTAGCCACAGCAATCAGAGAAGAAAAAGAAATAAAAGGAATCCAAATTGGAAATGAAGAACTAAAGCTGTCACTGTTTGCAGATGACATGATACTATACATAGAGAATCCTAAAGATGCTACCAGAAAACTACTAGAGGTAAACAATGAATTTGGTAAAGTAGCAGGATACAAAATTAATGCACAGAAATCTCTTGCATTCCTATACAGTAAGGATGAAAAATCTGAAAGAGAAATTAAGGAAACACTACCAATTACCATTGGAACAAAAAGAATAAAATATCTAGGAATAAACCTACCTAAGGAGACAAAAGGTCTCTATGCAGAAAATTATAAGACACTGATGAAAGAAATTAAAGATGATACAAATAGATGGAGAGATATACCATGTTATTGGACTGGAAGAATCAACATTGTGAAAATGACTCTACTAAACAAAGCAATCTACATATTCAATGCAATCCCTATTAAACTACCACTGGCATTTTTCACAGAACTAGAACAAAAAATTTCACAATTTGTATGGAGACATAAAAGACTCCGAATAGCCAAAGAAATCTTGAGAACGAAAGATGCTGCTGGAGGAATCAGGCTCCCTGACTTCAGACTATACTACAAAGCTACAGTAATCAAGACAGTATGGTACTGGCACAAAAACAGAAATATAGATCAATGGAACAGGATAGAAAGCCCAGAGATAAACCCACGCACATATGGTCACCTTATCTTTGATAAAGGAGGCAAGCATATACAGTGGAGAAAAGACAGCCTCTTCAATAAGTGGTGCTGGGAAAACTGGACAGGTACATGTAAAAGTATGAAATTAGAACACCCCCTAACACCATACACAAAAATAAACTCAAAATGGACTAAAGACCTAAATGTAAGGCCAGACACTATCAAATTCGTAGAGGAAAACAGGCAGAACACTCTATGACATAAATCACAGCAAGATCCTTTTTGACCCACCTTCTAGAGAAATGGAAATAAAAACACAAATAAACAAATGGGACCTAATGAAACTTAAAAGCTTTTGCACAACACAGGAAACCATAACCAAGACCAAAAGACAACCCTCAGAATGGGAGAAAATATTTGCAAATGAGGCAACTGACAAAGGATTAATCTCCAAAATTGACAAGCTGCTCATGCAGCTCAATATCAAAAAAACAAACAACCCAATCCAAAAATGGGCAGAAGACATAAATAGACATTTCTCCAAAGAAGATATACAGATTGCCAACAAACTCATGGAAGAATACTCAACATCATTAATCATTAGAGAAATGCAAATCAAAACTACAATGAGATATCATCTCACACTGGTCAGAATGGCCATCATCAAAAAATCTAGAAACAATAAATGCTGGAGAGGGTGTGGAGAAAAGGGAACCCTCTTGCACTGTTGGTGGGAATGTAAATTGATACAGCCACTATGGAGAACGGTACTGAGTTTTCTTAAAAAGCTAAAAATAGAACTACCATACGCCCCAGCAATCCCACTACTGGGCGTATACTCTGAGAAGACCATAATTCAAAAAGAGTCATGTACCAAAATGTTCATTGCATCTCTATTTACAATAGCCAGGACATGGAAGCAACCTAAGTGTCCATCAACAGATGAATGGATAAAGAAGATGTGGCACATATATACCATGGAATATTACTCAGCCATAAAAAGAAACGAAATTGAGTTATCTGTAGTGAGGTGGATGGACCTAGAGTTTGTCATACAGAGTGAAGTAAGTCAGAAAGAGAAAAAACAAATACCGTATGTTAACACATATATATGGAATCTAAAAAACAAACAAAAAAAATGGTCATGACAAACCTAGGGGCAAGACGGGAATAAAGACAGAGAACTACTAGAGAATGGACTTGAAGATATGGGGAGGGGGAAGTGTAAGCTGGGACAAAGTGAGAGAGTGGCATGGACATATATACACTACCAAAGGTAAAATAGATAGCTAGTGGCAAGCAGCTGCATAGCACAGGTAGATCAGCTCGGTGCTTTGTGACCACCTAGAGGGGTGGGATAGGGAGAGTGGGAGGGAGGGAGACGGAAGAGGGAAGAGATATGGAGATATATGTATATGTATAACTGATTCAATTTGTTATAAAGCAGAAACGAACACACCATTGTAAAGAAATTATACTCCAATAAAGATGTTAAAAAAATTACATACAAAGAAAAAATATGAAAAGCAGCAAGGGAAAAGCAACAAATAATATACAAGGGAATCCCCATAAGGTTAACAGCTGATCTTTCAGCAGAAACCCTGCAAACCAGAAGGGAGTGGCAGGACATATTTAAAGTGATGAAAGGGAAAAACCTAAAACCAAGATTACTCTACCTACCAAGGATCTCATTCAGATTTGACGGAGAAATTAAAACCTTTACAGACCAGCAAAAGCTAAGAGAATTCAGCGCCACCAAACCCATTACAACAAGTGGTAATGGAACTTCTGTAGGCAGGAACGACAAGAGAAGGAAAAGAACTTCAATAACAAAGCCAAAACAATTAGCAAAATGGTACTAGGAACATACATATCTATAACTACCTTATATAGTACACATAGACTGCCTGAATGGATACAAAAACAAGATCTATATACATGCTGTCTAAAAGAGACCCACTTCAGACCTAGGGACATGTACAGACTGAAAGTGAGGGGGTGGAGAAAGATATTCCATGCAAATGGAAATCAAAAGAAAGCTGGAGTAGCAATTCTCATAAAAGAAAGACAACAGAGATTTTAAAATAAAGACTATTACAAGAGACAAAGAAGGACACTACATAATGATAAAGGGATCAAACCAAGAAGATATAACAATTGTAAATATTTATGCACCCAACTTAGGAGCACCTCAATACATAAGGCAAATGCTAACAGCCATAAAAGGGGAATTCAACAGTAACACAATCATAGTAGGGGACTTTAACACCCCACTTTCACCAATGGATAGATCATCCAAAATGAAAATTAATAAGGAAACACAAGCTTTAAGTGATACATTAAACAAAAAGGACTTAATTGATATTTATAGGACATTCCATCCAATAACAACAGAATACACTTTCATCTCAAGTGCTTATGGAATATTCTCCAGGATAGATCATATGTTGGGTCACAAATCAAGCCTTGGTAAATTTTAAAAAGTTGAAATCATATCAAGTATATTTTCCGACCACAACGCTATGAGACTAGATTCAATGTCAGGAAAAAAACTGTAAAAAATACAAACACATGGAGGCTAAACAATACACTACTAAATAACCAAGAGATCACTGAAGAAATCAAAGTGGAAATCAAAAAAGACCTAGAAACAAATGACAATGGAAACACTACGACCCAAAACCTATGGGATGCAGCAAAAGCAGTTCTAAGACGGAAGTTTTTAGCAATAAAATTCTACCTCAAGAAACAAGAAACATCTCAAACAACCTAACCTTACACCTAAAGCAATAGAGAAAGAAGAACAAAAAAAAAACACCCAAAGTTAGCAGAAGGAATCATAAAAGTTAGACGAGAAATAAATGAAAAAGTAGTGAAAGAAATGATAACAATGATCAATAAAACTAAAAAATGGTTCTTTGAGAAGATAAAATTGATATACCATTAGCCAGACTCATCAAGAAAACAAGGGAGAATGCTCAAAGCAATAGAATTAGAAATGAAAAAGGAGAAGTAACAACTGACACTCCAGAAATACAAATGATCATGAGAGATTACTACAAGCAACTATATGCCAATAAAATGGACAACCTGGAAGAAATGGACAATTTCTTAGAAAACCACAACCTGCTGAGACTGAACCAGGAAGAAATAGAAAATATAAACAGACCAATCACAAGCACTGAAATTGAGACTGTGATTAAAAATCTTCCAGCAGGCTTCCCTGGTGGTGCAGTGGTTGAGAGTCGGCCTGCCAATTCAGGGGACACGGGTTCGAGCCCTGGTCTGGGAAAATCCCACATGCCGCGGAGCAACTGGGCCTGTGAGCCACAATTACTAACCCTGTGCGTCTGGAGCCTGTGCTCCACAACAAGAGAGGCCGCGATAGTGAGAGGCCTGTGCACCGCGATGAAGAGTGGTCCCCACTTGCCGCAACTAGAGAGCCCTCGCACAGAAACGAAGACCCAACACAGCCATAAATAAATAAATTTACTTAAAAAAAAAAATCTTCCAGCAAACAAAAGCCCAGGACCAGATGGCTTCACAGGCAAATTCTATCAAACATTTAGAAAAGAGCTAACACCTATCCTTCTCGAACTCTTCCAAAATATAGCAGAGGGAGGACACTCCCAAACTGATTCTTAGAGGCCACCATCACCCTGATAACAAAACCAGACAAAGATGACACAAAGAAAGAAAACTACAGGCCAGTATCACTGATGAACATAGATGCAAAAATCCTCAACAAGATACTAGCAAACAGAATCCAACAGCATATTAAAAGGATCATACACCATGATCAGGTGGGGTTTATCCCAGGAATGCAAGGATTCTTCAGTATACACAAGTCAATCAGTTTGATACACCATATTAACAAATTGAAGGATAAAAACCTTATCATCTCAATAGATGCAGAGAAAGCTTTTGACAAAATTCAACACCCATTAATGATAAAAACCCTCCAGAAAGTAAGCATAGAGGGAACTTACCTCAACATAATAAATGCCATATATGACAAACCCACAGCCAACATTGTTCTCAAAGGTGAAAAACTGAAACCATTTCACTAAGATCAGGAAAAAACAAGGTTGCCCACTCTCACCACTATTATTCAACATAGTTTTGGAAGTTTTAGCCACAGCAATCAGAGAAGAAAAAGAAATAAAGGAATCCACATCGGAAAAGAAGTAAAACCGTCACTCTTTGCAGACGACATGATACTATACATAGAGAATCCTAAAGATGCTACCAGAAAACTACTAGAGCTAATCAATGAATTTGGTAAAGTAGTAGGATACAAAATAAATACACACAAATCTCTTGCATTCCTATACACTAATGATGAAAAATCTGAAAGAGAAATTAAGGAAACACTCCCATTTACCATTGCAACAAAAAGAATAAAATACCTAGGAATAAACCTACCTAAGGAGACCAAAGATCTGTCTACAGAAAACTATAAGACACTGATGAAAGAAATTAAAGATGATACAAATAGATGGAGAGATATACCACGTCTTGGATTGGAAGAATCAACATTGTGAAAATGACTATACTACTCAAAGCAATCTACAGTTTCATTGCAATCCCTATCAACCTAACAATGGCATTTTTCACAGAATTAGAACAAAATATTGCACAATTTGTATGGAAACACAAAAGACCCGAATAGCCAAAGCAATCTTGAGAAAGAAAAACGGAGCTGGAGGAATCAGGCTCCCTGACTTCAGACTATACTACAAAGCTACAGTAATCAAGACAGTATGGTACTGGCACAAACACAGAAACATAGATCAATGGAACAGGATAGAAGGCCCAGAGATAAACCCATGAACATATGGTCTCCTTCTCTTTGATAAATGAGGCAAGAATATACAATGGAGGGAAGACAGCCTCTTCAATAAATGGTGCTTGGACAACTGGACAGGTACATGTAAAAGAATGAAATTGGAACACTTCCTAACACCATACACAAAAATAAACTCAAAGTGTATTAATGACCTAAATGTAAGGTGAGACACTTTAAAACTCTTAGAGGAAAACACAGGCAGAACACTCTATGACATAAAGCACTGCAACATCCTTTTTGACCCACCTCTTAGAGAAATGGAAATAAAAACAAAAATAAACAAATGGGACCTAATGAAACTTCAAAGCTTTTGCACAACAAAGGAAACCATAAACAAGACGAAAAGACAACCCTCAGAATGGGAGAAAGTATTTGCAAATGGAGCAACTGGCAAAGGATTAATCTCCAAAATTTACAAGCAGCTTATGCAGCTCAATATCAAAAGAACAAACAACCCAATCCAAAAATGGGCAGAAGACTTAAATAGGGATTTCTCCAAATTAGATATACAGATTGCCAACAAACACATGAAAGGATGCTCAACATCACTAATCATTAGAGAAATGCAAATCAAAAGTACAATTAGGTATCACCTCACACTGATCAGCATGGCCATCATCAAAAAATCTAGAATCAATAAGTGCTGGATAGGTTGCAGAGAAAAAGGAACCCTCTTGCACTGTTGGTGGGAATGTAAATTGATAAAGCCACTATGGAGAACAGTATGGAGGTTCCTTAAAAACCTAAAAATAGAACTACCATATGAGCCAGCAATCCCAGTACTGGGCATATACCCTGAGAAAACCATAATTCAAAGAGTCATGAACCACAATGTTCATTACAGCTCTATTTACAATAGCCAGGACATGGAAGCAACCTAAGTGTCCATCGACAGATGAATGGATAAAGAAGATGTGGAACATATATACAATGGAATATTACTCAACCATAAAGTAAACGAACTTGAGTTATTTGTAGTGAGGTGGATGGACCTAGAGACTGTCATACAGAGTGAAGTAAGTCAGAAAGCGAAAACAAATACTGTATGCTAACCCATATATACAGAATCTAAAAAAGAAAAATATGGTTCTGAAGAACCTAGGGGCAAGACATGAATAAAGATGCAGATGTAGAGAATGGACTTGAGGACATGGGCAGTGGAAAGGGTAAGCTGGGACGAAGTGAGAGAGTGGCATGGACATATATACACTACCAAATGTAAAATAGATAGCTAGTGGGAAGCAGCTGCATAGCACAGGGAGATCAGCTGGTTGCTTTGTGTCCCCCTAGAGGGTTTGGAATCAGAGGGTTGGAGGGAGACGCAAGAGTGAGGAGATATTAGGATATATGTTTATGGACAGCTGATTCACTTTGTTACAAAGCAGAAAGTAACACACCATTTTAAAGCAATTATACTCCAATAAAGATGTTTAAAAAAATTAAAGATAATAACAGTTGATAAAATAAATATTAGCACAACAGGAAAAGAGAGATTTGGTCATAAAATGAAGTTAGCTAATATTTAATAAGCTCATGATTCCCTGAGGTGTGGTGGGCTCTTTATGAAAGTTATTAGATTTAATAAATGTGTTAAAACTAAAAACAAAAACAAACAGAAAATAATGTTAGACAATACTAATTGTAGTGTTACTCCATGCCAGTTGCTATTTTACAAAATTTACATGAATTAATTCTCACAACAGCCCTAGTGAGTAATTACTGGCATCATCATCATCATCCCTGTGGTACAGGGATGACACTGATGTATAAATCAGTGAAATCATTTGTTTTAGGCCACATAGCTGATAAGTGGCAGATCTGGGATTTGAACCCAGGTAGTTTGATTGTGGAATATATTCTTATAACCACTATACTACATGCCTTTAGAGTCTTTTCAGAGTTACATTGGGTAGTATTGTTTTTTAATGACAGTTAATCCAGCTTGAAAAGCTCTCCCAATTGCCAAGTAGTGACAAATTTTATAAAAAGCAAAAACATATACACATAAACAAAGCATGATGACTAAATGAAATGAGTTGAGTCCATAAGAGTCTTGAATCTATGAGCATGCTAAACAAGAGCAAATAAAATCACTGACTCAGTAGAATTGGGCAGATATGCCTCAGACAGCAACAATAGTGATAATAGCTAACATTTATTGAGTTTAATGTTTATTGAGTTTATTAGATCATTTACTATGGGCCAAGGACTCTTCTAGATAATTTACACATATTAGCTCATTTAATCCTCACAACATATGAGGTAGATATAATCATTATCATCCCCATTTTACACATGAGATAAATTGAGGCATAAGGAGGTTACATATTATGTCCTAGGTTCTAAGGCTAATAAATGGTAGAGCAAGGATTTACAACCCAGGTAGTCTAGCTCCAGAGTCCTTTGCACTCATCCCTCATACATTACTCCCTAAATACATTCACTTATATTCTTTTCTGAGGCTAAATCCTGGGTTGTTAAGTATAGCAATTAACATTTATTGAGTGCCTACTGTGTGTCAAGCACTGTGACAAGACCAATTACAAACAAATTTATTTAATTTATTTAATCTTCACAATAATCCTGAGAATCTATTTTTTAATCTAATTTTTTAAATCTAATTTTAAAATGGGGACTATTTTTTAATCCCCATTTTACAAAAGGAAACAATTAGAAAGGATTATATGAGTTACTATACAGACAAAACCCTTAGAACTCTGCCTGGCGCATAAGGAGTGTCAAGAGTAGTGACCCAAAGTCATAAAGCTAGTAAGTGTTGGAGTTGGCATTTGAACTCCTATCTTTCCCCTACCCAAGCCTATCGCAACAATACCTTCTCAATGTGTACACCTTCATAGTCCCTCTAGATCTGCTTGCTGCACTACAGCCAGAGTAAATTTTTTGAAATGTAAATCCAAACAAATTCCTTTAATTGCTCCCCTTTGGTTTTTGGATAAAGCCCCTCTAGGAGGCCCAAGTGGCTACATCTGGGGGGAGGGAAGGGTGGTAGGTGAATGGCTTCTGAGAGGGTGGTAATAACTCCTGTAGGGCCTTGGAGGCCATGTTAAGGAGTTTGGATTTTGTTTTGTCAGAAGCCACTGGAGGGGTTTGAGCTGGGCAATGAACCATGATTTAAATGGCTCTCTGGTTTCTAGGAGGAGAATGGTTTCCAGGGCCCATGGGAGCTGGGAGCCCAGTGAGCAGACTGCTGCAATATCCAGGTGGGAGAGGGTGTTGGTTTTAGCCAAGTGGTTAGAGTCTGGATATATTTAGAAGGTAAAACTGACAGGCTTTGCTGATGGACTGGATAAGGGTGTGAGGGAAAGTGAACAAATATCACTGCTAATTTTTGGCCCCATCAATTAGGTGATTGGTGGCACTGCTAGTTAGCGAAATGGGGAAAATGGGGGCAGGGGAAGGGAATCAATGAAAATTGAGAGTTTTTTGCTGGCTATGTTTGAAATGCATATAAAAGAAAGAAGCTGTGGGAATTCAGAACAGGAGGAAAACATTTTCAGATGAGGAGATCAGGGGAGACTTTCTGACAAAGGTGGCATATATGTTATGCTGGGCTTGGAAGAAGAGGTAGGATTGGGTATATCGAGTTAGTGGTGGGAGAGGCCCTGGGAAGAGGTTAGGGCAGTGTTTCTTAAACTTCAGATTTTTTGCCTTTTACAGTCACCATTTTACTTACTATTTTACCTTAAAGTGACCCATTTTTGAGAAGTTTGATACTAAAAAATAGAGCTTTATACTGGTGCTTTAAATTGATTTTAGTTATCTGTTCCTAAATACACATTTAAGATAAGCATCTATTAAAGATCTTGTTGATGTAATAATAACTAGCATTTGTTGAGTACTTACTACATGCTAGAAGCAATTCTAAGTGATGCAAATCAATACTTTTGCTTTGCTCTGACACTAATTGCTTATAAATCCTGTTCTAATTGCTTTACATGTATTAACTCACTTAACACTTGTGACATTTTTATGCTCTAAGGGTACTGTCTTCTCTGTTTCACAGATGGGGAAGCCATAACCCAGAGACGTTAGGCAACTTGCCCAGAGCTGCACAAATAATGAATAGCAGAGCTGGGCTTTGAGCTCCAGGTCCATATTCTGAACCACTACCCTATTGGTCCTCACCCGTGGCTAGCTATGAGAATCATATGGGGAGGTTTTTTTTTTTAATACATTTAGACCCCACCTGGACCAATTCAATCAGAATCTCTGGAATGGGGCTTCAGCATCATGTCTTTGGAAAGCTCCTGGACAATTCTCATATATAGCCAGGGGTGAGAACATCTGCCCTATGCAATAAGGCCTCCACCATGCATAATCACCCCTTAACTACAACACTCTGGGAAACATGAGCTTAGGGCATTTGAGGCAGAGAAAAGCACTCAGACAAAAGCCTGAAGATGTTCATTAACAGTTCAAAGAAATGCACATGGCCTCCTTTAGAGTCACAGAGGTCCAGGAGTTTGTGCATCTGGTGGGGAAGCAGCAACTCACACTGGGGGTGTACTTGGTAGAAGGTCACACAGTCCTCCAAGATGAGCTTGGATCACCTGGTTCCCAATTAACATGATGTCTGACCTTTTAACCAAATTTAATTTGCTGGCAGATTATTAACTTCCAGTTGCTGAAGTGTGTTGGGGCCTGAGAGGGGGAAGGAAGCTTAGCAACCAATTGCATGGCTTAGCAGCTAATTTCCACACTTTAGTTACAGCAGATGTGGGAGTCTGTCTGCAAAATTGCCACTGCTGGAGCTGGCTAGACAAGTCACAAACTAGGCACGCAACAGCTGCCAGTAGCAAATAAGGGGAAAGCACCTTGCCACTAACTCACTGGTCATGTATTTTTCACTCAGTTTCCCAACTGTAAAATAGGGATAGACTGCATGGATCAAATGAAAAATGTCTTTGCTTTTTTAGAAAATAAAAACTTGGATTAATAATTATTTAGTTTTGTATTTATCACTTATAGAGCACTTACCATGTGTATCATTTCCTATTGTTGCTGGACAAATTACCACAAACTTGATGGCTTAACACAACAAACATTAATTTTCTTAAAAGCTGTGGAAATTATGGTGTCAGTGATACTGTATTCCTTTTTGGAGGATTTAGGGGAGAATACATTTCCTGCTTTTTCCAGCTTCCCGAGACTGCTGGCATTCCTTAGCTCAAGGCTACAGTCCATCTTCAAAGCCAGCAATGGCTGGTCAAGTCTTTTTCACATCACATAACTCTGACATCTGCTCTTGTGCCTCCATCTTTCACATTTAAGGATAATCCAGGATAATCTCCCTATTTTAAAGTCACTGATAAGTGTCAACTGAAAAAAAAAGCACACAACGTGAAAGTTGTGAGTTTCAGTTTTATTTGGAGACTATAGCACAGGAGACAGCCTTTCAGATAGCTCTGAGGAACTGCTCTGAAGAGGTAAGGGGGGAGATCAGTATCTATGTGATTTTGGTGAAGGGGGTATTTGCAACCAAGCACACAGCTCAATAGAAGTTTGTTTCTAGTCATAAGATATTAATGGTGTTAGTACTTTTCTAAGTATGGGAAGATGTAAGAGTTTGCGTTCATGAAATTTTTTCTCCTGAAAATATCTAACTATATGTGGGCCTGTTCTGCCAGTTTCCCCAGAGCACAGAGTGCCTCATTCTGAAATCCACCATGGACTCCTTCAAGGGTGTGTTAAAGGTTAGCAACTTCAGTGGCTAGTGACTTATTTCTTGTAGAACTAGATGGCAAGTGACATATTTTTGTTGTCAGTGCCCCCTCATAGTCATAAATGGTTAGTTTGGGAGGCATGTCATGACCATTTTGTCCTACTGTGCTAGGAATGCTTATTCCTAGATCAGGCCAGGATTTTGTTGACAGGCCACTCAATGTGATAATACTGGACTAGACCCTATTAACAGTAGCCAAAAGTCTCTGCACCACCTGTCTTAGTAGTCTGTTATGGTCCAGGAAATGATTCCCTCTTGTTGCTTCTTCCATATCTAGAGTTACACTATGACAGTTCTTGATCTTATATACAACTATATATTTGGTAAATCATTTCAGGTCATCTAGTCATCATTTTATCAGAGGTTCAGTCACACATTTGGTAATGCAAAAAACAAGAAATAGGCAGAATACAAGTAATATAGTTAGTTGCATTAGTAAAGTCATAAGTAAGAATTTAAGCCAAGAACTGCCATTACCTGTGAACCAGTATATCCCCAGGTCATCTGACTTAGTCTGTTCTGTATCAATCCTTATCTTTAAGGGAAATGATATTTTGGCATTGTTCCTAAAGCACCCAGCCTAATTTCCTAGTGTTATTAGGCTGATTATCCTTATAATGGTTTAATTGTTCCCATCATAAGGGGGACCCTTAAATTTAAACAATCATAGCCTGGTGTTAGCCATATAAATCCATCTCATAACAGAGGGAGAGTATATTCTTTGACAGGAATTTTGCTCATTGCTCTGATTGAGCTTGAGTAACTTTAAAAGAAAAGTCATATTTGTCACCGTGGTCAGAGCAAGTATGATTGATTGGCCAACTGAGGGAGTCCCATCTAGTAATAACATAGTGGCCCAAATAGAGCTATAACTTCTTTCTTCTAGAATAAATTTCCTAAGGGCCATCCAATTAGGGCCTTGGAGAAGTCCACTAAGGTAACCCAGAAATACTGGATATAGGTAACTAACCATAAACCCAACAATTGGGTTAATTTAAAATCTCTGCATAAGATTGGGCCCTTGATAGAAAAAAACATTTGATTCCTATGAAAAAGTCCAAAAAATTAAGGAAACACTATAAATAATTATATGGGTCAGGTTGGGCATCTTGGGGTAGCTGTCTACTTCTGATGTCATCTTCTCGTCGTGCTATGGGTGTAATTTCTCCTCTGTTTGAACATTGTTTTAAGGTGATTTTGAGGTCAGCTATCCTCTTCATAGACCAGTCTGGTGCAGAGGCCTTTTCTAACTGGGAAATATGAATCCAAGAGCCAATTCCATTCAGTTTTGCTGTGCATTAGCTAGTTAAAAGTACCTGATAAGGGTCTTTCCATCTTGGTTGGAGATAGTTCCTTAAATGATGTCTTTTCCAGTAAGTTTAATCTCTTTGTTGCACGTCATGGGGCATCTGATCTTCATCTAAAGATAGATTACTGTGATAAGCTTCAGAAATAAGCTTAGAATGTCATTTTAATAATTCAATTAAAGTTTACAATAATGTAACATAGTGATGAGGAGCCATCCAGGAAGTGAGTTTTAAACAGTTAAACAGCACTAGAATTTAATATCCACAAAGGTATATTGCTGAAATATAATTTTTTCTCTCTAAAATTACCCTCATTTCCACTAAGTGTAGCCAAATTAAGACTAATTTGTTTGCAAAATATGTCTGGTTTCAGTAAACTTGGCCTGGTTATTTACATACATATAATTATATAATTGATCATACAAGGTCTTTTAAAATTGGTTTTGCTGGAACTTTTTATAAGGAATCTCAGATTGAATTTTTAGAAGAGTTCTCAAGGCCAGGAAAGACACACCAAGGGCTTGCCATCAGATTCCACATGCAATATCTATAGATTTGGGTGAATTCCTCTCTTCTTGAGATTCCCCAAATATCTTGAGATTCCTGTACCTGTCAGGATATGGCCTTCTTTATTCACCTGATAAGCCTGCTGGGAACCTAAGAGTTTCCAATCTCTGGAGGGATCAGGTAGAGAGAAAAGATAAATGTTTCAATTCTGCTTACAAATGTATAATTTACCAAATTTCTGTAAGTCATAATTAGCTTGAGGGGAAGTATTTCCTTATATCTGGAAAACAGATTAAAAGCCAACAATATTTCTCAATGTTTATAAATGAGATTAGTCTCCAGGGGCAATCTTTTTCAGACTTTGGAATCTTTTTTTTTTGCGATCTTTTTCAGATTTTGTAATCAATGTTGAACTGATTTGATTAAAATAATTTGGAAATTGCTTTTTCTATGCTCTGAAACAGTTTAAAGAGCATTATAATTATCTGTTCATTAAGGATTTGGTATCTTTACTTCTGAAAGTGTCTGGGCTTGATGATTTGGTGGGAAAGGGATGGTGATGGGTTTTGAGCACAGCAGTCAGGGCCCTTGGCCATAATATGCTCTTTAGAGTAGGGAACCTGAGAGGCACATATTCATGTGAAACACTGGGGAAGTAAACAATAGAATGTTAAAAGCTTTTTTACTCAAATGGTTAGATTCTTGTTTCTTTACACTTTTCTTATTAATTTCTAGTTTAAATGCAGTGTACTTAGTTGCTTTTCCTGCTTTTTGGAATAATTTGAGAGTTTCTTTGTAGTCAAATGTGTGCTTAGTTGTAAATCTTCAGTGGGCACTGGGAAAGAATGAGTATTTTCTGTTTGCAAGTTCAATTGTTTGGTATGTAAGTCTATAAATAAACTATATTTTTCCTATCTTCTTATATACTTACTTATATTTTACTTATTTGACCAGGAAGTCAAGAGAAGTCATTAAAGATCTCTAATATATTGTCTCTGTTAGTTTATCCTTGTAATTCTACAACTGTTCAATATATAAGATAAAGTTTCAAAACTAAAAAAAAATAAAAGCCAGCAATATTTCAGACAGAAATGATACCAATTATGAACATATTCACCAGTTCACTCAGTCTTGATATGTTGTTAACAGTTTTATGAAGACATCAGGGTATCCGTTAGAATTCTTTAATTTTTTTTTTACATCTTTATTGGAGTTTACTTGCTTTACAATGTTGTGTTAGTGTCTGCTGTATAACAAAGTGAATCAGCTATACATATACATATATCCCCATATCTCCTCCCCCTTGAGCCTCCCTCCCACCCTCCCTATCCCACCCCTCTGGGTGGTCACAAAGCACCGAGCTGATCTTCCTGTGCTATGCAGCTGCTTCCAACTAGCTATCTATTTTACATTTGGTAGTGTATATATATCCATGCTACTCTCTCACTTCGTACCAGCTTCCCCTTCCCCCCACCCCCATCCTCAAGTCCATTCTCTATGTCTGCATCATTTTATTTTTTTTAGCAAAATTATATTTTATTGCTATCAGAATGTACAATACTCGCATCTCAGGGCACATTCTACTAATGCTAGATAAAATACTTTACACATTAATGCATTTAATCAATATTTAATACTCTAGTTTTTGTTTTCTGATAAAAATCAATCACAGGAGTCTGTGGGTATTAAACTTTGTAAGTCCTTTCATGTACAAATATTATTTTGGCCTCATGAAAGATTGATACTTTGGGTAGATCTTGAACTATGGCTACAAAATCATTGATGCTTCCAAGGTTCTGCAATGCTTCCCCAGTCTTCTAGGGACCAATATTAATGATAAGATATCTGAAACTTTTTCCTTCACAGAGACTTTAATTTTCCTCACTTGGTTTTCTTTTTTTTTTTTAACATCTTTATTGGAATATAATTGCTTTACAATGGTGTGTTAGTTTCTGCTGTATAACAAAGTGAATAAGCTATACATATACATACATCCCCATTTCTCCTCCCTCTTGCATTTCCCTACCACCTTCCCTATCCCACTCCTCCAGCTGAACACAAAGCACTGAGCTGATCTCCCTGTGCCATGCAGCTGCTTCACACTAGCTACCTATTTTACATATGGTAGTGAATATATATCCATGCCACACTTTCACTTCGTCCCAGCTTACACTTCCCCCTCCCTGTGTCCTCAAGTCCATTCTCTACATCTGCGTCTTTATTCCTGTCCTGTCCCTAGGTTCTTCAGAAACTTTTTTTAGATTCCATATATATGTTACAATACTGCTTCTGTTTTATGTTTTGGTTTTTTGGCCGGGATGCAGGTAGGATCTTAGCTCCCCCACCAGGATCGAACCTGCACCCTCTGCATTGGAAGGCAAAGTCTTAACCACTGGACCACCAGGGAAGCCTAGATTTCATATATATATATGTGTTATCATATGGTATTTAGTTTTCTCTTTCTGACTTGCTTCACTCTGTATGACAGACTCTAGGTCCATCCACCTCACTACAAATAACTCAGTTTCATATCTTCTTGTGGCTGAGTAATATTCCATTGTATATGTGCCACATCTTCTTTATCCATTCCTCTGTCAGTGGACACTTAGGTTACTTCCATGTCCTGGCTATCGTAAATAGTGCTGCAATGAACATTGTGGTACATGTCTGTTTTTGAATTATGGTTTTCTCAGGGTATACTCCCAGAAGTGGGGTTGCTGGGTCATATGGTAGTTCTAGTTTTAGATTTTTAAGGAACCTCCATACTGCTCTCCATAGTGGCTGTATCAATTTACTTTCCCACCAACAGTGCAAGAGGGCTCCCTTTTCTCCACACCCCCTCCAGAATTTATGGTTTGTAGATTTTTTGATGATAGCCATTCTGACAGGTGTGAGGTAATACCTCACTGTGGTTTTGATTTGCATTTCTCTAATGATTAGTGATGTTGAGTATCCTTTCATGTGTTGTTGGCAATCTGTGTATCTTCTTTGGACAAATGTCTATTTAGGTCTTCTGCCCATTTTTGGATTGGGCTGTTTGGTTTTTTTGATAATGAGCTGCATGAGGTGCTTGTATATTTTGGAGGTTAATCCTTTGTCAGTTGCTTCATTTGCAAATATTTTCTCCCATTCTGAGGGTTGTCTTTTCGCCTTGTTTATGCTTTCCTTTGTTGTGTAAAAGATTTTAAGTTTCATTAGGTCCCATTTGTTTAATTTTGTTTTTATTTCCATTACTCTAGGTGGTAGATCAAAAAGAATCTTGCTGTGATTTATGTCATATGTCTTCCTCTAAGAGTTTTATAGTGTCTGGCCTTACATTTAGGTCTTTAACCATTTTGAGTTTATTTTTGTGTATGGTGTTAGGAAGTGTTCTAATTTCATTCTTTTACATGTACCTGTCCAGTTTTCCCAGCACCACATTTTTTTCATTATTTTATTTTATTTATTTTAAAATTTATTTTTGGCTGCATTGGGTCTTCGTTGCTGCGCATAGGCTTTCTCCAGTTGTGGCGAGTTGGGGTTACTCTTCATTGTGGTGCACGACCTTCTCATTGCAGTGGCTTCTCTTGTTGTGGAGCATGGGCTCTAGGTAAGCAGGCTTCAGTAGTTGTGGCTTGTGGGCTCAGTAACTGTGGCTCACGGGCTCTAGAGCTCAATCTCAGTAGTTGTGGCACATGGGCTTAGTTGCTCCACAGCATGTGGGATCCTCCCAGACCAGGGCTCGAATCCATGTCCCCTGAATTGGCAGGCAGATTCTTAACCACTGCACCACCAGGGAAGTCCACAGAACCACTTATTGAAGAGGTTATCTTTTCTCCAATGTATATTCTTGCCTCTTTTGTCAAACATAAGGTGACCATATGTGCATGGGTTTATGTCTGGGCTTTCTAACCTGTTCCATTGATCTATATTTCTGTTTTTGTGCCACTACCATACTGTCTTGATTACTGTAGCTTTGTAGTATAGTCTGAAGTCAGGGAGCCTGGATCCTCCAGCTCTGTTTTTCTTTCTCAAGATTGCTTTGGCTATTCAGGTCTTTCTGTTATCATTCAAATTGTAAAATTTTTTATTCTAGTTCTGTGAACAATGCCCTTGGTAGTTTGATGGGGATTGCAATGAATCTGTAGATTGCTTTGGGTAGTATAGTCACAATGGTAAATAGTCACATTTCACAATGTAGATTGCTTTGGGTAAATAGTCACATTTCACAATGTTGATTCTTCCAATCCAAGAACATAGTATATTTCTCTATCTGTTTGTGTCATCTTTGATTTATTTCATCAGTGTCTTATAATTTTCTGCCTACAGGTCTTTTACCTCATAAGGTAGGTTTATTCCTAGGTATTTTATTCTTTTTGTTGCAATGGTAAATGGGAGTGTTTCCTTAATTTCTCTTTCAGATTTTTCATTGTTAGTGTATAGGAAGGCAAGAGATATGTGTGCATTAATTTTGTATCCTGCTACTTCACCAAATTCATTGATTAGCTCTAATAGTTTTCTAGTAGCATGTTTAGGATTCTCTATGTATAGTATCATGTCATCTGCAAACAGTGACAGTTTTATTTCTTCTATTCCAATCTGGATTCCTTTATTTTCTTTTTCTTCTCTAATGGCCATGGCTAAAACTTCCTACGTTGAATAATAGTGGTGAGACTGGGAACCCCATGTCTTGTTCCCGATCTTGGAGGAAATGCTTTCTGTTTTTCACCATTGCGAATGATGTTGGCTGTGGGTTTGTCATATATGGCCTTTATTATGTTGAGGTAGGTTGCCGCTTGCCCACTTTCTGGAGAGTTTTATCATAAATGGGTGTTGAATTTTGTCAAAAGCTTTTTCTATCTATTGAGATTATCATATGGTTTTTATCCTTCAATTTGTTAATATGGTGTATAACACTGATTGATTAGCATATATTGAAAAATCATGAGTTAAATCTGATTGATCATGGTGTCTGATCCTTTTAATGTATTGTTGGATTAAGTTTGCTACTATTTTGTTGAGGATTTTTGCATCTATGTTCATCAGTGATATTGGCCTGTAGTTTTCTTTTTTTGTCACATCTTTGTCTGGTTTTGGTATCAGGGTGATGGTGACCTTGTAGAATGAGTTTGGGAGTGTTCCTCCCTCTGCTATATTTTGGAAGAGTTTGAGAAGGATAGGTATTAGCTCTTCTCTAAATGTTTGATAGAATTTGCCTGTGATGCCATCTGGTCCTGTGCTTTTTTTGTTGGAAGATTTTTAATCAAAGTTTCAATTTCAGTGCTTGTGATTGGTCTGTTTATATTTTCTATTTCTTCCTGGTTCAGTCTCAGAAGGTTGTGCTTTTCTAAGAATTTGTCCATGTCTTCCAGGTTGTCCGTTTAATTGGCATATAGTTGCTTGTAGTAATCTCTCATGATGCTTTGTATTTCTGCCGTGTCAGTGGTTACTTCTCCTTTTTCATTTCTAATTCTATTGATTTGAGTCTTCTCCCTTTTTTCTTGATACGTCTGGCTAATGGTTTATCAATTTTGTTTATCTTGTCAAAGAACCAGCTTTTAGATTTATTGTCCTTTGCTATTATTTCCTACATTTTTCCCATTTATTTCTGATCAGATTTTTATGATTTATTTCCTACTGCTAATTTTGTGGTTTTTGTTGTTGTTCTTCTTTCTCTAATTGCTTCGGTTGTAAGGTTAGGTTGTTTGAGATTTTTCTTGTTTCATGAGGTAGGATTCTATTGCTATAAACTTCCCTCTTAGAATGGCTTTTGCTGCATCTCATAGATTTTAGGTCATCAGGTTTTCATTGCCATTTATTTCTAGGTACTTTTTGATGTCTGCTTTGATTTCTTCAATGATCTCTTGGTTATTTAGTAGTGTATTGTTTAGCCTCCATGTGTTTGTATTTTTTCAGGGTTTTTTTTGTAACTGATATCTAGTCTTATAGCCTTGTGGTCGGAAAAGATACTTGATATGATTTCAATTTTCTTAAATTTACCAAGCCTTGATTTGTGACCCAAGTTATGATCTATCCTGGAGAATGTTCCATGAGCACTTGAGGAGAAAGTGTATTCTGTTGTTTTTGGATGGAATATCCTATAAATATCAATTAAGTCCATCTGGTCTAATGTGTCATTTAAAGCTTGTGTTTCCTTATTTATTTTCATTTTGGATGATCTGTCCATTGGTGAAAGTGGGTGGCAAACTCCCCCACTATTATTGTGTTACTGTCGATTTCCCCTTTTATGGCTGTTAGCATTTG
The DNA here is from genome assembly GCF_965194805.1 of Balaenoptera borealis. Classification (NCBI taxonomy): domain Eukaryota; kingdom Metazoa; phylum Chordata; class Mammalia; order Artiodactyla; family Balaenopteridae; genus Balaenoptera; species Balaenoptera borealis. The sequence continues at coordinate 51,390,518 of NC_138881.1, read as the reverse complement.
CCTTATGTATTGAGGTGCTCCTATGTTGGTGCATAAATGTTTACAATTGTTATATCTACTTCTTGGATTGATCCCTTGATCATTATGTAGTGTCCTTCTTTGTCTCTTGTAATAGTCTTTATTTTAAAGTCTATTTTGTCTGATATGAGTATAGCTACTCCAGCTTTCTTTTGATTTCCATTTGCATGGAATAGCTTTTTCCATCCCCTCACTTTCCATCTGTACGTTTCCCTATGTCTGAAGTGGGTCTCTTGTAGACAGCATATATATGGGTGTTGGTTTTGTATCCATTCAGCCAGTGTGTGTCTTTTGGTTGGAGCATTTACTCCATTTACATTTAAGGTAATTATCAATATGTACGTTCCTTTTACCATTTTCTTAATTGTTTTGGGCCTGTTTTTGGAAGATCTTTTGGAAGATCTTTTCCTTCTCTTGTGTTTCCTGCCTAGAGAAGTTCCTTTAGCATTTGTTGTAAAGTTGGTTTGGTTGTACTGAATTCTCTTAACTTTTGCTTATCTGTAAAGTTTTTAATTTCTCCATCGAATCTGAATTAGATTCTTGCTGGGTAATCTTGGTTGTAGGTTTTTCCCTTTCATCACTTTAAATATGTTCTGGCACTCTCTTCTGGCTTGCAGAGTTTCTGCTGAAAGATCAGCTGTTAACCTTATGGGGATTCCCTTGTATGTTATTTGTTGTTTTTCCCTCGCTGCTTTTAATATTTTTTTCATTGTATTTAATTTTTGATAGTTTGATTAATATGTGTCTTTGCATGTTTCTCCTTGGATTTATCCTGTATGGGACTCTCTGCACTTCCTGGACTTGATTGACTATTTCCTTTCCCATATTAGGGAAGTTTTTAACTATAATCTCTTCAAATATTTTCTCAGTCCCTTTCTTTTTCTCTTCTTCTTCTGGGACCCCTATAATTCGAATGTTGGTGTGTTTAATATTGTCCCAGAAGTCTCTGAGACTGTCTTCAATTCTTTTCATTCTTTTTTCTTTATTCTGCTCTGTGTTAGTTATTTCCACTATTTTATCTTCCAGGTCACTTATCTGTTCTTCTACCTTAGTTATACTGCTATTGTTCCCTTCTAGAGAATTTTTAATTTTATTTATTATGCTGTTCATGATTGTTTGTTTCCTCTTTAGTTCTTCTAGGTGCTTGTTAAATGTTTCTTTTATTTTCTCCATTCTATTTCCAAGTTTTTGGATTATCTTTACTATCATTACTCTGAATTCTTTTTTAGGTAGACTGCTTATTTCCTCTTCATTTGTTTGGTCTGGTGGGTTTTTACCTTGCTCCTTCATCTGCTGTGTCTTTCTCTGTCTTCTCATTTTGCATAACTTACTGTGTTTGGGGTCTTGTTTTCGCAACCTGCAGGTTCTTTGTTCCCATTGTTTTTGGTGTCTGCCCCCAGTGGTGTTCTGTAGGCTTCCTCGTGGAGGGTACTGGTGCCTGTGTTCTAGTGCATGAGGCTGGCTCTTGTCTTTCTGTTGTCCATGACCATGTCCGGTGGTGTGTTTTGAGGTGTCTGTTACCTTACTATGATTTTAGGCAGCCTCTCCTCTAATGGGTGGGGTTGTTTTCCTGTCTTGCTAGTTGTTTGGCATAGGGTGTCCAGCACTGTAGCGTGCTGGTCGTTGAGTGGAACTGCATCTTAGCATTGAGATGGAGATCTCTGGGAGAGCTTTCACCATTTGATATTACGTGGAGCCAGGAGGTCTCTGATGGATCAATGTCCTGAACGTGGCTCTCCCAACTCAGAGACACAGACCTGACACCCGCCTGGAGCACCAAGACCCTTTCAGCCACATGGCTCAGAATAAAAGGGAGAAGAGAAAGAAAAAAAGAAAATAAAATAAAGTTATTAAAATAAAAAATAAAAAACATTAAAAATAAAAAAATTAAAAGTATTAAAGAAAAGATGAAAAAAAAAGAAAGAAAGAAGAGAGCAACCAAACCAAAAAAGAAATCCACCAATGATAACAAGCACTAAAAACTATACTGAAAAAGCAAAAACCAAAAAAACAGACAGAGAGAACCCTAGGAAAAATGGTAAAAGCAAAGCTATACAGACAAAATCACACAAAGAAGCATACACATACACACTCACATAAAGGGAAAAGGAAATATATGTATATATATCTGTATATAAAAAAAAGGAAGAGAGCAACCAAATCAATAAAGAAATCTACCAATGATAAGAAACTCTAAATACTAAACTAAGATAAACATAAAACCAGAAACAATTAGATACAGAAAGCAAACCCCAATTCTACAGTTGCTACCAAAGTCCACAGCCTCAATTTTGGGATGATTCATTGTCTATTCAGGTATTCCACAGATGCAGGGTACATCAAATTGATTGTGGAGATTTAGTCCAGTGCTCCTGAGGCTGCTGGGAGAAATTTCCCTTTCTCTTCTGTGTTCTCACAGCTCCTGGGGTTCAGCTTTGGATTTCTCCCAGCCTCTGCATGTAGATCACCTGAGGGCGTTTGTTCTTTGCTCAGACAGGACGGGGTTAAAGTAGCAGCTGATTAGGGGGCTCTGGCTCACTCAGGCCGGGGGGAGGGTGGGATACATAATGTGGGGCGAGCCTGTGCTGGTAGAGGCTGGCGTGATGTTGCGACAGCCTGAGGTGCACTGTGTTTTCTCCTGGGGAAGTTGTCCCTGGATCACGGGACCCTGGCAGTGACAGGCTACACATAGTCCTGGGAGGGGAGGTGTGTACAGTGACCTGTGCTTGCACACAGGCTTCTTGGTAGCTGCAGCAGCAGCCTTAGCATTTCATGCCCACCTCTGGTTTTCACGCTGATTGCAGTGGCTCACACCTGTCTCTGGCACTTGTTTAGGTGGTGTTCTGGATCCCCTTTCCTCGCGCACTCTGAAACAATGGTCTCTTGCCTCTTAGGCAGTTCCGGACTTTTTCCCAAACTCCCTCTCGGCTAGCTGTGGCATACTAGCCCCCTTCAGGCTATGTTCACACAGCCAACCCCAGTCCTCTCCCTGGGATCTGACCTCCGAAGCTGGAGCCTCACCTCCCAGTCCCCACCTGCCCTGGTCGGGTGAGCAGACAAGCTTCTCAGGCTGGTGAGTGCTGGTCGGCACTGATCCTCTGTGTGGGAATCTCTCTGCTTTGCCCTCTGCACCCCTCTTGTTGCTCTCTCCTTTGTGGCTCCAAAGCTTCCCCCCGCCACCCCCCATCTCCGCCAGCGAAGGGGCTTCCTAGTGTGCGGAAACTTTTCCTCCTTCACAGCTCCCTCCCAGAGGTGCAGGTCCCATCCCTATTCTTTTGTCTCTGGTGTTTCTTTTTTCTTTTGCCATACCCAGGTACGTGGGGAGTTTCTTGCCTTTTGGGAAGTATGAAGTCTTATGCCAGCATTCAGTAGGTGTTCTGTAGGAGTTGTTCCACATGTCGATGTATTCCTGATGTATTTCTGGGGAGGAAGGTGATCTGCATGTCTTACTCCTCTGCCATTTTGAAGGTCTCCCCCGTGCCAGTTTTTTAAGGAGCTTTCCTGGAAGCTCCTATCCAAGACCTTCCACTGTCCTCTTATTTGACAAATCTTAGCAAAGGAAGCTAGACAAATTCATACTCAAAAAGAATGGAAAATGGGTTTTTGATAGGTAACTTGTCTCTATACTACAACTGTTAAGAGTGAGAAACAAGCCTTTTACAGTAGTCCATAGCTCTGCCTCCTCAGCCCATCTTCCTTCTGGGAACCCTGGGAAGGGAGCTTCTATCATTTGTTTGGAAGAATGTAGTGAGGTTTAAGAAGGGAGAGGGAAATCACAAGTGCCTATAGGAGCTTGGTTGGTAAGTTGCATGGCTAACTACTAGAGCTGCTCTGCTTTCTGTATTAAATGTCTCATATGACACACCAAACACACAGGATTGCTGGCCAATCCAGCGCAGTTCCATGTGCCTGTTGGACCAGAAACTTAATGTCACACTGCCTCCACATAGATCACTCAGGAAGCTGTTAACTAGGGAGCAAACCTTCCCTGAAAACATGTACCACCATTACATCAGCTTGCCATGGGGCTAGCCCCCTTATTAACCCCTAAAAGAACCCCTCTCAGCAGCACTTGACAAAGTTGACTATTCTTTCATCATTGAAACTGTGTCTTCCTTGGTTTCCAGGACACCATACTCTTCTGGTTTCATTCCTACCTCACTGACTGCTCCTTCTCAGACTCCTCTGCTCTTTACTCCTCATTTCCCCATGCTCTAAATTTTGGAAAGCTCAGTCCTTGGACCTCTTCTCTTCTCCATTTGTATTCCCTTCTTTGGTGAATTCCTCATCTAGGCTCATGGATTTAAATAACATTTGTACGTTAATAACTCCAAATTTGTATCTCCAGCCTGGCCTCCCTGGACACATCTAACTGCCTATTCAACGTTTCCTCTTGGATATCTAATAGGCATTTCACACTTAATATGTCCCAAATTGATCTCTTGATATAAAACCCCATATCTGCTTCTTTTGCACTCTTCTCCACCTCAGTTAATAGTAACTCCCAACTACTTTCTTCTAGATGCTCAGACCAAAATCCTTGATGACTCATTTTCTCTCACATCCCACATCCAATTTGTCAGGAAATCCTGTTAGCTCTACCTTCAAAATTCATGTAGAATCGATTACTTCTCCCTATTTCGCATGTTACCACGCTAGTCTAAACCACCATCGTCTCTCACTATAACTACATTATTCTTCTTGCTGTTCTCTCTATTTCCTCCCTTAACCCCCTACAGTCAATTCTCTACACGGCAGCCAGTGTGAGCTTGTTAAAACTTAAGTCAAATCATGTCACATGTCACTCCTCTGCTCAACATTCTTCATTTGTCTCCATCTCACTTAGAGTAAAAGCCTAATTCTCACAATAATCTATTAGACCGTACATGATCAGGCCCCCATTACCCCCATGACCTCATTTCCCACCACAGGCTCCCATTGCTTTCTCCACTCCAGTTACACTGCCCTTTGCTCTCCTATTCAGAACCACCAGGCATACTCCAGTCATAGGCCTTGCTTGATGTTCCTTTTACCTGGAACACTCTGACTTCAGATGTCTGCATTGCTTTCTCACTCCAATCAGGTCTGGTTCACATGTCTTCTTAGTGAGATTGTCACTGGCTATCCTTTAAAAAGTGCATACTTGCTACTCCCATCCTCCTCTTTGCTTTTTTTTTCCCAAACAGCAGTTTTAACCATCTGACATACCATAAATTTTATTTATTTATTTATACTTGTTATCTGTCTCTTCCTGCTAGAATATAAGTTCCATGAAGGCAAGGATTTTTGACTGTTTCATTGACCAAAATATCCCCAATGCCAGGAACAGGAAGTGCCTAGCACATAGAAGGTACCAAATAAATATTCTTTGAATAAATAAGTGATAAGAATTCCTCTCCCCCACTGCCTCCTTATATTGCTTTCCCTCTCCCCAAGAATATAATACAGACCTAAACTTCCTGAGAAGACAAAGCAGCAGGCTCACAGAAGAATCACACCCCAAAAGGAGAGAAAGATTGATGGAAAATAAGCAAGTGGTCTTATGCCTACCTGTATTTCATTTGTCTGGCTGCCAAGGTTTCATGAGGCTCTTTCAATGTATGCTCTGGGCTTTGGGGACTAGGATATTTTCATTGCTCCTATCACAACTTTCCCCCATCCTAGGCCCCCTTTTCCTCCTGTCCATCCTGGATATTAGACCCCAAACACCTTGCTTTGTGACAGGCTCAGATTCCTCACAGGAGCAAAGTGACAGGCACACCTGGCTATTGGTAGAGACTAAAGTTTGTGTGGGGCTATTCAGTGTATAAGTGTGTGTGTGTATGTGTGTGTGTGTGTGTGTGTATTTGTATGTGTCTGACTACATATAGTCTGCATCATATCTGTACCCACTATGTATGAGTGTCAATTCATGTGGTCTACAATAGATCTGTCGAGGTCTTTCACCATCCTTAGAGATCCTTACTACAATCTTTTCAACCCTACCCTCTACCTCCACCCCACAGTTAATCACCATCATCAGAGCTAACATGTGCCAGGATCTGTGCTAAAGACTTCATGTGTAATCACTAGTTTACTCCTCAGAGCAACTTTCTGATATAGATACTATTAGTATTCTTGTTCTCCAGATGAGGAAACTGAGATCCAAAGAGAAAAAGTAACTAGTTCAAGTGTGTATCTTGCTTCCAGCCAATGTTGGTTTAGGAAAACATATTTCAAACTGTTCTGACTGGGACCCACATTAAAAATATATATATTCAACATCACAACTAACAAACAAAATTGAAACAAACTTTTCATAGAATAATACCCTTATTATTTGTCATGTAGTCTGATATTTTCTCTTCAGTTAAAAAAAAAAAGCTATTCGGGACACACCTAATTGATTTTATTACCCAAATGGTCCACTTTAGTTCATTAAAACCTTGCAATCTACCCTTTGAAAATCAGTGTTTAGGGTGGTGTCCCCTTTCAAGGCTATTTGCATTTCTCAGAGACCTCCAAAATGTCTCCAGTTCCAAAGGGGTGTCATTCTGATCGCAGAGTGTGAAGAATCAAGAGGAGCATTGGTTGGGGGGAGATGGAGACACCCCTAGTATGCCTTAGAGTGCCCAGTGAAAGTTGGACCCCGCATGGGTTTGGAATCTGCCCTTCTCTGAACCCATGCACTTTTTTTTATCCCTTATCTGAACATCAATTCATTCAACAAACATTTTCTGAGCCCTCAACAGTAAGTGCTCTGCCAGAGGCTGTGGGGAAGCAAAATTATGTGGAGGAGACAAGCTAATAAACATCTAACTACGTAAAACAATCAGTAGCAAGTGACAGAAAAAGGGTGCCAGTAAAATGTCGTGAGCATGCAGAGAAAGAGAGATGGATTTCAACTTGGGTTTAAGCTTCATAGAAGAGATGGCTTTTGGACCAGGCCTGGAAAGATGGCTAAGACTTAAACAAGCAGAAGTAGGGGAAAGATTTCTCAGACGATATATTTTTTTAAAAGCATGTGAGCTGGAAAATGTAGATATGTAGAGAGACTAAAGAGTATTTAGAAGAAGATTTAGGGCCAAGTTATAGAGAACTGTTAATATCTTGCTAAATAGTTTGAACTTCATCTTAAAAATGTTTCATCAGAGGAGGATCAAGTAATGCTTTAGGGTTCTAACTCTGGCAGCAGTGTGAGAATGGTTTGGAAGGCAGCAAAAATGGAGATATGTTGGCACTTAGGCAGCTGATATGATGGTCAGGAGAGAAATAAATGAAGGCCTGACCTGAAGCAGCTGTTATAAGTATGGGAAGGAGGGGATACAGAGGAAGTGCCGTAGGGGCAGAGGCAACAGGACTTGGCAACTAATTATATGTATGTATGTAGAGGTGATGCCTTCTCTCTTCCTTCCTGGTTTGCCCTTCACCCCAGGGCTTCCACAGAAGCCTGATGAACTCTGTGAATCCACCCATACCAGAAAGAGGAAACATGGGTATGGGTGGGTGGCTCCTGCTGGGTAACAGGTGAGGAAAAGAGACAGTTCATCATAGGCAAGCCAGGAGGCCAGGCTGGATGGAGTCACCTCATCGTGTTGCCATAGCATTTCAGAAGATCATAGAATTTTAGAGCCAGAAAGGGACCTTAGGATCCTGCTGTGAGGATGTCCTGCTGTGAAGAGGACCCAGATGAGGATGGAGTCTAGCAAGGAAGGAGACTTTAGGAAAAGTCTTAACCTTGATCTTTTAAGCTCACCTCTTTCCCCTTCCTCCTCGTTTTCTTTCTCCCCCTCCTCCTCCTCCCTCTTCTTCTTCCCCTTTTCTCCTTCCTCCTCATCCACCACTGCTTCCTCCTCTTCCTTCTTTACCCTTCTTGTTCTCCCTCCATCACTTCCTCCTTTTACCTCTCCTCTTCATTCTCTTCCTTTCCTACTTATCCTCTTCATCTTCCTCCTCTTCTTTTTCTCCTCCTATTTCTCCCTCCTTTTCTTCTCCCCCGGACCCTCCTCAGCACCTTCACTAACAAAACAAGTTTCCCTTGGAGTTCAGGAGACAGAACTTGGAACCTGAGAGGTGACTCAAGTCATCCAGGTTGATGGGGGTGGGGGAGCAGGTCCTATTGAAGGAACCTTACCTTCCGTTAAATGGACACCTTGCTGTCTTTCTTTATAATGCTTTTCCTGGTGAAGCACTCCTCTGGCTGGAAGAGTCTCTTCTTGTCCTTTTATCACCCCCATGGAGAATGGTTTAGCAGGCCTGTTGAAGAGAACGTTTAGTAGTTTCCTCAAAGAAGCTCTCAGTGGGAACTGGGGCTGGAGGCCATGGCTCTTGCTTCTTTGCTCTTTCTATTGGCCTCTCACTTCTATAAGTGTGGTCCATGGGCCAGCAGTATCTGTATCACCTAGTAGTCTGTTAGAAATGCAGAACCTCATGTCACACCCCAGACCTAACTGAAACAGAATATTCATTTAGAACATCCATGATTATTAAAATTTGAAAAGCACTGCTCTGCATGGACTACATCCCTCCACAGACACAGCCATTCCTACAGCATACCAATATGAATTTGCCTGGAACTATGGAGAGGTAGAGAAGCTAAAGGTCAGAGAGCTCTAGAGGGCAGGCCTCTGAAGGACCCTCTCTACGCTCTATAAAAGCACAGGTCAAAAAGCATTAAGAGACTCTAACAACACCATTTGACAAATGAAAAGACTGAGTGGCTTGCCCAAGGTCACACAGTAACTCAGCACTCATCCGACTCCCAGTCCAGTGCTTTTTTCATCTTGGCTCACTGACTTCTTTGCATGGTTCTCTAACACAGCCTTCCACGGATGGAAGAGTCATTCTACAGCATTTCTGGCAGGTACTCTTCCAGACTCTACTTGTATGCCTTCAATCATTGGAAGTTCATCACTTCATAAGTTTGGACATTAACATGTGAGTTTGGCTTGCCAGAGAATCTTTGAGCAGATACATATTGTTCATGAGCTTTGCAAGGTCCTGAATCCACCCAAGTTGTTTAAGAAATACCTCTGTTCAGATGGGGATTAATTCTACTCATCCAATTGTAACTCCTCATGCAGTTATTTCAGTTCCTGCCTTTGTACTAAAAATGACTAGTGGACTGGAAAGCAAATTCCTTAGATAAATAGGAAGTTGTTTGAGGCTGAAAGGCATGGCATGGGAGAAAGAGAAGAGGGAGACAAAGAGGAAAGAGGTGAGTGCTAGGAAAAGGGGATGGATGAGATGAACTTGAAGTCACTTCATTTATCCAAATTTGAGAGTAAAGAGCCCATGGAGAGCTTAGAGGAGGAGAGTAACTAATGGGTCTTTACCACAGAGGAAGGAACAGGCTTTTCATCTGGCTGGTCCCTGTGATCAAGCTAAAGTGGCCTTGGGGAAAGGCAGTTGGGCCAAGTACTCTTACATTCCAGGGTGATGCTTTTTGTAGCAACTCATTGAACCCTGTCCCTGGGCTCTGCCTGTTGAGACCTGAAGAAAGGCAAGTGTGGCCACTTCCTTCCCGCTCTTCCCTGGGCTGCTTGAAGCTACTTTAAGAGCTTACTTCAAGTGTCTCTGGGATCCACTGGGTCTCTTCACTGGCTCAGGTCTGCAAGGTCAGGGAGCTGCTTTGGGGAACTTAAGGATGAGGAATTACATTCCTAGGTAAGTGACTGTCTTATATGACGTTCCCACAGAAGAAATGGGAGTCCACATGTTCAGCAAACATTCTTCCCCAAATCAGGAACCCTACCTGTTCTCAACATCTCTGACTATTAATTATGCATCCAAATACAGATGAAGATGTTTCCTATCCTTTTTTTAGCAAGGAAAATTACCTCAATGACTCCAACATAGTGACAGGAGTTTGGTCTAGAGCTGGTCTTTCCACACTTTAATGTGCATGTGAATCACTACGAATTTTGTAAAAATGCTGGTGCTAAGTCAGTAGGTCTGGGGTAGACCTGGGATTCTGCATTTCTAATAAGCTCCTAGGTGATGCTGATGCCACTGGTCTGAGGTCCACATTTTGAGTGGTATCAAGGGTATAGACGAGCTTAAAAATTTATCCAGTTTGATTTTTCTTCTCAAAGTCTAGGCCAGATTATATTTGGGTATATACCTATACACACCTTTCCTATTGCACTAACATCTTGCTTTAAATTCTTCCCTGTGCTAGCTTATTTGGCATGACATCTATCATGTTTATCATTTCTTCCTCTCCTGACTTCACAACTCTCAGCTCCTTGGAAGCACAAGCCATCTGCCTCTGCTACTGACTGTCCCTTCCCTTTTACTTTCATCTCTTGCTATTCTGGCCCTGCCTGCTTCTCTGACATCATCTCTCACCACTGTCTTATGCTTCACTACATTCTGCCATGCTGACCTTTTTCTGCCCCTCACATATATCAATCTCATTTCCAATTCTGGGCCTTTGTTTTTGTTGTCCCTTCCTGTTTGGAATGCTCTTCCCCCAGATCTTCGCATGGCTGGTTTCTTCTCATCATTCTGGTGTCAACTCAGATGTCATCTCCTCAGAAAGGCCTTTCTTGGCCACCTAGCTAAAACAGTGTCCTCCTTCCTCAGTTACCTTCTATTATATCACCCTGTTTATTACTTTCATAATAACTATTCAGTACCTAATATTACTTTATTGTTTTGGGGGTTCAACGTCTAAATATCTCCATTATAATATAAGCTTCTTGAGAATAGAGACCCAGTTTGTGTTGTTAACTGCTGCATCCCCAGTATCTAGAACAGAACTTGCCACATAGTATGTTCTTTAAGCATAATTCTTGGCTGACAGAGTGTCTTTCTAGACATTCCTCCTCACTCATTGAAGACTTTAGCTCCTGAACCATCACTTGTCTTCATCGTTCTCTGGTCTGTCTAACCTCAACATTCCTGTAGATGACCTACTCAACCCTGGCCTCACTTTCACCCCACCTCAGTCAGAAAACTCCTGTGATAACATCCTGCATCTTGTTATAGCAAATAACTAAATGAATTGCCTCCAGAATCTCAATTTCAGGCATCTCCCTTCTGATCACTGTCCTGTTATTCCAGCTCACTTACTCTGGGGCCTCTACTCCAGCAATTCTTCCACATCATCAAGATCTCCAATTCACTGACCCCACCATCCCATTAACCTTACCCCATACTCATCACCCCTTCTCATGTCCTCTTTTCCCCTTCTGTCCAGCTTAGATTCCCTGGTCCATTGTTGTGACCACTCCCTTGAAAATACTTTCAACATTATTTCCCATTTCTTTTCCCATTGTGTGTTCCTGGAAAATCTACCCCAGATTTCACCCAACCAGCTATCTTTTCTATACCTGTGCTTGAGCAGCAAAATAGACTGAGTAAAAGTCCCACAGTTGAGCTGATTGACTTTGCTTTACCACAAGCCTCAATTGGGCACTCAACACTTCCTGAAAACTCTACTACATGTCCCTAATATGTTTACTTTTTCACTTTCTTGTCTTAGAGAGAGTGGCTTTCAACTTTAGTTGCATATTAGAATCATCTAGGGATCTTATAAAAATACTGATGCCCAGGATATACCTCATTTCAATTAAGTCATAATCCCTGAAGGTGAGATCTAGATAGCAGTGTTTTTTAAAGCTCCCCCTGTGATTCCAGTGTGTAGCCAATGTTGAGAACCATTGCTCTTAGAGGACTATTTCATAGTTGCTTCTCTCTCCTATAACTTCCAATGATTCCTCCTTCCATACCCCTCTCTCAGATTCATATCTTCTCTTCATTCACCAAATATACAGGCCCAGCAGCACCTGCACCGTTGCCCATTTTCTTTGTCTTCCTTCTTGTTAGAGTACAGGAAGTGGCTCTGTTCCTATCAAGAGAAAGTATCATCTCTTATGCTCTGGATCCTTCCCTATCACCTTCTCGAAGACTTTGCTCCTGCAAGTAACCCTTCTGCTGCACCTGTGCTTCTCAGACTTTAACGTACATGCAAATAACCTGGGGATCTAGTTAAATGCAGGTTATGATTCAGTAGCTCTGAGTTGGGGCCTGAGGTTCTGTGTTTGTAACGTGTCCAGGTGATGATAATGCTGTTGGTCTGTGGACCATGCTTCAAGTAGCAAGGTCCTATATTATCAGCCTTTCCTTCTCATTCCCATCATAATATAAGCATGCTCTTAAACTCTTGTTTAAATTGAAAAAAAAGAACAACTTCCTTGACCTCATATACCTGTCCAAATGTTCCCTATTTCTTATTCCCTTCAGAACAAAATTTTTCAAAGAGTTATCTATACTCTTTTCCACTTCTTTACCTTCATTAACTCTTTTTTCCTTCGTTCACTCCTCAACTCACTCCAGTATGACTTCTGTTACCCTCATGTTAATGAAACTACTCTTATCAAGGCCAATGACTGTGACTATGTTACCAATACAATGGTCATATCTCTATCATCATCCATTCAACTTAGCGTCATTTCTCAAAACTTTTTTCACCTGAATGAGATTTCTTCTGGTTTTCTTTCTACCTTACTGACCACTACTTCTCAGTCTCCATTTTTGACTCCTCCCTCTCTACTCAACTTTAGTCTAATTGTCGGAGAGCCTCAAGACTCGGTCCAGGACCCTCTTCTACCTACACTCTCTCTCTAGATAATCTCATCCCATCTACATGAGGATGACTCCAAAATGTATATCTCCTGATAGATCTTCACTCCTGAGCTCTAGGCTTGTGTATCCAATTGTCTTTCTGACATCTCCTCTAATAATATGACTAAAGTACAGCTCACACTTACTACATCCAGAATAGAAGTCTTGATTTCCTTCCCTCCTCAAATCTGTGCTTCTTCCAGTCTTCTCACATCAGCAAATGGTACTACCATCTACCCAATTGTTCAAGCCAAAAAACTAGAGTCATCCTTAATTCCTCCTTCCTTTCCCTCACACTCTACATACAACCCATCACCAAGTTCTGTTGTTTCTACCTCTAAAATATATCTCAAATATTTTTACCTCTGTTCATCATCTTCACAGCCTTTCCATCCCAAGTTATATCATTTCTCTCCTGGATGACTACAACAGCTTCAACCTTTTGTCCCTCTTTCAATTTGTTTATCATATAACAACCTGAGTGCTCTTTTACAAATGTAAATCAGACCAACTCATTCTCTTGCTTAAAACCCCTGAACTCCCTCTGCTCTCTCCCTGTTGTTCTCAAAATAAAATACAAACACTCTACTATAATTTTCAAGGCTTTATATGACATGTTTCTACCAAATATGTCTCCTACAACTCTTCTACCTTCTCTCTACCATTTCAGCCTCACTGGGTTTCCAATTCCTGGGACACTCTAAGCCTATTCAATCCTTCGGACTTTTGGACTTTCTGTTTCTGTGCCTGGAATACTTCCCCACTACCTCTTTACATGGTTGGCTCACTTTAAGCCTATAGGCCTCAACTTAAATGTCATCTCCTTGAAGAGGCCTTCTTTATCTAAATTCTCCCTTCCCCCACAGTTACTCTCTATTCTTTCACTTTCTTTCTTTCATAGCATTTATCACCATCTGTATTAGCATATTTATTTACCTCATTTACTTGTTTATTGGATAGAAGTGAAGGCATGGATGGTGTCTGTCTTGTTCGTTATTATATAATCAGTGCTTAACACACTATGCCTGGCACATAGTACACACACGTTTATTGAATTTACAAATGAGTAAATAAGAATACGTAGTGATATATGTACCTAATATCATTTTGTCAAGATAACATAGGTTATAATGTGGATATTAGCATTAGGCTCTCAATACTAGCATTATAGTAGTTGTATACTTTTAATTTTTATCCTTTTTCACTGCTGCATTCCACTCACTCAAGAATCAAAGGTCTGAGTCTCATTCCAGCTCAGCCGCTAAATTACTCTGTGACTTTGGGAATCCCATTTACTCCTGGGGGCTATATGTTATTGTCTGTAAAATGAGAATGTTGAAGGAGATAATCTTGAAGATCTTTGCCAACTTTGATATCCATTGATAAGTGATTGTTTAACATTATTAGGTAAATGACAATTACTGTGTTCATTAAATAATTGGGAAACCTGAGATACAGAGAAACTGGGCCCTTGCCCCAGGTTACCCAACTGTAGTGAATTCAGTTCTTTACTCAACTCTGCCCAAAGCCACAGCCACAGCAGGTGGAGACCAGCTTGGGTTGGTGCCTCTGCCCTCAGAAGCCTGCTTCTGGGCTCCTTGAATCACAATGGACCCAAATAAAGAGAATGTACTAGGCTGGAGACATACCTAAGATTGTCTCTCTCCTCATGCTGCTCATGGCTGAAAAGAGGACAGCATTTGGCACTTGTCCACTGAGAGCTGATGCCAGGCTAAATACCAATTAGGCTTCTGAGAGATGACAGGGTTTCAAGGGAGAGGTCTGGGGCACAGAGATTGTGGAAACTCTTTTTCCATATTTCTATTAACCTGTTCTGAATACTTACTGGTTGCTAGGCCTTGTGCTAAGTGCTTTCTTTCCATGGACAAATTTATCAAATCTTCAAAACAATCTTGTGAAGTAGACAATATTATTACCCCTATTTCACAGATAAGAAAACTATCAAGATGCAGAACATTAAATACCTGCCTGAGTAAGTACCAAAGTCAATAAAATTCAAGCAGTTCTGGCCCCAGATCTTATACTCTTACCTTCTACATTATAACACCTCTAACTGCTCATATGTTTTAGGCAAATAGGTACTCCAGACATAATGGATTCAATAGTGTCTATGCCTATGCGATCAACATCTGTTCTTCTACAAGAGTCTCTAGGCACATACATTAACACTGGAATGTTTGCCCTCAGATCCATTCTCCATTCTTCTCCTGCAAACTAAATTTTTTATGCTCCCTTGTTGTCTCACTTATTTTGTCCAATGGGAGACACCTGTGGGAGATTAGTGGGCAGGAGGAGGGAAGAAGCCAGGGTGTTTCCTTCACCTCCGGCTTCAGAGAGGTATATTCTGGAAGTGGCTGCTTCTCCTCAATGACTCCAGCTTCTGTTGGACAGTTCCTCCAATCATGGCATCTGCACCATCAGGCCACCCACCCCATGCTTTTAGCTTCAATTTAGCACCAGTTTCTCGGTTCTGGCAACATTACCTTTTCCCATTAACCATCTAGCTCTAGGAGTGGTAGCAGTTTTCTGTGGTTGCTAAATGCTGGCTTGCCTCACCATCCCCTATTTGGCTTCTTTGTTTTGACAATGTGTTATGTTCCCTGTATTAAATGCTCTCTCTTTAAAAGATCTAGAGTGGCTTCTGTTTTCCTGACTGGATCATGATTGATATAGACAACTTCTATAATCCCAGGGCTTCTCACTATCACATAAATTGGTTTATATTCCTCAGAGCATATATCACAACCTTTAATTATCTTGTTTGTATACTTATTTTTTGTTTATTTCTTCTCCACTTTAAGTACATTTTAAAGTCCATGAGAAACTTTGTCTTGTATCTTGAGTAGCTATTCCAATGCCTGGCACATAGGACCTCAATAATATTGTTTAATGAATGTATCCATTAAAAGACAATCCAGGTTTTATTGGATATCACCTATGTGCCAGTCACTGTTGTAGGAGATAGCAAGGTTAGTAATTCATTGCCCCCAGTTTTAAAAAAAACAACTTATATTTCCACTTAAGTGACAATAAATAGAAAAGTGTATACATGACCAATGTATTAATTTGTCAGGGCTGCCATAACAAAGTACCACAGACTGGGTGGCTTAAACAACATAAATTTATTTTCTCACAACTCTGAAGGCTAGAAAGTCCAAGATCAAGGTGGTCTCTTCCGAGGCCTCTTTCCTTGTCTTATAAATGGCTGTCTTCTCCTTTGTCTTCACATGGTCTTCCCTCTATACCAACCTGTGTCCAAATTTTCTCTTCATATAAGGACACCAGACATATTGGATTAGAGCCTACCTTAATGACCTTATTTTTACTTAATTACCTCTTTAAAGACCATGTCTCCAAATATAGTCACATTCTGAGGCATTGGGGTTTGGACTTCAACATACAAATTTGGGAGGGGGCACAATTCAGCCTATAACAACAAGTAAAAGATCATTTTCAGTTGAGAAAGCTAAATGGTGGTGCTACAGAAGTTAGATGAAAGATGATAAAATCAGGTTTTAGAGTATTCCAGGAAAGCTTTCTAGAGGCTGTGTGCTTAGTGCCAGGTCTTAAAGAGATCTTAAAGAGTCATGACAGCTTGAATGGGCTGGTTGGCAGGGGAGGCGCATCCAAGAGGCTCAGTGTGAATGAAGGCCCCAAGGTGAGAAAGTGAGGAGACACTGTAGAATTTCTGATTACTGAACCATCAGAATTGGGAGGAAGTTGAAAGGTCACCCAGGCTAAGTTCCCATTTGATTCAGGAATCCCTTGCCAAAGGACAATTCACCTTCTGCTTATACCCCTCCCAGGGCAGGGTGCTCATTAAGGCAGCTGCTTTGATATTTGGCCAGCTGTTTCGCCAAAACAATGGCTTGGATGAAGAGGGGAGAGTTTGCTAGGAAGTAGAGGACAATAAGGTGGTGTGTGGGGCCAGTGATATCTTCATACCATTCACCTTCAGGCATTTCTTTCTGATGTCATATTTTAATTCCTTCTTGCTGTAGCTGCAACCTCTGTTTTTGTAATCCCTTTCTTGCCTGAACTTCCCTGTGGGTCAGGAGCATTGGATTCTTGTCCTATTTGGTTGTGCTACCATGGGCAAATATCTTTCAGTCTCAGGGCTTCAATGTTCATGTCTGTGATAGGGGACTAATTAATTAACACTCCCTGTCATGTCTTCCTCACAAGGTTATTGTAAGACTATATGCAATGATAATGGGTGTGAATGTGACCAACAGTATCAACTCCCAGCAGACACAAAGAGGCCAGCCTGGATTGAATTGCCCAGAGTTAGAGGCATCATGAAGAGGTGGGTGGTTTCTCCGTTTGCCTGTTTTGCTGATGTTCATTTGACTTATTCTCAGCAAAATAAGCAAGTGGAAAATTCATTCATCAACAAGCTACCTTTTATATTCCTGAGGGTGTGAGGAAGAATCCTGAGGGTGTGTGTGTGTGTGTGTATGAATGATAGCAAAAAGAAGCCTGGAAAGCAGCAGAGGGTAAAGTTGAGACTTTATCTTTTTTATGTGACCTTAGATAGGTCTCCTCCATCATTTATTTATTTATTTATCTGTAAGATGGAGATACTAATGCCTGCCTCCACAAGGTTGTTCTGAGAAGTGAAAGTGATAATGAGGATGAAATCCCCAAGAGAGTAGCACTAGGAGAGAAGACCCCAGGGGACTATGTAGAGGGAGTGCTGGAGGGAGGGAAGCGGGAGAGTGCTGGCATAGCTCCACTGGGGCAGGATCTTATTATTTAAAAGGCTGGCCCAACACCTCTGGCAACTTTGGAAAGGACTTTTGCTGACTCGACACAATTGGGGAGCCCCACAATAAACAGCATCTAACTCCAGCGCAGCCGGAGGCAGGCAGAGGTGGCAGCTGCCTTCTCCTGGGCGGAGGTTATTCACCCACATCCTCTCCCTGCACCCCACCTCCCAGATCTCAAGCCTCAGCAGGGGACAAAGGCAGTCGGTGGGGAACCCCCCTCCCACGTTTCCCCAGGCCAAGCACCTCGGGAGCTGCGGGGCAGAAAGGCAGAGCCTGCCTGCAGGGATGGAACAACCTGAATGAAGGCGAGGTCCGCAGCGGAGGGGATTAGGCTGTAGGGCTGTGAAGGAGGCAGGAGGCGAGGGGGAGGGGGTGCTGGGGCTTTCGCTTGCTGCAGCCCTGCCAGCCCAGCCAGCCCGAGACAACCCGCGCCAGCCACCGGGGCCTTGGAGAAGCCGGACTTCATTAGCACCATGCAGTGGATAAGGGGTGGATCGGGAATGGTGAGTGCACATAACCGCAGCTTCCCCAGCTTGAGCTTCAGTCCCCTAGCCCCACCCCCAGCTCCTTCACCAGCCGCCAGGCAGTGAGCCCCCTAGTCTCTGCCCACCGCCCTCTCCGCTGTCCTTGAGATACCAGCAAGCTTGCTGTGGCCATTTTAGGAGCCCTTGCTTGCCTGCCTGCGAGGAAAGCCCCCTCCCTTCTCCGTCCCCGTTCTTACCACCCCCGAGTGGGGGGGTCACCTGGAAGACCGGAGAGGCAAGGGGGCTGGTAGAGGGGCTCTCTGGGAGCAGTTAGTCTCGCAGGAGGGTGGGGGGATTGGGGGGTATGGCACGGGGTTGGGAGGGAGGGGGTAGTCACAAAGCCTGGGATTGTGGAGGGGGCAGTATGGGAGAGCTGCGTGTATCCCCTTCCTGGGACGAGCCAGAGAGCCATTCTCAGGGAAGCTGCTTGGGGGAGTCCTGAAGCCCTTCCTTGCCTGGGCTGGGGTCACCCTGTCCACACTTGGGGCTTTGTCAAGGAGAGACAGCTACAGAAACTGCCATCCTGGAAATGGATCTGGGCCCCATTCAGTTAGGAGAGTTCTCCCCCCCCCCCACCCCCATCCAAGGAGTGTGTGCTTGTGTGTGTGTTTAGTATCATCCTCCAACAGTTCATTGTATGCCATGATGCTCCGTTCTCCACCTGGAGACCTTGGAATGACTTCCTTTGCAGAGAGGAAGTGGTGGCTGCATCTTGATGCCTCTCTGACTCAGCCAGGGGTAGCTCAAGTCTGGTCAGGGACTCTGGGGCATGGGAGGCCACCATGCCTTTGTCCTCAGCTGGGAGGCATGGGCAAGAGGGTCTTGGAGGGCAGTTGGGTTGGGTCAGCAGGCACTGATGGCAATGCCAGCCCACACTTCTGCACTGCCACCCATAACTTACAGCTGAAGGAAAGTAGCCTGAAGCTGTTGGGCAAAAATTGATCTTTAACTCCTTTTTTTGCTCCCATTCTGGAAAGGAGGAGGGAATCTCGTGTGGGCTAGGACTGTATTCAGAGGAGTTGTCCTCTTCCCTTCCTTGCAGTTTCCTTAGACCTCTGTTTCAGTGGTTCTTGAAGTCATTCAGTTTGTATTTGCCAGGGCTTCAAGAGACTCTTCTCAGATCTCCCTCTTTCCCTGGGGTCCCATAAAGCTATTTAAAATGTTTGTAGGACCAGAAAACCATAGAGCAGGAAAAGACCTTTAAATCCTTGTTGTCCATCCAGGAAAGTTGAGACCCAGAGAGTGGGAGAGACTTGCCCAGGGCCACACAGCTCCATGAAGGCAAAACTGAGTCCAGCAAAGGAGTCTCCTGACTCTCTGTCACTGTCCCTCTCCACTGCTACACAGAATCATCAAATGGTGCTGATAAAGGCAGAAAGGAACAAAGAGTCATGATCTTGGTAAAGAACTTCCTTCATGATGAACTAATGCCATGAATTTTTCCTAAATAAAACCCATGACAGTCCTAGTATTTCTAGCAGCAGGGTCTAGGTGAGACCTCCTTCCTCTCCTAAATATATTGTAGTATAGGGGTCCAGAGCCACCCATTGACAACAGATTAAGTTAATGGAGAAATCTGAAGTTTTGCCAATTGTGTGTGAGAAAGGAGAGAGTAACAGAAAACTCGTGGAGACTACGTAATTAAAGATTGATGGAGAAATCACATAATATTTTTAGGAGACTGAAGTAGTGAATATTATATGATGAAAGCGTTTATTTAACTATTTGCCAGAATTCAAGAGATGATAGGAGTAGTAAATTCTATTATAGCCTGGAAGGCAGGAAACTTCTAACCTTGGCCCTGCTGTTTAACAGAAGTGCTTTGAGCCTCAGTTTTCTCACCTATTAAATGAGGCTATTAATGATTACCAAAATTCCTTCCAGGTCTGAGATTCTCAGTTTCCTAGAAGTAAATGTTGGGTAAAATTTAACTAATGGTTCGTTATGAAAAAATAGGAGTATATATATAGCCACTGTTTTATAAAATGGCTAGTCAAAAGGTCATTGCTCCTTGTTCTTTCATTTGCAAAGCCCTTGAAATCCAGATTGAGCTCTTCATAACAGTGAGATTTCTTTGTTGAACATTTGACTACTGTAACTGATTGCAAGTGTCACATGTTACACAAAGGTCCTTGAACAGTAAAACATCAGTTGGCATTTTACAGAATAAACTCCATCTCAGTAGATAGTGTTAAAAAAAACTGTGAGCTCACTTTTGATGGTAAATTGTTCAGTGTTCATAGCTTGTGTCTGCAATGGCAGTTTGTGCTGGGTTAGGCAGTATGCCTAGAGTGGAAAGAAAGCTGGTCTCAGAATCACAAGTCTGACATTGAGGGGCCTGGCTTTTACACTTCTCAGCTCTGAAACACTTGACAATTGTCAAACCTCTTCCATTCTCAGTATTCTCACCCATAAAATGGGGACAAAGTAACTTATCTCATAGGATCTATTGAGCTTATTAATTAATTCAACAAAAACCTAGAGTCTACTATGAATTGACACTGATCTAGGTGCTGGGGGCAGCAGTGAACAAAAAGAAATTCTCTGCTCTCATGGATCTTACATTCTGAGGGTCAAGGGAGCTCACTAAACAATTACACAAATGACTACACAATATGTCAGGAGATGCTAAGCTCTAAGAAGAAAAAGAAAACCTGGTAAGAGAATAGAGAGAGATAGGGCTGGGATGATATATTAGATAAATCAGTCAGAGCCTCTCTGACTAAGGAACACTTGAGCAGAGATGTGAAGGAAGTGAAGGAACAAGGTCTGTGGGGATGTTTAGGTGAAGAGAGTGCTAGCCGTAAGAAACAGCCAGAGAGAGAGAGCACAACTGGTTTGTTTAAGAAACACAAGGAGGCCAATGTCCTGGGGACATTTAATCTGAGTGAGATGGGTAGTTTTGAACAGATAGGGACATAATCTGACTTAATTTTTAAGAGGATAATAGATTGTAGTGGGGCAAAGGAAAGACCTGTGAGGAGGGTCTTAGAATAGTCCAGGCTAGAGGCAATGGTGGCTTGGACCAGGGTGATGATAATCTGTATGAAAGGGCTGTACTCAGCATTGTAGATGGTCTGTGTCTTTCTCCTTTCTGACCACCCATCCAAATCTCGAATGGCTGAGTGTGAAGCTAGAATGAACACAGAGTGGGTGGATGGGTGCAAGGGAATTTTGTGTCTATGTCAATGATCCAATGATCTGCTTTGGGCTCCTGGCCTCTAGTGAAGCTAATTGAGGGTTGATTCTGTGTGGATTACCAATGAACCAGTCTCTTGCATTCTGGGATTCTGGAGAATATTAAGTATATTATTAGTACTTTGAAGATATGATACACTTAACATATGTGACATCTGGAATGGCTCATTTTTAATACTCTCTCCTCTATGTGACAAAATTATTTTCAGTAATAATCATGTACTAATCAGTACTAATAACTATTTTATTGATTTGTTTTTTTTAATTTTCAAATAATTAACAATGAAAAAGAAGAATAAACTTCAATTTTAAAGATATTCAAATTCAGTAACATCTCATGTATGATCTAAAATGTGTACTTATTGAACAAAAATACTACACTTTACAGTTCGTATTGTCTTCTCTGCTTTATATTTTAAGCACAAATAAAAACTCCAATTGGTCACATAGATGACAGAATTGAAATAAATTACATTGTCTCTTTGACTTTACAATTGTTGTGCTATCATTGTTTACTTCAAATCTACTATTTAAATTCTGGAACATATAGTGCCAGAAGAATTTGCAGACATGAAATGCACCCAAAGCTTACCTTTCCAAAGTAAAATGAACTAAGGGAACACATGTAAAATCTGTGTGTATGTGGGAGGGTGGCAAATGTATAACTGGAATCAGCTGAATCGACTCTGAATCAACTTCCATGTAGAGTACAATATTATTAAAGGATAAGTAATCAAAGGTACTAATTTGAAACTTCATGTATTGAATATATTACTAAAACTCAGTAATAACAACAATTGTTTAGAGCTTTGACCAACAAAAGATTTTTTTCAAGGAGGAGTATTTTGTTACTGGCATTATTTTAAATTGCTGGCGCATAGTGATAATAAAAGTACACTTTGACTTTTAGTCTTAAAAAAATTCTATAGCTAGTACACTCTTTCATTGCCTGCACTAAGGGTTTTCTACTCCTATTGCTCCACCCTTGGTATGGCACCGCTTTGGAGAATGTGGAATCTTGAACTAATTCCATGCCAAATTTCATGTTACCTATATAAAAGCCACAACATTTGAGTTGGTGGAAATCTCTGCATAAGTAGGATACAATGACAACTGGTAAGTTTAACGGTTGATTTAATTCTGGTATGAATGACAGAAATCTATTCACACTGGCTTAAAACACACAGGTTTTATTCTTTCACATAAAATAGGTCAGTATATAGGCATATCTGGGCCAATATGGTACCTTCAGAAAGTCTTTAGGGACTTCTCTGCTCCACCATCCTTAGCATTTGGCTTTTATTCTTGAGGTTGCTCCATGATCCAAGATGGGTGTTGAAGCTCCAGAACATTTATTAACATCCACATTCTAGGTAGCATGAAGGGAGGGTAAAAGAGGAGGAAAAAGACTTGACCCTCCTTTTGAAAGAAGCCTTCCAGGAAGTCCTATTTAATACTTCTCCTTAAATCTCATTGGTAGGAACTGAGTCACATGAATGCTCCCAGCTGCAAGGGAAACTTGGAAATGTAGTTATGTAAACTGGCTGGTTATGTGCACAGCTAACAATCAGGGGCAAGGTTTCTGATTTAAAGGAAGAAGGGGCCATTGGAAGACAACCTGCAGTTATTGTCACAGTTAATCCACATGTATGTGTGCCAGTGTAGAAATGCAGAAACTTAGGGCTTGAACTCAGCTTTGGACTATGAGCCACAGCCTGATAGATGTGGCCAATAGTAAAAATACTGCCATCAATCTGGTGAAGTATCAATCAAAACTTGATGTGCCCTAGTCTTCCTTTACTTCCCCCCAGTGACAGTCTTCTTGTGAGACCAAGTGGATGGTGATATCCTTCACAGAGATGGGGAATGCAAAACGAAGAGGAGCATTTATAGAGGGGAGATGACAAGTACAGTCTGAGCCAAGTTGAGTCTGAGATGTTTAAACAGCCTCAAATGGGAGATATCCAATAGGCCAGTTGGTGATCTAAATATTGAGCTAAGAGGAAGATTGGGAGGCATTGGTCACAGTTGAAGTTCTGACAGTAGATGAACTACCAAGTAGTTTAAAATGCTGATCAGCCTGGGAAAGTGAGGGGTTAGATCAGAATTTGAGCTTTTTCCTTTTTGTGGTAGTCTCCTACCCTTGAGCAGACCCAGTCCACTCTGTTATCTACTTTCTGGAATTTCCATGGCAACAGTATAATTTCAGGCTTTACTTTCTACAGTGCTCATGTTGCTTCTGGGCTGCCTCAGCTGTAATGTTCAAGCTGGATGACATTGGGTATAATTTAGCCCAACTCCTTAGATCAAGGGTCAGTAAACTATAGCCTGACAGCCAAATCCAGCCCACAAACTAAGAAAGGTTTTTACATTTCTAAATAGTTGGGAAAAATTGAAAGAAGGACAATATTTTGTGATACACGTATATGAAATTACATGGAAATTTATATGAAATTCAAGTTTCAGTGTCCATAAATAAAGTTTTATTAAAACACAGCCATGCTCATTATGCCTTCATGATACAAAGGCAGATTTGAGTAGTTGTGACAGAGACCATATGGCCTGCAAAGCCTAAAATACTTATTATTTAGCCCTTTACACAAAAGGTTTGCAGGTCCCCTGCCTTAGAGCCGTAGGGTTACCATGGCAGTGCCTAAAGGGAGGGGGGCAGGGGCAGGCAGAAGTTCGGGTCTCCTACTTTTGATTTATCCAGAGCACCTGGGGTTTTGCTACATATGTTAGGTTGTTGCTTACGATTTTGGAAAAGGGTTTTGCTTTCTCTGTGTTCTCCCTACCTCCCACACAAAATGTTTTAATACCACTCATTTTATAGATTGTGAAAACTGAGTCTCAAATAGGGAGGGTGCCTTACCCAAGACCACAAAGTGAGTATAACTGGGAAAAGTATCCCCATATCCAACTATACTTCAATTAAAAATAAAAAAGAAAAGAAACACCCAGAATAATTTTTGACCAAATGTATGGGCACCCTGTGGCCCAGTCAAGTTGATACATAAAATTAACCATCACATAGTCTCACTCATCTTCCCAGTTTGCTGTGAGAATCATATGTGTGAGTAGACAGGAAGGGGCTGTGTGAACTTTGTTGTTCTCTACCCATATGGGGAAGAATTATTATTCCTAACAGGACAGAGGGGATGTACACTTGGATGGGTAGAATATGATCTTTTCTACTGCCCTGAATTCAGCCCTCAGAAGATGAGACCCAACTTTACTCTTCTCTGAGTGCCAAGAGATCCAACAGGAATTTCATTCACAAAGAAATATCCCTCCCACCCCAGCCCAAGGCTTCCTGAATTCTCTGCTTGAAGAGGGACTGAAAAAGGCCCCCAAACATCCCCATGACATGATGAGAGGAGCTTCTTCTTAGCCCATTGTTTTGAGAAGTTTGCTCATTGTGCTGTTTTTGGTGTTGGGGGGCGTTTTATGTGTGTGTGTGTTAGAATATGACTAGTTCTGCAAGTGATTAAACTGTTCAGTAATGGAAACTAGGCAGTGGGGGAAAATAAATGCATTCAGCTAGCTCTAAGAAGTCCTATTGCCATGAGGAAACATTTTGTCAAAGGGCCTGTGTAACATACCGGGGTAGTGACACTTAAGTTGAGTCAGCTATGTAGGGGAAAAATCCTAACAAATTTGGATTATCATAAAAAATAAAGGATGAGATAGTGAAGTTTGTGGGGAGTTTGAGAGAGGCAACAGGAATTGCATGTGCAAAGTCCTTAAGGTTGAGATAGTTTGGTATGCTTGAGGGATAGAAAGAAGGCCAGTATGGCTGGAGCACAGGCAGAAAAGGAGGCAAGTGGTATGATAGGAAGGCAGAAAGTCAGACAGGGACCAGCTCACACAGGACCTTGTAGGCCCAGGGAGCTTGCAGGCCCAGGGAAGGTGTGCATCAGCTATACTCAAAGACAATATAGTTCTGTGTTTAATAGCACACTCTCAACCAGACTGCATAGATTCAAATTCTGACTCTGCCACTTATTAGTTTAGTGACCTTGGACATGTTACCTAACCTTTCTGTGCCTCAGTTATGCCCTCTGAAAAATGGGGATAATAATGGTACTATCCATAGTGTTATTGTGAAGACTGAGTAATGCTCACAGTGTGCGTGATAGTGCTGGGCACTGACAAGTGCTATTTATTCTAAGTACAATAGGAAGCATTTGAAGTAGTAGAATGGTGTGATCTGCTTTATGATCTGAGAAGTTGACTTTTGCAGGCTATAGAGAATGGATTGAGGAGGGTGAAAATGGAGATGGCAAGCCCAGTTGAGATACTGCTGCAGAAATGAAGTCACTGGAGCTGAGGAGAGGAGGGCAGATTGGACAACAATTTTGGAGATAGAATCAATGGAAATTGGTGCTGGATTGAGTGAGAGAGGTATAGAACAAGGAGGAAATATGGAAGATGACTCCTAGGTTTCTGGCTCTGCCACTGACTAGCTGTGTGATTTGGGGCAAGGGATTTAACCATTCTAAGCTTTAGTTTCCTTATATATTAGTCAAGGTTCTCCAGAGAAACAGTACCAGCAGGATATGTGTGTGTGTGTGTGTGTGTACACACACAGTTGACCCTTGAACAACACAGGTTTGAAATGCGTGTGTCCACTTATATGTGAATTTTTTTTCTTCCAAAAATATGGACTGCAGTACTATATGATCCATGGATGTGGAACTGTGGATATGGAGGAGGGCTGTCTGTAAAGTTATACGTGGATTTTCAACTGTGCTCTTGCTCAGCGCCCTTAACTCCTGCATTGTTCAAGAGTCAACTTTATAAATAACTAAACACACACACACACACACACACACACACAGAGGTAGACAGGGAGAGGGAGAGAGAGAGAGATTTATTTTAAATAATTGGTTCACGTGATTGTGGAGATGCAAATCCCAAATCTGTAGGGTAGGCCAGCAAGCTGGGAAGAGTTGCAGTCTGAGTCCAAAGGCCATTTGCTGGCAGAATTCCTTCTTGCTAGAGGGAGGTCAGTCTCTGTTTTATTAAGGTCTTCAACTGATTAGAAGAGGCCCACCCATATTGTGAAGTATAATCTGCTTTACCCACAGTCCACTGATTTAAATGTTGATGTCACCCAAAATAATACCTTCACAGAAATATCCAGAATAATGTTGACCAAATATCTGGGCATTGTGGCCCAGACAAATTGACACATACAATTAACTATCACAACTTATCAGTGAAACTGAAATAATAGTAGTACCTGGTCATTGGTACTATTGTAAATATGAAATTAATCTATGTAAAGCACTTGGTACAGTGTATTTCACATAGCAAGGTTTCGATTAATGATCATCTTTATTATTTTAATACAATAATAATCCCTCACTTTTTTTGGTATTTTGCATTTTCAAAGCACCTTCACATATGTGAATTTATGTGGGCATCACAACACTCTTTATACTTAAAAATTGGGGAAACTAAGACTGGGAGAGATGAAGTATCTTTTCCACACATCTATCTTCAAACAGAGCCAGGATGAGAAATAGATGTGTAATTCTATAGTAGTTCCTTGAGCGTTACTTTCCCCGCTTGCCAGGAGTGGATGTTTGCTTGGCTTCCTTCATTCCAGAGGTAAGGGGTATCAGCAATAAGATCATGAATGCAGTAGGGCTTGAGGATAATAGCTAACATTTACCAAGCCAGCGTTCACCTTGTGCCAAGCACTGCACTGCTCTAAGTCTTTTGCATGTGTATCTAGTTTAATCTTCCCAACAATCCTATGAGGTAGGCATGAAACTGCCAGGTAGGTTGTGGAAGAGAGCAGGACCCTCAGGCCACATGCTGAGAACTCAGATGACTTTTGCCCCTTCCTCCCTCACCATTATAAATACCAGAGATTGTGAAAACTCAGGGAACCCATTTGAGTGTTTGTGACACAAATGTATTTGGGTGTGTAAAGGTCAATGAAGCCTGGCAGAATGCCTTTTGTGTACATAGCAGGCACTCCTGTGAATATTTGTGGAATGGATGAGTGAACTGATGAAAGAGAAGAACCTCAGGCTGCCTGTAGCCAACCATGCCTGAAGCTGGCCCTAGAAAAGGCAGAGGCATTTGCAGTAAATGTTCCTTTTTGCAGAGGTAAGATGTCCCTGAACCAGCCAGGCAGTTAGGTTAAGGGAACAGGCTGAAATGGGAAGCTTCAGAAGTCCTTCCTGGGAAAATTGCTTAACTCTTCTGGATATCAGGTTACTAATATGCAAAATGGGGCCATTCTCTCTCTCTCTCTCTCTCTCTCTCTCTTTCCCCCTCTCCCCCTCTCTCTCCCTCCCTCCCTTCCTCCCTCTCTCTCTCCCCCACACACATGCACACAGCCACATAGACACTTAATTCACTTACTTAATAATATTTATTGAGCATCTGCTATGTACCAGGCACTGTCCTAGGCACTGAATGGTGAACAAAATGGACAAAAATTCTGTCCTTGTGGAATGGATTTTCTACTAGGGTAGATACATGCTAAGCAAATGATTCCAAAAAGCATATACTATGTTCTAAGTGCTAAGGAGAAAAAATACAGCAGGGAAGAGGGATAAGAAGTATGTGTAGGGGGGGTTAAATTTTTAGTTTCCTATTTCTAGCTGCACTTCCCTCACAAGGTTGCAATGAGGTTGAAATGTGATAAAAGGCCTATTTAAGAAGCTGTGAAGTTCTATTTAAATGTAAGCTGCAGTTACTCTTGGGGGATAATTTTTCTTGATTCTTATTTGCTGTTCTCTTTTCCATCATCAGTGCAGTAAGAGTTCTGGTCTAGAGGACAAGAAACTCGGGTTATAGTCCTGGCCCTGGCATGACAGTTTATTAAAAATCCCAAATGTATAGAACTTTACAGATTCCAAAGTACTTTTCCCAGAACTGGGTTTTCTGGCTTTTAATTCTTTGTTCTTTCCATTCTCCCATGAAGTGGTGAGAGCTAAGTCACTTTCCTTCTGAGAAGCAGAGTGTTGCCCTTATGTAAAGTGGGAACTATTACCCCTCACTCCTTGCCAGCCTTCTTGGGCTGTTGTGAGGTGCAAACCAGATAATATCATAAAATGAGCCTGTAAGCACTGTTTGCTGTGATCTGGAGAATTGGTACTCCTGCTTAAGTGACTTATTTTGTACTTCATAAACTGGTTACATGTATGGAGAGGGGAGAGTGAGCCTTCAGGATTGAGGGCAACTTTCTTTCCTTTCACAGAAGCTGCTAAGGATAGCAGAGGAATCAGTGAACCTCAGCATCTCCCAGAAATAAGAACAGTTATACAGAAACATTTAGCATCTCATGATGGAGTGGCAACCACTGGTGTGCAGCCCCTTTTCACCACTCTGCTTTAGAGAAGTGGGAACCAGGACTAATCTTCTGACATTTAATACAGAAATGACTCATGACCTTTAAAGACCTCCACTTGCTGCTTAGATATGATCTCATTCAGAATGCTGGAGGTGAGATGGGGAGCACTGAATAAGTAGAATCTTCATTTAGTATCCCCCTCACTTTTTTCTACTATAACAATTCTTCTTTTCTTAACCAAATGTTTTAATCCATAGAGCACTTTCAAATTCATGATTTCATCATCTTTTTGGTAGGCATTATTTGTTTCTTCTATTTATAGATGAGGAAACTGAGGCTCAGAAAATATATTTTTTGCCTAAAGTTGGGGGCAAAGATAATATTCAAACTCTCAAATAATAGTAATTGTTAGCATTTACTGAGCATTACTATGTGCCAGGCATTGTTCTAAGCGCTTTACATGTATTCACTCATTAAACCCTCACCAAGAGCTGTAAGAATCTCCCTGTTTTTCATGTGAGGAAACTACAGTACTGAGAGTCTGGGGCTTGCTTAAAGTGAAGGGCAGAATGAGTACCAGGGCATTATACCATTCTCCCCATTTTAAAGATGAGAAAAGTGAGGCTCAAAGCATTAAGTAACTTGCTCAAGGTCATACAACCAGCAATTGTCAGAACTAAGGTTGAAGCTCAGCAAGCTGACTCTAATCCCTGTGTTCTGAACTCTCAAGCTATACTGCTTCCTTCTAAGTGTAGGGCTCTTTGTAGTCGGGTTAATTGAAGCAGAGAGAAAGAGAAAGGGGGAGGGAGCTTATTAAGATCACAAAGCATGGGCTTCCCTGGTGGTGCAGTGGTTTGGGATCTCCCTGCTAATGCAGGGAACACGGGTTCGAGCCCTGGTCTGGGAAGATCCCACATGCCGCAGAGCAACTAGGCCCGTGAGCCACAACTACTGCGCCTGCGCGTCTGGAGCCTGTGCTCCGCAACAAGAGAGGCCACGATAGTGAGAAGCTCGTGCACCACGATGAAGAGTGGCCCCCACTCACCACAACTAGAGGAAGCCCTCACACAGAAACGAATACCCAACACAGCCAAAAATTAAAAAAAATAAAAAAAAGTCAACACCAAAAAAATTTAAAAAAAAGATCACAAAGCATATTTAACATTTTTAAAATTTAATTTTTAATGAATATAACAGTCACATGGTTAAAAAATCAAACAAACTATTAATATGTATACAATGGATGAGCCCTCTCCACCCAGGTTCCCCCATTAGAGGTCACCAGAATTTCTTTATGTAGATATAAGCAGATACAAAAATATTTTCTTTTTTTCTTTCTTTTTCACCCCCAAAATCACACATTTTATATACTATTCAGCATATTTCTTTTTACTTCCTTTACTGAAGTATAATTAACTTACAGTATTATATTAGTTTCAGGTGTACAACGTAGTGATCCAATATTCTTATACTTTACAAAGTGATCACAACGGTAAGTCTAGTTACCATCTGCCACCATACAATGTTAATAATGTTACAATATTATTGACTATATTCACTATGCTGTACATTACATCACCATGACATTTATTTTATAACTGAAAGCTTGTGCCTCTTAATCTCCCTCACCTATTTCACTCATCCCCTCCCCCCCTCCCCCCTCCCCACCCCTACAATCACCAGTTTTTTTCTCTGTACCTATGAGTCTGTTTCTGTTATGTTATGTTTGCTCATTTGTTTGTTTTTTAGATTCCACATATAAGTGAAATCATACAGTATTTTTCTTTCTCTGTCTGACTTATTTCACTTAGCATAATACCCTCTAGGTCCATCCATGTTGTCACAAATGGCAGGATTCCATTTTTTCATGGCTGAGTAATATTCCCCATTTTCTTTATCAATCCATCTATTGATGGGCACTTTAGGTTGATTCCATATCTTGGCTCTTCTAAATAATGCTGCAATGAATATAGGGGTACATATATCTCTTCAAATCAGTGCTTTTTTTTTACTTTGGGTATATACCCAGAAGTGAAATTGCTGGGCCACGTAGAAGTTCTATTTTTAATTTTTTGAGGAACTGTTTTCTATAGTGGCTTTACCAATTTACATTCCCACCAACAGTGCACAAGGATTCCCTCTTCTCCACATCCTTGCCAACAGTGTCAGTTGTTGTCTTTTTGACGACAGTCATTCTGACAAGTGTGAGGTGATATCTCACTGTGGTTTTGATTTGCATTTCCCTGATGATTAGTGATGTTGAGCATCTTTTCATGTGTCTGTGAGCCATCTGTATGTGTTCTTTGGAAAAATGTCCATTCAGGTCCTCTGCCCACTTTTCAATCAAGTTGTTTCTTTTTTTTGATATTGAGTCTTGTGAGTACTTTGTACATTTTTATATTAACCCCTTATCAGATATATAATTTACAAATATCTTCTTCCATTCAGTAGGCTGCCTTTTCGTTTTGTTGATAGTTCCTTCACTGCACAAAAGCTTTTCAGTTTCATGTAGCCTCATTTGTTTATTTTTGCATTTGTTTCCCTTGCCTGAGGAGACATCTCCAAGAAAATATTGCTGAGACTGATGCCAAAGAGCATACCACCTATGTTTTCTTCTAAGATTTTTATGGTTTTAGGTCTTACATTCAAGTCTTTAATCCATTTTGAATTTATTTTGGTATATGGTGTGAGAAAGTAGTCCAGTTTGATTCTTTTACATGTAAATGTCTAGTTTTCCCAACAACATTTTTGAAGAGGCTGTTGTTTTCCCCATTGTATATTCTTGCCTCCTTTGTTGTAGGTGAATTAACTATATAAGGGCCAGCTTATTTCTGGGCTCTCCAATATATTCCATTGATGTATGTGTCTGTTTTTAATGCCAGCACCATACTGTTTTGATGACTGTAGCTTTGTAGTATAGTTTGAAATCAGGGAGTGTGATACCTCCAGCTTTGTTCTTTTTTTCTCAAGATTGTTTTGGGTATTCAGAGTCTTTTGTGTTTCCATACAAATTTTAGAATTATTTGTTCTAGTTCTGTGAAAAATGCCATTGGTATTTTGATAGGGATTGAATTGAATCTGTAGATTGCCTTGGATAATAGTAACAATATTAATTCTGCATATTTCTTTTTTGCACATAATGTATCTTTGAGATATCTCCATATCAGTCCACAGAGAGCTTCAGAAGTCTCATCTTGGCCCTCACAAATATCTACAAGCCTCTATCCATCTGTGTGTCCTGCACACATCTTTTCTTTACCAGTCTTTGGTAGTGTCCAACTCTCTTTACATCTTCACTCAGAGCCTCACTGCTAGACTACCTTGGACTTCTGTAGAAAATACAGTTCCTAAGTCAAATCCTTAGACTCCCTCTGACACATAAACCAGCATCTTACAAACTCCCTAGTTGAACTAATCCCCTCCCCTCCTACTGCAGTTTCAACTTATTCCTATCATCTACCTACCTACCTATCTACCGATCTACCTGCTTATCTATGTAATGCTTGTCAGGCATCTGTTCTGAGCAAAACTCCATGTTTAATTTGATGATGAATGCTTAGTGTCCTTACTGCTCAGCAGTTTTCAGTTTAAATGAAGCCTGTAAATAAATAAACTTGGACATAGGAGTCAGAAGGGTAGCTGGTTGAATGAGTCATGAGGCCCCAAAATGGAACTGTCCAGGAGATTAGGCTCCAAAACTAAACACTAGTCCTCAGGGAAGCGTTCACTGCCCATCCCAACCTTGAATTGATGCATTATTGGGTTTGACTTTCCCAGAAAGATATTGAGCCTGATATGAAAGCATTGTACTTCCTCTGAAGGGGCTTTTAGACTCGCTGCTCTTTTCCAACCAGTCTTTTCTAACCTGCGTAGAGGCAGGTTGTTTGACCCACTAGCTTGCTTGAAATAGAACTGCAATAAGCACCTCCCCCCCACCCCAAAAAGAGAGAAAGAAATAGGCCTGAGATAGATGCATGCAAAGGAACTGGAGGAAATTGCTGTTCCTGGGTATTTATTCAGAGATGTATTCAGTCTTTGGCCACAGGAGGGTGTTATAGGCAATTTTTCTTGAGGGAAGGGCTTCCTTCTTAGTGGCGGTCTAGAATGGCTTCTGCCAACAAGGAACAGAAAACCAAAGAGGTCCTGAAATTCTCAGCCTGTAATCTGGAACTTTTAGTCCCTTTTGGAGAAGTTCTGACTAAGGAAGGCCCTTGGAGGAGGGCAGGCAGGGCAAAGGTTGGTATTCACAGGCTACAGCAGAGAATAATTCCATGATACATTTCCTCTACGTCCTGCATTGTGAATCAGCAGGACTATGATTTGGTCTTCATTCATTCATTCATTCATTCATTTACCATTTAGTTATTTAATCATTTAAAAAATATTTATTGAATTCCAAGCACTGTTCTAGGTGCTAGAGATACAGCAATGAGCAAAACAGTCTCTACCTTCATGGAGCTTACACTTTATAAAGGGAGAAAATAAACCAATAAACCAATAATTATATAACATTTCAGGGCTAGAAAGAAAAGCAGGATAATGGAATAGAGAGTGATGGCGTGGTTCAGTTTTAGAGAGGGTGGTCAGGGATGGACTCTTTTTGAAGAGATGTAATTAGAGCTAAACTTCTAGATAGCTAGGAGAAAAGTCCTCAGGCAGAGTCAAATTCTTAATCCTGTGTCTGATTTTCCCCGTAAAATGCCACCCCCACAACCACACAATTATATGCAACTTTATTCTTTAACTTAAGCTAATCACTCAGTAATTCCTCAGTAATTCCTCAGAGTACCCCACTTGGGACCAACTCCATGCCTGCCACAACTTTGGCAAGGCTGTTGAAATTTTAAAACAACCAATGCTTTATTTTAAGTTACAACTGAAAACAAGTCATAGCCTTTTGAGTTTTAAGGAAGTTTAAGGACTTGTTTGAGGTCATACAATTACCAAGAAGCAGAGGCTGGATTTACATCCAAAAGTTCTAGCTTTTCTTCCACTGCTTATTTCACTTTGCCATGAGATTCTCAAGGCATTGTGGGGGCACAGCAACACATGCAAGTATCAGCCATTTTAGGTGAACGTGAGTTCACAGGTAGCTCTTCCTAAGATCCAGTGTTTAGAATAAGGGAGGTGACAGTTTCACCATACTCCCCATTGTCACTCCCACCTGGGTATGTGTTCTGAGGGATGTATGGACAAACTGACAAGCAACCAGCCTGGGGAGGGGACTGTAAACCATGCCACCAGTGGAATAGCTTAAAGAAATGGTCATGTTTATCTTGGAAAACACGTGTGTGTGTGTGTGTGTGTGTGTGTAAGGTGGGCGTTCAGGAGGAATAAGAGTTTGAAGCCATGATAGATGTCTTCAAACACTTAAGAAGACTATTGCTTAGAAGGATAGACCTTTTTTGCATCACCCAGAGGATAGCACTCTAACAAATGGACAGAAGCCATAGTATAGTGAATTTTAGCTCAAAATGAATAATGGCTTTGGAAGCTTCAGGGTGAGTTCTTTTTTGTTACTGAAAATATTCCAGTGGCTGCTGAACAAAGCTCATCAGAGAGAGTGGAGAAAAAAAGGTGGGCTTTGGAAATAGATCTCAGTTTAAACCTTGCAATTGCTACATCCTACTTGTATGGCTATGAGCAAATGATGTAAACATTCTTAACCTTAGTTTTCTACTGTTTAAAATAGCAATAACAATTACTTCTTTTTGGGCTTCTGGGAAGAATTAAATAAAATGACATGTTGAAAAGCCTAGCACCATGCTTGCCCAAAGTAGATGTTTCCTCCTCCCCCTCCACTCCCCCTACCCCATCACATATACTGTAGAGAGAATTCCTACAAAGGGAGGTTGGAAGGAAATAACCTTTTTTTCCCATTTCAAGTATGAAATTCTATGATTTGTTCTATAATCATCAACAACAACTTTATTCATTATCTGATTGTGTTTAGGATATTTTACTGTATGACATTGAAATTATGTGTGTTTGTGACTCTTTTCCCTACTAGACTGTAAATTTCCCGAGAGGCTCTCTGTACCCCTTAGCTGTCAAAATAACTGCTTATTGAATTTAACTGATTTGGGGGGTGTGGTGATCTCTGTGCTGAATAACTGAACTGACCAAGAGTTTCTGTCCTCAAGGAACTGATTCTCCTAAATAGAGCTGACATTCATGAATGTGCAAGAGCATCTAGTCATATAGGTAACCAAGAACATGAACAGACAGGATTCAACATCTTCAGGCTGCCTGTGGCAAATATCAGGGATTATCAGGTGGCTGAGGTGGGAGTTGGATGGCAAATAAGCGAGTAGCAGTAGGGGTCAGGACAAAATGTGGAACATTCCTTGGGTGTGCTTCCTGACAGAAGTGGGGCTTTGGGAGCTGTTTGAACCATGAGGGGCAAAGGACAACCTGGTACTGGCTTTTCCCTGAGAGAAGGCAAATATTTAAGACCTAGATATCTTATACCTGGGTGGTAGGCCATTGGGACTCCAGTCAGGATATTGAAACAGTTTATTCCTGTGACCCAGGAGACATCATGTCAGATGCTATTGGAAGGTGGAACATGTGTCACCTAGTGGCATTTATACAGCATAGTGTTGAAAAGCATAGGCTCTAGAGCCAGACTGTTTTGGGTTTGCATCTGGACGCTACCACTGACTAGCCATGTGACCTTGGGCAAGTTATTTAAACACTATGCCTCAGTCCCCTCACCTGTAAAATAAGGACGATAATAGTATCTTCCTCATAGGGTTGTTGTGAGAATTAAAATAATTAATATATGTAAAGGGCTTAGAACAGTGCTCAGAGTAAGTACTCTATAAGTGTTAACTCTTATTATTATTATCTAATGAGGGCCCTTTGGATCCTGAGAAATATACTGGGTGCTTATAGTAATTTCAATGTGAGTTTGGGAACATTTATATTCCAGACTATCTCATGGAGTGATTAGTTCCTCAGCAGTGGCTGGGATAGAAATAGTGATAGCATCTGGCTCAAAGAGATGAAAGAACTTCCCACCAACTGAGATTGTCCCAAAGACTAACAAGTTGTCTTAGGAGAGAGGAACCTCACCATTGTTGTGTGTGTTGGAGCTAAAACTGGATGAGGATGTTGCAGAAAAGATTGAAGGATGGAATTGGGGTTTTGCTATACCAAGAGATTCTGTAATTCCTTGATACTTAGCAGAAGGGCTGCTTTTGAGGTTGGGGCAGTGCTTTTTTATTTTTTAACTTTTTACTTTATATTGAAGTATAGTTGATTAACAATGTTGTGTTAGTTTCACGTGTACAGCAAAGTGATTCAGTTATACATATACATGTATCTATTCTTTTTCAAATTCTTTTCCCAATTAGGTTGTTACAGAATATTGAGCAGAGTTCCCTGTACTATACGGTAGGTCCTTGTTGGTTATCCTTTTTTTTTTTAGACATCCAGAATAAATTTTAATAAAACTATTAAAGTGACTATTAATGTTATTCCAGCATATGCCAAACTGATCACTAAGATGTTGATAGCTTTTCTACATTAGTTTGCTAAGGCAGCCACAACAAAGTACCACAGACTGGGTGATTAAACAACAGAAATGTATATTCTCACAGTTCTGAGCCTGAGATCAAGGTGTTGGCAGGGTTGGTTTCTTTCGAGGCCTCTCTCCTTGGCTTGCAGATGGCCGCCTTCTTGCTTTGTGTTCAGATGGTCATCTCTCTGTGGGTGCACCTGTTGGTGGGGCAGTGCTTCTTGAAATGTGGGAGCCTCATCTAATTTTTTGAAATTGTGAACAGAGTTGAATGGTCACCTTATGCAGAAAGCTAACCTCAAATAGGCTGGGATCAAATGTCATGTTCCAAAGTCTGAAATCTCTCAGAAGCACTTTCGAGATTCAAGAAATAAGAGTTTTGGTCTCTGCTGTGCCAGCAATTAGTTGTGTAATCTTGTGTAGCTTACTTTCATTCTCTGGGCTTCAGTTTCCTAACCTAGAACATGAGGGTTTAGAGTACATTTTCTCTGAGGTCTCATCATGTCTTGCCTTCTGTGGTTGGAAGATACAATTCTCTGAGAAGAAACAAGTGGATGAAGGAGACATTCGTGCATTCAACAGATGTTTATGAAGCACCTGCTAAGTGTCAGGCAAAGGACACCAGATTGGCAAAGCATTGTATGCCATGCTGCAGAATTTCCCTAAAAGGCAGTGGGGAGCCATGGAAGGCCTTTGAGCAGAGGAGCTGTATAACCCAGGGTTTAGCTGCAGAAATTAAATTGATCTAGTTTTTTCAGCAGAGTTTTAATATAGAAAATTGGGTGCTTACAAAATTTGTTGAAGGGCTGAAGGGACAAGGTTTAGACTGGGCCTCCAGGAATGACTCCCAGAACAACACCAGAGGAGCTGTTTTCTCTGCCACAAGCAGGAAGGTGAGGCATCAGGAGCTTTGGGAACACTTCACCTGATTTGCAATCTAGGAATTAGGAATCTGCCACTGCCTTAACTATTGACTAGAGTAACATTATGTCTTCCAAATCCTCAGTAGCAAAATAAATAAATGAATAAATAAAATTTTTAAAAAGTCTCATTCCCTGCTTGTACAAAGACACAAAGCCAGTGTCCAGACACTGGGACCTATGGAAACGTAGCACGGCTGCAGAAAACCCTAAAACCCCACCACTCTACTTGTCACCAGAAACAGCAGAAGTATGGTTTCTGCATTATCACTTTTCTTCCAAATATTGTGCATATGCATATGATTGGCAGAAATAAATCACATCCAGAACACTGGATGCAAAGGAGTCTGAGAAATGACAGGTTGTTGTTGTTGTTGTAGTTTTTGGTTTTTAGCTTTTCAGCAATATAGGAAGGCAGGCTAGAAGGGGGGTGGCATGGATCCGCAGCAACCAATATATAGTATCCACCATAGAATTGATAAGGGCAGAACTGCTTTTGAAAGAGATAATTTGTTCAGGAGAGTAGAAGCTGAATTGGGGAGAGAGAGCTGCACAAGAGACCACAGTGCTGGCAGCAGGGAGAGAGAGGGAGGACACATTCCTTAAGGAGAAAGAGAATCATCAATACTTAGAGACTGGTTGGCTAGTAGCAAGGTGAGGGAGAAGCAAGACTTATGGGTATCTTCTTGGTTTTAGGCTAGTTCTGTGTGTGACATTCCTAAGGGACAGGGATCTCAGGGGAAAGAGGAAGCTGGCAGGGGTGAGAGAAGATGACTTCACTTTTGGACTTATCAAGTCTGAGATTCTTGTGAGATATTCAGGAGGAGATGTCCAGAAGGCAGTTGGAGATTCATCTCTGGAGTTCAAGAGAGCTACCTAGGGGTTATCAGCAGAGAATTGTAAGCTCCCTGCAGGCAGGGACCTATTTTATTCCCCCACTGGTGTCCTGTAACTTTGTTGAAAGGAGGTACATCAGTGTGTAATGTAGGTGGTAGGTAGTTAAAGCCTTGGGAATGGATAGGTCCATCATTCAGTGCAAGTATGGAATGAGAAGAAAAGGGGGCTGAGATTAGAAGAACTTTGAGAAATCATGCCCTTAATGACTAAATGAAGAAGAACCCAAGCAGGAAGTAAAGACAATATAACCAGACAGGTCATGTGGATGGTGTCCCCAAGGCAAATGGAGCATTTCAGGAAGGAGGAAGGCATCAATGGAGTCAAGAGGGAGAAAAGTCAGGGAAGAAAAAGATGGAAAATTGGCCATGAGATTTAGCAACAAGTTGGTCATTTGTTTATATTCACGAGAAGTTGCAGTTTCTTATGGGATGATGGGAGTGAAAGTCAGGCTGCAGTGGGTTGAAGGGTCAATAGATGGTGATGTGGAGAAAGGATAAGATTGCACTTTCAAAGGCAAGGAGAAAGATTCTAGTTGTTTACATTTTGGTACTGTCCTGATCACCAGTATCTGTCTCAACATAATCTAGAAGAGTGGCTTTCAAACTATGTTGACCATTGCCTGCTGTAAGAAATATATTTTACATCACAACCTAGAACATTTATATTTATATGTAAATAAAACAAAAGCTTCAATAAACAGTATTTATCCTAACTATATGGGTATTTCATATAAATGAAATCATATAAAAGCCTTTTGTGTCTAGCTTCTTTCACTTAGCATATATTTAAAGTTCACCTATGTTTTAGCATATAACAGTACTTCGGTTTTTTTATGGCTGAATAATATTCCATTGTGTGCATATACCACATTTTGTTTATCCATTCACCAGGTGATGGACATTTGAGTTCTTTCTATCTTTTGGCTATTGTGAACAATGCTGTTATTCATGTTCATGTACAAGTTTTTGTATGGCATGTTTTCATTTCCCTTAGGTATATACCTAAGGGTGGAATTGTTGGGTCGAATGGTAACACCATGTTTAAGTTTTTGAGGAACTGCCAGACTGTTTGCCAAAGTGGCTTCATCATTTTACATTCTCACAGCAGTGTTATGAAGGTTCCAATTTTTCCACATCCTTCCCAACACTTATTGTCTAGCTTTTTGATTATAGCCATCCTAGCGTGTGTAAAGTGGTGTCCCATTACAAATACGCTATAGTAAATATCCTTCATTTGCATTTCTTGCATTTGATTTGCATTTTCCTGATGACTAATATATTGAGCATCTTTCCATGTGCTTATAGACCGTTTCTTTGGAGAAGTGTTATTCAGATCCTTTGCCAATTTTTAAACTGAGTTATTTTTCTTTATATAATTGAGTTGTAAGAGTTCTTTATGTATTCTAGATACAAGTCCCTTATCAGATATATAATTTGCAAGTATTTTCTTCCATTCTGTGGATTCTCTTTTCATACTCTTGATAGTGTCCTTCAAAGCACAAAAGTTTTTTTAATGTTGATCAAGTCCAATTTATCTATTTTTTTTCTTTTGTTGCTTGTGCTTTTCATGTCATATCTAAGAAACCATTACCAAATCCAAGGTCACAAATATATACCCGTATTCTCCCCCTTTTGTTAAACTTAGGCACAATATCATTTATAATTAATAGTGATTCCTTAATATTATCAGGCTGTTCAAATTCCCATTTGTCTCATAAATGTCACAAATGTGTGTGTGTATGCATGCATACACAAGTTCCACCTGAATCAATAACACTTTTTTCTCCCTATTTACTTGCTAAAGAACCAGGTTGTTGGTCCTGTAGTTTTTTACAGTCTGTATCCCTGTATTGCAATTAACATGTTTTTCTGTCTCCTGTGTGGCCTATAAATTGATAGCTGGATCTAGAAGCTTGATCTGATTCAGGATTTTTTGTTGTTTTGGCACAAATCATTCGTAGGTAATGTGATGAGTCAAAATTTTAAAGTGAACATTTCTTTAGGTTTTATTCTATCTTGTAAGGCTAGGGGCCATTTTGCTTATGACCTGCATTCACTCAGAATTTCCAGTCACTTAGTTAAAATGGGTGACTGTCCTAGGCTCAAAGATTTCTAGAGAATAGAGAGCAATTCTCATTCCTCTTCGAGTCTATAGTATGCTGGAAATTCCAGAAATTAATTTGTTCTATCCCTGGATAATCTAGTTTCTTGCCCCTCTCCACCAATATCTATGTGTTCATGTTTACAGTCCTAGAATGTAAGAGTTAAGAAGGGCCCTTAGAGATCTTCTGTATAAGTTAGTCCTGGATTTTTGAGGGCCCAGGAGCCTGCTATATATTTTTTTTTTTTCTGAGGTGAGGGTTCGGAGGTTTCACTGAATTCTCAGATAGGTCTAAGTCCTCATGTGGCAGAAGGGAGATGGAGGCCCATAGAGGGGAATGGAGTTGCCCAAAAGTCATACAGCAAGCTTGAGGTAGGGCTAGAAGTAAATCTGAAAACTTCCTGTCTCTAGTCCAGGGTTTTTCCCCAAGTTTCGGACACCAGGTCACCAACACAGAACAGGGCAGTGATTTCAAGCAGACTGCAAGTTTTGTAGAGGGTTTTCCACTGCAAAGCTGTCTTCTCTTCCTAGTACCCAGTATGCTGGAAGAGTGCAAGCTGTCATAGTGTAAAGAAACCATAAGTAGGAAAGGAAATCTGACCTGCAAGTGCAGAGATATCAGAGAAAGACAAACAGAATTGGATTTTGGATAATTTGTTGAGTGTCCTTGTGGTTCTGTACACAGCACTGATTTGCTGAACTTATATAGCTAATTGTGAGTCGCCTATAAATACTTAGACAGTGGCCTAAAGGCATCTTTGCTTCCTCCTTGGCCCAGGCTCCAAACAAAGTGGCTGCAAAGGATCCCTTTTTCCCCCGTTCCTTTTCCCTCCTCCCCACCCTTTTTCCTTCCTTTCCTCCACCGTTCTCTTTCTTCATCGTCGTATCCCCCTATTTCTTCTTTCTCCTTCCCATGTTTCCTTTTCTTTTCCTCCTGCTTCTCATGGTCTTCTCCTCATTCCCTCCTCCCTCCCTGCCATGCCCTCTCCCCTTTAGCCCCTTATGTCCGATCCCTCCCTCTTTCCCAATCCTTTCCCTCCTCTCTCCCCTCATCTGCATCAACCCATCCACAACATGCTCCCCACCCCCACGCCAGAACTGGCAGCCAGGGCTTCCAGCTGGGCTGGATGAAGCGGGCCTGCTGGGGGAACCGTGGGTTCTCCGATTGGCTGCCGCGGGTAGCACGCCAGCTCAAGTACCGCCCCCCGGCGAGTAAACGCTCCTCTGCGGCACCTGCTATTGGCCGGCGGGCCTGTCAGCAGCCTGGGTTGTGCCTCACGCAGGCGCCGGCAGTCGCTCGGAGAATAAAAACGTAGTCTTTGGATTGGGGGGTGGGGAGAGGAGAGGAAGAGAGCCAGCGAGGCAGGGATCGAAAGAGTGGCTGGCAGCCGGGAGCTTCGCGAGCAGAGAGAGCGTAGGAAAGCGAGCGAATTAGAAGAAGTAGGGGAGACCGAGACTGACCGGTAGCCAGCCAGGCAGGTGGACGGACGCACCCCCGGACAGACAGACTGAGCAGGCGCCGGAGAACCTCGCTCTGGTTCCTCCCGCCTTTCCCTTTGAAAGCCAGGATTTTGCCTTTTCCGTGGCGCCCGAGAGAGAATGCTGGACTCTGCCGACTTAAGCGCAAGCTAAGATTTCTCAACTAGGGAAGAAAGATCAGCTCAGTTCTGAGAAGGGGGGAAGCAAGCACCCCTGTCCCCATTCCCCCTTCCCCCCCTCCCATATCAAACTCGGGCGCCAAACCCAGCCCTTCCCCAACCACCCGACTTCCTCCTCTCCTTTCTAGCATGGTGGCTGTATGGACAGTCTGACAGAACAGAGACTGACATCTCCCAATCTGCCGGCCCCCCATCTGGAACACTACAGTGTTCTGCATTGCACCATGACCCTGGATGTGCAAACTGTAGTCGTTTTTGCCGTGATTGTAGTCCTCCTGCTTGTAAATGTCATACTCATGTTTTTCCTGGGAACGCGCTGAATGGAGTCCAGCCACCTGAGCTGTTTCGAACTCTCGTTTTGATTTCATCCCGAGAACCTCCAAGAAAGAAAAAAAAAAGAGAGAGAGAGAGAGAGACAGAGACAGGGAAAGAGAGGGAGAGAAAGAGCAAGCTTTCTTACTCAGGGGGGAAAGCGTTTTGAGCTTCAACATGGCCTCGCTGTGATATGTATGACGTTGGTATATTATCTCCCTAAATCTTTTGTTATGTCTTGTCTTTTAAGTATGCCTGT
The DNA here is from genome assembly GCF_965194805.1 of Balaenoptera borealis. NCBI lineage: Eukaryota > Metazoa > Chordata > Mammalia > Artiodactyla > Balaenopteridae > Balaenoptera > Balaenoptera borealis. The sequence continues at coordinate 51,348,396 of NC_138881.1, read as the reverse complement.
GAGTGTAGTTGCTTATTGCTTAAGTGAAACTGTTGATAAAGAAATGCTTTCTATTTATGTGTGCATGTGTGTGTGTGCATTCTCCACCTATGTGACGTTCATGAAGCAAGCTCTATGTCCTTATACAATGGCTTTGCTGATTGTGGTGTCTTGTCAATTCGTTTTCTTTAAAACTACCTTTAAATTCCATCACAGAATTTCAGTCAAAATTTCTCTCTTGCCATCAGAAGCGCATTTGGGTTTGTTTGGGGCAAGGGGGGTTGTGGGAAGAGTATGATGAATTTCTGGCATCTTAGGGAAAACAGTATTGCACTAGATGTTTAGAGGGAAAAATTGGTACAAGGAATGAATTTAGGGAAAATGATTCTTCAGTCTCTAATGAGAAGCGAGAATTTGGAAAGTGATGTGGTGGGGTGCGTTGTGTTGGCAGTTGGTGACTGTGTTCTCTGAATCTTAATTTGCTGTACAGGGTTTACAATTTCCAATTTGGAAAGAAGCCACCTTTAAAACATTTTTTAAATCATTAAATGTCAATTTCTTTGGAATCATGGAATGGGGTATAAAAGCGTTCTCTGATCTTTATGAATTAGCAAGAGAAGACATTGACAGTAACTGTTTGGTTCTTTTTCCCAAAGATTGTACCTGTGAATTTGAGTTTGGGGATTTTCTCTGTATGTCCTCCAAAAAACAACAAAAGCCAGCTCTCTACCTACCTTGGGAATAATGTATTTAGATATGCCTCTTTGGGGTAGTCTCATTTGCAAAGATGTTCTTGAACTACATTTTAAATAGAACTTGCTAGTGCTAATGAGAAAGTGGTTTTGTTTGCTTCCTTGTTTGTTCTTTAAAATCAGAAGTCTTTCTAATTAGAAGGTTTCCATGACAAAATGAAAGTATGTATCATGCTAAATTGAGAGTTTTGAGCACCCCCCCCCAAAAAAAAGTCTGGATGGAATGGGATGAAAGCTCTGGAAAACATGAGCTAGAAGCAGCATTCCAATTTGACACTTATTTGCATGTCTGTATCCGGTGGTAGTGGTGGTGGTTGCTGTTAATATTGCTATTGTTATTATTTGTATATTTCTGTTTCCCCTAAGAAAGCTCTTGGCAAAGCCAGGAAAAAAATTGTCTCTGATGCCAGTGTTCATAATACCCCCCACCCCCCACCCACTGACGTAGGCAGGTCTTCTTCATTCTGTTTCTTACCTGACTTGAAAGAGTGCCAATTATGTCTCATGTAGCAATGAATCAGGGCACATACACATCCACACACATGTTCCCTGTACACCCATGTGGGCGGCTATTCATGAGTGATGTGCAAATCTGCTGGCATTGTGCTCTCAAGTTCCATGTACTGTTGTTCAGACTCTTTGGAAATGATTTTGAAGGCTGTGAAGGGGGCTCTTGAAATTGTCCTGACTTCAGGACCCAAAGAGTATTATTTTATGGTTTTAGAAGAGGTTTTGAGCCTCAGGGTGTGCTCTCAATGGTTCTGTGTGGGTGAGCAACTGATTTTTTAATTCAGTTGGTACCATGGTGTAAGCATGATCTGGGAAGTCTGCTGGCATTGACTCTTATTATTTACTCTTTAGTCCCTTTGTGGGAGTCCCTGGGTTGAACTAAGAACTTGTTTTTTGCAAAGAGAATCTAGTGAGTCCCTTTCCCCATCCCTCCCTGCATTTGCGCCAACAGTATTGTCTAAAGCAAACTGATATTTTAGCTGGGCACTTTGTTTTGAGACAGTGTTGGAGAGTGAGGAAAGGCTGTAGGATGGGCAGCTGCAGACCTCCGTCCTCTCTGTTCAGTGACTGTTTGACATTGAGCAATTTTTTCCTCCTCAGTAAGTTTGGGATTCCCTATAACACTGGCATTTGGGGATGGTTGGACTATGTTCTTGCCTTCTGTGATTTTGGGTGTCCATAGGCAGTTGAAATCAGAGGCTGGTGAACTGGAAAGACAAGTGAAAAGGCAAATGAAATGTTAATCAAGGGGTGATGGGAGTGGGAAGGGAGGAAATATCTGTTTGCTGGTATCTGGAGAAACTTAAGTTTTACCTAAGAGATTTTTTACCTAGTTATGTGGGAAGAAAACTGGACTACAACAATAGAATGCTTTTTGACTTTTTTCCCCCAAGGGGGAAAGGGTTCTCCAAGGCTGGTCTTTGAGCCAGGTTTATGACAAATTATGTGTCATGAAATGCCACAGCCTTCACCTCTGGGTGCCTGACAGACCCTTGGCAGAAAGCCTTTGGGAATGTATTTGTGTAGGGTGTGTGACAGTATGTACGTGGGTGTGTGTGCACACCCTACTCTGTGTGTGTGTGGGGGGAGGGGTGCACACTCCTGAATGTGGATGGGGGTTGGTTGTGCTAGGAATGAGGAAAAACAGCAGTTTCACAGTTCTGAAAGGCCTCCTTGTGCTATGGCCTATAAGGATTTGACTGGTGCTAGGATGGATGAGTGTCCCCCCTACCAGTTTTCCCCCTACCACACACAGCTTCAGACTAAAGGGGTGGCTTGAAAGAGCCCTTTCATCAGTAATTTAGTTTGTGAAATGGGTAAATATTTTTCAAATTAACTTATCTCTAGGCAAATAAGGGGATGTTGCTAGCCAGATGGCAGGCCACCCTAGAGCAGCTAAAAGGGAGTTTAGGGAGTAGAGAGCAGGGTGACTTTTTACTTGTGTGACTCCTAAAGGTTTGGCATTTCTCCTTCAGACTTGTGAGGGTATGCAAAAAGAGAAAAGAGTGGGAGAAAATGAAAAATGCAGCTGAGAGGAGTGGAACCCTCTGCATTTTGACTTTTTTTTTCCTTTCCTGCCTCTTCATCTTCCCCCTTCTAAAACTTTCCTACCTCCCCTGATACAGCCTCCTCTCTTTCCCCCACCATCCCTGCTGTAAGTGGGTTAGAAGGAAGAGGGCTTTTCCTCTCTGATGTGTCCCAACTATTCCTGACCAAGTTCCTTGTTCCCTTTCCTCCTCTCTGACTCCTTTGTAGAGGATAACTTTTTGCTACCAGCTCAGGAATTTTGGCTCCCAGCTCCCCACTAGGGGATTCAAGAAAATGTCCTCAACCAGTATCCTAGCAACTCCTGCATCACTCAGCTCCTGCTGAGCTCCAGAGCCCACACTTTAAATGTCCAGGCACCAACGCCTTTGGAGCAAGGGGGGGAGCTGGCAAGCAGGACTTGAAGAGGTGCTTTTGGGGAGAGGACAAATAGAGAGCAAGATCCTCATTGCCTGCAAATGCCTAGAAAACATATCCACAGAAGGTATACAGAGCTTAGCTGCATCCCAGCCATGGGACTGTTTATTGGAAGGCTCCTGGGTTCAAATCCCTCTATAGTCACCGCCTTCTCCTTAAGATTAAATGAGCCATTTCACAGCCTAGCTTTAGTGCAAGGAGGTCTGCAGGCCCTGAAAAATATTTTTGTCTACCATGCCTTTTGGCTGACACAGGGAGGTGGTGAAGGGATAGCATGGTGGGAACAAACTGAGCAGTGCTTTACCCCCCATTGAGACAGCCTCTATCTGTCAGAACCTGTAACATCTGCCTCTGCACTGTGCCCCAGTTTTGTTTGTGGCTAGAGAACCCTGCCCAGCCCAGCTGCAGTGTGGAATTTGCTTTTTCTTTTTTGTTTTATTTTTGTTGTTGTTGTTTCTGTGTTGCTGGTCTCTGAATAGTTTCCAGCTGAGATGGCTCGGCAAATTGGATAGGCCAGTTTGATTATTGGTTTGGTGAACAGGCTTGGGCCCTGACTCAGATTTTCTCATCCACTTGTATGTTTGTGTGTGTGTGTGTGTGTGTGATTAAGTTGCTAGGGACCTGAGGGATCCCAGTGAGCCTTTGGGTGAGGTGCTCTTCTGCCCTATGGTGAGGCCTAGACTGAGAGTGCTTGGCTGTGATCAGAGGAAACACTCTGGCAGTTGCAGGGATGCTGCCAAAGCATGTCCTCCTTCTTGCCTCTGTTTGCCATCTTGGCCTCTGCTCTCCTTGGCCTGTGGAGTACTTGCTCTGGACAGAGACATGATTGGGAATTGAGCCTGTTCTCCAAAAATAACTGCCTCCTCAGAAGACCTCCCACAGACCATCTGGATTCAGTCCCAGTGGCTTTGCCCCAAGAAGTGGGATGGAGGTGGGGAATCTTAGACTCTCGAGCTCTTATTTCTAGCTCTGCAACTTGTTTAGGCCAACTGAGTCTCTGGCTTTCCTGGAATCCTTGATCAAAGCTTAGCTCTTTTCATGTCTACCCAGAGTATTTCCTGTCATTAGGTGGGTATAGATACTCAAGAGTATTTGGCATGGTGCTTTGCCCTGGCACCAAAGTACTGAGTGGAAAAACTAGAAGGGGGCAGGGCCTAGTGGAGAGAGAAGACTCAGGAAACAGTCCAGTAATGACAATACTAATAATCCCTTGTCAGTGCATGGGCCTATAGGGTTTACAGAGCAATTCCGTATCTTTTCTAATTTTGAGCATCACATCAGCCTTGTGAAGTGGATAGGGCTAATTGTTATTCCTGGTTTTACAGATGAGAGAAGTAAAAGAGAGATTGGTGGGATGGGAGAGTGGGTCTGCCTTTCAAATGGAGAGTGGGAGAGAGTCAGAGTTGATCATTCCCAGCTAGTGTGAAGCTGAATGGAGTCAGGTGGAAGGGGAAGAGTGTGAGTCACCCCTGAAGTCATACTAGCTTCCTCAGCTACTTGCTTTCAATTTTAGTGCTTTTTCATACCTTTCATTTATATAGCAGTTCGGCACAGAATTCTTTATTCAATAAAATGTTGCCTTTTAATCTTGAATATACATCAAACGGTTCCCTTTAGTCTTATGAAAACTCACTATTTGGGATCTTCAAGGAGAAAGGCAGTGTGAATTGGTGAAGTCTAAAATACAGAATATTTTGAAGGAACTACAGTTTTCATACAATTGTCCTTCCTTTTAAAGAACTCTAATTTTTCTATATATATTTTTTAAATGTGCTGCCCAGAACTGATCATGCTACTCCAGGTGCCACCTGATCAGGATCAAGTACAAAGGGACTTTGATCTGTCTGTGAAATATTTAATATTGCAGTCTTCTACTGGTTCTCAATCCTCAGTGAACATACAGATCAGCTGGAGAGTTTTTAAGTACCCATGCCAAGTCTCCACTCTGGGAGATTCTGATTTAATTTTCACGGGATTGGTCCGAGGCAGCTTTTTTTTTTTTTTTTTTAATTAAATTTAAGGCTCCCAAGGTGATTCAAACATGCAGCCAGGGTTAAGAGCCTTTTGGGCTGTAGGCACAAAGCCTTTGCTGTCTAGTCCAGTCCTCTGTGCTGTTGTGAAATTGGCCTTTTGAACCAAACTTATTGAATTTTGTTTGGCTGATCCATTACTCTAGCCTTTTATGGTTTTTAAAAATTTTGCTTCATTGTGCCAAAACGTAGCAGTTCCTTCTAGCATTGCATCAGTTAAACTTATTTTTTTGGTTGGTCTATTCTAGCTTTTGGCATTTTACATTTTTTCCCCTTAATGCCATGAAACAGATTAGCAGTCTTCTAGCATTGCATCATTTGAAAACTGAATAAGTATCATCCAAGTTGTTGATTCAAAGAAATGTTTAATATAATGGGGTTAATGCTAGCTCCTCTGGCAACTTATCAGAGCTGCCTCTTGGAGTTGGAGCTGGTTAAGTTTTGTGTATATCTGGTCAGCCAGTGCAGAATCCACTGGGTGCTACCATCATCTATCCTGTCAGCATGTTAATGAGGATAATGCGGCATGATGGATTTGTTGTATGCTTTGTGGACATCAAGATGTATGCTAGTTTCATAGCAATCATCTACCAAGGCGATGACCCTATCGAAAAAAGGAATATGAGTCACTTGGCATCTTACCCCTGGTAAATCCTGTTGCAGGCTCCAGGGTTCCCTAATTTTTTTCAGTACCCCCAAACCATATGTTTCCTAATTGAGTCCAGAATTTGCCTGAGGGTCAGTGCCACAACTGTAAGTTTTGTGTACCACTTTCTTTGCCCCTCTTTGGAAAAGCGGGACATCATAGATTTAGCTTTAAAAGAATATATTTGGTTATGTGTATAGCTGATTCACTTTTTTATAAAGCAGAAACTAACACATCATTGTAAAGCAATTATACTCCAATAAAGATGTTAAAAAAAAGAATATATTTGGTTTTCAAACAGTTTAGGAAACTCTTTGTGTTTCTCTTGGTTGGCTGAATTGTTTCCATTTACACAGTGGTTCTCAGCCCTGGTTGCACATTGGAATCACCTGGGGAGTTAACAAGACTAACAACAATTCCTAGAATCTCTGGGGGAGATCTGATTGAGTTGGTCATGGTGAGGCCCTGGCATCAATATTTTTTTAAAAGCTCCCTGAGGTGACAGGAATGTTCAGCCAGGGATGAGGATGACTGCTATGTTCAAAGGAAATGTCAGCTCAGCCTGAATCTGGCTTATCACACACATGAATAGGCAGGCTTCACAGATGGTGAGATTTTATTCTAGGATTGTGGGGGCCTTGATGAATTCTAGGGGCTTGTGCCCACCTTAAAAAGGAGGACTCAACCCTAGAGAGTGAGTAGTCTGAGGACCTATTTGGATTTTAAATTATCAGCTGTGAGATGGTTTGAACCTTTCAGGAAAATAGTTAGTCCCTATGCATTTTCTATAATAGTGCAGAAGATTCTGTTCATTTGCTGGGTGACCTTGGTCAAATTACCTCTCCCCTCTGAAATTCGGTTTCCTCATCTGTAAAATAAGGTCAGGTGGATTAGATAGCTTCAAAGATTTCTTCCAGCTTTAATGATCTGTGCTTACTTTGTGATTAATACTAATGATCAAAATGATTAAGCATATTATTCAAAACCAGTAGGTAATCCAAAGATCTCTTATAGCAGGTTTGGAATGCACAGGGTGATTTTAGGGGGTAATAGACTTGCCTTCCTAATTATATTTAGCTTAGGTTTCTTCTAGGACAACTGAACTGTAGGTTGTATTCATTGAGCACACACTGGTTGCCCACAAGGAAGGGAGCCCTACAGTGAACTGAGTGTCAGGGGGATGCTGCTATGGGATTTAGTATTTGTTGTTAAAGAGACATATTGCATGGATAATTGAGAATTGCCTCTTATAGATAAATACCAGCCTCATAGCTCTGGGAAAGCCTAGGAGGCAAGGGGCAGGCTGCTTTGACACCCCAGAACCCCTTCCTGCAGAATTTTAAGTAGCCATTCATTTAATTAATACTACTACTAAAGTTAATAAGAATTTAAATGAATAAAGTTTCCTAGTTATTTCATTGGCTTTTCCCCCAAATCTGGAAGTAGTTGAGGAAACTGATGCACAGTGAGATTAAGTGACTTACTCAAGGTCACACATTCAGAAAGTGGTAATTCCTGGCCTAGAACCCAGGCCTCTTGACAGCATATCTTTGCAGTTCTTCCAGAGTAACCTGCATAGTGGACTCTGTGGTCAGAATGTGGTCATGACTCTGAGAATTGAAAAGCCGCCACTGACATAGAGCAGAACTCAAGAGGAAACTTTGAAGAAAGGAACAAAGGGAAAACCTGGTGGAAAAGGAGACATTAAGGGAGGGATTTGTCTGAGGCCAGTTCTTTCTTGTTCTTATCAGTCTTCTGTGCTAGTTTCAGGCCCCTGACAAGAACTGGGCATTTGGTCTTTGAGTATCAAGGTTGAGAGTTAGTAGTAGTGAAGAGGGGAAATTATGCATGCATGACAGAAAGACAGCATATGGAAGGCAGATCTTTAGCAGGAGAAAAAAATGGCCTTGGGCCCCCTAAGAGCAAGCTGTGGCTCTGTACCTACCTTGCTCCCAGAACTTGATCAAAACCCTTCCCCACTAGGCCTCTGTTTCCATGTCACTAAAATGAGGAGTAGATTTAGTAGAAGAATCATGTTCTCAAATGAAATTTGAGCCAGAAGCTTCTCTATAAAACCTGAAAAAGCAGAACTTGTCTGGTTGAAATGGGCCTGGGACAGAAGTGGCGGACAGAGTCTAGAGTTCCAGGCTTGCAAGTGCAGATCTTATTCATTAGGGGAATTAGAATTAGAAGAGTGGGGAAGGATCTGCCCAGCTCAGCCAGATTTCTTGGAAGATAGGACAACCTTGGATGTAGGAGGCGGGGTGGGGGGTTGTCTTTCATTTATGTGGCCAGGATTCACATAGAGAATCACATAGGGGCAGAGATTAGAGTACTTTGGAGATCTGCATGCCTCTCCCCTTCCTGTTTTACAAGTGAGAAAATTAAGGCACTGAAGGGGAAAGGGACTTATCCAAGGTTGCAGTGATGGGTCTGGGTTCCTGAGTCATCAAATCAGGCCCTTGCCCCCTATAACCTGCTACCTCTGCTATAGGGTTCTGGCTCTATGCTCTCTTGGCTGTATCAGAGACCTGAATGCCCTCTCAGGTTTGGTTGGAGAGAGAGAGCTGACAGAGAGGCTGGGAGAACAAGAGTATTATGTAACCTCCTAAAGGGGAACAGGCCTGTCAGAGCCCTTAGGGTGCCAGGCAGTCAGATGGGGGTGGGGGGAGCACAGAATCTCCTGCAGACTACATCAGTTCTTCTGAGGCAAGGAGCCCTGGATGCAACACCGTGTTGCTCAGCCATCCACCCTCGGGGTCCAGAGGAGGCTAGCACTGTGCGTCCATAGTCAGCTCTGGGAATAGTTCTGACAGCTCTCATCTCTCTGTCTGCCTGCCTTCATTAGAGGAGAGAAAGGATGCACCTCCGTGCCCAGCTGGCTGCAGGAAGGATGTGCTAAGAGCCCACCCCCACCCCCTCAGAGTGTGGTGCCTAAAGGCAGCATCTACTTTTAGCTGTACCTCCCACAGCCTCTCCTCTGCCCACTCTCTTCCTTCCTCCTCCCTCTGTGAACCCTGCTGGTTGGCAGGAGGGCTGGGCAGTGGGTGCTTTGGCACTGGGAAAGAGGCATGGTGGAGCCAGGCATCCCTAGGAGAGGCTTTGATAGAGCTGGCATGGTGGGAAGTCTCAGAACTGGCAAAATGATGAGACTCCTTCGTGTTTAGGGCCTAAAGGGAGTGGAGGGATTTATTAATTTCCTTTGGACCTTGTAGCCACCTGAGGTGCTTGTCTTGAGAATCCAGATTGAACTGCATAGGAGGGCTCAGGAAGATTTATTGGATAAAACATGCATAGACACTTTCTCTACTTGGATTTAGAGAAAAGCAACTGGGGCTAGTGGATGCTCGCTTGATTCTTGACTCTCTCTCTCTCTCTCTCTCACATTGTCTTAAACTTTTCAGTGGGTTTTGCACATTGTCTCACTTGATCTTCTCTCTGGCCCTGTGAAGTAGGTAAAACTGGGATTACCTGCATTTTACAGATGAGAAAAATGAGGCTCAAGGATGTATCTTCATATATTGCCTGATCTGGGCTCAAGCTCTGGAAGTTACAGTGCCATTTAAAGTCATTCCAGACAGCTGTATCTTCTAGAAAAGGGGTGTTACAGCTGTCTTGAGTCCAATTCCCTCATTTTGGAGGCTAGGGAACTAGGCTCAGAATGAGAAAGGGCTCACCCAAGGAAACAGCATAGTGAAGAGGGGAAATTATGCATGCATGACAGAGAGACAGCATATGGAAGGCAGATCTTTAGCAGGAGAAAAAAATGGCCTTGGGCCCCCCTAAGAGCAAGCTGTGGCTCTGTACCTACCTTGCTCCCAGAACTTGATCAAAACCCTTCCCCACTAGGCCTCTGTTTCCATGTCACAGTATGTTTGAAGCAGTACTGGAGCTAGAGCATTGCCTTGCAAGGATGTGAGTTCCTGGACCCATGAGACTTGCAAGCTGCTCTTGTCTTTCAGGGATGGTAAGGGAAATCTATATGGTGTGATAGAAAGCAAAGGATCACTGAACTAGTTGTCTGTCGTTGTTTAGCTCTGTGACCTTGGGCAAATCACTTAGCCTCTCTGAGTTGGTTTTCTTTTCTGTTAATTGAGGCTGATAATCCCTGAGAACTTTCTGAGGCTGAAATCTCTGGGTGACTGCTGTAGTGGAGGGGTCTGACACTTGGTAGGCTCTCTGGAAAGGATTTGTTAGTGAAAAGCTTACACATGAATAAAGAGGGGCCGCAAATATGAACTTAGTTGCTGGGTGACCTTGAACAAATCCCATTGTCTTTGTGCCTCATTTCTCTGTGTTACAACGTCGAGGCCTCTTTTACTTTCCTCCCTTGGAAGGATAGAATCCCTATGTCCCAGCCCATGTCTTGGGTCATTGGTGGGAAGCTGGGATATTTTTTCTTTATAAGAAGCTTTCTTTTATTTACCCCTAGCTCCACCCATCCCGCCACCTGGCCACACATGGTGCTATGAATACCAAACTAGCTTTCTTTCTCCCTATCTCCTGCAAAGATAAAAGAGGAATGTGGAAGAAAGCCAAAGTTAATTGTGTTTTTATTTAGTGCCTTCTCAAGTCCATCAAGCCAGAATCACCTAGGCACTTGGAAATTAAAAACCAATTCTTTGCTCCCAGGTCCTTAGCTAGAATTTGTGATGAGCATTACTGGATTTCATGATATGATTAAGAGTTATGTTAGAAATCGCAGGCTCTAGACAAATGACCTAATTAGAACAAATCTGCACTTTTCACCTTTATCTGTATTGTTTTGTTTGGAAAATTCTCATTGCCCCGGGGACAGGGCAAGAAGATAAAGACTATTGTATAGTTTTTTGTTCCTGCCACATTTGTCTTTTCTCACAATTCTATGAGGTGAGCAAGGCCAGGATTCTTCCCATTTTATGGCTAAGTAAATTGAAACTATCAGTGTTTCCTCTTAAAAGCAGTGGTGTACTAGAAAGAGCATAGCATATATAGTTAGCTGTTATCAACCCACCCATACCAAATGGTCTTGGGCAAGGAGTTCATTCTAAAGATGCCTTCTGCACTTTGTTTCTATCTATGTCTTGTTATAAAAGTTAATCAAGATAGCAGAGAAAACTAGGCAGATGTCACTATATAACTCTGGCTAGGTTGGCATTGAACCACTAATAGGCAGCTCAGGTACATCTATTTGACCTATGATAAGTCCACCCACATATCATCCAGGGATGCATGAGAGGCCTCGCCAAATGCAGAAGAGTGGCCCTAGATCCTGTGGCCCTTCGTGCCCTGTTTGGAGGTTTTCTCTTTGTAGATTTATCTGGTCGTGCCTTGAGCCTAAAAGCTGGCTTAGTACCATCACTAGTTCCCACAGTCATCCCAAAGGATGGGGAAGGAATGCTTTGGGTAAACCCCATCTCATTTTGCCTGAGCTTTAGTGAAGATTGTATGCCTTTAGGACTTTATCCCTTTTACTCCAGGTGGCTCAGGACACTGGAAAAATGAGTGTGGAATGACAAATGTAGGGAGACAACCAGTAGCTTGTCCAGGGCTAGAGGGGGCCTAGCTAGAACGAGACAGCTGTAGGTGCTAATCCATATGCATATATCTGTGCACTGTCTTTTTATAGTGGTGGTAGTGGTGGTGGGAGGGACCAGTGTTAGTCCATGGTGCTTAAACTGAGAAAGTCACTGGATGAGAATGAGGAAGAACCCATAAGCCCACTCCCTTACAGTACTGCTTGGGAACCTGCTGTCTGGGGAGAGTCAAGGACTTGCCCAAAGTCGTATAGTTGGTCCTTGATCCTTGTCTTGTCTCTCTGTTCAACTCTTGGCTGCTAGACCTCATATTTTTGAGGCCTCTTGGATAAATGGAGTGGTGGCTAATCCTCTTGGGGAACGCACCTATGAACACCATATTCAGAAACTGACAGATGAAATTCAAACCCATGTCCTCTGACCTGCTTAGGAGATTAATCCAAGTGTCTTAGAGGACACCTGTTAGAAACAAATTGTGCAGGAGGGAAATTAGTTCAGTCTTGCTGTCTATCCATGCCCTCTACCCATACCCACATGTACACACACACACTATAGGTCACATGTTATGCACACACTCCGATATATGTTGAGTATATTTGGGATACACATGGGACACACATGTGGGGTATGCTTTCACATTGACACACTTGGAGCACACACATTCAGTTAACCATAGGGCACACTCACTTGCACACACTTGGCACAGGTAGGGTACATATATACAGACACATGTGAGGCATGCTTATGCAAATTTGTGTGTGGACACACATGGATACATATAAAACATAACTGTACACTGACATGTAGGGCACACTGAGATGCATACTCAGATATACTTCTACCCCAAAGCACACACTCCTAAGGACTTGCGTGGACAAACAACTCTCCCACCTTGAGACACATTTGAACACACCTATGGGACACACTCACATGCCCCACACATCCCTATGGGACACCCTCTGATGCAGAACACATTCTACCCCTAAGGCCAGCCAGCTGTCTCAGTCTTCCAAGTGGGCAAAACAGGGCACTGGCCCCATCTGGTGGGCCTCTATCACTTTTCTCTGCATCTTTATCCCTGAAATCAGGCTTCAGAGGGCAGTGAGCTCAGGAATAAAATGGATACTCAAGGTGGCATGTGTTATAGCAGGCTCCACCACTCAAACAAAACTTAGAACTGAGCCCTGAGATGTTAACAGGCAGATGGAGAAGATACATTGACACTGATCAATGCAGAAAGCTTGAGCCTGCTCCTCTATCCCCCAATGTAGTTACAAACCATTAGGGAATGATATGATTGTGAAGTGATATCCTAGAAAACCTAAAGTAACTGAATATTAAAGTTTGTTTTTCTTGGGAATGAAGTAACAACTTGGACCAGAGTAAGTATATCTAAATTGTGAGTTGGAGGGTGTGAGGGGAAGTAGTAGGATGCATAAACGGGGGCAGAGGCTCAGCCTCTCCTTGGTCAGTGGTGGTAGGAGAAAACAGCCACATGCTTAATGACCACAGCCCTGCCCCTAGGCACACCAGCTTAGGCCATCTGGCCCCACTAATGAGGGCTATTTTTAGAGTTTCTCAAGCTAGAAACCAGGTCGGGGTGTCCTGGGGAGCCCGTTCTGGCCCTTAGTACCAAAGGCTGGAGCTGGAAGAGGGGGCCCTAGACTGGGTCTGGGTGAAGGGTGGGAAGCAGTGAGACAGGTGGCCAGAGTATGCCAGGTCTGCCTGGAGCAGCAGCCTCAGAGCCCCAGTGGATTACTGTTGACTGTGACAGCCTCATATCTGTTTCTGAACTTTGGACTTGAGATCAAGAAACACAAATTTCAGTTGCTATTCTGCCACTTAGGGTATGTCTCAGTCAGGTTCCCTTCCTCTGTCTGAGTCTTATTTGGTCTATAGGTAAAATCGTCAGTATTGTCTCTCAGACGCCGACAAGGCTCAGAGTTGAGAAAATGCTTTGCAGATGTATATGTTCTTCACCAACAGATCTGTACTTAACCTATCCCTAAGCTGGTCTCGATGCATGCCAACTACTGAGCCTGACTTACAGAGTAGCAGTAGAAAAAAAGGCCAAAAAGGGGGCCAGGGAGAGGCAACCTCATGATGTCAGGTTGGTCAGAGTCATTCTTGGATCACCCTCACTCATACAGATGCTTTTCAGTGCCAGGTCAATCCTTTCCCAGAACACATGTTTGCAACATTTAGGTGGTCATATAGCTTTGGCTCCTGAGGAACTCTATGTAGGGAAAGTGGGGAGCATCAGAAATAGGGTCTCCTTCCTTAACTAGAAAAGGCAATCTCAGATGGCCTGTACCTGCCACCTGCCAGAGGAAGTAACCTCGAGTGCCAGTACTGGCTCTGATAAAGTGTCTTATTCTAAGTTCTGTGCCCAGGGCCATTTCACCTGCTTTGTTGAAGGGGGTGGGTAGGGAACTAGACTATGTAGCACAAGTTCAGAATTCTCCTCATCCCATAAATTGTGGGCAAATTCCTTCTGAGTCTGTTTTCTGGTGTGTAAAATGGGCTTAACTGTTAAGTTTCAGGATTGTGGGGTGCAAGAATTCATGGTGACAAAGTGTGTGAAAAGTGCCTTGTAAAATGTTGAACATGTTTTACTACTGTTAAGAGTTCATCCAGGGTGTGATTACAGGTACTTTGGAGGTAATCTAGGAGCTTATCTTCAGTCTATTTCTCAACTCCTTACCCCTACCCTTTTTAAAGTAGTAATTGTCTCCATTTTGCTGATGGGTATACTGAGTCTCAGAGAAGGAAGGACCAGCCTGAAGATACAGGATTAGGTAGTGGTGGATTCAGGTCTAGAAGCCATGCCTTCAGATTATATTCAGTGTTCTTTCTATGGCCCCAAGCTACCACCCAATGAAATCCAGTGCTAAAAGGAAGCTGCTGGTGGCAACTTAACATATGTTAAAAATTTAGCTTTGTCTCTGACACGTAGCAAGGAAGGGGTCTCTCTGGGGCCCAGCCTTCCCCAGAAGTGTCCTGCTTGCCCACGAGAGGCACACTGACTGACCTGTCATCCCTTCCACAGCAGCTCATGTCCTACTTGTCTCTTGCATATTGGAAGCAGTGAAGCGTTGGAGAAGATGCTTAGCTGTTGTGAGAGGGAATTGTGCTGCCCATTTAATTCACTTCAGGAGGATCCCTGAAGGCACTTGATCTACCTTGGCCACCCCCACCTCCTCACAGCTTCCTGGATACAGAAGCCCTGTGTGACTGACCTGCCTAAGGGGTTGGGCCTAAAGGTATCTGAAGAAATAATGTTTAAGGGCCTTGATCTGTGGAATATTTTGCCAACTCTTGAGAGATGATAGTGGAAATCCAAAAACCAAAGCTGGGAGGGTCCTTTGAGACCATCTGGGCTGACTCTCACCTGGCCTGGATGTGGACATTAAAATCCAGCTAGGCTGACTTTTTCTCCCTTAGTGTGCTCTTCCTTGTACACCACAGACTCGCAAGCTAGGCCATATTTCCTAGAGCCTTTCTAGCTTGTTTATTTTTGCTTTCTCAGCCCGGGAGAAGGGTGGGTAGGTACAATGAGACACAGTGGTGAGAGGAAGGAGATGGAAGAGTCTGTGGAGCTCAGGCCTTGGGGAAGAAGGCCTTTTGTGTCTTTTATCATCTGTCCTGCTGCTAATACATTATTTTCCTGTAACTCACAGACTGGCTGTGGGAGCCTAACCCAAACTGTTGCTATTTTCACTTGTGCTGCTAAAATCTGTATAATGACTACAGTATTGGCCTTTCTGGGGGATTGGACAAGCAATGTCAAGGGTGAGGAAACTGGAAGAAAAAAGGAGAGAGACACCTTCTGTTCTTCAAGTTTGAGAAACCAGAGAGGTGAATAGGGAACGGTTAGTCGCCAAAGCCCTGCCAAGAAGCAGCCACACAGTTTCTTCAGCTCTCTTGACCCTAGATACCTCATTTAAAAATTACTTTATTTTTGAAAAGGAAATACATTCACATGGTTCAAAAGGTACAAGAGGGTACACAGTGAAAAGTCTCATTCTAGCCCTGCCCTCCAGCCACTTGGCTTCTTCTGCAGAGGCCATCAGTGAGTCCTTCCAGAGAAATGTTCTATGGATATATAAACATATATGAATATATTCTTTTTTCTCTTTTTTATGGTAATATACACACTGTTCTATACCTTGCTATACCTTGAAGGTTCTGTGATCCTGTAGGAGCATGAGGATATGCTGTGGAGAACAGAGGTTAAGAGCCCTGGTTCTAGAGCAAAACTACTTGGGTTTTGCTTCTGGCCCTGTGTGACCTTCAGCAATCACTTCATCTTTCTGTACTATGGTTTTCTCATTTTTAAAATGGGGATCAAACAAGTTAGTATATGTAAAAACTTAGATTCGTCTCTGACACACACTAAGTACTCAGTAAATGATAGCCATTTTTTATTATTAGAAAAATATTGGACTGTGAGTCAGAAGATTTGGGTTCTCTTTTGGCCTCTGCTTCTGCGTTACCTGAGGGACTTCCTTTGTCCAATCCTGTTTCTTCATCTTTAAAACAAGGTCTCATCCCTACTCTTCTTACCTCCCAGAGTTGCTGGGAGGATCTAGTGAGCTCATGAATGTGAATTGAATATGACAGCAACCTAGAACTATATTGTGTTTAGCACATGGTAGGGGTGCTGCTTACTCTTTTCTGGAAGCTACTTTAGGTGGCTTGAACCCAGTGGCCTGAACCGCGTGGAGAAAGCAGTATTCTTCCTTATGGCAGTGGAACCCAAAGGCCGTTCCTGTACTAGAGCTCTATTCTGGGTAGAGGTAGCCCATGGCAAAAATTTGAAATAGTCAAGTTTTGTCTTCTGACCTTTCTTATCCCACCCCCTCCCTCTTCTGCCTTCCTTGTTTCCATGTCTCCTTCAACTTCCCTCTGTCTCTTGACAAAACCTGCTTTTAGAAGCAAGACAGCAGCATCTGTCAAAGACAACCCCAACTTTCCATTTGAGATAACCTAGTCCAACTAGCTCAGGGAGGAGTTATATCTGCTTAAGTTCAATACTGCAAGTCAGCAATCAAGCCAAGCCTGGAGCCCATTCTTCCCATCCCACTTTTTTCACTAGCATTTTCATTTTAGTATAAATTTGAAATTCAGATTCCTTAGCAAAGACATTTGGTGATAAAGGAGATACTGGAAGTGTCTTCACCTAGCCTTCATACTGAGGTGTTCTTACCCCTTCATTTCCAGGGAGGGTCAACTTTGTTTGGGGCCCTGAGAGGAGGGTGAGGCAGGTGCTGGATGTAGTATTCAAGGGGTGACATCTGTAGAGCAGAGGGAGGAAAGAGCACCAGAAAATGTCTAAAACTGATTTCCAAAATGAAGCTCATGGAGAAAATATTAGAAGTTCTTTATATATTAAATAGTTAATCTCATCATTTAATTTCTATTTTCTGTGGAGATTTTTTTATAAAACACATACTACATTAGTAGCATTTAGATACTGGGGTAGGTGTTTATTTTTTTTTACCAATTGACAATTTTTAATCAAAACAATTGACAACTGTCCTTCTAAAAGACTGTAGGCTTGGTTTCTAATCTTGGCTCTGCTGCTGACTAACTTGACACATTAGGTAACTTCCTCTTACTAGAGCCTCAGTTTTCTTATCTGTAAAATGTTGGACTGAACTAGGTGTGCTAGCTCTTGGGAGTCTCCAATCCTGGCCTTCTCTGAGTATAATAATCTACTCTTTCAGGCTTTTGAGCCCGAGACAGAGTCAAGAAGAGTTGGTTCAAGCCCTAGCATCTTACTGGATGCTTTATCCCTCAGTCAGCTTCCCTGGGTCCCTTCCCTTCTTCACCCCCACCTCCTCCACCTAGCCCAGACAAGCAGAGGATCTCTTATATAAGCCTACCTGACCTACTTGAAGTTCTTTTGTTATAAGCACAATCACTTTTCCTGCAGACACAGACCGGATGCTATCCTTCCTGGGCCCTAAGGGTGGGTCTGATTGTGCTTCTCATGTGTCCTCTTTGGCAGCCTAGGTTTAGATGTTGCATCCCTCTTTCCATAGTCTTTAAGGACACAGTCTGAAGGGGAGCCAGCTCAGCTAATTTGAGTCCCCTGAGGACTGATCTAGTGAATGCTCACTGACCACTCCTGCTCATCCACCATTTGTCATGTCTGCTGGGAACCCAGGACTGTGCTAGACTTTGTCAGGAGAAATATGACCCACCCCTGAACAGGAAATGCTCCTGATAAGGACCAGAAACACTGCTAAATGCCTTGGCCAATGTCTTTTCTCTTGCAGGGAGCAAAGGAGAAGAGGGAAATCAATAAGCTACTGGAAACCATCTTTCACTTTCTGATGGACTGTTTAAATGCAGATTTCTCTTTTGGGCCATAAGGACTCCCCAGGAGACAATTACATTCTCCTTGGAATGCCTGCCAAGGCTAGAGCCTTTGCAAGCCTGTGTCCTGGGTGGGCATGCTCAGTAGACTTCAAGGTGGTTTAAGTTGATTGAAATCCATTTATTTTTCCTCTCACTTCTCCAGATATAGGAGCAGGTCACAGTGCACCTTACTAAATGCTGTTCCTGTTCTCACAACCTTAGACCAGATGGCCACATTTAATACAACATTAGAACTATTAGTTCCAACCTATCTCCTCCTCTGCTCCTCCCCCCACCTACAGTCCTCCTTCCCCTACAAGATTTTAACACGACATCTGTCAAATGGATAAAAAATTACTTTCCCTTCTTCTCTCTGCCTTGCCCACCCACCCTCTGGCTGTGGTGTTGATGAGTATAGAACTCTACATGTGGGAGGCATGGAGGACAGATTCTTCATGTAGTTCTAGCCCCCTCCTCCTACCCTTCTGTAAACCTAGAGGAGCCCCACCCCCACCCCTTGGAGGAACGCCAAGGCTGGCCTTCAAGTCACAGTCCAGAAAAATTTAAGGCTCCCAGGGCTGGTCTCTGTGTAACCACATAAAGAAATTCAAGAACCCAGGTGCAGTGCCCAAGATGGGTCTAGGTCACCTCAGGCATTTGGGGCTTTTTGAGCCCTCTGCCTATCCCCTAGGCTTGCCCTGGCCATCTTTCAAGGTATGAAGGCAACAAGAGACCCAAATGGGTGGCTGGAACTTAGCACCCACAGCAAGTCCAAGAAGGGCATGATGCCCAGAGCAGGAATATTTTGGAGATAAGGCCCAGTCTGGTTCAAGGCAGAGACAGACTGGGGTCAGAGTAACCTCCAGCTTGGGATGAATTGCTTCTGACTCAACTCATGGAGAGAGCATTGCTGAGTCAATTTTTTTTGCTAATAATTTGTCTCTTAAAATATTGGGAGCTGACTTGGGTAGATTGAACACAGCTCTAAGAAATTGTTTCTAGATTGTAGTGTAGAGAGATGCTGCAAATATTTTCCATTAGGGCCATTGGGGGCCTCAGTGTTGAAGGTCAGGATGGGAGTGGGAGTGGGTGTGCAGGTGCAGGTAGTCTCTTGAAGCAGACTGGGAAAATCCTCCTAGACAAACTATTATAATTCCTTAGCCTGCCTGGAAGCTGACACAAGAAGGAGAAGCCAGGAGACAGAGTTTCAGAGATTCTGGTTTCTTCTGAATGGTCCAGTGCAGTAACAGGAAATTCTTGTACTTCAAACTCTGGCTCTAGAAAGTTTAAAAGACTCTTGGTCTCAGTATGATATATGATTTAGAATCACTTGGGCTGCTTGTTAAAAATGCTGGGGTGATTCTGAGCAGAGGGTCTGGGGACCACAAATCGAGAAACTGGTGTAATGAATCAGAGGCACCTGAATAGTACCCAAAAAATCCAAAACAGCTTGACAGTAACTTTTATTCCCAAGATGCTTTGAAGGTGCAAGCTGATGCTTATCAGGTTGAGAACTATTCTGGTATGGGAGACTTCTCCAGCCAACAGTATCATGGTTGGTGGTCTGGAAACATTTCTTCTCTCTGATCTGTGCAATACTTGGCCCAGTTGGCTGCATTTTCTCTAAAGGACTTATTCCTTCAACAAGACCAAACTCTTAACATCATGAACTTTGGGGCAGCAGCTGGGTCTTACTTCAGAAACTCCTGGGCCCATTAGGTTGAGCTAGTTGCTGAAGTTTCATACCAGAAAAGTCCATTGCTAAGGTCTACACCAAACAAGCAACTTCCCTTACCTCATATGTTTGGTCACCGTTATAGCTGAGATCACTTTGTAACTTCTTTTGGAAGAGGTTTAGAAAGAGGTGTTATCCTTTGTTATTAGTCTGTGATGAATGAGAAAATGTCCTGGATGGCTTCATATCTTAAGATGCTTGCCTGGGTTTCCCAAGCTTTTAGGGGCTGACAGGTGTGAGTTGGCTTGTGACATATTGGCCTCTGGATGAGGTGGTCTGTCTTGCTCTTGCTGAGCGACCTGCATCTACGATCACCTTTCAAATCAAGCCAGCCTAGCTGGGGTTCGTGTCTCCCAGGTGTGGCTGAAGCCAACCTTCATTTTATTAAAATGAAAAATGGATGGTACAATGGGATATTGAAGAAAGCCAATGCCTAATGACTCACAAATCACATGCCCAAACTAGGAAAAAGATGATCATATCATGAAAAGTGACAGTATTTGCATACTTCCTTTCAGTACATTTAGAGCCATCATCACTTAAATGCATTAATTATTCTGCTCAGAAATGAAATTATTTAGTTATGGGTGATAGCAATAACCTGATTAAAGCTGAAACTAGCTAAATGTGAACTATAAAGTCATAGGGAAAAAA
This sequence comes from Balaenoptera borealis, assembly GCF_965194805.1. Lineage (NCBI taxonomy): Eukaryota > Metazoa > Chordata > Mammalia > Artiodactyla > Balaenopteridae > Balaenoptera > Balaenoptera borealis. Next base: position 51,328,246 of record NC_138881.1, on the reverse strand, counting down.
AAAGCAATCCTTATGATTTTTTTTTTAATTCATGTTGTTTTTTCTTACCTGGCATCTCTTCTTCTTTCCCTGATGACCACTGAGCATCTGCGAAGATCTTCAGCAAAAACCAGCCCACCCCAGAAGCCGCCTGGTCATACATCCTACCAGCAATGTATTGGCCTATAGGCCACCTGGTACATGTTATGCAAACAATTTCTTTGGCCCCATAGAATATTCTGCAACCTGAACAGAAATGCTCACTTTGTTGCTGTGTTCTTCCTCTGAGCTTGCCTGGTTTTAGGGCTCTGGTCATAGAACTTTAGAGGCTAAAATCAATGTTGTTCATTATAAATTATGCAGATGTTTTAGATTTACTGTTCACAAGTGTACACTCTGGAGAATAACACCCTGGTTGATAACTTGAATAACTCCACATTGTCTAATATCTTCTTCTTATCCTAGGTAGAAATTAGTGAAAGAGTCAAGGGAGAGAAAATACAGGCTGGAGTCATCAGGGACAGGATTAAGGAGCAGGTGGGCCAAGATCCTACGGCAAGGAAGAGGCAGCATAGCTCCAGTGTCCCTACACTTAACCATGGCCAAAGGAATGGCTGAATCAGAGGCACAGAGGTAGGAGCTATCTGCCTGCAAGAGACTCAGTTTGACTAGAGTGGAAGGTCCCTGCCAGGTTCAAGACAAGGATTGGATCCATAGATGGGGCTAGATTAAGGAGAACTTTGAGAGATTGACAGTAGAGAGTTATTGAGGCTTCTTGAGCATGGATAGTGGCACCAGCAAAGAAGTTTTGAGAAGTACAATTATTGAGTAGCTTGAGGAGGAAAGAGACCTGTGAGTAGCAGGAAGGCCAGTTGGGAGGCAACTTGAGGTGATAAGGGACAGACCTAGAATAAGGCATTGAAAAAGAAGATAAAAGGTTATATCTGAGAGAGATACATGTAGAAGAAAGAAACAGCACACCCAGAAAAGTTATCAGAAATAGGAAAAATGAGGAAGGAGGGGAATGAGGCCTTATTATGAGTTTTACATATGTTTTATTGGAGGCAGTAGCAGGCCCCCAGAGAAATGTGGAACAGGTAGTGGGAACTATGGAACTGGAGGTACTAAGAGCTGATGTCATGAGAAAGATGATTTATCTGAGGAGCTACATGGAGAGAACAAAGAGTAAATGTCCCCATTGACTTTTGAATAGGGCAGTCAAGGGCTAAAGTGGGAAACCCATTCCTCAGTTTTCCCAGCCAGTCTGACTGGCCTGTGCTTTAATGTGTCACTAACAATGCCTGAGTGACTTATATTCAAGAAGGGACTAGTCAGTGCCAAGTTCTCATTTTCCTGAGTAGAGAGCAAAGAAAGCATACTGTCAAGCACAAAGATGGGTGAGAAGAAATAAGCTGCAATAATGAAATTCCTGTCCTCTGCAAAGCTCATGTGTTACCCTCAATAGAAAGCTAGGGCTGGAAAGGACTTGAGAAGTCATCTATTTGATTCAAGTCTGTAACTTGATGGATAAAGAAACTGAGACAGGTAAATGGACCTATCCAAGATGATTCAATGAGTTACTGGCAGAGCTTCCTCCAGTAGCCAGTCTTTTGGTACCTCCCCGCTGTTGTTGGAACAGTCTGGTTTACACCTTTCCAGAAGTGGGTGAGATTGTTGTCCTTGAACACTTTGGGCAAGATAACCAGAGTCTGTTTACAAGGCCATATGAAAAGGACATCTAGTTTATTCAGGAGAGAGAATAAAATCCCAGCCTATTTTAGATGTGCTTAAAGGGAACAAAGGAAGGATTCTTGCTCTTGTCCATGCCTAGCTGTTGAGGGAGGGGACCTTCTGAGAGGATGGGGGCAGGTACCAACTGAGAAAACCTTATAGAAAGGCAAAACTCCTTCATACCCCTCCTTGTCCCCTTGTGAAGCTTCTCAAAAGGCAGGCCTGGCTCAGCTACTTTCATGGCAACTGGAACATATGCTATTCTGAACAACACTTTTTTTTTAACCTTTCCCTCTTCTGCTTCTTGCCATTAAAATTCTAGTATTTCTGGCAGCCACCGAGGCTAATTAAACAACTATTTTGGGGGTGGTATTGCTCAGCTAGAGGGCAAGAATATGAAGGGGAAGGCAAGTGGTACAGCTCTGGAAAACTGGTGAGGGCTTTATTTCTGTGTTGGCAAGGCCTGGCATTGGGAATGCTCCTTACATGACCCAAAATACCCATTCTCAGACATACCAACCACTGAGGAATGCCTCCTAGACAGGCAGGGAGCCCGACCTGTGGGGGTGGCATGGGGATCCTTGGGAGAATGAGGCATCAGGATAGGCACGGGTAAAGCCTAGGCTAGAAAGATTCTCTAGGGCAGTGGTACACCAAGTATGATCCCTGAACCAGCATCGTAGGCATCCCCTGGGAACATGTCTGAAATGCAAGTTCTCAAGCCGCACTTCAGACCTACTGAATAAGAGACTCATGGGGCCTAGCAATCTGTGTTTTAACAAGCTTTCTAGAGGATTGAGAACTACTGCTTTAGATCATTCACAGGGTGGGCTGGTCTCCTTGGAGAGAGAAACCAGCTGGGAGAACTCTCTCCCTGCTATCTTGGCAGGTAGCGTTGGGGATTGGCAAAAACAAACCTATACAATAAGCTCAACTAGAGATTCAAATCTGCTCTACCACCTACTAACTGGGTAACTGTGGGCTACTTGGTAATAGCACAGGTTATCTTCAGTAAAAATGGGGATGTTAATGCTTACCTTGGAGAGCCATAGAGACTAAGATGACAAAAGAAAGTCTCTTACCCAATGCCTGGCATATGTTTTCAACAAGTGTAAGTTTCTCTTCCTCCCTCCTTCCCTTTCTTTCTCCCTGTTTTACTTCCTTCCTCCCTTCTTCCTTGCCTTCTTTCCTTCCTCCTGAAAGGGCCCACTGGACACTCCAAGTTAACTGTAGGCACATTCCTCATTGTTGATCAGAGACCAGCCTGAGAGATCAAACTCCCAATGCCTACAGGGTATAGTGATCATATTTCCAGGTTAAAAGTCAGGGCACATGGGTCTGATAACAGATGTGTCTATTTGTAGGACAATGAGATAGAATATTTGAAATTAGAATTCCTGGGAAATATAGGTAAAAGGAAATTGGATATCATTCCTTCTTTAAGAATTATATCAGTATTATGACTCTTCCCCCTCTTTATCTTCTTATTCATGTCCAAAATTGTCTTTGGTTTGGGGATGCAGAACACTGTATGTCCCACTCACTGGTAAGTCTGAGCAAGAACCAACCTATATTTAGTCCTGTACTCGAAATGCCCTGAGGATTGGAAATTATTTTAGAAGTCACATCAGCACTGTCCCAAGGCCAAGAGCTATTTGGGTACCTTGCTGGAGTAACCCAGTACCACCTCCTGGCTTTATGTTGGGCTTGCAAGATGAAGAAGTTGGGATAGTTGGGAAATTAGGGATTTGAGGGGGATGATAAACCAGTTATAAACAAGAAATAAAGAACTTAAGCCTTGATATAGCCACTCCCAAATGGACTTTTCTTGGCTTTCTTCCTCTTATAGGTAACTCTGTACTATTTGATAATTTGATCAGCTCCTGCTACTCGAAACTCTTGTCCTTGATTTTTATGAGATTGCACCCCTTGGTATCCTAAGTGTGTTCTGACAGCTCCATTTTGGTTTGTTTCTCTGGCTCCTCCTCTCTTCCTTGCCTCCCATTATTATTTTCCTACTTTTCTGGCCTTCTTTCTTAGCACTTTCTTCCAGGGCAAACTTCCTTGGTTTCTACAATTTCTTCTGGGCCATTGACTCCCAAACCTGTATAACTATCTCCCCTGATCTCTCTTGAACTTCAAATCTACCTGCATGTCCTGCTGGCCCCCAACATTCAGCATATTAAAGAGAAAACTTGTCATCTCTTCTCCCCCTCCAAAACCAGCATTTCCTCATAACTTACCCTCATGCCTTAATGATCACACTTAAGATTGAACTCCCTCTACCAAATCAACTTTGACCTCCTCCTTTTCCTCAAAGGAGATCTAAATACCTTCAAACATGTCTCCAGTCCACCTTTCTAGCTGCCCTTCAATCCCACTCTTCCCAGCCCTTTCCAAACTCCACTACCTATTTACCATCAAATTTCCCATAGCCTTCACCTTTGAGACTTTACTCTGCCTAACATGCCTTTCTTGTTCCCTACTCTGTAACAATCCTACCCATTCTTTAAGGCCTATTTCAGTGCCCCATAAAACTGTTTTATTAGAGTCCAATAGCCACACATGATCCTTCCTCTGAAGTCTTGTACTAGGCCAGAGTATACCAGGCACTGTATGAGGCACTATACATCCAGAACTCAGTTCACCTTCTCTACAATTCTCCCTGTGAGGCAGGTATTAATATCCCCATTTTGCATATGAAGAAACTGAAACCAAGGGTTGTATAGCTTGAAAGTCTCGTCCATAGCTTTTGTGATATTGTACTCCTTACATGCTGACAGTTCCATTTTGGTTTATTTATGTGGCTCCTCTTGTACTCCTCACCTCCCATTGTCACTGCTACTTTCTAAAGTAGCAAAGCCCAGAATTGAAGCTAGGTTTGCTTGCCCTTAACCACCTTTGCATACTACTTGAAGGGCATTCACTGTTGGTACCCAAAGGGCCCTTGATCTTCAGGTAAGGACTGTGGCTGAATCACAGTAAGCAGATCCCTGCACACAGTGGGAACGCACTCAATGAGTGTTGGGTGGAAAATGGATGAGCAAAGTCATATTTATGAAAAATTGTAGCAAGTTAAAAAATCCTGTATACAAAGGGGAGATTTAAAACCAATTTCCAGCAGCCCAAATTTAAAACATCTCAGAGGATAGGGGAAGAACATTCCCTTATTCCTGCTTGCGTTTGTGACTAGAGAACACAGGAGCCCTATACAGCTACCAGCCCCTTCTGGATTGCCCTTCTCTCATTATCTGCACACACATCTGTCAATTCTTGGTTCAGTGTCTTACAGCTTGTGAATCAGGTGGGGGTGTAGAATTATCCTCACTTAACAGATGAAGAAAATGAGACTCAGAGGCAGCATAGTTTATAAGAGCAGAGGCTCTATAAGAGCCAGACTGTGCCTGCATTTGAATTATGACTTAAGTACTTATTGGCTCTTTGAATTTGGGCAAATTATTTAATCTCTCGGAGCTTCAGTTTCCTCGTCTGTAGGATAGGGATAATAATAGTATTTCCTCAAAGGGTTGCTGTGAGGATTAAATGAGTTGATGTGTGTAAAGTGCTTAGAATAGTGCCTTACATATACTTAGTGCTCTATATTAGCTAATATTATCATCTTTATCATCCCTTCTTTAGCAAGGTCTTAAATCCAAGCGTTCTTTTTCCACCTTCTCTATCTATGGTGTTATGTTGGGGAAAAAATGGTTCACTAGGCTGGCCATCTGGTGACCTTAGGCAAGTCACTCCTGCTATATTACACCTGATCGATAAAATGAGGGATTAAGGGTGATGATCTTTGAAGTGCTGCCTAGTTCTGTCGTTGATTCCAAGTAGGCAGTGACAACAGGCTTGCCAGTTGGTTTGTGGCCACTGGGTCCTATCCAGGGATTGGCCTTGTCCAGGGCATAGCTGGACTTTGTGACCTGAGTGCCCAGGCAGGTCAACTGGACTAAATGGGGACAAGAGTGAGCCAACTTCTGCTGGGAGAATCCAAGCATGGAGTCCCTCAAAAGAAGACTGCACTGTAGAAAAAGTACAGGCAGTGGAATCAGCCAGAACTGGGACTAGGGTAATTCAAACAGCATCACAGATATAGTCCTGAGCAGAGCATTGGTAAGTGATGCCAAGATACTCTTTGACCCTTGATAAAAAGTCAATGATATATCTTTAGACTATAAGCCCTCATGGTGCTCTGAGTTGGGGCTGTATGTGCTTATCGAGCTCTAGCAGCACCCTGTTGGTACCCATCTTTGGCAGGAGATGGGAGACTTCTCTGTAAATACTTATTTTATTGAGGCCAGTGACCAGCAATTCTTCTTCTCCACTGAGGCCAGAACAAGAAGATATTGACTTTTAGTGTAATTGGAAGAAAGCAAGTTCAACATATAAATGAATCTCCTCTTAGTCAGGGGCACCAGTGACTGAAGATGGCTGTCCACATCTCTTTCTTTGGGGTTGAAGAATGGAGCCATCTGGTTTATGATATTATGAATGGAGTTCTGTGAGTTCATTATAGCTTATTAGTAAACATTGGTAGTATGGCATGATAGGTATTAGTGCATATACAGTCAGAAGACTGAGCTCCATAATTTATTACATGTGTGATTGGCCAAAGGACCAGGTCACCACTCTGAGCCTCAGTTTCCTTATCTTTAAAATATGGGTAATAGTGAGATCCAGCTCATCAGTAAGGATCAAGTGATGCAGTAGATGTGAAAACACTTTGTGAACAGTAAAGCATGAGGTACTTTAAAGGCGGTATTATAAAAGGTCCTATTTGAAATCTCTTTTACATCCAAGCTGAGGAGCTCTCTCTATGCCTTCTATAGAAGGCACAGTGGCTAGACCCCTGAGCGATGAAGGATGCCTCATGCAGGAGCTAACCAACAGAATGCCCTAACTAAGTCAAAAGCTCAGTGTGTGTGTTTTTTCCTGTGTGTGATGTGTTATGCATTAATATCATGACCATAGGGTTATTCTCTGGCTGGTATGTTGGAAGGCAGACCTGTGTGAGAGGATGCATGTTCCATATTCTGTCTCTGTTATCTTTAAATTGTTTTGACTTGGGTCTTGTGGAGCCATAATTGCCTTGGGGTCCTTCCTCAAAGTAGGCTGATGGAAAAGATGACTTCTAGAGGACATGTTCAGCAATTCAGTTCTGGGGAGGGAATGTTTGAGTCCTTTGCCTGACAGGCCATATGTTCTCTATTCTGGAAATTGTTCCTCCAAATGCCAGAAAGATTGACCCATACAGGCTGGAACCAGTTGGGGGAAAAAGAAGAATACATAACACAGTGGTCAGGATGGTAGCCAGAGAGAAACTAACTATTCCCCCACACCCATCCTCATCACTGTGCTTAGACAAGTGTCATGAACATATGTATGTGTATGTTTATGTGGCAGTGGCATAGATGTCTGCCTCGTGCTATGTGGAGCCAAGTCCTGCTGGCCACAAATTCTGATGACCAAGGTTAGGCTCTGTGCATAGCCCCTGCCTTGCTGAGTGAAACTGAGCTTACCCCTTAACTTGCTTATAGCTCAGTTTTGCCATCTATCAGATGCAGAAGTCAACCAAGATTCCCTGTGTATCTTACAGGGTGGTTGTTTAAATCACTGAACGAATCTGTGACAATGTCGAGTTTCTTGGGAGCAAGGCATCACAGAACGCCATATTCTTTCATACCTATGAACACATGACCTCTCTGGATAACATCATGTGTGGGTGAGAGCAGGAGGCTGCAGGACTGGGGTCCATCATATGTGAGGAATGCCGTGGTCTGTAACTTCTGAGGGTGGGGTACAGTAGGATTAAATAACGTATCACCAACTCTGAATTGGACAGTTCCAAAGAAGAAGAAGAAAGGGGGAGGAGCACAGAGAATTTATAGCAAATATGCTCGAGCCTCATTTTAGCCATTGGTTTCAGACTCTCCACCCATTCCAGATCCAGGGCTGCCTCGAAGTACCAAGGAGAGATGGATTGGAGCTTTTTCTTCTCTAGGGAAGGAGATCTTGAGTAGGGATAAAATCATGAGGCCTGTGTAGTCCATATACACATTCTGGGTCATTCTACCCACTGGCTAATGGAGAGTTGATAGTATTATTTGTCTTGTAGTCCAGTGGAGCTTGCTCTCCCAATGTCATCTCCATCACCCTACCCTTCATCACTAATATGTGAGTTTTTCCATAAGTAGTAGAGATTTGGGGAGGGGGGCAAGTAAGGTAGCTAGATATGTGGACTGAACACATTCTTATTTTGTCTCCTAAGCTGATCACTGGAGATTCCATCGTTAGTGCTGAGGCAGTATGGGATCACGTCACCATGGCCAACCGGGAGTTGGCATTTAAGGCTGGCGACGTCATCAAAGTCTTGGATGCTTCCAACAAGGATTGGTGGTGGGGCCAGATCGACGATGAGGAGGGATGGTTTCCTGCCAGCTTTGTGAGGGTGAGTGTCAGCCTTCACTCTCCTCTCCTGTCTCCTTGGCTACTTGTCCCTGGCCTCCCTCTCACCAGCCCTTGTTCTCCTTCTCCTTCCCCTTCTTGTGGCTCCTCACATTTTTCCCCGTGTGTTTGGTCACCTACCAAGGGCCTGGGCTTCCTTTAATCTTTGCCCTTCTAGTTTTGAGACTTTTTTTTCTCCTGTTTATTTTAACAATCCCCACCTCCTGCCTCCCACCTTCTACCCACTGTGACTTTGCACAAATCACTTCCCTTTTTGCCTTGATGGTTTTGAAGACGCTTTTAACTCTATATTGCTGGGAAATTTTACCTTTCTTATCTCTTTTCTGCTTTCCTTCTTTTCCTTGCCTCCTCTTTTTTTATCCTTTCTTTTTATAGATCTCTTCCCACCCTCTTTCTCCCCTCCCCACTCCTTTCTGCTTCCTTTGCCTCCTTTCTCTCATTTAGGGAAGTGTGAACACCCCTGCGTGTTGTCTTATGATTGTCTACAGCTGTGAATGTAAGAGTCTGGGCTCCCTACCCTCCCAGGGGTTGGAGTTTACTCATTGCAAATCTTACTTTTTGCAAGGTGGCTGGGAACTAAGATGTGTCCAGGGTGGGAAGCAGGCAGCTTGATAGGGTTGGCAAGGCCTTGGCCCCTTTGACATTGTACCATGAAAAACCTGGCCGTTGAAAGAAGGGGTTCTTGGGAAGGGGCTCCTTAGCAGTTTCCACTTCCTCTGGGTCACCCACTGGCAGGATGCTAATGGGGAAAGAACACTGGCCTGGTGTTCCAGCTCTTGGCCGTCCTTGGAGTTATGAGCTAGAATCAGCTGTTTGGCAATTGTGAGCTCTGATTTTCCCCATATGCAAAATGGTGTTGGCAATTATTTCATGACAGGGGATATCACAGTGAATTAAATAATGTACATTAAAACAGATTTGTGGCAATACAAGTACCAAAGCCACATCAGGATGTCTTATGATCATCCTTACCACAGCCTATCATCTTTTGTTAGTTTCTTTTGTAATATAAGACTGAAGTCCTGACCCCAAACAAAAGATCAGAGTGGCTTGGGCCCTTGGAGAATGAAGGGTCTCAGGATAAGAAGGATAGAAGTGTGACATGAAGGAAGGAGCGGGGCATTTGGAATCAGATAATCTGAGATGCAGATGCAGTTTCAGCTTTACTACCTCCTAGCTCTATGGCTTTTGGCAAGACTTTTATCTTTCCTGAGCCTTATTTCCTCATCTGAAAAATAGGAATAGCAGGCTTTTTATGAGGATTAAATGAGATCACTATGTGAGTAAAGAATCTGACACAGTGCTTGGCACGTAGTGGGTACTTAGCAAATGGTAACTTGCTTTATCATTATCATTATCCTCATCATCACCACCGTCACCTCCACCTTATTAACTCCAATAAGGTCTATGTATCAAGGCTGGTCATAGTGGTTGAAAGAGGCCTCCTTTCTTGGAGGGCTGCAAATGTAGGAAGCACTGTTATCCAGTTAGAGCAATTTAGGTGAGGGCACTGCTCAGAAGCAAGGAGGTAGACAAAATAGCCTCTTATCCCCTCTATCCTGAGAATTTCTTGATGAAATATCCAGTCCTTTTTCCTCTACCTATATGGAGTCTTCCTTCAGAGTTTCCACATGCTGTGTGTCCCAGCTCAGCTTTGTTGGTTGATGAACTGGGTCCCAGGGGTAGTTAGAAAGAACACATCAATAACCATGGGCCTTTGGAACTAACATGAGACGCCATACACAGACAGCTTGTGTGTCTTAGGCTGACAGCCCCCCCTTTAAAAGAAGGATTAAACTGCACCCAGTGACAAAATCACCCAAATCTGCATGTATTTCACCTACAGTGAAATGTCATTTTTATAATAAACTGTAATTAAAGGGGTGGGACAAAATATTGAGCAAGGCAGAATGACCCCAGGAGGTGAATGACAGAACCAAGCTTCAGAATATCAATGAACTGGCATTGATTTTCCTACATGCAAGTCCAGGAGGAGTGTTTCTCCAAGCACACAGCCCCAGCAGCCTGTTGGATGGGCTGAAGCTGACCTTTGAGAAGACCACTGGCTGAGCCAGGCATGCATAGTATAGAGTCTGGCCTAGTGGTTCTCAATTCTGGCTGCACAATGAAATAATTCACTTGGGTATCTTAAAAAAAAAAAAAACCCAAACACTAAAACCCAGGCTCTAGGCTAGTTAAATCAGAGTCTTTGATGTTGAGAACGATTTGGCCTAGGCCAGTACAGTCCAATAGAAATATAATGTGAGGGACTTCCCTGGTGGTCCAGTGGTTAAGACTCTGTGCTACCAATTCAGGGGCCCGGGTTCGATCTCTGGTCATGGAATTAGATCCCACATGCTGCAGCTAAGAGCCCTCATGCTGCAACTAAAGATCCCACATGCCACAATGAAGATCCTGCATGCCTCAACTAAGACCCACACAGCCAAATAAAATAAATAAATAAATAAATAAATTTTTTTTTAAAAAGAAATATAATGTGAGCTACAAATGCAAACCTCAAATATAATTTAAAAATTTTTAGTAGCCACACTAAAAAAAGTTAAAAAGATACAGTGAAATTAATTTAATGTATTTTACTTAACCTAATATATCTAAAATATTATGATACAATATCATATTATCACTATAAATTTTTTAATAATATATTTTACTAAGTCTTTGAAATCTGATGTGTATTCTATACACATCTCAATTCACACTTGTCACATTCCAAGTGTTCATTAGCCATATGTGGCTAGTTGCTACTGTATCAGATAGCAAATATCTAGACTGAGGACTGTGACAGTAGACCAGGAGCATTAATGACAGAGCCTAAATCATAAGTTAGAGCTCCAATATTCTATTATACCAGCTCCAATATTCTATTATATTATATTCTATTTTACCAGTGTTTATTCTTTGAGAAACTAAGATAGCATTCCATGTTGCCTCAGATTGTATTCAGAATGAGCATTTGATCATTGCAAAACTTTTTTTAAAGTAATAGTTGAATGGTCTTCAGATCTCTAAAGGAGAGTAACATGCAACCTTAGTGGCCAGCTGTTGTGGTGTCACCAGTAAAAAGAAATGGGGTTAGACTGTTGCATGAATGATGTGAAAATTGACTCCAAGTTAGACCTTTCAATTCTCATGAATGAGCATTTATGTGTAGGTTTACATTTCTGGTAAGATTGTGTGTTCCTCAAGGAACTGAATGATGGAAGTTATGTAGGCTCTTTTCTAGTAGGTATTTAAAAGTAGAATTACTATTTCCATTCTTCTACACTGATTTTGGTTGAGGGTAGAGTGGTATTGTGCAAGCAGTGCTAGGTATATTAGAAAATGAGAGACCTGAGTTCTAGTTTGGCTCTCTCAAACATTTGACATATGATCATTGGCTTTTAGTTTCTCCTTCACCTCTGAAGCATTCTCTAGAATCTATTCAAGCTCTGACAATGTCTAGGTAGGACATAGCGATGAGTCATACTGAACTATTGAATCTTCATTAGTACTGATGTTATTGGTAGGTAGATAGGTGGTTTCCTGAGATGCTGTACCTCTATGTTGTATAGTTCCCTTGTTTATCCAGACTCATCCTGAGCTAAGATTCAGTAGCTCCTTGAGAATATCATCCTTAGGTTATTTGGCATATAACATGAAAGTACAATGGCAAAGAAAAGACTTTCCTCCTAACTCTATACCAACCGGACACCTTTGTGGATCACTGGACCAAATTGGTCACTGACATAGTGGAGCATCTCCATTTCCTATCTGGAAGACTCATTGCTGTGTGAACATCCCAGCCCTAGGATGGATAATCCAGGATGCTTAATGCTGTTCTATCCAAGCTAGCTGTACCTGTTGTTAATCAGGTTTAAAACCAATGTGGAATCTGAGAAACCCAGATTCTTGCCTCAGTCTGCTGACTATGCAGCTTGAGCAGCTTCCTGTACATCTTTGAAGCCCAGTTTTATTCCTTGTAAAATGGGGATAATTAAGTCTTGTAAAAAAATCCTTTGTAACCTGAGGTATGCTGGATACCTGTAAATAGGAAGTGTGATACCACTTTGGCTTCTGTACAAGAAATTGCTGGGTTTATGTGTCTTCTATTCAGTCAAATATCTGCCTCTCCTGTTGTTCAGAATTTCATTCTGTATGTATATACATGTATGTGTGTGTGTTCTCAAAGTCTCTTTCTTCTGTACTTGGAATATGACTTCACAAGAGCAATGCAGGAGTTGATTTACCTTCCCAGCAATTGGTCAGGTTAAGTGAATTACAGCTTGCTGAACGTTAATCCTCACATCTAACTGTTGACATCTTCAGCTGCTTTCCTGGGCCGGTTTCCCCTCTGGGAGCTGAGAGCAGACTGCTGGGATATGATTGTGTCTCTAAGTAGAAAATCCCATCCCTGTGGTGGCCCTCTTTTCGCATGCTGGGCCCTAACTCCAAATCATTCAGGTCCATTTCTTTTATCACCATGTAAAAATTGGCCTTTGTTCTGACTTTGGGCCATGGCCTGGGGACAGCTTACTGCCCACTTGAGGGCAGGCTCTGTACAGAATACATGACAACCTGCTATTGTCTGTGGTAGGTGAGGCCTGAGTGACAAGGCATGGGTTTATTCAGAAAATAAAGAGCCTACTCAGATGCCATCAGAACGTATTTTCCTTGTTTCTTCAAATTCTAGATTTCCCTGGTTTCTGGACTACATGGATGCAGGAGATAAAAGGATGAGCTAATCAGGTCATTACCATCATTCCTTACAGTTGTGCAGATTAGATGTAACAGAGATTAAACCTCTACTGTTCATAGAGAAGCCCACTGCTCCAGAGTGTTACTTGGCTTTTAATTATATAGTATCTCTTTTTGGTTGCACTTGGGGAAAGTTTTTCACGTGTATGAAACCCTAGACTCACAGTAGATTTACAGCTGGAAAGACCCATCTTGGCCAGGAGTAGCTGACTTAGATGTTTACAGGGCCAGGCCGGTAACTTACATGAGTAAAGCAGTCTGGTACTAGGGTTAAGTGGGAGCCTGTGTCCAAATGGGAAATCTATGCCCTATATAAAGGGAGCAAAAGTGACTTGGATGGTTCTCATTGGTGGAATAGGTTATAGGAAGTAGGGAAGTCCAGTGAACTCAGATCTTCCAGATTTTTCAAGAAAAGCCAGGAATGGGATTTTATTCATATTTTTAAAATGTTGACCAGTAATTCACATTTTTAAAAGAAACACTGTGACGAATAAACTGAACATATCAGCAGGCTAAATTGTAACCCCAGCTTGTGACCACTGCTCATCCTAATTTCTTCATTTTATAAATCCTGAGGAAACATAGGCTCAGAGAATGCAAGTGACTTTCTCACTCATGTAGGGAATTAGTAACAAAGCTAGGACTTGAACCCAGGCCTCCTGAATCTTACTTAAGACAGGCGATTTAAAGTCTTTGTCTAGTAAGTACAATGTCTGGACTTCTTCAGGTATGGTTTCTGTCAGTTTACTGTTTTCCTATGAATGGGCCATAATTTCCTGTTTCTTTGTATGCCTTATAATTTTTTATTGAAAACTGGGCATTTTGAATATTATAGTGTGATAACTCTGGAAATAAGATTCTCCTCCTTCCCCAGAGTTTGTTGCTGTTGTTTGTTGAGGGATACAGTTGTCCATTTGTTTACTGACTTTTCCAAATCTTTTGTTTTTTTTGCAAAGACTGCATTCTTTGTCATGTGTGGTCATGGAAATCTCTGTTCCATTATGTCATTGGTCAGCCAGTGACCTGACAGAGATTGCTTTTAAATACTTGGAGCCAAAACAAACAAACTACTATCCTGGTCTTTGCAAGTTGGCTCAGAGCTGGGGCATTCCTTCAGCACTAATCCAGGCTGCCCACAACTCTGCCTTAGTCTTCTTCTCCTACTCTCCTGATTTCATGGAACCTGCAGATCCTCCAGAAGTGCAAGCCTACAATCCGTTCAGGCTTTTTCTGAGCATGCATCTGGTCCAGGGCATGTGTGTTGCACTCTGACTTCCTCGGTATGCACAGTGGCCCTTCTAAGTCTTTATTCTCCCAAGAAACTTTTTCCTCAGTCTCATCCTTCTTGTGGTATTGGATTCATTTGCTGCTTGCCCCTTCTACCATCCCTTGCCCTGGGTGGACATGGGCAGTATATGTCTTTAAGTCTTTCGACAGAGGCAGTCACAACCTCTAAAGCCACTTTAGCCTTAGGGGGTAAGGGTACAAGACAAAGGCCAGTCTCTGTGCCTAGCCCTCAAGGACCAAACAGATCAAAACACACAGCCACAACATTTTAAAAACAAGGTCTTTAGTCCCTTGGCATCGGCAACCTGCAGGAGGAATGTGGGCCACCTTTCTCTTAGCTGCTGGGGAGTCAGGAATGGTAGACAAATTAGCAAAAATGCTTCAAAATTCTCTTAACAAATTTTAGCCATTCTTTTCTGCATCAAGAGGGATAACTTGGAAGATTGGGATTGACATATACACACTGCCATATATAAAATAGATAACTAATAAGGACCTACTGTATAGCACAGGGAACTCTACTCAGTACTCTGTAATGACCTATATGGGAAAAGAACCTAGAACAGAGTGGATGCATGTATATGTATAACTGATGAACTTTGCTGTACACCTGAAACTAACACAACATTGTAAATCAACTATACTCCAATAAAAATTTTTTATAAAAGGGTTTCTTGGTTCCTATAAGTTTTGGATTAGGTTCCAGAATTCTGAAAAAGTTGGTCTGTCAGTCTTTGCCAGCTAAAGTTTGTTTCAGTAGAGGGCCTGATTCTTTGTGCATCCTAATCTGCCACTTTTAGTGATGTTACCCCCTCCTGAATCTTAATCCTGTGCTTTCTGGGCTACAGAACAGTCAGGAAAAGGTATGCATGGGCTGCTAACAAGACTGTTAACACTTGAGGACCTACCTCCCCTTTCAGGTTAATGGCAACTGTGTTTTGATTTCTTGAGATGAGTTCAGATGTGCCAGCCCTTGTTTATCCATTCAAGCTTCAGGTGGACAAAGACCTCTAGCCTTAACCATCTATGCAGAAAGTCTTATTTGTGACACTAGAGTTGACTCATTACAGGATCTGTGAATTGAGGATGACATTAGCAGGGAGGACCTTTCTCCCTGGATTACAGAAATTTCTCTCCTTCATACTAGAGTTTCAAATGGCATTATTAACACTCATTTGCATTCACATGATCCATCTTAATGGCTTCTCACTATGTACACACTTTGGATGACATTATCCAGTACATCCTTTGTCTAATTGGCGGGGAATTTTTTTTTTTTTTTAATATGGAGTCACCCAGCTCAGAGATAACCTTAAATCTGGCTGGTGCCTGACCCAGGTGATTTCCTCCATATTCAAGTAGGTCACCCTGTAGGTCTCTCTCAGAATCCCCAAATTGAAAACAACCATGAGGGTCATATAGTCTATCCCCCAGCCTCCAGGCAGGACTATAATTAAACTATCCTGGAGTTTGGCGAACCTGGCTGGCATCTGTCAGCAAAGCCTAAACTACTTCCTTGTTTAAAGCTGTTAGCCCTTATGTTGTAGTCTAAGCCAATTTCTTGAAACATGTTGCTTTTTGCACTAGGCAGATGATATTTAAGAGCTGGCACCAGTAGAAGTCACTCTGAATTGTTCTCTTCATGATGGAGCTTTCCTTCCAAGGCCTTGCTGTTGATCCATAACATGAATTGGAAATTTGGTTGGCTGCCTGAGTTTAAGACTATGATCTGAGGCCTAGGGTCTGTTTTTCTCTGTGTAGCTAACCCCTAGGTTCATTTAAGGATCAGTTTGGGCCTCCCTGGTACCATGTCTACACTATCTTGGTGATCTTGATGACTTGAGGAGAGGAAGACCATGATTGATTGAGTGCTTGGAGATAAGGTCTTTTTCTGAGGCTCTTTGGGAAGTATGAAATTTTGGAAAATCATGATAATTGTGTATATATATATTTGTATATGTATATATTTCTTTTTCTGTCATTATAGATGTCATTATGAGTCAGGGTAAACCTCTTATCTTTTTCTTCTTATTATTACTACTGCTGTTACTATCTCCTTACCAGTATTTACTAATCTGTGAACAAAAGTGACTGTCCAGCACTTAGCAAAGCTACATCCTTGAGCCAGGTAGACAAGGGCTGAGGGTATCTGGCATCTCGAGAGGCCTCCTCCCAGGAACCTTGTCCTGCTTATTAGAGAGTCACCATAAAAACCATACTCAGATGCCCATGGGTCTCTTTTTTGGTTTTCAGAAGTGAGTCTTCTCTGAAGAACTTGATTTGGGAATGCCTTAGTGCTGAATGAGAGAATTGACATTTTTTGCTTTAATTCTGTTCCCAGAATGAGTTTGACCCCTCAGATTAACTCAAGGTGGTCATTTCTGGAGGACATGAAGACTGGTTGCCAATCTCTAGGATATGAGCCACAGGGCAAAGGGTCTGAGGGCTCAGGCCTTGTGTGTACCATTCCCGTTAGAGATCCAGCCAGCAATGGAGTCTGATACCTCCTGGCCTAAATACAAATAGATACCATTGCCTTTCAGAGACATTTTCTCTTCTACAATAGGACAGGGACAAAGCAAAGTAGGCCGGGACCTTAAGCAAGAAACCAGACTCCCTCACTGAGAATGGTATTCTCTGAGTATGGTGGACTGGAGTGATCAGTTGAGCATGTCAGTACTTAGGTTAGGGGACCTAAAACTATCCTCCCCTTGCCTTGACTAGGATTAGAACTCAGATCCAGTGAGATCTGAGTTGCAAGGTGACCTTTGTTGAGCCTTTTGCCTTAGAGGAGTGAAAGAGTAGGTGAATGATGCTAAGAGGGCAGGAGAGGCATATGAATAGGGAGCTTTGGCCAGAAATTTTTCTAGCCTTTTAAGATTGGGCGGCCCTTCTCTGTTGGAAATGTGCTATGTAGGTGTATCAAAGATCAGTTTGTGTTTGTTGAACAGGAGGAATTCTCTGTGAAGGAATAGAGAATGATAGGGCTCCTTGGGGATAGAGGGAGGAAACACTTGAGAGATTACCACACAAGAAGAACACAGTGAAGGTAGCAGGAGCATTGGGCTGGGAAGTCAGAGATCTGAGTTTTAGTGCCAGCTCTGCTGCTTATTCTCTCGGGGATGTCAGGCAGGGACCTTTCTTTTCTGGGCCTCAGTCTTAAGGAACAATTCAGGGAGTTGGACCAGGTGGTTTCTAAAGGCCCTGTCTGCACCAGTTTGAGCTTCTTCCATGATTCTATAACCAAGATCATCTGTGTTTAAGTGCCTGCATCCAGTCAGAATAGTATATCAAATTGGTTTGATGGAGCTTTCTAGTGGAGAAGAAAGGATTTGCCTTTGCACTACAGCTATTGAGTAGAGGGTGGTAACACCCCATCCCCAGGTGGTAAGGCTGTTTCTGTGAGGCACCAGCCAGTGGGTACCACCAGGAAGATGACACAAGGTTGTGTGAAGAAGCAGTTCAGCTCAGAAGCTGTGTCCTCCTGTCCTTTGAGCAGCTACACTCTAAATTAAGAGACAGTTTGTTTTTGACCTCTACAGAGCTACCTGTGTCAATTGAGTAGGGAGATTCCTGAGGTGTAAATATCCAGGCCCCAGGCTCATCTCCTTAAATATGTCTCTCCCACTATTTCTCTGAAGCCAGGATGCTCTTTATTGGGAATCAGAGCCTTTCATTTTATCTTAGGTTTTTAAATTTTTAAAATTTATATTGGAGTATAGTTGATTTATGATGTTGTGTTAGTTTCAGGTGTACAGCAAAGTGAATCAGTTATACATATACATATATCTACTCTTTTTTTTTAGATTCGTTTCCCATATAGGCCATTACAGAGTATTGAATAGAGTTCCCTGTGCTATACAGCAGGTTCTTCTATTTTATATATAGTAGTGTGTATATGTCAATCCCAATCTCCCAATTTATCCCTCTCCCCTCATCCCCTGGTAACCATAAGTTTTCTACATCCATGACTCTACTTCTGTTTTGTAAATGAGTTCATTTGTACCCCTTTTTTTTAGATCCCACATATAAGCAGTATCATATGATATTTGTCTTTTTCTGTCTGACTTACTTCACTCAGTATGAGAATCTCTAGGTCAATCCATGTGGCTGCAAATGGCATTATTTTGTTCTTTTTTTATGGCTGAGTAGTACTGCACTGTACATATGTACCACATCTTCTTTATCCATTCATCTATTGATGGGCATTTAGGTTGTTTCCATATCCTGGCTAGTGTAAATAGTGCTGCAATGAACACTGGGGTGCATGAATCTTTTTGAATTATGGTATATGCCCAGGAGTGGGATTTCTGGGTCATATAGTAGTTCTATTTTTAGTTTTTTAAGGAACCTCCATACTGTTCTCCATAGTGGCTGTACCAATTTACATTCCCACCAACAGTGCAAGAAGGTTCCCTTTTCTCCACACCCTCTCCAGTATTTATTATTTGTAGATTTTTGGATGATGGCCATTCTTACTGGTGTGAGGTAGTACCTCATTGTAGTTTTGATTTACATTTCTCTAATAATTAGCGATGTTGAGCATCTTTTCATATGCTTTTCGGCCATCTGTATGTCTTCTTTAGAGAAATGTCTATTTAGATCTTCCACCCATTTTTTGACTGGGTTATTTGTTTTTTGATATTGAGCTGCATGAGCTGTTTGTATATTTTGGAGATTAATCCAATATCAAAAAACAAATAATCCGATTAATCGCCTTTCATTTTATAATTACAACTTTGCTTTAGGATCCAGACTCCAGAGAAGAGAGGAGAAGGCTTCAGCCTATTCATACTGCAGTGTTAATGATTGATATCAAACTTTTGCCTGGGAATGATTTGGAGGAGAGAAGGGACCATGAAGGAAGCAAGGAAATGAAGTAAGCGAAACCAAAAACCAAAAACAAACAAACAAAAAAAAAACGGTAGATAGGGGAAAAAGGTGGAAAGAAACACAAAATACCATGGAAAAGGAGAGAGCTGCAAACACACGTACTTAGCACCTCCATTTGCTTGGAGCTAGCTGGTCCTCCACAGGGACTTCATGCCCCTTAGGAAGTATTTTGAATTCTAGGGGACGGGCCTGAGAATCAGATAGAACTGACTTCACATCTTATATCCAAGTACTTTTGAGCAGTGTGATCTTTAAAATAATTTCTTCATATCTTTGAACCTTTTATTTTTCTCACCTGTAAAACGGGGCAGTGAGCCCTGATATTCCTTAAATATCGGACCCTGATATTTGAATAGCATGCTACAGTTTGATATGGCACTGTTTTCCCTCTCTCATATAGAGAGTTCTAAGGCTAGTAGAGCAGGACAGAGAGGTTATAGCTGAAAACCAGAGCAAAGAGAGACTATCTTCTCCAGAGACCCAGGTCACTTAGAGTAGTACCTAAAGCCTGAGCTTCTTGGGGCTCACAATCCAGTGCCTTCTGCATTCCCCATGACCATTGTGGGGCTCAAAAGAGCTAGTTCATGTGAAAGGACTTTAGCAACTCTGAAGTCTATGCCCCCATGAGAGATTAGACTTGCTTTTACCCTGAGGGAAGCTTGAAGATTGGGTTGGCTTTCTTAAAGGGGAGAGACCACAAGTAAGGCAGAGGGTCAGATCAGTGAAGAAGGAAGCTACCGAGTAAAGGAATGCCCCTGGTACTGTCAAGGCCACCTGCTCATGATAGCTTGGCCCTGGCAGTTCTCTTTTGGCTCTTATTTGTCCTCCAGTTCCAGTTCCAAGATGACAGGATTCTTAGATCCTACTTACTGATGGCAAGTTTCCGGACTGGCCTAGGGCCAAAGTACCCCCGGCTAAGAACAAGGTTTGTTGGCAATATTATCTAGGCTGCTAGTCTCCAGACCTCTTTATGACTCTGCAAGGGCCAGCCTCTCCCTTACTTGACTTCCACAGAGGGATCTGGAAACATCTTAGAGTAGCTGTGAAATCTCCAAGTATACCAAGTTTGGCTTTAGAGTGTACCTGTTTCTCTCTTATCTTCCCTTCTCTTACTTGGTCTTACCAATCTTCAGTTATTGAAACAACTTGTTCTCCAGAGCAGTGCATCTGGTCAGGTGAGCTGCTGTCCCAAGTAAGTACCAAACTCAGGTGCAGGCTGGGTTGGGACCACAATATGCCAGGACTAGGGTGAGCACTGAATCTCTGCCAGCCTCAAAGAGCTAGAATTCTAACCCCTGGGCGGCACTTACTGGTTCAAGATGGGGCTGCCTCCCTTAGGTTCTTGCATTGACTGACTGAACTCAGAACACTCAATAGTCATGAGATGCCATCCAAGGGAGTTATATAACATAGGGACAACTGACCAAACCATTCTCTTCCCTTTGGACTTTATTATTTTTCTAAGAGCTTTACTTCTAGCCTCCATTTCTCTTTCTTGATTGGGGCAGATTGGAGACTATTCCCTGCCTCATTCCCCTACCCCATCCACAAATACAACCCTCCAGCTTTGGAACAGAAACAACTAGAGCTGACAGGCAGATTCACTTAGATTAATTTCTGTTTCCTCACATAAGACATTGGACTGACATGGCTGTCTTTGGATGAGGTATTAAGGCATTGAGAGGAAAGCTGAAGGTAGGATTTTTTATATAACAGAACATCTAAAGTGGCACATCTAAGGTGCTTTCCCCTTGATCCTTCTGTAGGGATGGTGCTGGAGAAGGCAAAACCAAAGCCTATCATAATTTCAGGTGACTTCCTTAAAGGTGAAAGGAAGGCCTTTTCTACCTCATAAATGGCCAGTTTTCTTGTTTCACTTTGCTTTTTTCCCCTCTTTGCTGGTAGAAGATGCAATTATACAAGGAGAAATCCATTTGAGGTGGCGGGGGCCTGGAGTTCTTTGTTAAAAATAGTTGAAGAAGACATTTGGGGTAACTAACTTTCCTACCTCTCCTTTCCTTCCACCACCACCACTTCACAACCACCCACCCCACCACCCACCCACTGCCCCCCGCCCAGCAGCAGAAGACCTAGAAGATGAAATTGCCCCTAAACAGTAAAATAACTTCATCAGCTTTCTTGGCTTCGCTAAATACAAGATAGGAACTGAATAATGACAGGGACAGAGGGTGGGGGATGGGGGAGTAGAGTGAGCCCACGGGGAAGGGAAGAGGAGGGAAGGAGAGGGAAGGGATGGAAAGGGAAAGAGGGAAAGAAAGTCTGGAAGTATTTTCATCACTCTCAGCATTACTGCTATTACTACCAAGTGTTTTTCGAGCCCCTCCTTACTACCAGACTCTCCACAGTTCTAGCAAAGCTCAATTAAAAAGAATATTTCCCCAGCCTGGAATCACATCCTCTCATTATTTTTACTAGCTAAACAGATGTCATAATGAAGAAACCTGTTTTTTATGATAATTCCTTTCATTAGTTAAGGACTTTCTTTAAACCTTTATGAAATCACTTGACATATCCTGTCTCACAAAAGCCTCCCATCATTAGCCCTTCTCATCCCCATTGCAGACAGGAGATGAGGGAACTGAGGCTCCAAGATGGGACATGACCTATCTAAGGTTCTGTAGCAAGTTAAAGTCGCAGAGCAGAACCAGATCTCTAAATTAGCCCTTCAGGTTGTTAGCTCAATGTTGTTTCTGTGACACCACATTGCCTACTAGGAGTTTTTGCTGTTTGAAGATGCTTGTAAACAGGATTTTCTTTTAAACAGCATAAATATTCTCCCTGAATCTCACTTGTACTAATAATATGTCTTATGAGCCTTTTATTTGCTAACATGGATCATCAATGAAAAGCCTTCAGCATCAGTATGTTATCAGTGTATTGTTCTTATTAAGGCTCTAAGAGTCATTCTCTGTGACCCTTGGTCCCTGGGCCCTGGGCCCTGCATAAGGAAGGTCATTCTGGCTTAAGTTTGTGTTTGATTGGACTTTGTTGGATTGGATCCAGCCAAAAGGCCTGGATTTGTTGATTCTTCTTAAAATGGCCTGTGAGCAGTTGTTGTTGACTCACATAGCCAGGAAATTTTATGTCTTGGGGAGATTTTAAAAGTCATCTAGTTCAGCCTCCTTGCTGATGTTTGAATGCGCCTAAAATATCCCTGCTTCCCAAGTGGTCATTCAGTCTCTGCTTTTATACCTCCACTGTTAGGTAGCTTCCTACATCTTCAGACCACTGGTTGTAGTACAGGACAGTTCTGAGAGAGTTTGTCCTTAGGTTGAACTGAAATCTGTCTTGCTAGAACTCCTACTCATGAGAAGGTATAAGTGGCTAAGAGCACTAGCTCTGCAGATAATCTTTCTGGATTAAAATCATAGCCTTCCCATTTATTAACAATAATGTAGGTATGGGCAAGTCACATGTACTTTCTGTGTTTCAGTGACCTCATCTGGAATTTGATGATATAATAGTACCTACCTCATTAAGTTGTTGTGAGAACTAAACAGAATTATGCAAGAAAAGTACTGATAGTAGGTTCTGACACATTAGGAAGTACTCAATAATAATATTCATGATACTAGTAGCAAACTTTCAGTATTAATAGTAGAAGTAGTGTCCTTGTTATACCCCCCCATCCCCTGGGAATACACTGACCCTCTACTCTATCTGCAGCCTTTCAAAGTTCTGCAGCGTGAGATGAGGTCTGCTAAGCCTCTATTGTTCTCCAGGCCTCTGGGCTTTCATCCTGTCCCCTGCATCAGCTTCCTGCTACTCTTAAGTATGTGTAGCTACACTGAGACCATTTGGGCACTCAAGGCTCTGTTCCACCCCATTCAGCCACTTGTGTGAGGACATGGGCTACATGGAAGCCTGGACATGTTGATACTGCCAGACTCTCAAAGCTAACTAATGAGCCTGCCAAATATGTAACTATACTTTCTTGGCTGCTCTGGCTTCTACCAATAGGCATAATAATGTTACTGGGGCTGTACCTCAGCAGTTAGCCCTCATTTATTACAGAATAAATAGTGGAACACTTTGCTATACATCTTTTGTACGATGTATTACAGAAAAGAACCATAATATTAGACCTGTAAATTCTGCCCATTAGTCCAGATCTTTAGTTGTTTTGATAAGCTTATTAAGGTAGTGGAGCTTGGGCCTGAGGCCCATGTGTGAAGTAGAATCATGCCCATGTTCAGTTACATATTAGGTAAGCATAGCTTACTGTTATGAGCACATTTAATAATGGTGTTACATATGAGACAGGGCCAGCAGTATCCCTGAAGTTGCAGTACAGTCAGATAAACTTAAACTGAGGCCAGGTCCTAGAAGTTCCCCTTCCCATGTGTGTTGGGATTGGCTGAGGGTGTGAGATGAGTGAGGACCCTTCCAACTGTACACACTGGGGGAAGGTACAGCCCAGTAGGGAGAGTGCAGTGTCAGTAGGCTGCAGACAGAGGGTGGATTTGTTGCCATGGCAAGTGGTTGGTATTAGTGGGTCCAGCATAGAGTTGTTGGCTGTGCTCCAATAAGGTGACTGGGAATCCAGAGGCAGGCAGTGTGCAATGAACTAATAATGGTTTTCTCATCTGTAGAATAAAGTGCTTAGTTGTAAATTCATTCCTCCAACAGATGATCATCAAGTAGCTACTGAGGAGGTACAGAAGTACTTTAGAACTGGAGCCCATCCTACAAGAGTGTGATAGTAGATATGAAAACGTATACAGGAGGAAAATGACTTGCTTAAGTTCTGTGACCTTAGTCAAGTCCTTTCTCTTTCCCAGGTCTCAGTTTTCTCCCCTAGAAGATGGAGAGGTTAGACTAGATAAACTCCAAGAACCCTTCTAATCAATACTCTATACTTTTTAATATTGACGTAAAATACACATAACCATTTTAAAGTGTACATAAAATACCATTTTAAAGTGTACAGCTCAGTGCATTTAGGATGCTGTAAAACCATCACCACTATCTAGTTCCAGAAATTTTTCATCACCCCCAAAAGAAACCCATACCCATTAGCAGTCATTCCCCATTCCTCCCTCGCCACAGCCCCTGGACTCTATAACATTTGTACACGGGTCAGCTGGTGAAAGGCAGAGGATTGTTAAGGGATGTGGTTCAGTAGTTCAGCAGTAGGAAGGAAGAGGCATATAAGTAGCCACAGGAGAATACTTCAGCCTGGATAGGGACTAGAAGAGGTTAGAAATACAAGGCAGATATTGCAGGAGAACCCTAAACAAGGAGCAGGCCAGATTTGGGGCACTGGTACGGTTCTACAGGATCAGATAGTGAGTGAGACCCTACCGGTAGAGTAGCAAGTGGTATAGCCTAGACAACATAACACGTCTGACTCCAAAGCCAGTATTTTGCCAGGTCACCACCCTGAAATAGCTTTTCTGAATGTCTGTCAAATATTGTGACCTTTATGGGAGATGAGTAGATTTCAGAGAAAAGTGAACTTCTAAAGGTTCTGGCAGAGTCAGTTAATATCTATACATCTACACATTACTTGTTGGTTATTCATCCGCCTCCCTCCCCATCCCTAGGGCACAGGGCCCTGCACACAATAGTTTAGAAGTAAATTCTGGGTGATTTGATTTAACTGATCCAAGTATTCCTTTTGTGGCTATTTGACTAATACAAACCTAAATTCTATCAAGGTCTAAGCAGGTGATGAGCCCATGAAAATAAACACAAGGAGAAGACTTAGGGGTAGAGTGGAAGTATAGTTGGTGTCAGAGGCATCTAGGTTTTTCTGGTAACAGTTATACTATTAAATACAGATTTGAATATATACATATTGAATATTATACTGTTTAAATTCTTTAAAACATTTAAGAGTATCTACTTAATTTGACTTGAAAATTTTTAAACATTTTTTTAAAAATTATTTTTGAAAAATAAAAATTGTATATATTTAAGGTATACAACATGAGGTACTGATATACGTAGACATTGTGAAGTGACTATTACCTATAGTTAACTCTTTTTTTTCTGGTAAGAACACTTGAGATCTACTCTCAGCAAATCTGTGAGAGTATATATATATCACATTTTCTCTATCCATTCATCTATCGACTGACATTTATATTGTTTCCATATCTTGGTTACTTTGACTAAAGCTGTATTGAACATGGAACTGCAGATTTCTCTTTGAGATAGGGATTTTGTATCCCTTGGAAATATACCCAGAAGTTCTATTCTTAATTTTCTGAGTTACTGCGAATCTGTTTTCCATGACTGTGCCAATTTACATTCCCACCAAAAGGGCTCCCTTTTCTCCACATCCTTACCAACACTTGTTATCTTTTGACTTTTTGGTAATAGCTTTCCTAACATGTGTGAGGTGATATCTTGTCATGGTATTGATTTTCACTTCCCTGATGATTAGTGATGTTGAGCATCTTTTTTTATACCTGTTGACCATTTGTATGTTTTCTTTGGAAAAATATCTATTCACGTTCTATGCCCATTTTAAAATCAGGCTATTTGTGGTTTTGCCTTTGAGTTGTATTGAGTTACTTATATATGTTGGATATTAACCCATTATGAGATATATTTTCTCCCATTACATAGGTTTCCTTTTATTTTATTGATTGTTTCCTTTGCTGTATAGAAAGTTTTTAGTTTGATGTAGTCCCACTTGTTTATTTTTGCTTTTGTTACCTGTGTTTTTAGTGTCAATTCCAAGCTGGGATGAAGTGAGAGAGTGGCATGGACATATATACACTACCAAATGTAAAATAGATAGCTAGTGGGAAGCAGCCACATAGCACAGGGAGATCAGCTCAAAGCACCTGACACTAAAAACACAGGTGCTTTGTGACCACCTGGAGGGGTGGGATAGGGAGGGTGGGAGGGAGAAGCAAGAGGGAGGAGATATTGGGGATATATGTATATGTATAGCTGATTCACTTTGTTATAAAGCAGAAACTAACATACCATTGTAAAACAATTATACTCCAATAAAGATGTTTAAAAAATAAATAAAATAAAATAATTAGAAAAAAAATTCCAAAATATCATTGCCAAGACCAGTGTCAAGAAGATGTCCCCCTATGTTTTCACCTAGGAGTTTCATGGTTTAGGTCTTATGTTTAATTCTTTAATCTATTTTGAGATGATTTTTGTATACAATGTAAGATAAGAGTCCAGTTTCTTTCTTTCACATTGCATATTCAGTTTTCCCAGCACCTTTTATTTAAGAGACTATCCGTTCCCTGTTGTATATTCTTGGTACCTTTGTTGAAAATTAGTTGACAATATATGCATGGTTGATCTCTGAACCTTCCTGTTCCATTAATCCATGTGTCTGTTCTTTCTTGCCAACACTATACTGTTTTGATTAATACAGCTTTGTATTACAGTTCAAAGTCAGGGAGTGTGATGCCTCCAGCATTTTTTTTCCTACTCAAGATTACTTTAGCTATGTGGGGTCTTTTGTGGTTATATGCAAATTTTAGGATTGTTTTTCTATTTCTGTAAAAAAAAGTCATTAGAATTTTTAAAGGAATTTCATTGACTCTGTAGATTGCTTTGGGTAAACTGGACATTTTAACAATATTAATTCCCGTAATCCATGAGGGAGCATAAAGTATCTTACCATTTATTTGTGTCTTCTTTGATTTCTTTCATCCATGTTTTATAGTTTTCAGTGTACAGATCTTTAACTTCAGTTACATTTTTTCCTGAGTATTTTATTCTTACTGATGCTATTGTAAATGGAATTGTTTTCTTAATGTCTTTTTTAGCTAGGTTACTGTTAGTGTATAGAAATGCATATAATTTTTGTTTGTTGATTTTGTATTCTCCATCTTTATTGAATTCCTTTATTAGTTTTAACAGTATTTTTGATAGTATCTTTAGGGTTTTCTATTTATAAGATCCTGTCATCTGCAAACAGAGACTGGTTTACTTCTTTTTTTTTTTAACATCTTTATTAGAATATAATTGCTTTACACTGGTGTGTCAGTTTCTGCTTTATAACAAAGTGAATCAGTTATACATATACATATGTCCCCATATCTCTTCCCTCTTGCATTTCCCTCCCTCCCACCCTCCCTATCCCACCCCTCTAGGTTTACTTCTTCCTTTCCAATTTGGATGCCTTTAATTTCCTTTTCTTGCCTAATTGCCCTGGCTAGAGCTTCCAGTACTATATTGAATAAAAATGGTTAGAGTGGACACCTTTATCTTCTTTCTGATCACAGAATAAAAGCTTTCAGATTTTCACCACTGAGTATTAGGTTAGCAATGGATTTGCCATGTATAACTTTTATTTGTCAAATGCTTGTTTCTGCATCTATTGAAATGATCCATTTTTTATCCTTCATTTTGTTAATGTAGTATATCACATGTATTGATTTGGGTATATTGAATCACCCCTGCATCTCAGGAATAAATATGACTTTTTCATGGTGTATAATCCTTTTAATGTACCGTGGAATTCTTTTTTTTTTTTTTTTTTTTAGTATTTTGTTGAGGATTTTTCCATCTGTGTTCATTGTGGATATTGGCCTGTAAGTTTCATTTGTTATAGTGTCCTTGTCTGATTTTGGTAGCAGAGTAATGCTGGCTTTGTAAAATGTGTTTGGAAGTGTTCCCTCTTCTTCAGTTTTTTTGGAAGATTTTCAGAAGAGTTGGTATTTATTCTTTAAATGTTTGGTAGAATTCACCAGAGAAGCTATCTCGTCCTTGACTTTTCTTTGTTGGGAGATTTTTGATTACTGATTCAATCTCCTTACTCACTACTGGTTTGTTCAAATATTCTGTTTCTCCATGATTCAGTCTTGGTAGATTTATGTTTCTAGGAATTTATCCATTTTCTCTAGGTTGTCCAGTTTGTTGGTTTATAATTGTCCACAGTGTACTCAATGATCCTTTGTGTTTCTGTGGTATCTGTTGTAATGTCCCCTGTTTCATTTCTGATTTTATTTATATGAGTTTTCTCTTTTTTTCTTTAGCTAGAGCTAAAGGTTTGTCAATTTTATTTATCTTTTAGGAAACCAGTTCTTAGTTTTATTGGTCTTTTCTTTTTTCTTTCTAGTTTCTATTTCACTTATTTCTACTCTGATCTTTGTTATTTTCTTTCTTCTACTAACTTTGGGCTGAGTTTGTTCTTCTTTTCCTAGTTCCTTGTGGTGTAAGTAAGATTATTTATTTGAGATCTTTCTTTTTTCTTAATGCAGACATTTATTTCTATTTCTATAAACTTCCTTCTTGGAACTGCTTTTGCTGCATCCCATATGTTTTAGTATGTTGTATGCCAATTTTTGTTTGTTTCAAGTTTTTTAAAAATTATTTCTCTTTTGACTTCTTCTTTGCCCCATTGATTATTCAGTAACATGACATTCAATCTCCACATACTTGTGAATTTTCCAGGTTTCCCTGCTACTGATTTCTAGTTTCATACCATTGTGGTTGGAAAAGATACTTTATATGACTTCAGTCTACTTAAATTGGTTAAGACTTCTTTTGTGGCCTAACATATGGTCTATCCTGGAGAATGTTCCATGAGCACTTGAGAAGTATGTGTTTTCTGCTGCTGTTGGATAGAATGTTCTGTATATGTCTGTTAGATACATTTGGTCCAAAGTGTCATTCAGGTCCAATGTTTTCTTATTGGTTTTGTGTCCAGATGATCTATAAATTGTTGAAACTGGGATATTAAAGTCCCTTACTATTATTGTATTGCTATTGCTTCCTTCAGATTTGTTAATGTTTGCTTCATATATTTAGGTGCTCTGATGTGGGTGCATATATATTTACCATTGTTATTCCTCTTCATGAATTAACCCCTTTATGATTATATGATGACCTTCTTTATCTCTTATTACAGTTTGACTTAATATCAATTTGTTTGATATAGGTATATCTACTCCTTCTCTCTTTGGTTTCCATTTGCATGGAATATGTTTTTCCATATCTTCACTTTCGGCTTTTGTATATCCTTAAAGCTGAAGTGAACCTCTTGTAGGCAGCATACAGTCAGGTATTGTATTGTATTCATGCAGCCACTCTATGCCTTTCAATTTGAGATTTTAGTCCATTTTCATTTAAAGTAGTTATTGATAGTACTTACTATTGACAACTTGTTAATTGTTTTCTTCATGTTTTATAGATTTTTTTCCTTTCTTCCTCTCTTGCTCTCTTCCTTAATGATTTGATGATTTTCTATACTGATATGCTTAGATTCCTTTCTCTTCATATTTTGTATATCTACTATAGGTGTTGCTTTGTGGTTATCATGAGACTTCAACAAAACATCTTATTGTTATAACAGTCTATTTTAAGCTGATATCAACTTAAATTTGTCCACATACAATAGCTTAACACATACCTTTTATGTTTTTGATGTCATGCTTTACATCTTCTTATACTGTGAATCCATTAACAAAATATTGTAGCTATAGTTACTTATAATTATTTTGTTGTTTAGCCTTTATACTAGAGTTAAATGATTTACACAGCACTGTATTACAATATTTGAATACTTAGTTTAACTATATATTTACGTTTACCTGTGAGTTTTATACTTTCACATGATTTCATGTTACTAGTCAGCATTCTCTCCTTTTGACTTGAATAACTCCCTTTAGCATTTCTTAAAAGACAGGTGCTGTGGTGATGAACTCCTTCCACTTTTGTTTGTCTGGGAATGTCTTTATATCTCCTTCAAATGTTTTTGATAGCTTTGCCAGGTAAAGTATTCTTGCTTGGCAGTATTTTTATTTCAGTGTTTTGAGAACATCATCTTACTTTCCTCATCTGCAAAGTTTCTGCTGAGAAATCTACTTATCCTTAAACTTATTGTTTTTTGCTTTTTTTTTTTTTTGTATGTGATGGGCTTCTTTTGCGCTTTCAAGATTATTTCTTTGTCTTTGATTTTTGACATTTTTATTATAATGTGTCTCAGTGAAGTCTTCCTTGGGTTCAACCTGTTTGGGGACCTTTGAGCTTTCATGTACCTGGATGTCCATATCTTTCCCCAGATTTGGAAAGTTTTCAGCTATTTATTTAAATAAGATTTCTGCCAGAGACATCTAGTTTTCTTTTCTTCCCCCACATCTTTCACACTCTTATTGTCAAATTTTTAATGAATGCAAATCTGATGGCTGTAAAATATCTCATATCTCATTTTTCATATTTCTAAACAGATGGAGCATATTTTCATATGTTTGTGAGCCATTCATAATTCCTCATTAGTGAAATGTGTGTTAAGTTTTTTCTACTTTTTTCTTTTGGGTTGTTGGTCTTTCTTTAATTATTTTTAAACGTCTGTTTTGCACATTTTGGAGAATAGTCATTTGTGTAAACATCTCCTCCCAGTTTATAGCTTGTCTTTTCACTTTATTTATGATAACCTTTTGGAGAGAAGTTCTTACTAAAAGTGGTCAAATTAATTAATTTCTTTCTTGTTTATGTTTTTTTGTTTCTTATTTAAGAAATTTTTCTACTCCAAGTCTATAAAGCCATTCCTCTAAATTGTTTTCTGAAAGTTTTTACAGTTTTGTTTTTAATTATAAATATTTAATCCCTTGGGAATTTATTATATATGGTGTGAAGAAAAGATCTGATTTTATTTTATTCCTTTTGTTGGACACATCTTTATTTTCTCAATAATTCCAAAAGCCAGATCTTTCATGAGTCATGTTCTCATATATATTTGAGTTTCTGGTACTTTCTAGTTAGCTTATCTATATTACTATAGTTTTATTATATGTTTGTAATTCACCTCACCTTGACTTTTTCAGGCATGTATTAGCTACTCTTCTTCCTTTATTTATTTATACATTTTATAATGAGCTTCTTAGTGTTCCAAAATCCCTATTGAGATTTTTGTTTGGATAAATTTAATCACTAGGTCAAGATAAGGGGAATTGACATTTTTATAATATTGAGACTATCTAAAAACATGGTTTTACTCTCTATTTCAGTTGTAATATCTTTCAAAAAAGCTTAATAGTCTTCATCATAAAGGGCTTATGTATATTTTCTTAGATTTACTTTTAGGAATTATATGTTGTTTAAGATTATAAATGATATCTTTGTAAAATCATCTTGTTTTCCTATATGATATTTGCTAATTTACAGAAATACAATTGACTTTTATATATTGATTTGGCATCTCCCAACTTTGCCAAAGGCATCTGGTTTTCTTCACTGGCAGGGAAACTATGTCATCTATAAAGGGCTTCCCTCCACCCCACCCCACCCCCATTCTGGCTTGAGCTCTCACCTTAGGAAGCAAGGGACATCAACATTTTCAACCCAGATTAAATCTCCCTTTGGTGAGGACTGTTTAGAGTCTGGCTGTCAAGGAACTGGCATTTGGAATGTGAGAGATTTGTGGAATTTATGAGGGCAATTACAAAAGCACCTCTGAAATCCCTTTCCTCGCTAGAGAGAAAAATTTTTCTCAGATGCCGTGTTGCCTTGTGTTTCTAGGAGAAAATGGTACCAACTTAGAGGATAATAATAATAACAGCTAATACTTGACACCTTGCCAGGGGCTGTTCTAAGGGTTTTACGTGCATTACCTTATTTAATCTTCACAACAGCCCCATGAGGTAGATTGATATTATTCTCTGTATTTTATAGATGAGGAAACAGAGGATCAGAGAGGTTTAAGTAACTTATTCTACAATTACTCATCAAGGCAGTTGTAGAGCCAGAACTTCAACCCAGATTCCCACATCTGTACCCTTCAGTACTGTCATGGATTGTCTCTCCTAATTTTGGCCTAAGAGTCTTGAGACCTTGCTTCAGTCCTGACTGCCACCTGTTCACTGTGAGGCATCACCCTCTCTGGCCTTGCATTTCTTTTTTTACTTTTAATTTTTATTGGAGTATAGTAGATTTACAGTGTTGTATTAGTATCAGGTGTACACCAAAGTCAATCATATATATATATGGATATATATATCCATTCCTTTTTCAGATTCTTTTCCCATATAGGTTATTACAGAGTACTGAGTAGAGTTCCCTGTGTTATACAGTATGGCCTTGGATTTCTGAAGTACAATGTGGGAATAATAAAGGCTGCTTTGTCTGCCTTACAGGGCTGTTTTGAAGCCTAAATAAGAGAGTTTGTGGGAAGGCACTGTTCTTTCAGGGAAGCCAGGGACAAGAGAGGAATGATAGAAAAGAGTAGGGGAAGCCTTCTTGGACAGATGGTAGAGGGCAGCCATTAGAAGGATACAGAGGTAGAGGTGAGAATAAGTAGGATGTGTTGGAATGACTGGAAAGAGTGGCCTGACTGATATGATGGTTCTGTGTTGGAGAGGAATGGAACTCAGAGGGCCAGGCCCATTCTAACATGTTGATAGATGACCTTGAATGCTGCTACAGGATATCTACACAGGTCTTGTCTCATATCTTTTCCTTTCCTTTCTCTTTCTCTCCCCCTCCTCCTCCTTCCTTTTTTTTGTCTGATGTGTAGCCAAAATCTTCATTGCTTTGGTTGAAGCTCATTATTGCTCAATGTGTCTATGCTGGAAAAGGAAAACCATTTGTTAGCAGCCTTCTTATAATGATGTTTCATGTAATTAGTGACAGTTATTAAATCTCTTTCCCCTGAGAGGCAAAGGAATGGTTTCTGTGCTTGATTGTACACGCCATGCTGACTGGCTTTGTGCCAGGTATGAGTGCTAAATGCTTCTTGGCATGCATGCTCAGGAATCTCTAAGCATACTTGATTTTCCTGGAAGCTGGGTCTGAGAATTCAGAACAGAAATGGGAATGTGTGTGCAAAAAGTGGGAGCTGTGCCTGCAGCAAACCAGGTTTCTTTTAGATCTCTACATCCACCTTTGCAACCACACATTGCCATTGCTTAACTATAGTGGTAGAGAAGGACGCTTTGTTATTATAGGAGGACTTTGTTATTATAGGAGACTTTATTTCCTCCAATCTAATTCCCTTGTCTATGTTTTGCCTTTTTTGCAGTGTTTGCTGGGCTTTTTGACTGGTGCCTTCATAAAATAGAGGCAGATCAGAGGGTTCTGCTCATGATTAGAGTTATCTGAAAAAGGAAAGTGCTGCCTTGGGAGATAGTGATCTCCTTATCACTGGTTGTGTTTAAGCAGATGGGCTGGGAAATTGCCGGCAGCAGATGTTGTCAAGGGAGTTTATGTATTGATTAGGGGTCAGGGAGTGGTATGGACTGGCCAACCTTCCGCTTCCTTTGTAACTCCTCTGATTCGACTGCTCTGAGATTCTATTATTTAATGTGACTGGCAGTAACCCTTCACTTTCTCAGAGGATGGCTCACTTTTCATTCCTCTCTGGCTGGCTAGATTTGGACTTTGGAAATATTGAAGTGACATTTAGACAATATCGCTTACCCATTTTCTTCCCAGAAATATCACACTGCTAGATCCAGGGGTAGGCTGGCTTCCTATGACACTGCTCGAGCCTTTATAGAACTATTCACAGGTGCTAAGACATCATGCCAGGAACTGAGAGAACTATAGAATGGATGTGATAGCACCTCTTCTTTAAGAACTTCTAATCCATTTTGAGGGAAGGGCTACTAAAGATGCTGAAGAATGTGTACCAAGGGATGAGTAAACATCAGTTTAACATATGGAACAATGATGAATCCACTGTAGCATGTATATATTTTTATAAAGACATTAAAAAAGATCAGCAAGGATTACACACAAAAACCATAACCATGGTTTCCTCAGGAAAGGTGGAAAATAACTAGGATGGGGAGTAGTCAAAGGGGAACTTTCACCTTATCTAGACTGTCTTAACTTTTTATTTATTTTATAAAGATGTAATGCACATGCAAAAAGTTAGCATTTTAAAGTGTACAATTTAATATATATACACATAAATGTGTGTGTGTATATATATATATATATATATATATATACCATGTTTTGGTTTATCCATTTATCAGTTAATGAACATTTAGATTGTTTTCACTTTTTGGCTATTATGAATAATGCTACTATGAACATTTGCATATAAGTTTTTGTGTGAACATATGTCTGCAGTTCTCTTGAGTATGTACCTAGAAATAGAATTGCTAGATTATATGGTAACTATGTGTTTAACTTTTTGAGGAACTGCCAAAATGTTTTCCACAGTGGCTAAACCATTTTATATTCCTACCAGCAGTATATGAGGGTTCCGATTTCTCCATATTCCCATCAATACATATTATTTTCCTTTCTTTTTTATTACAGCCATCCTAGTGAGTGTGAATTGGTATCTCATTGAGATTTTGATTTGTATTTCCCTGATGGCTAATTGTGTTGAGTATCTTTTTATGTGTTTATTGCCATTTATATATCTTCTTTGGAGAAATGTCTA
This sequence comes from Balaenoptera borealis, assembly GCF_965194805.1. Lineage (NCBI taxonomy): Eukaryota > Metazoa > Chordata > Mammalia > Artiodactyla > Balaenopteridae > Balaenoptera > Balaenoptera borealis. The sequence goes on along the minus strand of NC_138881.1, from coordinate 51,293,790 downwards.
TTCAGATGCTCTGCCCATTTTTAAGTGGGTTATTTGCCTTTTTATTGTTGAGTTCTAGATATTCTGGATACTAGATCCTTATCAGATATAAGATATGCAAATATTTTCTCCTATTCTGTGGGTTGTTTCACTTTCTCTCTTTTTTTTAAAATTTATTTTATTTATTTTTGGCTGCATTGGGTCTTCATTGCTGCGTGCGGGCTTTCTCGAGTTGCAGCGAGTGGGGGCTACTTTTCCTTGTGGTGCTCAGGCTTCTCATTGCAGGGGCTTCTCATTGTGGTGGCTTCTCTTGTTGTGGAGCATGGGCTCTGGGCACACGGGCTTCAGTAGTTGTGACACATGGGTTCCGTAGTTGTAGCTCACAGACTCTAGAGTGCAGGCTCAGTAGTTGTGGCACATGGGCTTAGTTGCTCCACAGCATGTGGGATCTTCCCGGACCAGGGCTCGAACCTGTGTCCCCTGTGTTGACAGGCGGGTTCTTAACCACTGTGCCACCAGAGAAGCAGCTGTTTCACTTTCTTGATGCTCTTATTTATAATGCAAAAGTTTTTAATTTTGATGAAGCCTAATTTATATTTTTTCCCTTTGGTTACTTGTGCTTTGTGTCATGTATAAGAAACTAGTCTAATCCAAGGTCACGAAAATTTGCTTCTGGGTTTTCTTTGAAGTGTTTTATAATTTTACCTCTGATATTTAGTTCTTTGATCCATTTAGCATTAATTTTTATATATAGTGTGAGGTATAAGTACAAATTTATTCTTTTGCATGTGGATATACCATTTTCCCAGAACCATTTGTTGAAAAGATTATACACTCCCCCTTGAATTGTCTTGACAACTTCGAAAAGTCTTAATTCAGTATAAATGTATGGTATATTTCTGAACTTTCATCTATTCCATTAATCTTTATGTCTATTCTTATGACAGTACCACACTCTTTGGTTATTAAGGGTTTGTAGTAAATTTTGAAATCAGGAAGTGTGAGTCTTCCAACTTTGTTCTTTTTCAAAATGTTTTGGTTACTCTGGATCTCCTGAATTTCCATATGAAATTTGGAATCAGCTTGTCAATTTCTGCAAAGAAGCAAGCTGAGACTTTTGATAGGGATTGTATTGAATCTAAATCATTTTGCAGAGTATTACCACCTTAACAATGTGAAATCTCTCAATCCATGAATATGAGGTATCTTTCTATTTAGTTAGGTCTCCTTTACTTTCTTTCAACAATGTTTTGCAGTTTTCAGTGTACAAGTCCTGCTGTTCTTTTGTTAAATGTATTCCTAAGTATTTTGTTCTTTCTGATGCTACTTAAATGTGATTGTTTTCTTAATTCATTTTCAGATGGTTTATTACCAGTGTATAGAAATACAATTGACTTTTGTATATTGATCTTGTATCCTGCAACATTGCTGAACTCATTTGTTAGTTATAAAAGGGGTTGTTTTGTGTGTGGATTCCTTAAGAATTTTTATATACCAACATGTCATGTGTGAATAGTTTTACTTTTCTTTCTAATCTGAATGCCTTTTTGTTTCTTTTTTCCCAATTGCTCTAGTCAGGCTTCAGTACAAATGTTACATGGAAGTGATGTTCGTTCTTGATTGTAAGATGAAAGCATTCAGTCTTTCACCATTAAGTATGATATTAACTATGTTTTGTTTTTTTTTATAAATTTCCATCATCAGTTTGAGAAAGTTCCTTTCTATTCCTAATTTTTTGAGTGTTTTGTGTTTTTTTTACCATGAAAGTGTGTTGGATTTTGTCAAATGCTTTTTCTGTGTCTATTGAGATGATCATGTGTTTTTTTTAATGTTTATTTCATTAATATGTTATATTATAGTGACTGAGTTTTATGTTGAACCAACCTTGCATTTCTGGGATCAATCCCATCTGGTAAGGTGAAGGATTTTTTTCAAGTGCTAATGGATTTGATTTGCAAAGTTTTTTCTTGAAAATTTCTACATTTCTATTTTTTTGGAAGGGCTTGTGAAAGTTTGATGTTGATTCTTCTATAAATGTTTGGTAAAATTCACTAGTGATGCCATCTGGTCCTGAGTTTTTCCCATGTGGGAAGTTTTTGATTACTAATGCAACCTCTTCACTTGTCGTAGGTCTATTCAGATTTTCTATTTCTTCTTGAGTCAGTTTCTGTAGTTTGTGTCGTTTGTGTCTTTCTAGGAATTAGTCCATTTTATCAGGTTATCTAATTTGTTGGTATGTTCATAGTATTTCCTTGAATCTTTTTTATTTCTGCTAGATTGGTATTAATATTTCCTCTTTTATTCCTGATTTTAATAATTGGAGTCTTCTCCCTTTTTTCTATTTTAACTTTTTACAGAACAAATGTATTCCTCTACCAACTGTATAACTTAAAAAAACAGAAAAAATGGAAGATACATAAAAAATAAAAAGACATATCAAAATGGCAATCTAGGTATGTTGCTAACTCCCTGGTAGTCATTTCTTCTCTATGGGCTCCAGTTTCTTTATTAGGAAGTTGAGATACTGGTATATAGTTGCTGAAGCAGTTGAAAGCCTCTGGACTATATTATTTCCATGTTCAAGTATGGGATTAAAATCATAGTTGGGAATATTTCTGGACAGAAAGAACAGTTTGAGAAGAGCCCAGTATTTCTGAAGGGGCATAGTAGAAGGTAAGGACAGAAATGTAGACTGAAGCCAGATTATTTTAATGTTTGAATTCCAGGGTGAGAGATTTGGACTTGGCAATGGGGAGCTATTGAGAATTTGGGGGTGTGAGAGTAGACAATCAAAGTGTTGGTCAAGGAATCTGGCCTGATAGTGGTGTGTGGGTAGGGATTAGAGCTAGGCGATCACCCAGGGAAATCACCCAGGAAGTGAGGGCCACATCAGTGGAAATGGAAAAGGAAGCGATGAGGATCAGAGATCTTTTCTGATTTGGAAAGCACTCTCTAGAACTGAGGGAAGAGGGAAGAGTCAGTTGTCTTTCTTACCCCATGTCACTCATAGTGGTTAGGCACAGAATAGGTCCAAAATAGATATTTGTTAAATTGAATTACATTCACACAGGCTTGCTTAGAGTTCAGTGAAGGCTGAAGGAAACAGGCTTCAAGTACTCTGAAAGGACTTCCAAGAGAGCCTTCCAATTTGCCAGGTTCAGGGCATTGTCTATCTTCTTACTTACTTACTATCTTCTTAGTTGTCACCCAGGAGCCCATGTGTGCTCATTGTAGTGTCGATGAATAGTGTATTGATGTCACACTTGTGAACAGCCTGCACAAGTTGTTGGGCAGCGAATTGATATGGTACTCTGGGTACTCATCACACCCAGGGAAAATGAGCTCATGGGCTGACGTTCATCAATGCACTTTGATGTGCAAGCAGAAAAGGGCCTTTATCTACATAGAACAGGGATGCTTTCAAGAGCAGGGGACTTAGAGGTTAGACCAGAAAGCCATAGCCTCCCACTCAGGGGATCTTTTATGAGACCCTGGTCCTGGTAGGGGGCACAATAATTGGGTCTTACCTGACACATTTTTCCAGGCTAAGAAACATCTTCCCTCAAATGTCAGCTCCATAAAAGGCAGAGATTTTTTTCTGTTGCTGCTGTATCTCCAGTATCTGGTACACAGTAAGCACTTAACAGATTTAATGAATGAATGAATCTGCCAGTTGTCCTTTTGGATTAAGGCAGCATCTTAACCCAAGTAGTGGGCTTCTGGGGTTGTTGCAGTGTGGTAAATAAAGGTTTTGTCTTCTGAGAAGCTCGTTATGAATGGTCTAGCCAGAATGGGTTCCTCCACCAAGTTCTGTGTAGGGAATCTGCATCTACTGGGTTGCAGTTGCCTTCCTGCCCTCTCATTGTTATTTGGAGTATGGCTTGAACCTAAATATGATTTTTATCTTGCCTTGACTTCCCCCCATGCCCTCCCCTGCTAATATCCTCTGCTTCTTCCCACTTGAACAGTTCCAAAGAGTCACCTCATTCAAGCCATCCAAAAGCCAGTATTTTGATGTGACTTTTCTTAAACTTCTGAGAAGAAAAGAAATGATTCTTATTTCTTAAAGGCCTACCCATGGTGCCCTTTTCATAGCACGACTTAGCTTGCTTTGTGAGAAGCTGGGAAAAGCTAATGGATTATTAGAGGATGAGGTTTTTATTGTCGTAAGTAGGTAGCATGATGTATATAATGTGTTTACTTCAATGCCAAAAAAGGATCACTTTTGAACAGACCTGTTCCTTAAGTAATCCTCCCACATTATTGACTATTGATTGTATTAAATGGAAGCTATTAGCATCTCAAAGATATAAAGCTGACCTTTGGAAGCTGGAAAGATTTTCAATAGAGCATTTGCAGAAGTTGATAGGTTCTGGGTGTAGATACATTTTTGAACACTTAGCTGTGTATGCAAAATGTATTAAAATTGAGTGAGCCCTACTTGCTGTGGCCTGTGGCAAATAAGTAGAATATATGCTAGTGACATCCCTAGGTTACTAGGTGGTAACCATGCTCCCTACTCTGTGAGGCAGAGGGAGAGGGGAGAATACACAGAGTTGGGAAGTAACTACTGTCCCTCTAGCTTCATCCAATGCCTCTGTCCCCTAAGACCACCCACCAACAGGCTTTTCTAGTGGCAGAAATAGGGATGCATCTAAATTGCTTAGTCTCAGCTTCTTGAGGCAGGAATGTGGGAAAAGCTGGGGGGTATGGAGGGGATAGATGGATTGTTGATTAAGGCTATTGACACAACTGACAAGCTCTTTGGCTAATTCCCCTGGCAGATTTTAACCATTCTTCCTAGGGTCACACCCTTCCTTTTCTCCCTGCACCTGGTTTTCCTCCTTCCTAAGCCTGGAATGAAATGAGCCATCTCCCAGATTTAAGCTAAGTCATCATTCTAAATCTAGAGAAATCTCAACCACCCTCCCCAAAGGAGATTTTTCCTGCATCCCTTTACCTTCATGATTTGGAATGAATAGTCTCAATCTCTATCAACTATACCCATTTCTGGTAATTCTAACAATTCTCAGTTCACTTTGGGCCGAATTCTGTCTCCCTTAGAACCAGAAGCACAAAGGCGCTAGCACAGTGGTTAACACAGGCTCCGGAGTCAGACTGCCTGGCTCCTATTCCAGGTCCTCTGCTTCCTAACTGTGTGGCTTGGGACAAATTCCGTCACTTTTCTGAGCCTCAGTCTCCTCTTCTGTGAAATGGTGGTACTAACGTACCTGTCTGCAGGATTAAATCATATAGTTCATTGAAAGCTCTTATCATAGTGACTGATACATAGTAAGTGCTCAGTCAAAAGTGGTTGCTGTTATGTAGTGTGGGAACATTCTGCCATCTCCACTCCAACTTTGAGGAAGTAAAGATCTTTGCATAACCAAGGAGTTTTACGGTCAAAATGTAAAGATTATTTTTACATTTGATGGAAATCTACACCGAAGGCCCTGTATCGAGATGCCCACTCTAGTATCTAACTTTGGTCTCCAAGCATGTAGGTGTGTTTGACAATAATCCAGATGTGGAACCCAAGATGTATAGCTTTTCAAAAATTGAATTATAATTAATATACATTATTAAGTTTCAGATGTACAGTATAGTGATTCTATATTTTTATACATTATGAAATGATCCCTGCATTAAGACCAGTTACAGTCCGTCACCATACAAATTTGTTACATTATTATTGACTATATTCCCTATGTGTACATTATATCCCCGTGACTTATTTACTTTATAGTTGGAAGTTTGTACTTCTTAATACTATTTACTAATTTTGTCTGTCCCCCCACCTGTCTCCCCTCTGGCAACCACCAGTATGTGCTCTGTATTTATGAGTCAATTTCTGTTTTGTTTTGTCTGTTCATTTGTTTTGTTTTTTAGATTCCACATATAAGTAAAATCATATAGTATTTGTTTTTCTCTGCCTGACTTATTTCACATAACATAATAACTTCTAGGTACATCGATGTTGTTGCAAATGGCAAGACTTGAAAATAATTTTTTATTGGGGTATAATTGATTTACAATGTTGTGTTAGTTTCAAGTGTACAGTGAAGTGAATCTGTTATACATATACATATATCCACTCTTTTTCAACTTCTTTTCCCATATAGGCCATTACAAAGTATTGAGTAGAGTTCCCTGTGCTATACAGTAGGTCTTTATTAGTTATCTATTCTATATATAATAGTGTATATGTGTCAATCCCAATCTTCCAATTTATCCCTCCCCCACTTACCCCCCAGTAACCATAAGCTTATTTTTTACATCAGTAACTCTATTTCTGTTTTGTAGATAACTTCATTTGTACCCCATTTTTATATTCCACATATAAGTGATATATGATATTTGTCTTTCTCTGTCTGACTTACTTCACTCAGTATGAGAATCTCTAGGTCCGTGCATGTGACTACAAATGGCATTATTTTGTTCTTTTTCATGGCTGAGTAATATTCCATTGTATATATGCACCACATCTTCTTTATCCATTCTTCTGTTATTGGACATTTAGGTTGCTTCCATGTCCTGGCTATTGTAAATAGTGCTGCAATGAGCATTGAGGTGCATGTATTTTTTTGAATTATGGTTTCCTTCAGAAATATGCCCAGCAGTGGGATTGCTGGATCATATGGTAGCTCTATTTTCAGTTTTTTAAGAAATCTTCATACTGTTCTCCACAGTGGCTGCACCAGTTTGCATTCCCACCAACAGAGTAGGAGGGTTCCCTTTTCTCCATACCCTCTCCAACATTTATTGTTTGTAGGTTCTTTGATGATGGCCATTCTGACCAGTGTGAGGTGATACTCGTAGTTTGTTTGTTTGTTTTTAATTAATTAATTTATTTATTTATTTATTTTTGGCTGTGTTGGGTCTTCCTTTCTGTGCGAGGGCTTTCTCTAGTTGTGGCAAGCGGGGGCCACTCTTCATCGCGGTGCGCGGGCCTCTCACTGTCTTGGCCTCTCTTGTTGCGGGGCACAGGCTCCAGATGTGCAGGCTCAGTAATTGTGGCTCACGGGCCCAGTTGCTCCGCGGCATGTGGGATCCTCCCAGACCAGGGCTCGAACCCGTGTCTCCTGCATTGGCAGGCAGATTCTCAACCACTGTGCCACCAGGGAAGCCCTATACTCGTAGTTTTGATTAGCATTTCTCTAATGATTAGTGATGTTGAGCATCCTTTCATGTGTTTGTTGGCAATCTGTGTATCTTCTTTGGAGAAATGTGTCTTTAGGTCTTCTGCCCATTTTGGGATTGGCTTGTTTGTTTTTTTGATATTGAGCTGCATGGGCTGTTTGTATATTTTGGAGATTAATCCCTTGTCCAGTTGATTCATTTGCAAATATTTTTCCCATTCTGAGAGTTGTTTTTTCATTTTGTTTATGGTTTCCTTTTCTGTGAAGAAGATTTTAAGTTTAATTACGTCCCGTTTGTTTATTTTTGTTTTTATTTTCATTACTCTAGGAGCTGGATCAAAAACGATCTTGCTGTGATTTATGTCAGAGACTGTTCTGCCTAGGCTTTCCTCTAAGAGATTTATGTTATCCAGTCTTTAATCCATTTTGAGTTTATTTTGTGTATGGTGTTAGAGAATGTGCTAATTTCATTCCTTTACAGGGAGCTGTCCAGTTTTCCCATCACCACTTATTGAAGATATTGTCTTTTCTCCATCATATATATTTGCCCCCTTTGTCATAGATTAATTGACCATAGGGGCATGGGTTTGTTTCTATCCTGTTCCATTGATCTATAAGCCTATCTTTGTGCCAGTACCAGACTGTTTTGATGACTGTAGTTTTCTACTATAGTCCAAAGTAAGGAAGCCTCATTACTCCTACTCTGTTCTTCTTTCTCAAGATTGCTTTGGCTATTCAGGGTCTTCTGTGATTCCATACAAATTTTAAAATATTTTGTTCCAGTTCTGTGAAAAATGTCTTTGATAATTTGATAGGGATGGCATTGAATCCGTATATTGCCTTGGGTAGTAGGGTAATTTTGACAATATTGATTCTTCCAATACAAGAACATGGTATATCTTTCCATCTGTTTGTGTTATCTTTGATTTCTTTCACCAGTGTCTTATAGTTTTCAGAGTACAGGTATTTTGCTTCCTTAGGCAAGTTTATTCCTAGGTATATTATTTTTTTTTGATAGGATGGTAAATGGGATTGTTTCATTAATTTCTCTTTCTGATCTTTCATTGTTAGTGTATAGGAATGCAAGAGATTTCTGTGTATTAATTTTGTATACTACAACTTTACTGAATTCATTGATGTGCTCTAGTAGTTTTCTGGTGGCACCTTTAGGATGGTACCATGTCATCTGAAAACAGTGACAGTTTTACATCTTCTTTTCCAATTTGGATTACTTTTATTTCTGTTCTTCTCTGATTGCCATGGGTAGGACTTCCAAAACTATGTTGACTAAAAGTGGTGAGACTGGACATCCTTTTCTTGTTCCTGATCTTAGAAGGAATGGTTTCAGCTTTTCACAGTTGAGTATGATGTTAGCTGTGGTTTTGTCATATATGGCCTTTATTATGTTGAGATATGTTCCCTCTATGCCCACTTTCTGGAGAGGTTTTATTAGAACTGGGTGTTGAACTTTGTCAAAAGCTTTTTCTGCATCTACTGAGATGATCATATGGTTTTAATTTTTCAATTTGATAATGTGGTGTATCACATTGAATGATTTGTGAATATTGAAGAATCCTTCCATCCCTGGGATAAATCCCACTTGATCAGGGTGTATGATCCTTTCAATGTGTTGTTCAATTTTGTTTGCTAGTATTTGGTGAGGATTTTTCCATCTATGTTCATCAGTGATATTGGCCTGTAATTTTGTTTTTTTTGTGATATCTTTGTTGGGTTTTGGTATCAGGGTGACGGTGGCCTCATAGAATGAGCTTAGGAGTGTTCCTTCCTCTGCAATATTTTGGAAGAGTTTCAGAATGGTAGGTGTTAACTCTTCTCTAAAATGTTTGATAGAATTAGCCTGTGAAGCCATCTGGTCCTGGACTTTTGTTTGTTGGGAGTTTTTTTTTTTAAGAAATTCACGTTCTTTTATTTATTTATTTATTTATTTATTTATTTATTTATTTATTTATTTATTTATGACTGTGTTGGGTCTTCATTTCTGTGCAAGGGCTTTCTCTAGTTGTGGCAAGTGGGGACCACTCTTCATCACGGTGCACGGGCCTCTCACCATCGCGGCCTCTCTTGTCGCGGAGCACAGGCTCCAGACGCGCAGGCTCAGTAATGGTGGCTCACGGGCCCAGTTGCTCCGTGGCATGTGGGATCTTCCCAGACCAGGGCTCGAACCCGTGTCCCCTGCATTGGCAGGCAGATTCTCAACCACTGCACCACCAGGGAAGCCCTGTTGGGAGTTTTTAAATCACAGGTTCAATTTCAGTACTCGTGATTGGTCTGTCCATATTTTCTATTCCTTCCTAGTTCAGTCTTGGAAGGTTGTACTTTTCTAAGAATTTGTCCATTTCTTCCAGGTTGTCCAATTATTGGCATATAGTTGCTTGTAGTAATCTTTTATGATCCTTTGTATTTCTGTGGTGCCCATTGTAACTTCTCCTTTTTCATTTCTAATTTTATTGATTTGAATCCTCTCCCTTTTTTTCTTGATGAGTCTGGCTAAAAGTTTATCAATTTTGTTTATCTTCTCAAAGAACCAGCTTTTAGTTTCACTGATCTTTGCTATTGTTTTCTTCATCTCTATTTCATTTATTTCTGCTCTGATCTTTATTATTTATTTCCTTCCTCTAACTCTGAGGTTTGCTTGTTCTTCTTTCTCTAGTTTCTTTAGGTGTAAGGATCGGTTGTTTATTTGAGATTTTATTTATTTTTATTGGGGTATAGTTGTTTTATAATGTTGTGTTAGTTTCTACTGTACAGCGAAGTGAAGTAGAGTTCCCTGTGATATACAGCAGATACTCTTTAGTTATCTATTTTATACGCATTAGTGTATATATGTCAATCCCAATCTCCCAAATCTTCCCACCTCCCTTTTTCCCCCTTGGTGTCCATACATTTGTTCTCTACATCTGTCTCTCTTTCTGCCTTGCAAACCGGTTCATCTGTACCTTTTTCTAGATTCCACATATATGCATTAGTATATGATATTTATTTTTCTCTTTCTCTAGGTGTTTTTTTTCCTTTTTGATTTCTTCAGTGATCCATTGATTATTTTATAACATATTGTACAGCCTCCATGTGTTTGTGTTTTTTACAGTTTTTTTTTTCCTATAATTGATTTCTAATCTCAGTGTTCTGGTCAGAAAAGATGCTTGATATGATTTTAATTTTTTTAAATTTACCGAGGCTTGATTTGTGACCCAAGATGTGATTTATCCTGGTGAATGTTTTGTGTGCACTTGAGAAGAAAGTGTATTCTGCTTTCGGATGGAATTTCCTGTAAATACCAGTTAAGTCTGTGTGGTCTAATGTGTCATTTAAGGCTTGAGTTTCCTTATTAATTTTCTCTCTGGATGATCTATCCATTGGTGTAAGTAGGGCATTAACGTCCCCCACTATTGTTGTGTTCCTGTCGATTTTCCCTTTTATGGCTGGTAGCATTTGCTTTATATATTGAGGTGCACCTATTTTGGGTGAATATATATTTACAATTGTTATGTCTTCTTCTTGGATTGATCACTTGATCATTATGTAGTGTCCTTCCCTGTCTCTTGTAACAGTCTTTATTTTAAAGTCTATTTTGTCTGATATGAGTATTGCTACTCCAGCTTTCTTTTGATTTCTGTTTGCATGGAATAAATTTTTCCATCCCTTCACCTTCAGTCTGTATGTGTCCCTCGGTCTGAAGTGGGTCTTTTGTAGACTGTATATATACAGGTCTTGTTTTTGTATCCATTCGGCCAGTCTGTGTCTTTTGGTTGGAGCATTTAATCCATTTACATTTAAGGTAATTATTGATATATATGTTCTTACTGCCGTTTTCTTAATTGTTTTGGGTTTGTTTCTGTAGCTCTTTTTCTTCTCTTGTGTTTCCCGCCTAGAGAAGTTCCCTTAGCATTTGTTGCAAAGCTGGTTTGGTGTTGCTGAATTCTCTTGGCTTTACCTACCTGTAAAGCTTTTGATTTCTCTATCGAATCTGAATGAGAACCTTGTTGGGGAGAGTATTCTTTGTTGTAGGTTTCTCCCTTTCATCACTTTAAATATTTCATGCCACTCCCTTCTGGTGTGCAGCTTCTGCTGAAAAATCAGCTATTAACTTATGGGGATTCCCTTATATGTTATTTGTTGCTTTTCCCTTTCTGCTTTTAATATTTTTTCTTTGTATTTAATTTTTATAGTTTGATTAATATGTGTGTTGGTGTGTTTCTCCTTGGGTTTATCCTGTATGGGACTCTGCACTTCCTGGACTTGGGTGACTATTTCCTTTTCTATGTTAGGGAAGTTTTCAACAGTAATCTCTTCAGATATTTTCTCAGACCCTTTCTCTTTCTCATCTTCTTCTGGGACCCCTATAATTAGACTGTTGGTGCCTTTAATGTCCTAGAAGTCTCTGATACTGTCCTCATTTCTTTTCATTCTTTTTTTCTGTTCTGTAGCAGTGATTTCCACCTCACTTATCTGTTCTTCTGCCTCAGTTATTCTGCTATTGATTCCTTCTAGTGTATTTTTCATTTCAGTTATTTTATTATTCATCATTTTGTTTTTTCTTTAGTTCTTCTAGGTCCTTATTAAACATTTCTTGTATCTTCTTGATCCATGCCTCCATTCTATTTCTAAGATCTTAGATCGTCTTTACTATCATTATTTTGAACTCTTTTTCAGGTAGGTTGCCTATATCCTCTTTATTTATTTGGTCTTATAGGTTTTTACCTTGCTCCTTCATCTGCAACATATTTATCTGTTGTCTCATTTTGTCTAACTTACTGTTTATGGTCTCCTTTCTGCAGGCTGCATGGTCATAGTTTTTCTTGCTTCTGGTGTCTGCCCCTTGGTGGGTGAGGTTGGTCCAGGGGCTTATGTAGGCTTCCTGGTGGGAGGGATTGGTGCCTACGCTCTGGTGGGTGGAGCTGGGTCTTGTCCCTCCAGCAGGCAGGACTATGTCACGGGGTGTGTTTTGGGTGTCTGTAAGCTTAGTATGACTTTAGACAGCCTGTCTGCTGATGGGTGAGGTTGCGTTTCTATCTTGCTGGTTGTTTGGGCCGAGGCATCCAGCACTGAAGCTTGCAGGCTGTGGGTGGAGCTGGGTCTTGGTGCCAAGATGGGTACCTCCGGGAGAGTTCATGCAGATTAATATTCCCTGGAGTGGGAATTCTCTGGTGGTCCAGCAGCCTGGACTTGGCGCTCCCATGACGGGGGCCCAGGCTTGACCCCCAGCCAGGGAACCAAGACCCTGCAAGCCGTGTGACATGGCCAATAAAGAAAAGAAAACAAAACAAAGCAAACAAGCAGACAAACAAAAACCAAGACAAATAATAAAAACAAAGACAAACAAAGAAAAACTGAAAACCAAAAACCAAGAAAACAATCAAACAAAAAATCCAAAAACCAAAACAAACAATAAAAACAAAACTAACTAAAACAAAAGGCAAAAAAGAAACCAAAAAAAACCAAAAACGAACTAAAAGAAGCAAAGAAAATGGAAAGCAAACACACAAAAATGACAGAAAACATAAAAAAGAGAAAAACAAAATAGCAAAAAAATTATAAAAGCTAAAAAACACCAAAAACAAAAAGAACAATAAAAAATAAAATAAAAATTAAAAAAAAATTATATTTAAAACTTTTAAAAAATAAATTAAAAAACAAAACTTCCCTGAGGCCTCCGCTATCAGCGTCCTTGCCCCTACGTTGAGTCACAGCCAACCCCAGCCTCCCTAGGAGGCCCTCCAAGACCTCTTGTTAGGTCTCTGGACTCTGTGGGCACTGTGGGGCAGCTGAGACTCTGACCTGGCCCAACTCCCACATGTACGTGCCCCCAGAGACCACAGTTGCTAAAACTAGAGTGGTCTCAGTTGTGGGAACATTAATTGTCCATTCAGATGTTCTGCAGAGGCTGGGTTTACCCAGCCACTTAGGTTGCTTCCACATCTTGGCTATTGTAAATAATGCTGCAGTGAACATAGGGATGCATATATCTTTTTGAACTAGTGTTTTTGTTTTCTTCCAGTAAATACCCAGAAGCACAGTTGCTGAATTGTATGGTAGTTCTAGTTTTAATTGTTTGAGGAAACTTCATACTGGAAAACTGTCTTCCATTAAAGGCTCATGTGATTAGGTCAGGCCCAACTGGATAATCTTACTTTCTTAGAGCCAACCATGTAATATAACATAACCTAATCATGGTGACAAAATCTATTCTATTCAAAGTCACAAGGATTATTCAGGGCATGTACACCATGGATATGGGAAATCTTGTAGGGCAGCCATCTTTGAATTCTGCTTATTTATATGAGTTCTTTATATATTTTGGAAATTGGCCCCTTATCAGATATACTGTTTGCAGATATCTTCTCCTTTTTCATTTTGTTGGTAGTTTCCTTTGCTGTGCAAAAGCTTTATAGTTTGATGTAGTCTGATTTGTTTATTTTTGTTTTTGTTTCCCTTGCCTGAGGAGACATATACAAAAAAATCTAAGTCCAATGCAAGGAATGTACTGCCTATTTTCTTCTAGAAGTTTTTTGGTTTTAGGTCTAATGTTTAAGGCTTTAATCCATTTTGAGTTTATTTTTGTATATGCTATAAGAAAGTGGTCCAGTTTCATTATTTTGCATGAAGCCATCCAGTTTATCAAACACAATTTATTGAAAAGATTGTCTTTTCCTTATTGTATATTCTTGACTTTGTGTCCTAGATTAGTGGACCATATGAGCATGGGTTTATTTCTGGACTCTCTCTTCTGTTCTATTGATCTTTGTGTCTGTTTTCATGCCTGTATCATACTGTTTTGTTTACTATAGCTTTGTAGTATAGTTTCAAGTCTGGGAGCTTGATACATTGAGCTTGGTTCTTCTTTCTCAAGATTGCTTTGGCTATTTGGGGTCTTTTGTGGTTACATACAATATTTAGGATTATTTGTTCTAGTTCTGTGAAAAATGTCACTGGTATGTGATAAGGATTGCATTGAATCTGTAGATTGCTTAGGATAGTATGACATTTTAATGACAATGATTCTTTCAATGCATAAGCATAGTATATCTTTCCATTTATTTGTGTAGTCTTCAGTTTCCTCAGTGGCTTATAGTTTTTAGAGTACAGGTGGTCTTTCATCTCCTTTGATAAATTTATTCCTAGGTATTCTATTCTTTTAGATGGAATTGTTAATGGGATTGTTTCCTTCATTTCTCTTTCTGAAAGTTTGTTATTAGTTTATAGAAATGAAACAGATTTCTGTGTGTTAATTTTGTATCTTGCAACTTTACTGAATTCATTATTAGTTCTAACAGATTTTTACTGAAGTCTTTGGGGTTTTCTATATATAGTATCATGTCACCTGCAAATAATGATATTTTTACTACTCTCTTTCCAGTTTGGATACTTTTCATTCCTTTTTCTTGCTTAACTGCTGTAGCTAGGACTTCCAATACTATGTTGAATAAAGCATCAAGTGTTGTTTTTTTTGTTGTGTTCCTGATCTTAGAGGAAAAGTTTTCAGCTTTTAACCATTGAATATTATGTGAGCTGTAGGTTTGTCATATATTGCCTTTATTATGTTGAGGTATGTTCCCTCTATACCCACATTGTTGAGAGTTTTTATGTTAAAATGATAGTGAATTTTGTCAACATCAAAACCAAAATTTTTTGTAATTTTTATTTTATGTTGAAGTATGGTTGATTAACAATGTTGTAGTAGTTTCAGGTGTACCCAAAATGATTTTCTGCATCCACTGAGATTATCATATGATTTTTCCTTTTTTTTTGTTTATATGGTGTATCACATTGATTTACAAATTTCAAAACATTCTTGCATCCCTGGAATGAATTCCACTTAATCATGGTGTATAATCCTTCTAATGTAAAGTTGAATTCATTATGTAATATTTTGTAGAGGATTTTTACATCTATGTTCATCAGGGATTTGGGCAAGTAATTTGTGTGTGGATGTGGGTGCTCACATGCACACATGTGTGTTTGTGTGGTATCTTTGTCTGGTTTTGCTATCGGTAATGCTGGCCTCATAAAATGAGTTTGGATGTGATCCTTCCTCTTTAATTTTTTGGAGTAATTTGAGAAGGATAGGTATTAACTCTTCTTTAAATGTTTGGTAGAAATCACCTGTGAAGCCATCTGGATTTGGAGTTGTTTTTTGGGAGTTTTAAAAATTATTGTATCAATTTTGTTACTAGTAATCAGTCTATTCAGATTCTCTATTTCTTTATGATTCTGTCTTGAAAGGTTGTATGTTTCTAGAAATTTATCCATTTCTTCTAGGTTGTCTAATTTGTTGGCATATAATTGATCATAGTTTTCTCATATGATTCTTTGTATTTCTGTGATGTCAGTTGTATTTTCTTTAATTTATGATTTTATTTATTTGGGCCTTCTCTTTTTTTCTTGATCACTCTGGTTAAAGATTTGTCTATTTTGTTTATTTTTTCAAAAAAGCAGCTTTTAGTTCCATTGATCTTTTCTATTTTTAAAATCTCTATTTCATTTATTTCTGCTTGATCTTTATTATTTTCTTCCTTCTGCTGACTTTGGGCCTTGTTTGTTCTTATTTTTCTAATTCCTTTAGCTGGTAGGTTAGGATTTTTATTTGAGAATTTATTGCTTGTATCAGTATGAACTTCCCTCTTAGAACTCTTTTTTGCTTCATCCCATACATTTTGTACAGTTGTGTTTCCATTTTTATTTGTTTCAAGGTATTTTTAAAATTTCGTCTTTGATTTTTTCATTGGCCCATTGGTTCTTTTCTTTTTAAATTAATTTTTATTGGAGTATAGTTGCTTTAAAATGTTGAGTTAGTTTCTACTGTACAGAAAAATGAATCACCTATACATATACATATATCTGCTCTTTTTTGGATTTCCTTTCCATTTATGCCACCACTGTACATTAAGTAGAGTTCCCTGTTCTATACAGTATGTTCTCATTAGTTATCAATTCTATACATAATATCAATAGTGTATATGTGTCAATCCCAATCTGTCAATTCCTCCCACCCCCCTTTCCACCTCGGTATCCATATATTTGTTCTCTACGTCTGTGTCTCTATTTCTACTTTGCAAAGAGGATCATCTATACTATTTTTCTAGATTCCACATATATGCGTTAATATACAATATTTGTTTTTCTCTTTCTGAATTACTTCACACTGTATGACACTCTCTAGGTCCATCCACGTCTCTACAAATGACCAAATTTCATTCCTTTTTATGGCTGAGTAATATTCCATTGTATAGATGTACCACATCTTCATTATTGATTCCTCTGTTGATGGACATTTAGGTTGCTTCCATGTCCTGGCTATTGTGAATAGAGTTGCAGTGACCTTTGGCATGCATGTGTCTTTTTGAATTATGGTTTTCTCTGTGTATATGCCCAGTAGTGGGATTGCTGGGTCATATGGTAGTTCTATTTTTAGTTTTTTAGGGACCTCCATACTGTTTTCCATTGTGACTCTATCAATCTACATTCCCATCCATAGTGCATGAGGGTTCCCATTTCTCCACACCCTCTCCAACATTTATTGTTTGTAGATTTTTTGATAATGGCTGTTCTGACCAGTGGGAGGTGGCACCTCATTGTAGTTTTGATTTGCATTTCTCTAATAATGAGTGATGTTGAGCATATTTTCATGTGTTTTATGGCCATCTGCATGTTTTCTTTGGAGAAATGTCTATTTGCTCATCTGCCCATTTTTTGATAGGGTTGTATGTTTTTTGATATTGAGCTGCATGAGCCGCTGGTATATTTTGGAGATTAATCCTTTGTCAGTTGCTTCATTTGCAACTATTTTCTCCCATTCTGAGGCTTGTCTTTTCGTCTTATTTATGGTTTTCTTTGCTGTGCAAAAGCATTTAAGTTTAATTAGGTTCCATTTGTTTATTTTTTTAATTTTCATTACTCTAGGAAGTAGGTCAAAAAAGATCTTGCTGCAATTTATGTCATAAAGTGTTCTGCCAATGTTGTCCTCTAAGTTTAGTACTGTCTGGTCTTACATCTAGGTCTTTAATCCATTTTGTTTTCATTTTTGTGTATGGTGTTATGGAGTGTTCTAATTTCATTCTTTTACATGTAACTGTCCAGAGTTCCCAGCACCACTTGTTAAAGAGACTGTCTGTTCTCCACTGTATATTCTGGACTCCTTTGTCAAAGATTAGTAGGTGTGTGTATTTATCTCTGGGCTTTCTATCCTGTTACATTGATCTATATTTCTGTTTTTGTGCTAGCACCATACTGTCTTGATTACTGTAGCTTTGTAATATAGTCTGAAGGCATGTAGCCTGGTTCCTCCAGCTCCATTTTACATTCTCAAGATTGCTTTGTCTATTCGGGTTCCTTTGTGTTACCATACAAAATGTAATTTTTATTTGCTCTAGTTCTGTGAAAAATTCCATTGGTAATTTCATAGGGATTGCATTGAATCTGTAGACTGCTTTGGGTAGTATAGTCATTTTCACAGTATCGATTCTTCCAGTTCAAGAACATGGTATATCTCTCCATCTGTTTGTACTGTCTTTCATTTCTTTCATCAGTATCTTATAGTTTTCTGCATACAGGTCTTTTGCCTCCTGATGTGAGTTTATTCCTAGATATTTTATAATTTTTGTTGCAATGGTAAATGGGATTATTTCCTTAATTCCTCTTTCTAATCATTCATTCTTAGTGTATAGGAATGCAAGAGATTTCTGTGTATTAAGTTGTATCCTGTGAATTTAATAAATTCATTGATTAGCTCTAATAGTTTTCTGGTTGCATCTTTAGGATTCTCTATGTATAGTATCATGTCATCTGCAAACAGTGACAGTTTTACTTCTTTTTTTCCAATTTGGATTTCTTTTATTTCTTTTCCTTTTCTGATTGCCATGGATAGAACTTCCAAAACTATGTTGAATAATAGTCGTGAGAATGGACACCCTTGTCTTTTTCCTGATCTTAGAGGAAACGCTTTCAGTTTTTCACCTATAGGAATGATGTGTGCTATGGGCTTGTCATGTATGGCCTTTATTATGTTGAGGTAGGTTCCCTCTGGGCTCACTTTCTGGAGAGTTTTTATCATAAATGGGTGTTGAATTTTGTCAAAATCTTTTTCTCCATCTATTGAGGTGATCGTATGGTTTTCATTTGTCAGTTTGTTAATATGATGTATCACATTGATTGATTTGCATATATTGAAGAATCCTTGCATCCCTGGGATAAATCCCACTTGATCATGGTGTATGACCCTTATAATATGTTGTTGGATTTGTATTGGTAGTATTTTGTTAAGGATTTTTCCATCTATGTTCATCAGTGATATTGGCCTGTAATTTTCTCTTTTTGTTATATCCTTGTCTGGTTTTGGTATCAGGGTGATGGTGGACTCATAGAATGAATTGGGGGTGTTCTGCCCACTGCAGATTTTTCAAATAGTTTGAAAAGGATCTGTGTTAGCTCTTCTCTAAATGTTTGATAGAATTCTCCTATGAAGCCATCTGGTCCTGGACTTTTGTTTGTTTGAAGATTTTTAATCACAGTTTCAATTTCATTATTTGTGATTGGTCTCTTCATATTTTCTATTTCTTCCTGGCTCAGCCTTGGAAGGTTGTACTTTTCTAAGACTTTGTCCATTTCTTCCAGGTTGTCCATTTTACTGCTATATAATTGCTTGTAGTAGTCTCTTATGATCCTTTGCATTTCTGTGGTGTCAGTTGTAGCTTCTCCTTTTTCGTTTCTAATTTTATTGATTTGAGTCATCTCCATTTTTTTTCCTGATGAGTCTGTCTGGCTAAAGGTTTATCAGTTTCATTTATCATCTCAAAGAACCAGCTTTTAGTTTCATTGATCTTTGCTATTGTTTTCTTCATTTCTATTTCATTTGTTTCTGCTCTAATATTAATGATTTCTTTCCTTCTACTAACTTTGGGTTTTGTTTGTTCTTCTTTCTCTCATTGCTTTAGGTGTAAGGTTAGGTGGTTTATTTGAGATTTTTCTTGTTTCTTGAGGTAGGATTGTATTGCTATAAAATTCCCTATTAGAACTGCTTTTGCTGTATCCTGTATATTTTAGGTCATCATGTATTCATTGTCATTTGTCTCTATATATGTTTTCATTTCCTCTTTGGTTTCATCAGTGATCTCTTGGTTATTTCATAGCATATTGTTTAGCCACCATATGTTTGTATTTTTTACAGTTCTTTTTTCCTGTAAGTGATTTATAATCTCATAGCATTGTGGTAGGAAAAGATGATTGATTCAATTTCCATTTTCTTAAATTTACTGAGGCTTGATTTGTGACCCAGGATGTGATCTATCCTGCAGAATGTTCCGTGAGCACTTGAGGAGAAACAGCAGTATTCTGCTGTTTTTGGATGGAATGTCCTATAAATATCACTTAATTCCATCATGTTTAATGTAACATTTAAAGCTTGTATTTCCTTATTTATTTTCATTATGGATGATCTGTCCATTGGTGAAAGTGGGGTGTTAAAATCCCCTACTATTATTGTGTTATTGTCCATTTCCCCTTTTTGGTTGTTAGCATTTGCCTTATGTATTCAGGTGCTCCTATATTGGGTGCATGTTTATTTACAATTGTTATATCTTCTTCTTGGATTGATCACTTGATCATTATCTAGTGTCCTTCTTTGTCTCTTGTAATAATCTTTGTTTTAAAGTCTATTTTTTCTGATATGAGAATTGCTACTCCAGCTTTCTTTTGATTTCCATTTGCATGGAATATCTTTTTCCATCCCCTCACTCTCAGTCTGTATGTGTCCCTAGGTCTGAAGTGGGTTTCTTGTAGACAGCATATATATGGGTCTCGTTTTTGTATCCATTCATCCAGTCTGTGTCTTTTAGTTGGAGTATTTAATCCAATTACTTTTATGGTACTTATTGATATGTATGTTCCTATTGTCATTTTCTTAATTGTTGCTTTATTTTCGTAGATCTTTTTATTCTTTTGTGTTTCCCTCCTGGAGAAGTTCCTTTAGCTCTTGGACAGCTAAAAGAAGTTCCTTTAGCAGTTGTTGTAAAGCTGGTTTGATGGTGCTGAATTCTCTTAGCTTTTGCTTTTCTGTATATCTTGTGATTTCTCTGTCGAATCTGAATGAAATCCTTGCTGGGTAGGTTAATCTTGGTTGTAGGTTTTTCCCTTTCATCACTTTAAGTATATTATGTAACTTTCTTCTGCCCTGCAGAGGTTCTGCTGAAAAATGAGCTGATAACCTTATGGGGATTCCCTTGTATGTATGTCGTTTGTTGCTTTTCCCTTGCTGCTTTTAATGTTTTTTCTTTGTATTTAATTTTTGTTAGTTTGATTAATATGTGTCTCGGTATTTTTCTCCTTAAGTTTATCCTGTATGGGACTCTCTGTTCTTCCTAGACTTGATTATTTCCTTTCCCATGTTAGTGAAGTTTTCGAATATAATCTATTCAAATATTTTCTCAGATCCTTTGTTTTTCTCTTCTTCTTCTGGGACCCCAATAATTCGAATGTTGGTGCATTTAATGTTGTCCCAGAGGTCTCTGAGACTGTCCTCAATTCTTTTCATTTTTTTTCTTTTCATTTTTTTTCTTTGTTCTGTGGGAGTGATTTCCACCATTCTATCTTCTAGCACACTTATCCATTCTTCTACCTCAGTTTTTCTGCTATTGATTCCTTCTATTTTATTTTTCATTTCAGTTATTGTGCTGTTCACCACTGATTGTTTGTTCTTTAGTTCTTCTAGGTGTTTGTTAAACATTTCTTGTATCTTCTCAATCCATACCTCCATTCTATTTCTGAGATCTTGGATCATCTTTCCTATCATTGCCCTGAATTCTTTTTCAGGTAGATTGCCTGTTTCTTCTTTATTTATTTGGTCTTGTGGGATTTCACCTTGCCCCTTCATTTGCAACATATTTCTCTGTCATCTCATTTTGTCTAAGCTACTGTGTTTATTGTCTCCTTTCATCAGGCTGCAGGGTCATAGCTCTTCTTGTTTCTGGTGTCTGCCCCTTGGTGGGTGAGGTTGGTCCAAGGGCTTGTTTAGGCTTCTTGGTGGGAGGGATTGTTACCTGTGCTCTGGTGGGTGGTGCTGAGTCTTTTCCCTCTGAAGACCAGGGCCACGTCAGGTGGAGTGTTTTGGGGTGTCTGTGAGCTTAATACCACTTCATGCAGCCTGTCTGCTGATGCGTGGGGCTGTGTTCCTGTCTTGCTGGTTGTTTGGCATTAGATGTCCAACACTGGATCCTGCAAGCAGCTGTGTGGGGACAGGTCTTGGTGATGATATGGATACCTCTGGGAGCATGCGCACTGATTAATATTCCCTGTGCCCATGAATTCTTTGGTGGTCCAGTGTCCTGGATTCAGTGCTCCCACCCCAGAGGCCCAGGCCTGATCCCAGGCTATAGAAACAAGATCCCATAAGCTGCACAGTGTGGCCAGAGAAAAAAGAAAAAAAAGAAAATTTAAAAAAATGAAAACAAACAGACAAATAAAACCCAAGACAAATAGCAAAAACAGAGAGGACCTTCAAGATGGTGGAGGGTTAAGATGTGGAGATCACCTTCCTCTCCACAAATACATCAAAAATACATCTACATGTGGAACAACTCCTACAGAACACCTACTGAAAGCTGGCAGAAGATCTTAGACTTCCAAAAAGCCAGGAAAATCCCCATGTACCTTGGCATGGCAAAAGAAAAAAGAAAAAAACAGAGAAAAAAGAATAGGGACGGGACCTGAACATCTGGGAAGGAGCTGTGAAAGAGGAAGAGTTTCCACACACTAGGGGGCCCCTTCAGTGGTGGGGATGGAGAGTGGCCGGGGGGAAGCTTTGGAGCCATGGAGGAGAGTACAGCAACAGGGGTGCAGAGGGCAAAGCAGAGAGATTCCCTCACAGAGGATCGGTGCTAACTAGCCCTCACGAACCTGAGATGCTTATCTGCTGACCAACTGTCGCAGGTGGGGTTTGGGACCTGAGGTTCGAGTTTTGCAGGTCAAACCCCAGGGAGAGGACTAGGTTTAGCTGCATGAAGATGGCCTGAAGGGGACTAGTGTGCCACAGCTAGCCAGGAGGGAGTCCAGGAAAAAGTCTGGACCTGCTGGAGGGGCAAGAGACCATTGTTTAGGGGTGAGCGAGGAGAGGGCATTCCCACTCTGTGTGCCCACAGAAGGCAGAGTACCACCTAAAAGAGCTCCAGAGATGGGTGCAAGCCGTGGCTAACATCTTGGACTGCAGAGATGGGCATGGATGGCTAACACCACCACCGCTGCCACCAAGAATCCTGTGTGAAAGCACAGGTCACTACCCACACCACCCCGGTAACCTGTGCAGCATGCCACTGCGAGGGTCCCGTGATCCAGGGACAACTTCCCCTGGGAGAACACACTGAGTGCCTCAGGCTGTGATGATGTTATGCTGGCTTCTACCACCATAGGTTCTCCCTGCATTCCAATTATAACTACCGTACCCCTCCCTCAACACAGCCTGAGTGAGCAATAGAGCCCTAATCAGCTGCTGCTTTAACCCCTCCAGTCTGGGAGGGGAATAGATGCCTGAGGGCAGCCTAAACGCAGAGGCAGAGCCAAAACCAAAGCTGAACCCCAGGAGCTGTGCGAACAAAGATAAGAAAGGGGAATTACTCCGTGCAGCCTGAGGGCAAGCAGATTAAATCCCCACAATCAACGTGAAAAACGCTGCATTTGAACAATACCTGAATAGACAAAGAATGTTCCCAAAATTGAGGTGGTTGACTTTGGGAGCAACTTTAGCCTTTGGGTTTGCTTTCTGCATCTGATTGGTTTCTGGTTTTACATTTATCACAGTTTAGATTTTAGTGCTTGTTATCATTTGTGGATTTGTTTATTGGTTTGGTTGCTCTCTTCCTTTTTTTTTAATTTTACTTTTTTAATTTATTATCTTTTAAATGTATTTTTATTTTTTTACCTTTTTTCTCTTTTTGTGAATGTGTATGTGTATGTCTCTTTGTGTGATCTTCTCTGTTTAGGTTTGCTTTTACCATTTATCCTAGGTTTCTGTCTGTTAGTTTTTTTTTTTTAGTTGTTTGTTTTTTTTCTCTTTATAAGTGTGTGTGTGTTTCTTTATTTTTTATCGTTATTGGAGTATAATTGCTTAACAATGGTGTGTTAGTTTCTGCTTTATAACAAAGTGAATTAGCTATACATAAACATATATCCCCATATCTCCTCCCTCTTGCATCTCCGACCCACCCTCCCTACCCCATCCCTCTAGGTGGTCACAAAGCACTGAGCTGCTCTCCTTGTGCTATGCAGCTGCTTCCCACTAGCTATCTATTTTACATTTGGTAGTATATATAAGTCCATAAGTCCACTCTCTCACTTCGTCCCACTTCCCCCTCCCCGTGTAATCAAGTTCATTCTCTACGTCTGCATCTTTATTCCTGTCCTGCCCCTAGGTTCTTCATAACCACCTGTTTTTTGTTTTTTTTTTTTTAGATTCCATATATATGTGTTAGCATACAGTATTTGTTTTTCTGTTTCTGACTTACTTCACTGTTTATGACACACTCTAGGTCCATACGCCACACTACAAATAACTCAATTTCGTTTCTTTTTATGGCTGAGAAATATTCCATTGTATATATGTGCCACATCTTGTTTTTCCATTCATCTGTAAATGGACACTTAGTTTGCTTCCATATCCTGGTTATTGTAAATAGAGCTGCAATGAACACTGTCGTACATGATTCTTTTTGAATTATGGTTTTCTTGGTGTATATGCTCAGTAGTTGAATTGCTGGGTCGTATGGTAGTTCTAGTCTTAGTTTTTTAAGGAACCTCCCCACTGTTCTCCATAGTGGCTGTATCAATTTACATTCCCACCAACAGTGCAAAAGAGTTCCCTTTTCTCCACACCCTCTCCAGCATTTATTGTTTGTAGATTTATTGATGATAGCCATTCTGACTAGTGTGAGGTGATACCTCATTATAATTTTGATTTGCTTTTCTTTAATGATTAGTGATGTTGAGCATCCTTTCATGTGTTTGTTGGCAATCTGTATGTCTTCTTTGGAGAAATGTCTATTTAGGTCTTCTGCCCATTTTTGGATTCGGTTTTTTGGGTTTTTGATACTGAGCTGCATGAGCTGCTTGTAAATTTTGGAGATTAATCCATTGTCAGTTGCTTCATTTGCAAATAGTTTCTCCTATTCTGTGGGCTGTCCTTTCATCTTCTTTATGGTTTCCTTTGCTGTGCAGAAGCTTTTAAGTTTCATTAGGTCCAATTTGTTTCTTTTTGTTTTTATTTCCATTTCTCTAGGAGGTGGATCAAAAAGGATTTTGCTGTGATTTGTGTCATAGAGTATTCTGCCTATGTTTTCCTCTAAGAGTTTTATAGTTTCTGGCCTTACATTTATGTCTTTAATGCATTTTGAGTTTATTTTCCTGTATGGTGTTAGGGAGTGTACTATTTTCATTCTTTTACATGTAGCTATCCAGTTGTCCAAGCACAACTTATTGAAGAGGCTGTCTTTTCTCCATTGTATATTCTTCCCTCTTTTATCAAAGATAAGCGACCATATGTACATGGGTTTATCTCTGGGATTTCTATTCTGTTCCATTGCTCTATACATCTGCTTTTGTGTCAGAACCATACTGTATTGATTATTGTAGATTCGTAGTATAGTCTGAAGTCCGGGAGCCTGATTCCTCCAGCTCCATTTTTCTTTCTCAAGATTGCTTTGGCTATTCTGTGTCTTCTGTGTTTCCATAGAAATTGTGAAAATTTTTCTTCTACTTTTGTGAAAACTGTCATTGGTAGTTTGATACGGATTGCATTGAATCTGTAGAGTGTTTTGGGTAGTATGGTTATTTTCACAATGTTGATTCTTCCAATGCAAGAACATGGTATATCTCTCTATCTGTTTGTATCATCTTTAATTTCATTCATCAGTGTCTTATAGTTTTCTGTATACAGATCTGTTGTCTTCTTAGGTAGGTTTATTCCTAGAAATTTTTTTCTTTTTCTTGAGATGGTAAATGGGAGTGTTTCCTTAATTTCTCTTACAGATTTTCATCATTAGTGTATAGGAATGCAAGAGATTTCTGTGTATTAATTTTGTATCCTGATACTTTACCAAATTCATTGATTAGCTCTACTGGTTTTCTGGTAGCATCTTTAGGACTCTCTCTATATAGTATCATGTCATCTGCAAACAGTGACAGCTTTACTTCTTTTCCAATTTGGATTCCTTTTATTTCTTTGTCTTCTCTGATTGCTGTGGCTAAAACTTCCAAAACTATGTTGAATTTGTATCACGTATGCTTACGGACCACAACGCTATGAGACTAGATATTAACTTCAGGAAAAAACTGTAAAAATTACAAACACATGGAGGCTAAAAATACACTACTAAATAACCAAGAGATCATTGAAGAAATCAAAGAGGAAATCAACACGTACCTAGAAACAAATGACAATGAAAACACGATGACCCAAAACCTGTGGGTTGTAGCAAAACAGTTCTATAGGGAAGTTTATAGCAATAAAATCTCAGCTCAAGAAACAAGAAAAATCTCAAACAGCCTAACCTTACACCTAAAGCAATTAGAGAAAGAAGAACAAAAATAAAAAAACAAAGTTTGCAGAAGGAAAGAAATCATAAAGATCAGATCAGAAATAAAAAGAAATGAAGGGAAGAATAGCAAAAATCACTAAAAGTAAAGCTGATTCTTTAAGAAACAAGAATTCATAAACCTATAGCCAGACTCATCACACACATAAAAGAAGACTCAAATGAATAGAATTAGAAATGAAAATGAAGGAACAACTCACACTGCAGAAATACAAAGGATCATGTGATTACTACAAGCAACTATATGCCAAAAAAATGAAAAACCTGGAAGAAATGGAAAAATTCTTAGAAAAGTAATACCTTCCAAGTCTAAACCAGGAAAAATAGAAAATATGAACACACCAATCACAAGCACTGAAATTGAAACTGTGAGTAAAAATCTTCCAACAAACAAAAGCCCAGGACCAGATGGCTTCACAGGTGAATTCTATCGAATATTTAGAGAAGAGCTAACACATATCCTTCTCAAACTCTTGTAAAATATAGCAGAGGGAGGAACCCTCCTAAACTCATTGTATGAGGACACCATCACCCTGATACCAAAACCAGACAAAGATGTCACAAAAAAAAGAAAACTATAGGCCAATATCACTGATGAACATAGATTCAGAAATCCTCAACAAAATACTAGCAAACAGAATCCAACAGCACATTAAAAGGATCGCTTAGCAGGATCAAGTGATTTTTATCCCAGGAATGCAAGGATTCTTCAATATAAGCAAATCAATCATTGTGATTCAGCATATTAACAAATTGAAAGATAAATCCATGTGATAATCTCAATAAATGTAGAAATAGCTTTCAACAATATTCAACACGCACTTATGATAAAAACTCTCCAGAATGTGGGCATAGAGGGAACCTCCTCAACATAATAAAGGCTATATATGACAGACCCACAGCCAGCATCGTTCTCAATGGTGGCAAACTGAAACCATTTCCCCCAAGATCAGGAGCAAGACAAGGTTGCCCACACTCACTGCTATTATTCACCATAATTTTTGAAGTTTTAGGCACCACCATCAGAGAAGAAAAAGGAATAAAAGGAATCCAAATCGTAAAAGAAGAAGTAAAACTGTCACGGTTTGCAGATGACATGATACTATACATAGAGAATATTAAGGATGCTACCAGAAAACTACTAGAGCTAATCAATGAATTTGGTAAAGTAGCAGGATATGAAATTAATGCACAGAAGTTTCTTGCATTCCTATACAGTAACGACAAAAAATCTGAAAGAGAAATTAAGGAAACACTCCAAATTACCACTGCAACAAAAAGAATAAAATACCTAGGAATAAACCTACCTAAAGAGACAAATGACGTATATGAAGAAAACTGTAAGAAACTGAATAAAGAAATTAAAGATGATACAAACAGATGGAGAGATATACCATATTCTTGCACTGGAAGAATCAACATTGTGAAAATGACTGTACTACCTAAAGCAATCTACAGATTCAATGCAATCCCTATCAAACTACGAATGACATTTTTCACAGAACTAGGACCCAAAATTTTACAGTTTGTATGGTAATACAAAAGACCCCGAATAGTCAAAGCAATCTTGAGAAAGAAAAATGGAGCTGGAGGAACCAGGCTCCCTGACTTCAGACTATACTACAAAGCTACGGTAATCAAGACAGTATGGTACTGGCACAAAAAATAGAAATATAGATAAATGGAACAGGATAGAAAGCCCAGAGATAAACCCTCACACATATGGTCACCTTATCTTTGATAAAGGAGGCAAAAATATACAATGTAAAAAAGACAGCCTCTTCATTAATTGGCCCTGGGAAAACTGGAGAACTACATGTAAAAGAATGAAATTAGAACACTTCCTAACACCATACACAGAAATAAACTCAAAATGGATTAAAGACCTAAATGTAAGGCCAGACACTATCAAACTCTTAGAGGAAAACATAGGCAGAACACTCTATGACATAAGTCACAGCAAGAGATTCTTTGACCCACCCTACCTCCTAGAGAAATGGAAATAGAAACAAAAATAAACAAATTGGACCTAATGAAACTTAAAAGCTTTTGCACAGCAAAGGAAACCATGAACAAGACAAAAAGACAACCCTTAGAATGGGAGAAAATAGTTGCAAATGAAGCAACTGACAAAGGGTTAATCTCTAAAATATACAAGCAGCTCATGCCATTCAATATCAATAAAACATCCCCATCCAAAATGGGCAGAAGACCTTAATAGACATTTCTCCAAAGAAGATATACAGATTACCAACAAACACATGAAAGAATGCTCAACAACACTAATCATTAGAGAAATACAAATCAAAACTACAATGAGGTATCACCTCACACCAGTCAGAATCGCCATCATCAAAAAATCCACAAACATTAAATGCTGGAGAGGGTGTGGAGAAAAGGGAACCCTCTTGCACTGTTGGTGGGAATGTAAATTGATACAGCCACTATGCAGAACAGTATGGAGGTTCCTTAAAAAACTAAAAATAGAACTACCGTATGACCCAGCAATCCCACTACTGGGCATATACCATGAGAAAACCATAATTCAAAAAGAGTCATATACCACAATGTTCATTGCAGCTCTGTTTACAATAGCCAGGACATGAAAGCAACCTAAGTGTCCATTGACAGATGAATGGATAAAGAAGATGTGGCACATATATACAATGGAATATTACTCAGCCATAAAAGGAAACGAAATTGAGTTTTTTGTAGTGAGGTGGATGGACCTAGAGTCTGTCATACAGAGTCAGAAAGAGAAAACCAAATACCATATGCTAACACATATATATGGATTTAGAAGAAAATGATTCTGATGAACCTAGGGGCAGGACAGGAATAAAGACGCAGACATAGAGAATGGACTTGAGGACACGGAGTGGGAAGGGTAAGCTGGGACGAAGTGAGAGGGTAGCACTGACATATATATGCTACCAAATGTAAAATTGATAGCTATTGGGAAGCCACCACATAGCACAGGGAGATCCGCTCTGTGATTGTGACCACCTAGAGTGGTGGGTTAGGGAGTGTCAGAGGGAGACGCAAGAGGGAGGGGATATGGGGATATATGTATGCATATAGCTGATACCCTTTGTTATACAGTAGAAACTAATACAACATTTTAAGGCAATTATACTCCAATAAAGATGTTAAAAAAAATAGCAAAAACTACCACGAACCTACAGCAGAGCAACAACAATACAACACACACACACAGATAAAGAAAAAAAGAAAAAAAACCCCAATAGAACAAAGAAACAAAAGAACTTAAAAATGAGAACAGTCAGTAAGGACTAGACTAACTTAAACAAAAAATTAAAAATAAAACAAAAATATAGAGCAAACAAATAATGCAAAAAAGCATAAAATATACACATAAAACAATCAAAAAAATAAAAAATAAATAAAAAGAAAACAAAGAACAAGAAAAAACTCTAACACAACAAAAAAGTAAATTAGAAATAGAAAAATAAATATATATCTTTAAAAATTTTTAATTAAAATTAAAAATAAAAGAAAAATAATAAATGCAACACCACCAACAACTGAACAAAATGAAACAAACAAAAAAGTATAATAGTAATAAGCATATTTTCCTTGGCCCTCCTCTGTCAGTGTCCTTGCTCCCACAGTGAGCCAGAGCCAATCTCCACCTCCCCTGGAGGCCCTCCAGTACCTATAGGTGGGTCTCTGGACCTGCTGTGGGCACTGTGGGGCCAGCTCACACTCTGACCTGGCCCGACTCCCACATTTACTTGCCCTCATAGTCCACTCCTAGGAAGGCTAGACCAGTCTCTGTTGTGGGACCACTTGTCCATTCAGGTATTCTACAGACGCAGGATTTACCAAGCTGATCTCGGGGATTTAATCTGTGGCTTGTGCAGCTGCACAGAAAGATTTGTTTGTGTTCCTTAGTTGCACTGCCCCTGGAGGTTCCAGCAGTTATTTGCCCATTTGGCAGAAGTTCTAGTGTTAGTAAATGGATTTTCCTTACTGTGCAGTCTAGGTGCTCTTTATTTTATTTTTATTTTTTTAATTTTTATTTTATGTTGGAGTATAGTTGATTAACAATGTTGCATTAGTTTCAGGTATACAGCAAAGTGATTGAGTTATACATAAACATGTATCTATTCTTTTTCGAATTATTTTCCCATTTAAGTTATTACAGAATATTGAGCAGAGTTCCCTGTGCTACACAGTAGGTCCTTGTTGGTTGTCTATTTTAAATATAGCATTGTGTACATGTCAATCCCAAACTCCCAATCTATCCCTCTCCCCAACGCTTCCCCCCAGCAACCATAAGTTTGTTTTCTAAGTCTGTGAGTCTGCTCTTTAACCTGCTGGGTTTTATGTTTTTCCTGTTTCCCAAGGTAGGTGAGTCTGTGCCTATGCCCCTCAGCAATATCTATCCCTAATGCAAATTGCTACTACAGAGGTGTGTTTCCCACATATACCATGTCTCCATCTTTACTACCCATTTCTATCTGGTCCTTTTATGTGCAATGGCTGTTCCATCAGCCCTCAAGAATTGCTCTCTATATAGGTGTAGATTTGGTGTGTCTATGGTAGGAGGTGAGCTAAGGGTCTTCCTGTGTCACTATCTTGGACGCCTCTCCTCCCAAGATGTATAATTTAATACATATTTTTTTGACACAGCTGTGTTGCCTAGATATGCTCCAGCATGAATGAGTTCTGCTTGCCATAACTGTTTTCTCCTCTGAAACCTTCCTAGCCAGGAAGACTCTTAGAGATGGTTTAGTCCTACTCTTCTCCACCCTCCATTTTATGGATAGGTCACCATAGGCCTAGAGAGGAATAGACTCATGCCTAGTACCAGCAAGTCACCCTAGAGCCAGGCCAGGCATTCAGTTTAAGAGGGCTCTGATTGAAGGTTCTCTGAATACCTGAAGAATTTAGTTTGTCCTTTTTCTACTTGGCTGAAAACTTCTCAAAGAAGGAAGCTGACCTTTTATTCTTCTTCTGCCTGCCTCTACAGCTCTGGGTGAACCAGGAGGATGGGGTGGAGGAAGGGCCCAGTGACGTTCAGAATGGGCACCTGGACCCCAACTCAGACTGCCTTTGTCTGGGCCGGCCACTCCAAAACCGGGACCAGATGCGAGCCAACGTCATCAATGAGATCATGAGCACCGAGCGTCATTATATCAAGCACCTAAAGGACATTTGTGAGGTAGGCCCAGCTATGATGGTGCATGTGAGGGCACTCAGGGCGGGGTAGAGGGCACTTCCATGAAGAAATGACAACCTTCCTGGGCCGTACCTGTGAAAATCCCAAGATATTAGGAAACACAGCTTGACTGACCTCCTAGATTCTGTTCAGTGGGTGAGACTCCTCCCTTGGGGTTTCTCAGTCTCTCTGTTTATTTCTCCCCTTTTTGCTATCTACCTGTCTGTCTAACTTTCATATTCATATTCCCTCTCTCTCTCTCTCTCTCTCTCTCTCTCTCTCTGCCTCCCTTTGTCCCCTCCCCTCTGCTGGAATCTCTATGCCTATCCTCTTGTCTTCTGATCCAGTTGTTGCCACCCCATGTAAGGGCCTGACTTTATTACGGCAAAACACATTTCCTGCCAAGCTAGTGGTTTACAAACTTGAATGTGCACCAAAGTCCCTGGGATAGCTTACTAAACATGCAGATTCCAGCCCTCTTTGACCCCACCCCCCACGCAAAGTTGTGAATTCTCAGCCTGGGATAAAACACGGAAATCTCTATGTTTTGCAAGTATCCCTGGTAATACTTGTCTTCCACTATGCCACTCTGCCCTCCAGGGACTGTGGCTCCACATTGTCTAACTCCATCCCTTCCATCTTTCTGACCTGAGTGAGGATGAGACCCTTTTTCTTCTCACACTGCCTTGAGTCCAGCAGAGACAAGTTGGCATTTTCAAAGGACCTTTTACTAAACAGTATGAGAAAACCAATGAGAGATAGAGAAAAGAATGTTTTTAGGATTTCTCTCCCTCTCTCTCTCTCTCTCTCTCTCTCTCTCTCTCTCTCTCTCTCTCTCTCACACACACACACACACACACACACACACACACACACACACACACACACTCTCTATAGCGTTATGCTTGACCCAGTGAAAAAAACTCTACCTTGAATATTTTTATCCCCTTTCTTCCAGATGAGAGATCAGGTCCTACTTTCTGTCCTCCAGCCCTACTGATTAGGTCCAGGGCCCACTCTGTAATCAATGGTATAACTCTGACATTTTTCAAAGTTCTTGTTTCTTTAGAGCAGTGCTGCCTAATAGGACTTCCTGCAGTGATGAAAATGTTCTGTATCTGCAGTCTCCATTACAGTAGCCACTGGGCAGATATCTGTGGCTGTTGAGCACTTGAGATGTGGCTAGTATGACTGAGAAATGGAATTTTAAATTTTATTTCATTTTAATTTAAATAGCCACACGTGACTAATAGCAACCACATCGGACAGTGCAGCTCTGAAAAGATCAAGACCAAGGACTTTGGGCCTTAACTTTCTTCACCTAAATTCATTTTTTCACCCCTTCCAGGAAGGTTAAAGGTTATCTCCCCCTTCCCCAAGGCAGTAAGTTAGGGTAGAAAGAACAAGGGCTCTGTGGACATGGAGTGCTGGCTTTCACATCTTAGTCACTAATTAACCCTGTGGCCTTGAAGGTGCCTCTTAACTCCTCTAACCTTTGATTTTATGATTTGTCCAGTAGGCTTCATTTTACCAACCTCTTAACTTTATTGAGGAAATGAAGTAAATCTAATATTGTATTTGGGAAAAGGTAGTTTTCCTTTCCTTCCTTCCCATTTCATCTATTCACCTATCCATCATTGTCTCTCTTTTATCTTTTTCTCTTCCTCCTACCTCCATACAAATAGTTGATATATTTTTTAGTTACCCTCTCGAATGTGTTACGTGGCATTGGGCATCAAACCACTGATATGTCATTCATTCCGCAAACATTTAGTGGAGTTCTGCTCCGTGCTGGGCCTTGGACATAACTCCTACCCTCAAACTATTCTGCCCTAGACCAACAGCATCTGAATCACCTGGGAGCTGGTTAGAAATGCAGAATCTTTAATTCCACTCCAGACCTGAGTTCAAATCTACATTTTAACAAGGTTCACATTTGACTTACAATACATATTAAAGTTTGAGGAGCACTGCTGTAAAATGATAGCTATCTTACACTATTTATAATAGCAGGACATGGAAGCAACCTAAATGTCCATCAACAGAGGAATGGATAAAGAAGATGTGGTACATATATAAATGTAATATTACTCAGCCATAAAAAAGAAATAATGCCATTCACAGCAACATGGATGGACCTAGAGATTGTCATACTGAGTGAAGTAAGTCAGACAGAGAAAGACAAACATCATATGATATCACTTGTATGTGGAATCTTAAAAAAAGGCCACAAATGAACTTATCTACAAAACAGAAATAGAGTTACAGGTGTACAAAATACATTTATGGTTACTGCAGGGTAAGGCAGGGGATGGATAAATTGGAAGATTGGGATTGACACATACACACTGCTAATAGAATAGATAACTAATAAGGACCTACTGTATAGCACAGGGAACTCTACTCAGTACTCTGTAATGGCCTATATGGGAAAAGAAGCTGAAAAAGAGTGGATATATGTATATGTATAACAGATTCACTTTGCTGTACACCTGAAACTAACACAACATTGTAAATCAACTATACCCCAATAAAATTTTTTTTAAAATGATAGCTATCTTATAATGTCATAGGGTCTATAATACAAGTTAGTACAGTCTGTTCTTTACCCAGCAGCCAAGGGATGATGTCAATACCTAAGTCGTTCATATCACTCCTCTGCTTAAAACTTTCCAATGGCTCACATTTCCTTCCTGAGTAAAAGCCAAAGTTCTCATTATTACTTACAAAACCCTGTGTGATCAACCCCTCCTTACCTCTGTGACTTCATCTCTTGCTCTTTTCCCACATGCTCTCACTACTTTAGCCACAATGGCCTAATTGCTGTTCGTTTAAAAGGCCTGACACACTCCCCCCTCATAGCCTTTCCCCTGGCTTTCCCTTCTGCCTAAAGCACTCTTCCCTCAGATGTCTGTGTGGCTCCGTTTCTCACCTCCTTCAAAGCTTCACTCAAATATCATCTCCTTGAGACCTTCCCTGACTACTCTATTTAAAATTGTAACCATGTACTATCTTGTTTTATTTTTCTCCATTGCACTTACTGCTTTCTGACTTATTATATATTTTGCTTTTATGTTTTGTTTATTGCCCTTCTCCCCTACTAGAAAGTAAATTCCATGAGGGAAAGAGTTTTTTATTGATTTACTGATACATCCTCAACATCTAGCACAGTGCTTGGCAGATGGTAGATGCTCAATAAGTACTTTTGAAAGTTGGAATTAAATATAAGTGCTCACGTGCATGTACTATTTTGGCAAAGTACATTCACATCTTATGCCATTTGATTTTCAGACAGGAAATAAGTTGTTATTGTTATTCCTATTTTCTAGATCAACAGACTGAGTCTCTAAGAGGCAAAATTACTTTCCCAGAGTTCCCAGGCACTGGCCAGTGGGAGTCTTAGTCTTAGAAGGATTTTGTTCCCAACTCCCAAACATCTTGGCCTCTTCCTACAGGGCA
The DNA here is from genome assembly GCF_965194805.1 of Balaenoptera borealis. Taxonomy (NCBI): domain Eukaryota; kingdom Metazoa; phylum Chordata; class Mammalia; order Artiodactyla; family Balaenopteridae; genus Balaenoptera; species Balaenoptera borealis. The sequence goes on along the minus strand of NC_138881.1, from coordinate 51,259,438 downwards.
TGGGCTCAGAACAGCAATGCAAGTATTTATCTTTCCAAAAGAGGGAGTGCTATGACCCTGCTTTGAGGAATTGCCTAATCCAGCCAACCTAAGCAAAGCTTTTGTTGGTGATCTGCGAGTTCCATATCTCTTTATTATTCTTGATGCTGAAGCTAAGGGTTTAAATGGGAATGGGAAGTATCTCTTTGTCCCATCCTTCAACCACAGATGTCAAAGGAACGTTTAGCTAGAGCAAAAGAAGAGTAGAGAAAGCTGTGTCTAGATGGTCCAGAAAACAGTATTTTAGCTCAGGGTTGTGTCACCTAAACCAAAAGCTATGAGGAACAATATGATTTATAAGAAGAATATCAAAACCAGAATTGGGAGTCCCAGGTTCAGGTCCCACCTTAGTCACAAACTGACTGAGGAACATCAGGTGAATCTTTTCCATCCTGGACCTTGTTCCCCAACTCTAAAATTAGCAGGTTGGTAGAGTTGCTCTTTAAGTGTCGTCTGGCTCTTACTTTCTCTGATTCTGTGAGATCTAGGTATGCTCTCACTAGAGAACGCTGTGGTAGTGATCCATGTTACTTCTGCATGTTTTGCCATTTCCTCCTTGATACCCATGGAGGCATGTCTTACTCAGGCATGAATGTGTTAACAAGGCATAATCTACTCTTTCTGTAGGTTAAGGGAGATCACTTAATACTGCATTCAGTATAGAAAAAAGTCACTATCTATTAGAAAATATTTATTTATTTCTTTATTCATTCATTCATTCATTCATTTATTAATTACTCCTGGGAGCAGAAAGTGCCTCACAAACGTTTAAGTTACAATACCTTCATTTTACAAATGAGGGAGTAGGAAATAGAGTTATTTTTATCAAAGTTATTCAGTGAAGCCAGTAAAAGAAAATATATTTTTTAATGAGTTCTCTGAAAAGATGACATTCTTCTTTCTAAATCCAGACGGTGGGATAAAAGAGTATTGGCTTAGTTCTAGGTCACCTTGACCAGTGTGGTGGTATTACCTCTTGTAATCTTAGAAATCATATTATGATCAGGGAGACTAGACACAGGGCAAGCAAAGCTAAATATGCCTTATAAAGTTGCCTCATCTGCCTCTCTGAGGAAGATCATCTCAGTCATCTGATGTCTGTGAAATAAATTCTGTCCTCAAATGCCTCCAGAAAAGCTGGAACTAGCTTTCCTCAGTCATTCATATTAGTGTCTTATACCCTTCACCATCAAGAAATTCTTCCTAGGTCTAATAGAGTTTATCATGCTATAGCTTCAAGACATTTGCATTTGATATGTTTAAGCCTGGAGTTTTCAAACTTACTGTTTTTTTCTTTCTGTTAATTGCCTATCCTGATGATTTCCAATGGTCTTTACATCTTGGTGTATACATAGAAAATAATACATTGTATAAAACAGTAATATTTGTATACCATACTAAAGTAAAAGGATGAGGCAGCTCATTGGCCTGAAGTGACCAGCCCAGGGATTTCTGGCTGCTCTAGGCCCTACCTATCCATCCACCTGGACATTCAAGACCCTGTTCCCATCCTTTGCCCATTTTCCCATAGTTTCTCATATTGTTCTTGCTGATTTATAGGAGTTCCTTGTATATTCCAGATATTAATCCCTTGTCAGTTTTCCAAGTTGCAAATAGTCTTCTTCCTGTCATCCTCTTATTTTTTAATGGTTTTGTTTAATTTGAAAAAAAGACATCCTGGACAAAAGAAGAAAAGAAAACTAACAATTTAAGCATTCTGCTTCTAACTTACCTTTTGTCATCATTACCATGAGAAGAGCTAGTCATTTTGCAGTTATTCAACATATATCTATTGAGCAGCAACTATATGCCAGGTACTATGTTAAACTCTAGAGATACAGCTGTGAACAGGACAACCATGGTCACCATTCCCTAATTTTATTAAAATTATTTTCAAAACGTTTATCAGGTCTCCTGTCAGGTCTTAGGCTTCCAGGCAAAACAGTACATGATATCTGTAGAGAGTCAGAGCTGAATGGGGCCCTGGAAATCTTTTCTGATATAAGCATTTTAGAGATGGAGACACTGAGTTCCAGACTTGCAAGGGCCTTTCCCTAAAGGGTTTTTCAAACCCTAGGTGATCCAGAGGTTCTTTGATCCATCTTATTTCCCTGCGGTCTTTGGAATCTTCCCTGGAGGTCATGGGGTCAATTTGTATCCCATATCAAGGCACTAATTCTATTGGTTTGGGCAAAAGGTTCATTCGTTTTATCCATAAGATGGCTCTAGTAGCACTTAGTTGTCTTTAACATCATTTGAAACAATTTTGTTAGATTGTATGTGACAACTGTCATATCAGTGTGCATTTTAAAAAAGACATCAAAATTGGTGAATTTTTGTGTGGCCATTTTAATATTGAAGATGGGGAAAAAAAAAGCAACATTTTCGGCATATTATGCTTTATTATTCCAAGAAAGGTAAAAACGCAACTGAAACACACAAAAAAAGATTTTTGCAGTGTATGGAAAAGGTGCTGTGACTGATCGAACGTGTCAAAAATGGTTTGCGAAATTTTGTGCTAGAGATTTCTTGCTGGATGATGCTCAATGGTCAGGTGGACCAGTTGAAGTTAATAGCGATCAAATCGAGACATTAATTGAGAATAATCAACGTTATACCATGTGGGAGATAACCGACATACTCAAAATATACAAATCAAGCACTGAAAATCATTTGCACTAGCTTGGTTATGTTAATCGCTTTGATGTTTGGGTTCCACATAAGTTAAGTGAAAAAAACCTTCTTGACCATATTTCTGCTTGTGATTCTCTACTTAAACATAATGAAAACGTTCCATTTTTAAAACAAATTGTGACAGGCAATGAAAAGTGGATACTGTACAATAATGTGGAATGGAAGAGATCGTGGGGCAAGTGAAATGAACCACCACCAAGCACACCAAAGGCTGGTCTTCATCCAAAGAAGGTGATGTTGTGTATATGGTGGAATTAAAAGGGAGTCCTCTATTATGAGCTCCTTCCAGAAAGCCAAACGATTAATTCCAACAAGTACTGCTCCTAGTTAGACCAACTGAAAGCAGCACTCGACAAAAAGCGTCCAGAATTAGTCAACAGAAAACGCATAATCTTCTATCAGGATAATGCAAGACCTCTTGTTTCTTTGATGACCAGGCAAAACCTGTTACAGCTTGGCTGGGAAGTTGATTCATCTGCCAAATTCACCAGACATTACACCTTTGGATTTCCATTTGTTTTGGTCTTTACAAAATTCTCTTAATGGAAAAAATTTCAATTCCCTGAAAGACTGTAAGAGGCACCTGGAACAGTTCTTTGCTCAAAAAGATAAAAAGATTTGGGAAGATAGAATTATGAAGTTGCCTGAAAAATGGCAGGTGGTAGTGGAACAAAAGGGTGAATACATTGTTCAATAAAGTTCTTGGGGAAAATGAAAAATGTGTCTTTTATTTTTACCTAAAAACCGAAGGCACATTTTGGCCAATCCAATAGCTCAATGCATTAGATCTAGACTTAAATCAACCCTTGTGGGTTTTGAAACAGAGTTAAATAAATAGTCAACCTTCCTTGCCTATTACCATGGCAATCCCAGGGCTAATTCATGCCTTTTGTGATTGATTTGGTAACGCCCACTGTAATGCCTTCACACTCATGCCCACTTTACTCCTAGGAGAGGTGAGGCTCTCAGAAACTACCTCTGTTCAATCAGTTCACACCCACTGCCATATCACCCTATTCTCTTTTACCATGCAGATGGAGTTAGAGGGCGTTCGAAGCATGCTTAACAGTAAGATCTATAGACCCCTTCTGCTCCCTCTGCCCTGTGACAGGCCTTCAGAGGTCTTCTGAGTCTTCTCTTCTCCAGGACAAACAGCCCTGATTCCTTCTACCATTCTTCATGGTGTTGCTTTTCAGGGATCTCTCTACCCTGCCTACTTCCCGCTGGCTCTGTATCCTTTACTCCATGTTCCTCTGAAAACAGGACTCAGAATTGAATGCTGCTCCCCTGCAGTGGTATGATTACCTTCCTATGACTTCTCTCATTCCACCCTCTCAATCTGTTTCTTCATCCCTAACTTAAAATGACATTAGTTTTTTTTTTGGCAGTCATATTCCACTGCCAACTCATCTTAACTTATATGCCCTTGGGGGGAGACCTTCAGATGGTGGAGGAGTAACACATGGAGATCACCTTCCTCCCCACAAATACATCAGAAATACATCTACATGTGGAACAACTCCTACAGAACACCTACTGAACGCTGGCAGAAGACCTCAGACTTCCCAAAAGGCAAGAAACTCCCCACGTACCTGGGTAGGGCAAAAGAAAAAAGAAAAATCAGAGACAAAAGAATAGGGACAGGACCTGCACCTGCTGGAGGGAGCTGTGAAGGAGGAACAGTTTCCACACACTAGGAAACCCCTTCACTGGTGGAGACAGGGGGTGCCGGGGGGTAAGTTTTGGAGCCTCAGAGGAGAGCACAGCAACAGGGGTGCAGAGGGCAAAGCAGGGAGATTCCCGAAAAGAGGATGGGTGCTGACCAGCACTCACCAGCCCAAGAGGCTTGTCTGCTCACCTGCTGGAGCTGGTGGGGGCTGGGAGCTGAGGCTAGGCCTTCGGAGGTCAGATCCCAGGGAGAGGACTGGGATTGGCTGCATAAACACAGCCTGAAGGGAGCTAGTGCACCACAGCTAGACCGATGGGAGTACAGGAAAAAGTCTGGAACTGCCTAAGAGGCAAGAGAACATTGTTTCGGGGGGCACAAGGAGAGGGGATTCAGAGCACTGCCTAAATGAGCTACAAAGATGGGCGTGAGCCACGGCTATCAGTGCAGACACCAGAGATGGGCATGAAATGCTAATGCTGCTGCAGCCACCAAGAAGCCTGTGTGCAAGCAAAGGTCACTATCCACAACTCCACTCCCAGGAGCCTGTGCAGCCCACCGCTGCCAGGGTCCCGTGATCCAGGGACAACTTCCCAGGGAGAACACACGGTGTGCCTCAGGCTGTTGCAATGTCACACAGGCCTCTGCTGCTGCAGGCTAGCCCCGCATTACGTACTCCTCCCTCCCCCCAGCTTGAGTGAGCCAGAGCCCCCTAATCAGCTACTACTTTAACCCCGTCCTATATGAGCGAAGAACAGATATCCTCAGGCGACCTACATGCAGAGGCAGGGCCAAATCCAAAGCTGAACACCAGGAGCTGTGTGAACAAAGAAGAGAAATGGATGTTTCTCCCAGCAGCCTCAGGAACAGTGGTTTAAATCTCCACAATCAACTTGATGTACCCTGCATCTCTGGAATACCTGTATAGACAACGTATAATCCCAAAATTGAGGTGGTGGACTTTGGGAGCAACTGTAGACTTGGGGTTTGCTTTCTGCATCTAATTTGTTCCTGACTTTATGTTTATCTTAATTTAGTATCTATAGTTTATTATCATTGGTAGATTTCTTTATTGATTTAGTTGTTCTCTTCCTCCTTTTTTTAAATATATAGATATATATATATATATAGTTTGTTCCTTTTTCTCTTTTTGTGAGTGTGTATGTATATGCTTCTTTATGTGATTTTGTCTGTATAGCTTTGCTTTTACCCTTTGTCCTAAGGTTCTGTCTGTCCACTTTTTTTTTTTTTACTATAGATTTTAGCACTTGTTATCATTGGTGGATGTGTTTTCTGGTTGGGTTGCTCTCTTCCTTCTTTTTTTTATTACTTTTTATTTTTTATTGTGATAACTTTATTTCATTTTATTTTATTTTTTTCTTTCTTTCTTTTTTCTCCCTTTTCTTCTGAGCTGTGTGGTTGAAAGGGTCTTAGTGCTCCGGCCGGGTGTCAGGCCTGTACCTCTGAGGTGGGAGAGCTGAGTTCAGGACACTGGTCCACCAGAGACCTCCCAGCTCCATGTAATATCAAATGACAAAAGCTCTCCCAGAGATATCCATCTCAATGCTAAGACACAGCTCCACTCAAAGACCAGCAAGCTACATTGCTGGGCACCCTATGCCACACAACTAGCAAGACAGGAACAAAACCCTACCCATTAGCAGAGAGGTGGCCTAAAATCATAAAAGGTGACAGATACCCCAAAACACACCACCAGAAGTGGACCTGCCCACCAGAAAGACAAGATCCAGCCTCATCCACCAGAACACAGGCAGTAGTGCCCTCCACCAGTAAGCCTACACTACCCACTGAACCAACCATAGCCACTGGGGGCAGACACCAAAAACAAAAGGAACTACGAGCCTGCAGCCTGTGAAAAGGAGACCCCAAACACAGTAAGTTAAGCAAAATTAGAAGACAGAGAAACACACAGCAGAAGAAGGAGCAAGGTAAAAACCCATCAGACCAAACAAATGAAGAGGAAATAGACAGTCTGTCTCAAAAAGAATTCAGAATAGTGACAGTAGAGATATCCAAAATCTTGGAAATAGAATGGGAAAAATACAAGAAATGTTTAACAAGGACCTAGAAGAACTAAACAGTAAACAAACAATGATGAACAACACAAAAAATGAAATTTAAAATTCTCTAGAAGGAAGCAATAACAGAACAACTGAGGCAGAAGAACCGATAAGTGACTTGGAAGATAAAATAGTGGAAATAACTACTGCAGAGCAGAATAAAGAAAAAAGAATGAAATGAATTGAGGACAGGCTTATAGACGTCCGGGACAACATTAAATGCAACAACATTCGAATTACAGGGGTCACAAAAGAAGAAGAGAAAAAGAAAGGGACTGAAAATATTTGAAGAGATTATAGTTGAAAACTTCCCTAATATGGGAAAGGAAATAGTCAATCAAGTACAGGAAGCACAGAGAGTCCCACACAGGATAAATCCAAGGAGAAACATGCCAAGACACATATTAGTCAAACTGTCAAAAATTAAATACAAAGAAAAAACATTAAAAGCAGCAAGGGAAAAACAACAAATAACATACAAGGGTATCCCCATAAGGTTAACAGCTGATCTTTCAGCAGAAACTCTGCAAGCCAGAAGGCAGTGGCAGGACATATTTAAAATGATGAAAGGGAAAAACCTACAACCAAGATTACTCTACCTACCAAGGATCTCATTCAGATTCGACAAAGAAATTAAAACCTTTAAAGACATGCAAAAGCTGAGAGAATTCAGCACCACCAAACCAGTTTACAACAAATGCTAAAGGAACTTCTCTAGGCAGGAAACACAAGAGAAAGAAAAGGCCTACAATAACAAACCCAACGCAATTAAGAAAATGGTAATAGGAACATACATATCAACAGCTACCTTAAATGTAAATGGGTTAAATTCTCCAACCAAAAGACATAGACTGGCTGAATGGATACAAAAACAAGAGCCATATATATACTGTCTACAAGAGACCCACTTCAGACCTAGGGACACATACATACTGAAAGTGAGGGGATGGAAAAAGATATTCCATGCAAATGGAAATCAAAAGAAAGCTGGTGTAGCAATTCTCATATCAGACAAAATAGGCTTTAAAATAAATACTATTACAAGAGACTAAGAAGAACACTACATAATTATCAAGGGATCAATCGAAGAGGAAGATATAACAATTGTAAATATTGATACACCCAACACAGGAGCACCTCAATACATAAGGCAAATGCTAACAGCCAAAAAAGGGAAACACTTACCCTGTTAAAAACACCATGCCTGGCCACTTGTGAGCTTGCTGGCTAAACTCATCCAAACTATCTCTCCTAGCCAGCTACCTTAGATGGCTAAGACACCCACTTTAAAGAATGGTTTGGTTTTGTCAATTCCTGTTCCCTTTTGGGAAGTTTTCCTACCAGACCTTTTGGATTGGTCCTATAAGAAATAGAACATTAGAGTTGTGAATCAATCCAGCTAAACCAATAACTCACTACTAAAGCAAGTGAAAATGTTTGTGCTTAACCACATTCTGAGAAAGGGTCCTATGACTTTTGGGGGTCCTTGTCATAAAAGGCTCTATGATCTGGAGTCTGCAGTATGAAGACCTTTGCTTGAGATCCATCTTTCCTAATTATTCACTGGTGGAGTGACTTCCTTCTTTAAACCCCAATTTTCTTGTATGAAAAGTGGAAATGGTTATTCCCTGTCTACTTCATGGAACTGAAATAAGGCTCCCAAATGCTCAGGAAGTGGTAAAGCCCTCAGGGAGTGAAGGGCATCCTCAACCTGGGCTTTTGCTTTGTCTGCAGGGCTACCTGAAGCAATGCCGGAAGAGAAGGGACATGTTCAGTGATGAGCAACTGAAGGTGATCTTTGGGAACATTGAAGACATCTACAGGTTTCAGATGGGCTTCGTAAGAGACCTGGAGAAACAGTACAACAATGATGACCCCCACCTCAGCGAGATAGGACCCTGCTTCCTGGAGCACGTAAGCATCTTCCCCTTTGGGGAGGGTTTTGAGAGACATTTGGAAGCCATGGAAGGAGTCTCTGAGCTATTTGGTTCTGCTCAGTTGCTTTGTCCCATGGTAAGGGATGGATTCCTCTCTGACCCTGATGTTCATCCCCTTGCTAGAGTATGAGGACTTAGGAAGGTACTGTGATTTGTCCAAGGACTCTTCTTCTTTACTGTTCCCTCCGCCTTTTTTCTCTCCTTCCAGATAATTATCAGTAGGATTTTTCTTCAACTTCTCTTCTCTGTTCCTATGGGGCTCAGTTTCCATGGGACCCAGTGTTTTGGGAGGGACTCTGAACATATTCTTATATTCCAGGAATCTGAGAAATAGGAGAGACCATGGTCAGCATGAAACTGGACCCCTGCAAGGCTTTTAAGGGAGAACACTAGGGTAGGGGAAGTGACAAGTGTAGGAAAAGGGGCCACAAGATTTAGAGGAAGGAACACTAGGAAACAGGGAAGTGAGGATGTGAGTCCTGTCTATAATGATTGTCTGGGTAACTTTGGGTAAGTTCCTTACCGTCTTTGGGCTTCCTCACATGGATTTAAGAAGGTTTCACTTTATACCTCTGTGGTTCTCTAACATCTTTTGTGTCTTATTCACAGGTGACCCAGTTGTTTTGACAACTCTTCTCCCCCGTTTTATAAAGTATTTATTTTTAAAGAGATAATACATGCACATGGTATAAAATTCAAATGACACATGAAAGTGTGCAGCTAAGAGTAAGTTTTCTTGCAAATTCTCCTGCTTTGACTATGGGAATGTGTAGTGGGGGGATAGCCCTAAGGCCACCCGTATGTTTAGTGATTTGCTACAAGTCCCGGGACTCAGCATATAGTCATACTCATGGTTGTGATTTAATACAGCTAAAGGATACAAAGCAAAATCAGCAAAAGGAAAAGGCACATGGGGCAAAGTGTGAAGGAAACCAAGTGTAAGTTTCCAAGAGTCCTCTCCCAGTGGAGTCACACAGGATGCACTTAATTCCCCTTGCAATGAGTTGTGACAACACTTTTGAAATGTTGTCTACCAGGGAAAATTATTAGGGACTCAGTGCCCAAGATTTCTATGGGTGGCTGGTCATGTAGGCACCCTCTGCCTAGCATGTACCAAAATTCCAGACTCCCAGAAGGAAAGCAAGTATTCTGCATAAACCACATTGTTCATACAAATAGTTTAGGCACAGTGAGCAACTCTTGTCAGGGAATGGTGAAAAATCTCTTGAGATCCAAGTTCCAAGATGCCAGCCAAGGGCCAACATTTCAAGCAGGCCTTTTTAGGGATAGCAGTCTCAGGCCTGATATGTTAACTCTTTTTTGCACAGTATTAAACTGGTTCAGCCATTCCAGAAAGCACCTGGGTAGTATTTATCAAAGTTAAGCATGTGTATGACCTTGGGTTCCATTCATAAATATATATCCCAGAGAAATTCTCATAGAGGTCCATGAGGGAACATTTACAAGGCTGTTGATTGCATGGCAGTGTTGTGTGGACTGCAGTTAGAAGCAACTTAGGTATTTATCACCAGGGTATGGATGAGAAACATATGGGGGATGCTTACTGTAAGGTATTATATAGCAAGGAACAAGAGACTAGTTGTATGTACACGATAGCAATGTGTGTAAATATCATAAATATAGTCTTGAGCTGGGAAAGTAGAATATGGAATAGTGATTCTCAATTGGAGTCTACCCTGTGCATTTTAGGGTGTTTAACAGCATTCCTGGTCTCTATCCTGGAGGCCAGTAGCACCCTCCTAGTTGTGACAACCAAAAATATCTCCAGACATTGTCAACTGTACCGAGGGACAAAAAAGAACCACTAATCTATTGAAATGATCGTATGCTTTTACACTGTAATCTGTTAATGTGGTGAATTTGGTTTGAATAATTTTCATGTTAAATGAACATTGTATTGCTGGGATAAACCCTACCTAATCATGGTGTATTATCCTTCTTTATGTATTAGTTTGCCTTTTTAAAAATATTAGATTGTTTACCCTCTTTTAATTCAGTTCTAGGATTTATTTATTTTTTTTTAGGATTTCATTCTTTATCATCTTTGTTTAAGTATAATTTACAAACAATAAAATTCACCAAATGTCTGCTTCGATGGGTTTTAACAAGTGCATATAGTTGTGTAACTACCACCGTAATCAAGACATGGAACATTTCTATCACTTCATCAAGTTCTAATGTTCTCCCTCTGTTGTCAGTCTTTGCTCTCACCCTCGCCCTTGGCAAACACTGATCTGCGTTCTGTCACCATAATTTTGCTTTTTCTAGAATGTCATATAAATGGAATAATGCAATAGTGATATTTTGTTTAGCTTCTTTCACTTAATTTATTTGATATCCATCCATATTTTTGCATGTATTAGTAGTTTTTTTTTTTTTTATTGCTTAGTGATAATTCCATTGTGTGGATATACCACTCATTCACCAGTTCATTCCAGGACATCTGGGTTGTTTACTAGGTTGTTTCCATCTGTGGGATTACTGGGTTGCATTGTAGGTATTTGTTTAATTTTATAAGATAGTGCCAAACTGTTTTCCAAAGTTACTGTATCATTTTGCATTCTCACTTCTAATATATAAGGGTTGCAGTTGTTCCACATGGTTGTCAGCACTTGGTATTATCAATATTTTTAATTTTAGTCTTTCTAATAGGTGCATAGTGGCATTTCATTGTGGTTTTAATTTGCATTTCCCTAATGGCTAATGGTATTGAACATTTTTTCATGTGCTTATTTGCCATCTGTATAAAACCTTTGGTGAAGTGTCCTTGTCTTTTGCCCATGTGGGTTGTCTGTTTTCTTACAATTTAGTTCCAAGTGTTATTTCTGTATTCTGTTTGCAAGTCCTTGGTCATATATGTGATTTTCAAAGCTTTTCTCAGTCGTGGCTTAGTCTTTCATTTTCTTAACAATTGTCTTTGAAAAACATAAACTTTTAATTTTGTTGAAATTCAATTTATTACTTTTTCATGGTTCATGTTTTTTTTTTGTTTCTTATTTAAGAAATCTTTGCCTAACCCAAAGTCACAAAGCTTTTCTCCTGTTTTCTTATAGAAATTATGTAGTTTTATTTCTTATATTTAGGCTATGATCATTTTTGAGGTACTTTTTATATATGGTGCAAAATAAGGTTCAAGGTTAATTTGCTTCCATATGGATATTCAGTCATTCCAGCACCTTTGTTGAAAAAACTATTAATTTCCCCATTGAGTTACCTGGGCATCTTTGTCAAAAATCAATTGATCATATATGTGTAGTTCTATTCTTAGGAACACTATTCTGTTCCAGTGATCTATGTGACTATTTATATAGTAATACCACACTGTGTTTTCTTCTTGTTTTAATTGAGATATAATTGTCATATAGCATTATATCAGTTTCAGGTGTACAACATAATAATTTAATATTTATATATATTGTGAAATGATCACCACAGTAAATCTAGTTAATATCTATTACCATACATAGTTACAATTTTTTTGTCACACTGTCTTGAATAATGTAGCTTCATAGCAAGTCTTGAAAGCAGGTAAAGTCCTTCAAATTCATTCTTTTTCAAAACAATTTTGGCTATTTTAGGTGATTTGTATTTCTATATAAATTTATCTTATCACAAGGAGAATTTTGTTCTCTTCTTTTTATTTTATCTATATGAGATGATGGAAGTTAAATAAACATTGTGGTAATCATTTCACAATATATGTAAAGCAAGCCATCTTGCTGTACACCTTAAACTTATACAGTGATGTATGTCAATTATTTCTGGATAAAACTGGGTGTGTGGGAAGAATCAGCTTGCTTAGTTCTACCAAAAAGCAAGGACAACAACAACAAAAAAGAACTCTTCCAGCATTTTGATTAGGATTACATTAAATCTCCCAGCATTGTTTCTAGTTTTCACTTGTATAGGTCTTGATCTTATTTTTAAAAATTGATTTCTAAGTAATTAATTTTTTGCTGCTTTATAAATTGTATTTTTATTTCAATTTCCTATAGTTTGTTGCTAGGATATAGAAATGCAATTCATTTTTTTATACAGCTGACCCTCAGTATCTGCAGGAGATGTGTTCCAGGACACCCTGCAGATACCAAAATCTGCAGATGCTCAAGTCCCTTATATAAAATGGTATAATATTTGCATATAACCTATGCATATACTCCCATATACTTTAAATCATCTCTAGATTACTTATTATACTTAATACAATGTAAATACTATGTAAATAGTTGTAAATAAAATGTAAGTGCTATATAAATTGTTACTGGCATGCAAAACAACGTATTCCTTTTTGGAACTTTCTAGATTTTTTTTCTGAATATTTTCCATCTGCAGTTGGTTGAATCCACAGATGCAGAACCTGCCAATTTGGAGGGCCAACTGTATTGACTTTGAATCCTGACACATTATTGAATTCACTAATTGGGTCTAGTTTTTTTTTTTTTTAGATTCCTTAGGATTGTATACATATACAATCATGTCATTTCTAAATAAAGGCAGTTTTATTTCTTCTTTTTCAATCTGTATGACTCCTATTTCCTTTTCTTGTCTTATTGGACTAGCCAAGACCTTCAGTACAGTGTTAACTAGAAGTGGTAAGAGCAGGCATCTTTTGTTTTGTACCTGATTTTTAGGGACAAAATTTCAGCATTTACTATTAAGAATGATATTAACTTTAAGTTTTTCATGATCACCCTTTATCAAATAGGGGAAGTTTCTTTCTAATCCTGGTTTGCTGATGGCTTTTGTCATAAATGTATTTTATCAAATGCTTACTGAAATTATTGAAATAATCATATGGTTTTTCTCCTTTAATCTGTTAACATGGTAAATTGGATTGGGATAAGTCCCTCCTAATCATGGTGTATCATCCTTTTAGTGTACTATTTTGCCTGATTTTTAAAATTAGGTTACTTGTCTTTTTATTATTAAGTTCTAGTATTTTTTTTTATACATTGATGCAAGTTCTTTATTAGGTATGTGTTTTTCTGATTTCTTTTGATATGTATGGCTTGCCTATTTAGGTTTTTTTTAATAATAGTTTTTTTTTAAGTCCATGTGTAATAACTCCATCTTGATATTTTTGGTCTACTGATTTCTATTTTCTATTATTTCTCTTAGGTTTTGCTCATGTCTTATATTCTCATGCACCAGGTTATTTTTGAATGAGTACTGAACAATGTATACAAAAAATTGTAGATATTTTTGTAAAACTTGGAAATAATTTCAAACTTACAGAAAAGCTAAAAAAATAAGAACAATACAAAGGGTACAGGCATACCTCAGAGTTGTAGGTTTGGTTCCAGACCACCACAATAAAGTGAACCACACAAATTTTTTGGTTTCCCAGTGCATATAAAAGTTATGGTTACATTATACTGTGGTCTATTAAGTGTACAAGGCATTATGTCTAAAAAACAATATATATGCCTTACTTAAAAATACTTTGTTGCTGAAAAATGCTAGCCACCACCTGAGCCTTCAGCAAGTCATAATCTTTTTGCTGGTGGAGGGTCTTGCCTCGATGTTGATATCTGCTGATCAGGGTGTTGGTTGCTGAAGGTTGGGGTAGCTGTGGCAATTTCTTAAAACAATGAAGTTTGCTGTGTCAATTGATTTTTCCTTTCATGAATGATTTCTCTGTAGCATGCACTGCTGTTTGACAGTACTTTACCCACAGCAGAATTTCTTTCAAAATGGAAATTCTCTTAAACCCTGCCACTGTTTTAGCAACTGAGTTTATGTAATATTCTAAATCTTTTGTTGTCATTTCAACTATCTTCACAGCATCTTCACCAGAAGTTGATTCCATCTTCAGAAACCACTTTCTTTGCTCATCTGTCAGAAGCAACATCTCATCCATTAAAGTTTTATCACGAGATTGCAGCAATTCAGTCACATCTTCAGCCTCCACTCCTAATTCTACTTCTCTTGCTATTTCCACTACATCTGCAATTACTTCCTCCACTGAAATCTTGAACTTTTCAAAGTCATCCATGAGGGTTGGAATCAACTTCTTCTGAACTCCTGTTAACATTGGTATTTTGACCTCTTCCCATGAATCATGAATATTCTTAATGGCACCTAGAATGGTGAATCCTTCCCAGAAGGTTTTCAATTTGCTTCGTCTAGATCCATCAGAGAAATCACTGTCTATGGAAGCTATAGCCTTAAAAATGTATTTCTTAATCATAAGACTTAAAAGTCAAAATTACTCTTTGATCCATGGGCTGTGTTAGCAGGCATGAAAACAACATTAATCTCATTGTGCATCTCCATCAGAGCTCTTGGGTGACCAGGTGAATTGTCAATGAGCAGTAATATTTGCAAAGAATTTTTTTCTGAGCAGGAAGTCTCAACAGGGGACCTAAAATTTTCAGTAAATCATGTTTTCGTAAATAGATTTGCTGTCATCCAGGTTTTGTTGTTCCATCTATAGAGCACAGGCAGAGTAGATTTAGCATAATTCTTAAAGGCCTCAGGATTTTCGGAATGGTAAATGAGCACTAGCTTCAACTTAAAATCAACCAGCTGCATTAGCTCCTAACAAAAGAGTCATCCTGCCCTTTTAAGCTTTGAAGCCAGTCACTGACTTTTCCTCTCTAACTGTGAACATCCTAGAGGGCATCTTCTTTCTATAGAAGGCTGTGTTGTCTACACTGAAAATCTGTTGTTTAGTGTAGCCACCTCCCTTTACTATCTTAGCTAAATCTTCTAGATAACTTGCTGCAGCTTCTACATTAGCACTTGCTGCTTCACCTTGCACTTTTATGTTATGGAGATGGCTTCTTTCCTTAGACCTCATGAACCAACCTCTGCTAGCTTCACTCTTTTCTCTGCAGCTTCCTCACCTCTTTCAGCCTTTGTAGAATTGAAGAGAGTTAGATTCCTGTTCTGAATTAGGCTTTGGCTTAGGGGAGTATTGTGGCTGGTTTGATCTTCTATCCAGAACACTAAAACTTTCTCCATATCAGCAATAAGGCTGTTTCGCTTTCTTATCATTCGTGTGTTCACTGGAGTAGCACTTTTAATTTCCTTCAAGAACTTTTCCCTTGCCTTCACAGCTTGGCTATTTGGCACAAGAGGCCTAGCTTTCGGCCTATCTCAGCTTTTGTCATACCTTCCTCACTAAGTTTAATTATTCTAGCTTTTGATTTAAAGGGCGAGACATGTGTCGCTTCCTCTCACTTGAACACTAGAGGCCATTGTAATGTTATTAATCGGCTTAACTTCAATATTGTTGTGTCTCAGGTAATATTGAGCCGCAAGGAGTGGGAGAGAGATGGAGGAACAGTGGAGCAGTCAGAATACACAACATTTATACACTGCATTCACCTTCTTACCTGGGTGAGGTTTGTATCACCCTCAAACAATTACAACATTAACATCAAAGATCACTGATCACAGATTACCATAACAAATATAGTAATAGTGAAAAAGTTTGAAACATTCCAAGAATTACCAAAATGTGGCACAGAGACATGATGTGAGCAAATGCTGTTGGAAGAATGGCGCCAATAGGCTTGCTCAACCAGGATTGTCCCAACCTTCAACTTATAAAAAACACACTGTCTGTGAAGTGCAGTAAAGTGAAGTGCAATGAAATGAAGGATGCCTGTATACCATTTACCCAGATTCACCTAATATTAACATTCTATTTTTTAGTTTTCTAAAAAACCTCCATACTGTTCTCCATAGTGGCTGTATCAATTTACATTCCCACCAACAGTGCAAGAGGGTTCCCTTTTCTCCATACAC
Source organism: Balaenoptera borealis (assembly GCF_965194805.1). NCBI lineage: Eukaryota > Metazoa > Chordata > Mammalia > Artiodactyla > Balaenopteridae > Balaenoptera > Balaenoptera borealis. The sequence continues at coordinate 51,243,245 of NC_138881.1, read as the reverse complement.
TCTCCAGCTTTTATTGTAGATTTTCTGATGATGCCCATTCTAAACGGTGTGAGGTGATACCTCATTGTAGATTTGATTTGCATTTCTCTAATAATTAGTGATGTTGAGCATCTTTTCATGTGCCTCTTGGCCATCTGTATGTCTTCTTTGGAGAAATGTCTATTTAGGTCTTCTGCCCGTCTTTTGATTGGGTTGTTTGTTTTTTTGATACCATATGAACCAGCAATCCCACAACTGGGCATATACCCTGAGAAAATAATTCAAAAAGACACATGCACCCCAATGTTCCTTGCAGCACTATTTACAATAGCCAGGTCATGGAAGCAACCTAAGTGCCCATCAACAGATGAATGGATAAAGAAGATGTGGTACATATATACAACGGAATATTACTCGCCATGAAAAGGAAGGAAATTGGGTCATTTTTAGAGACGTGGATGGACCTAGAGACTGTCAGACAGTGAAGTAAGTCAGAAACGGAAAAACAAATACCGTATATTAACACATATATGTGGAATCTAGAAAAATGGTACAGATGAACTGGTTTGCAAGGCAGAAATAGAGACACAGATGTAGAGAACAAACATATGGACACCAAGGGGAAAAAGCAGGGGGAAGGTGGTGGTGGGATGAATTGGGAAAATGGAATTGACATATATACACTAATATGTATAAAATAGATAACTAATGAGAACGTGCTGTATAGCACAGGAAACTCCACTTCGCTGTGCAGTAGAAACTAACAGAACATTGTGAAACAACTATACCCCAATTAAAACAAAAATTCTACTGATTTTGATGGATCATTTGAATGTGCTCACCCTCTCCTAACCCCTCCTCCCCTCTTTCTACATGTACACACACACACACAAACACACACACACACAAACACACATACACATACACACACGTATATGTTTTTTCCTCAGCCATTTGTGTTTAACTTCCATACATCACTACTATTTACCCCTGAATAGTCCAAAGTGTATTCCTAAGGAATATTCTATGGAGACAATTTGAGGCTTTGGATGATGTGATTCTTTCAAACACAAATTTATTATATTTTTCAATCTTTTCTAACTATTCTCAGTGGTAAGATTTATGTAAAACTATTTAGTCTGCAGCAACCAGAAATAGAACCTCTGACCGATCACTATTTTTTTAAATTTAATTAAATTAATTAATTTATTTATTTTAACATCTTTATTGGAGTATAATTGCTTTACAATGGTGTGTTAGTTTCTGCTTTATAACACAGTGAATCAGTTATACATATACATATATTCCCATATCTCTTCCCTCTTGCATCTCCCTCCCTCTCACCCTCCCTATCCCACCCCTCTAGGTGATCACAAAGCACCGAGCTGATCTCTCTGTGCTATGAGGCTGCTTCCCACTAGCTATCTATTTTACGTTTGGTAGTGTATATATGTCCATGACACTCTCTCACTTTGTCACAGCTTGCCCTTCCCCCTCCCCATATCCTCAAGTCCATTCTCTAGTAGGTCTGTGTCTTTATTCCTGTCTTACCACTAGGTTTTTCATGACCTTGTTTTTCCCCCTTAGATTCCATATATATGTGTTAGCATACTGTATTTGTTTTTCTCATTCTGACTTACTTCACTCTGTATGACAGACTCTAACTCCATCCACCTCACTACAAATAACTCAATTTCGTTTCTTTTTATGGCTGAGTAATATTCCATTGTATATATGTGCCACATCTTCTTTATCCATTCATCCGATGATGGACACTTAGGTTGCTTCCATGTCCTGGATATTATAAATAGAGCTGCAATGAACATTTTGGTACATGACTCATTTTGAATTATGGTTTTCTCAGGGTATATGCCCAGTAGTGGGATTGCTGGGTCGTATGGTAGTTCTATTTTTAGTTTTTTAAGGATCCTACATCCTGTTCTCCATAGTGGCTGTACCAATTTACATTCCCACCAACAGTGCAAGAGGGTTCCCTTTTCTCCACACCCTCTCCAGCATTTATTGTTTCTAGATTTTTTGATGATGGCCATTCTGGCTGGTGTGAGATAATATCTCATTGTAGTTTTGATTTGCATTTCTCTAATGATTAATGATGTTGAGCATTCTTTCATGTGTTTTGGCAATCTGTATATCTTTTTTTTTTAATTGTATTCATTTAATATGTCCAGTTTTTAACTATCAATTATGCCTCAATAAAATTGTCTGAAAAATACTATGTGTATTGTTTTTTTTTTAAACATCTTTATTGAAGTATAATTGCCTTACAAGGGTGTGTTAGCTTCTGCTTTATAACAAAGTGAATCAGTTATACATATACAATATGTTCCCATTTCTCTTCCCTCTTGCATCTCCCTCCCTCCCACCCTCCCCATCCCACCCCTCTAGGTGGTCACAAAGCGCCGAGCTGATCTCCCTGTGCTATGCGGCTGCTTCCCACTAGCTATCTATTTTACATTTGGTAGTGTATATATGTCCATGACACTCTCTTACCCTGTCACATCTCACCCCACCCCCTCCCCATATCCTCAAGTCCATTCTCTGGTAGGTCTGTGTCTTTATTCCCGTCTTGCCACTAGGTTCTTCATGGCCTTTGTTTTTTTTTTTTTTTCCTTAGATTCCGTATATATGTGTTAGCATACTGTATTTGTTTTTCTCTTTCTGACTTACTTCACTCTGTATGACAGACTCTAACTCCATCCACCTCATTACAAATACCTCCATTTCATTTCTTTTTATGGCTGAGTAATATTCCATTGTATATATGTGCCACATCTTCTTTATCCATTCATCTGTCGATGGACATTTAGGTTGCTTCCATGTCCTGGCTATTGTAAATAGAGCTGCAATGAACATTTTGGTACATGACTCTTTTTGAACTATGGTTTTCTCAGGGTATATGCCCAGTAGTGGGATTGCTGGGTGGTATCGTAGTTCTATTTGTAGTTTTTTAAGGAACCTCCATACTGTTCTCCATAGTGGCTGTATCAATTTACATTCCCACCAACAGTGCAAGAGTGTTCCCTTTCCTCCACACCCTCTCCAGCATTTATTGTTTCTAGATTTTTTGATGATGGCCATTCTGACCGGTGTGAGATGATATCTCATTGTAGTTTTGCTTTGCATTTCTCTAATGATTAATGATGTTGAGCATTCTTTCATGTGTCTGTAGGCCATCTGTTTATCTTCTTTGGAGAAATGCCTATTTAGGTCTTCTGCCCATTTTTGGATAGGGTTGTTTGTTTTTTTGTTATTGAGCTGCATGAGCTGCTTGTAAATTTTGGACATTAAACCTTTGTCAGTTGCTTCATTAGCAAATATATTCTCCCATTTTGAGGGTTGTATTTTGGTCTTGTTTATGGTTTCCGTTGCTGTGCAAAAGGTTTTAAGTTTCATTAGGCCCCATTTGTTTATTTTTGTTTTTATTTCCCTTTCTCTAGGAGCTGGGTCAAAAAGGATCCTGCTGTGATTTATGTCATAGAGTATTATACCTATGTTTTCCTCTAAGAGTTTGATAGTGTCTGGCCTTACATTTAGGTCTTTAATCCATTTTGAGTTTATTTTTGTGTATGGTGTTAGGGAGTGTTCTAATTTCATACTTTTACATGTATCTGTCCAGTTATCCCAGCACCACTTATTGAAGAAGCTGTCTTTTCTCCACTGTGTATGCTTGCCTCCTTTATCAAAGATAAGGTGACCATATGTGCATGGGTTTATCTCTGGGCTTTCTATCCTATTCCATTGATCTATATTTCTGTTTTTGTGCCAGTACCATACTGTCTTGATTACTGTAGCTTTGTAATATAGTCTGAAGTCAGGGAGCCTGATTCCTCCTGCTCCTTTTTTCGTTCTTGAGATTGCTTTGGCTATTCGGGGTCTTTTGTGTTTCCATACAAATTGTGAAATTGTTTGTTCTAGTTCTGTGAAAAATGCCAGTGGTAGTTTGATAGGGATTGCATTGAATCTGTAGATTGCTTTGGGTAGTATAGTCCTTTTCACAATGTTGATTCTTCCAATCCAAGAGCATGGTATATCTCTCCAACTATTTGTATCATCTTTAATTTCTTTCATCAGTGTCATATACTTTTCTGCATACAGGTCTTTTGTCTCCTTAGGTAGGTTTATTCCTAGATATTTTATTCTTTTTGTTGCAATGGTAAATGGGAGTGTTTACTTAATTTCTCTTTCAGATTTTTCATCATTAGTGTATAGGAATGCAAGAGATTTCTGTGCTTTAATTTTGTATCCTGCTACTTTACCAAATTCATTGATAAGCTCTAGTAGTTTTCTGGTAGCATCTTTAGGATTCTCTGTGTATAATATCATGTCGTCTGCAAACAGTGACAGCTTTACTTCTTCTTTTCCGAATTGGATTCCTTTTATTTCTTTTTCTTCTCTGATTGCTGTGGCTAAAACTTCCAAAACTATGTTGAATAATAGTGGTGAGAGTGGGCAACCTTGTCTTGTTCCTGATCTTAGTGGAAATGGTTTCACTTTTTCACCATTGAGGATGATGTCGGCTGTGGGTTTGTCATATATGGCCTTTATTATGTTGGGGAAAGTTCCTTCTATGACCACTTTCTGCAGGACTTTTATCATAAATGTGTGTTGAATTTTGTCGAAAGCTTTCTCTGCATCTATTGAGATGATCATAAGGATTTTCTCCTTCAATTTGTTAATATGGTGTATCACGTTGATTGATTTGTGTATATTGAAGAATCCTTGCATTCCTGTAATAAACCCCACTTGATCAGGGTGTATGATCCTTTTAATGTGCTGTTAGACTCTGTTTGCTAGTATTTTGTTGAGGATTTTTGCATCTATGTTCATCAGTGATATTGGCCTGTAGTTTTCTTTCTTTGTGACATCTTTGTCTGGTTTTGGTATCAGGGTGATGGTGGCCTCGTAGAATGAGTTTGGGAGTGTTCCTCCCTCTGCAAAATTTTGGAAGAGTTTGAGAACGATAGGTGTTAGCTCTTCTCTAAATGTTTGATAGAATTCGCCTGGGAAGCCATCTGGTCCTGGGCTTTTGTTTGTTGGAAGGTTTTTAATCACAGTTTCAATTTCAGTGCTTGTGTTTGGTCTGTTCATATTTTCTATTTCTTCCTGGTTCAGTCTCGGCAGGTTGTGCATTTCTAAGAATTTGTCCATTTCTTCCAGGTTGTCCATTTTATTAGCATAAAGTTGCTTGTAGTAATCTCTCATGATCGTTTGTATTTCTGCAGTGTCAGTTGTTACTTCCGTTTTTTCATTTCTAATTCTATTGATTTGAATTTTCTCCCTTTTTTTCTTGATGGGTCTGGCTAATGGTTTATCAATTTTGTTTATCTTCTCAACGTACCAGCTTTTAGTTTTCTTCATCTTTGCTATCGTTTCCTTCATTTCTTTTTCATTTATTTCTGATCTGATCTTTATGATTTCTTTCCTTCTGTTAACTTTTGGTTTTTTTTGTTTTTCTTTCTCTAATTGCTTTAGGTGTAAGGTTAGGTTGTTTATTTGAGATGTTTCCTGTTTCTTGAGGTAGGATTGTATGGCTATAAACTTCCCTCTTAGAAGTGCTTTTGCTGCATCCCATAGGTTTTGGGTCATCGTGTCTCCATTGTCATTTGTTTCTAGGTATTTTTTGATTTTCCCTTTGATTTCTTCAGTGATCACTTCGTTATTAATTAGTGTATTGTTTAGCCTCCATGTGTTTGTATTTTTTACAGATCTTTTCCTTTAATTGATACCTAGTCTCATAGTGTTGTGGTCAGAAAAGATTCTTGATATGATTTCAATTTTCTTAAATTTACCAAGGCTTGATTTGTGACCCAAGATATGATCTATCCTGGAGAATGTTCCATGAGCACTTGAGAAAAATGTGTATTCTGTTGTTTTTGGATGGAATGTCCTATAAATATCAAAGAAGTCCATCTTGTTTAATGTGTCATTTAAAGCTTGTGTTTCCTTATTTATTCTCATTTTGGATGATCTGTCCATTGGTGTAAGTGAGATTTTAAAGTCCCCCACTATTATTGTGTTACTGTTGATTTCCCCTTTTATGGCCATTAGTGTTTGCCTTATGTATTGAGGTGCTCCTATGTTGGGTGCATAAATATTTACAATTATTATATCTTCTTCTTGGATCGATCCCTTGATCATTATGTAGTGTCCTCCTTTGTCTCTTGTAATAGTTTTTATTTTGAAGTCTATTTTATCTGATATGAGAACTGCTACTCCAGCTTTCTTTTGATTTCCATTTGCATGGAATATATTTTTCTATCCCCTGATTTTCAGTCTGTATGTGTCCCTAGGTCTGAAGTGGGTCTCTTGTAGACAGCATATATCCGGGTATTGTTTTTGTATCCATTCATCCAGTCTGTGTCTTTTGGTGGGAGCATTTAATCCATTTACATTTAAGGTAATTATCGATATGTATGTTCCTATTCCCATTTTCTTAAATGTTTTGGGTGTGTTATGGTAGGTGTTTTCCTTCTCTTGTGTTTCTTGCCTAGAGAAGTTCCTTTAGCATTTGTTGTAAAGGTGGTTTGGTGGTGCTGAATTCTCTTAGCTTTTGCCTTTCTGTAAAGCTGTTAATTTCTCCATCAAATCTGAATGACATCTTTGCTGGGTAGAGTAATCTTGGTTGTAAGGTTTTCTCCTTCATCACTTTAAATATGTCCTGCCACTCCCTTCTGGCTTGCAGAGTTTCTGCTGAAAGATCAGCTGTTAACCTTATGGGGATTACCTCGTGTGTAATTTGTTGTTTTTCCCTTGCTGTTTTTAATATGTTTTCTTTATATTTAATTTTTGATAGTTTGATTAATATGTGTCTTGGCATGTTTCTCCTTGGATTTATTCTGTATGGGACTCTCTCTTTTTCCAGCACTTGATTAACTATTTCCTTTCCCATATTACGGAAGTTTTCAACTATAATCTCTTCAAATATTTTCTCAGTCCCTTTCTTTTTCTCTTCTTCTTCTCGGACCCCTATAATTCGAATGTTGGTGCGTTTAATGTTGTCCCAGATGTCTCTGAGACTGTCCTCGATTCTTTTCATTCTTTTTCCTTTATTCGGCTCTTCAGTAGTTATTTCCACTGTTTTATCTTTCAGGACATTTTTCCATTCTTCTGCCTCAGTTATTCTGCTATTGATCCATTCTAGAATATTTTTAATTTCATTTATTGTGTTGTTCATCGTTGCTTGTTTACTCTTTAGTTCTTCTAGGTCCTTGTTAAATATTTCTTGCATTTTTGTCTATTCTATTTCCAAGATTTTGGATCATCTTTACTATCATTTTTCTGAATTCTTTTTCAGGTAGACTGCCTATTTTCTCTTCATTTGTTAGATCTGGTGTGTTTTTACCTTGCTCCTTCATCTGCTGTGTGTTTTTCTGTCGTCTCATTTTGCTTATCTTACTGTGTTTGGGGTCTCGTTTTTGCAGGCTGCAGGTTCATAGTTCCTGTTGTTTTTGGTATCTGTCCCCAGTGGCTAAGATTGGTTCAGTGGGTTGTGTAGGCTTCCTGGTGGAGGGAACTAGTACCTGTGTTCTGGTGGATGAGGCTGGATCTTGCCTTTCTGGTGGGCAGGTCCACGTCTGGTGGTGTGTTTTGGGGTGTCTGTGGCCTTATTATGATTTTAGGCAACCTCTCTGCTAATGGATGGGGCTGTGTTCCTGTCTTGCTAGTTGTTTGGCATACGGTGTCCAGCACTGTAGCTTGCTGGTCGTTGAGTGAAGCTGGGTCTTGGTGTTGAGATGGAGATCTCTGGGAGATTTTCGCTGTTTGGTATTACGTGGAGCTGGGAGGTCTCTTGTGGACCAGTGTTCTGATGTTGGCTCTCCCACCTCAGAGGCACAGCCCTGATGCCTGGCTGGAGCACCAAGAGTCTTTCATCCATGCAGCTCAGAATAAAAGGGAGAAAAAATAGAAAGAAAGAGGATAAAATAAAATAAAATAAAGTTTTTAAAATAAAAAATAATTATTAAGAAAAAAACAATTTTTTTAAGTAAAAACAAAAATAAAAAAAATGGATGGACAGAACTCTAGGACAAATGGTGAAAACAAAGCTATACAGACAAAATCTCACACAGAAGCATACACATACACACTCACAAAAAGAGGAAAAGGGAAAAAAATAATATATCTTGTTCCCAAAGTCCACCTCCTCAATTTGGGATGATTTGTTGTCTATTCAGGTATTCCACAGTTGCAGGATACATCAGGTTGATTGTGGAGCTTTAATCCGCTGCTTCTGAGGCTGCTGGGAGATATTTCCCTTTCTCTTCTTTGTTCGCACAGCTCTGCGGGTTCAGCTTTGGATTTGGACCCGCCTCTGCGAGTAGGTCGCCTGAGGGTGTCTGTTCTTTGCTCAGACAGGACGGGGTTAAAGGTGAAGCTGATTCGGGGGCTCTGGCTCCCTCAGGCCAGGGGAGGGAGGGGTACAGAGTGCGAGGCGAGCCTGCAGCGGCAGAGGCCGGCGTGACGTTGCAGCAGCCTGAGGTGCGCCGTACGTTCTCCCGGGGAAGTTGTCCCTGGATCACGGGACCCTGGCGTTGGCGGGCTGCACAGGATCCCGGGAGGGTTGGTGTGGAGAGTGACCTGTGCTCGCACACAGGCTTTTTGGTGGTGCAGCAGCAGCCTTAGCGTCTCATGTCCGTCTCTGGGGTCCGCGCTGATAGCCGCGGCTCACGCCCCTCTCTGGAGCTCCTTTAAGCAGCGCTCTTAATCCCCTCTCCTCACGCACCAGGAAACAAAGAGGCAAGAAAAAGTCTTTTGTCTCTTTGGCAGCTCCAGACTTTTCCCGGACTCTCTCCAGGCTAGCTGTGGTGCACTAACCCGTTCAGGCTGTGTTCACGCAGCCAACCCCAGTCCTCTGCCTGTGATCTGACCGAAGCCCGAGCCTCAGCTCCCAGCCACCGCCCGCCCCAGCGGGTGAGCAGACAAGCATCTCGGGCTGGTGAGTGCTGGTCGGCACCGATCCTCTGTGCGGGAATCTCTCCGCTCTGCCCTCTGCACCCATGTTGCTGCGCTCTCCTCCACGGCTCCGAAGCTTCCCCCTGCTGGCCCCCCGTCTCTGCCCACGAAGGGTCTTCCTAGTATGTAGAGACCTTTCCTCCTTCACAGCTCCCTCCCACTGGTGCAGGTCCTGTCCCTATTCTTTGTCTCTGGTTTTTCATTTTTCTTTTGCCCTACCCAGGTATGTGGGGAGTTTCTTGCCTTTTAGGAGGTCTGAGGTCTTCTGCCAGTGTTCAATCGGTGTTCTATAGGAGCAGTTCCACGTGTAGATGTATTTCTGATGTATCTGTGGGGAGGAAGGTGATCTCCGTGCCTTACTCTTCCGCCATCTTCTTCTATCCCCCCCCGACCTATCACTTTTTATGATCCAGTGCCAGAATTTTTTTGCCACTGTGTGTTTTACTATTTTCAGGGCCAGTCTCCTCTCATTACCCTTCTTATAGAGAATTTACCAGCTATTCCTACTTACATATTTATTTTCTTAAACATCTTTATTGGAGTATAATTGCTTTACAATGGTGTGTTAGTTTCTGCTGTATAACAAAGTGAATCAGCTATATGTATACATATATCACCATATCACCTCCTTCTTGAGCCTCCCTCCCACCCTCCCTATCCCACCCCTCTAGGTGGTCACAAAGCACTGAGCCAATCTCCCTGTGCTATGCAGCTGCTTCCCACTAGCTATCTATTTTGCTGTTGGTAGAGTATATATGTCAATGCTACACTCTCACTTCGTCCCAGCTGAACCTTCCCCACCGCATATCATCAAGTCCATTCTCTATGTCTGCATCTTTATTCCTGTCCTGCCCCTAGGTTCATTAGAATCATTTTTTCTTTAGATTCCATATATATGCGTTAGAACACAGTATTTGTTTTTCACTTTCTGACATACTTCACTCTGTATGACAGACCCTAGGTCCATCCACCTCACTACAAATAATTCAATTTTGCTTATTTTTATGGCTGACTAATATTCCATTGTATATATGTGCCTCATCTTCTTTATCCATTCATCTGTTGATGGACAGTTAGGTTGTTTTCATGTCCTGGCTGTTGTAAATAATGCTGCAATGAACATTGTGGTACATGTCTCTTTTTGAATTATGGTTTTCTCAAGGTATATGCCCAGTAGTAGGATTGCTGGGTCATATGGTAGTTCTATTTTTAGCTTCTTAAGGAACCTCCATACTGTTCTCCATACTGGCTGTATCAATTCACACTCCCACCAACAGTGCAAGAGGCTTCCCTTTTCTCCACACCCTCTCCAGCATTTATTGTTTGTAGATTTTTTGATCATGGCCATTCTGACTGGTGTGAGGTGATACATCATTGTAGTTTTGATTTTCATTTCTGTGATGATTAGTGATGTTGAGCATTCTTTCATATGTTTGCTGGCAATGTGTATATCTTCTTTGGAGAAATGTCTCTTCTGCCCATTTTGGGATTGGGTTGTTTGTTTTTTTGATATTGAGCTGCATGAGCTGCTTGTAAATTTTGGAGATTAATCCTTTGTCAGTTGCTTCATTTGCAAATATTTTCTCACATTCTGAGGGATGTCTTTTCATCTTGTTTATGTCTTCCTTTGATGTGCAAAAGCTTCTAAGTTTCATTAGGTCCCATTTGTTTATTTTTGTTGTTATTTACATTTCTCTAGGAGGTGGGTCAAAAAGGATGTTGCTGTGTTTTATGTCATGGTGTGTTCTGCCTATGTTTTCCTCTAAGAGTTTGATATTGTCTGGCCTTACATATAGGTCTTTAATACATTTTGAGTTTATTCTTGTGTATGGTGTTGCGGAGTGCTCTAATTTCATTCTTTTACACGTAGCTGTCCAGTTTTCCCAGTGCCACTTACTGAAGAGGCTGTCTTTTCTCCACTGTATATTCTTGCCTCCTTTATCAAAAATAAGGTGACCATAGGTGCATGGGTTTATCTGTGGCTTTCTATCCTGTTCCTTTGATCTATATTTCTGTTTTTGTGCCAGTAGTATACTGTCTGGATTACTATAGCTTTGTAGTATAGTCTGAAGTCTGGGAGCCTGATTCCTCTAGCTCCGTTTTTCTTTCTCAAGGCTGCTTTGGCTATTCAGGGTCTTTTATGTTTCCACAGAAATTGAGAATTTTTTTGTTCTACTTCTGTGAAAAATGCCAGTGGTAGTTTGATAAGAATTGCATTGAATCTGTAGATTGCTTTGGGTTGTACAGTCATTTTCACAATGTGGATTCTTCCAATCCAAGAACATGGTATATCTCTCCATCTGTTTGTATTATCTTTAATTTCTTTCATCAGTGTCATAGTTTTCTGAATACAGGTCTTTTGTCTCCTTAGGTAGGTTTATCCCTAGGTATTTTATTCTTTTGATGCTATGGTAAATGGGAGTGTTTCCTCAATTTCTCTTTCAATTTTTTCATCATAGTGTATAGGAATGCAAGAGACTTCTGGGCATTAATGTTGTATCATGCTACTTTACCAAATTCATTGATTAGCTCTAGTAGTTTTGTGGTAGCATCTTTAGGATGCTCTATGTATTGTATCATGGCATCTGCAAACAGTGACAGTTTTACTTCTTCTTTTCCGTTTTGGATTCCTTTTATTTCTTTTTCTTCTCTGATTGCCATGCCTAAAACTTCCAAGCCTATGTTGAATAATAGTGGTGAGAGTGGGCAACCTTGTCTTGTTCCGGATCTTAGAGGAAATGGTTTCAGTTTTTCACCATTGAGAACAATGTTGGCTCTGGATTTGTCATATATGGCTTTATTATGTTGAGGTAGGTTCCCTCTATGCTTACTTTCTGGAGAGTTTTTATGATAAATGGGTGTTGATATTTGTCAAAAGCCTTTTCTGCATCTACTGAGATTATCACATGGTTTTTATTGTACAATTTGTTAATATGGTGTATAACACTGATTCGTTTGCATATATTGAAGAATCCATGCATTCCTGGGATGAACCATACTTGATCCTGGTGTATGATCCTTTCAATGTGCTGTTGGATTCTGTTTGCTAGTATTTTGTGGTGGATTTTTGCATCTATGTTCATCAGTGATATTGGCCTGTAGTTTTCTTTTTTTGTGACATCTTTGTCGGTTTTGGTATCAGGGTGATGGTGCCCTATTGAATGAGTGTGGGAGTGTTCCTCCCTCTGCTATATTTTGGGAGAGTTTGAGAAGAATAGGTGTTAGCTCTTCTCTAAGCATTCGATAGAATTCACCTGTGAAGCCATTTGGCCCTATGCTTTTGTTTGCTGGAAGATTTTTAATCACAATTTCAATTATAGTGCTTGTGATTAGTCTCTTCATGTTTTTTATTTCTTCCTAGTTCAGTCTTTGAAGGTTGTACTTTTCTAAGAATTTTTCCATTTCTTCCAGGTTGTGTATTTTATTTGCATATAGTTGCTTGTAGTAGTCTCTCATGATCCTTTTTATTTCTACCGTGTCAGTTGTTACTTCTTTTTCATTTCTAATTCGGTTGCTTTGAGTCTTGTCCTTTCTTTTTTTCTTGATGAGTCTGGCTAATGGTATGTCAATTTTATCTTCTCAAAGAACCAGCTTTTAGTTTTATTGATATTTGATTTTTATCCTTTAATTTGTTAATATGGTGTATCACATTGATTGATTTGCTTATATTGAAACAGTAGTTTCCTTCATTTCCTTTTCATTTATTTCTCATGTGATCTATATGATTTCTTTCTTTCTGCTAACGTTTTTTGTTGTTCTTCTTCTTTCTCTAATTGCATTAGGTGTAAAGTTAGGTTGTTTATTTGAGATTTTTCTTTTTTCTTGAGGTAAGTTTGTATTGCTGTAAACTTCCCTCTTAAAACTGCTTTTGCTGCATCCCATAGGTTTTGGGTCAATGTGTTTTCATTGTCATTTGTTTCTAGGTATTTTTTGATTTCCTCTTTGATTTCTTCAGTGATCTCTTGGTTATTTAGTAGTGTATTGTTTAGCCTTCCTGTGTTTGTAGTTTTTACAGCATTTTCAGTGTAATTGATATCTAGTATCATAGCACTGTGGTTGGAAAAGATACTTGATATGATTTCAATTTTCTTAAATTTACCAAGGCTTGATTTGTGTCCCAAGATATGACCTATCCTGGAGAATGTTCCATGACCACTTGAGAAGAATGTGTATTCTGTTGTTTTTGGGTGGAATGTCCTATAAATGTCAGTTAATTCCATCTTGTTTAATGTATCATTTAAAGCTTGTGTTTCCTTATTTATTTTCATTTTGGATTATCTGTCCATTGGTGAAAGTGGGGTGTTAAAGTCCCCACTATGATTGTGTTACTGTCGGTTTCCCCTTTTATGGCTGTTAGCATTTGCCTTATTTATTGAGGTACTCCTATGTTGGGTGCATCAATATTTACACTTGTTATATCTTCTCTTGTATTGATCCCTTGATCATTATGTAGGGTCCTTCTTTGTCTCATGTAATAGACTTTATTTTAAAGTCTGTTTTGTCTGATATGAGTATTGGTACTCCAGATTTCCTTTGATTTCCATTTGCATGGAATATCTTTTTCCATCCCCTCACTTTCAGTCTGTATGTGTACCTAGGTCTGAAGTGTGTTGCTTGTAGACAGCATATACACGGGTCTTGTTTTTGTATCCATTCAGCCATTTTGTGTCCTTTGGTTGGAGCATTTAATCCACTTACATTTAAGGTAATTATCGATATGTATGTTTCTATTACCATTTTCTTAATTATTTTTTTGTAGGTCTTTTCCCTCTTTTGTGTTTCCTGCCTAGAGAAGTTGCTTTAGCATTTTTTGTAAAGCTGGTTTGAATGTGCTGAATTCTCTTAAGTTTTGCTAGTCTGTAAAGGTTTTAATTTTGCCATCAAATCTGAATGAGATCCTTGCTGGGTAGAGTAATCTTGCTTGTAGGTTTTTCCCTTTCATCACTTTTAATATGTCCTGCCACTCCCTTCTGGCTTGCAGAATTTCTGCTGAAAGATCAGCTTTTAAGCTTATGAGAATTCCCTTGTATGTTATTTTTTGCTTTTCCCTTGCTGCTTTTAATATTTTTGGTTTGTATTTAATTTTTGATTTTTTCCTTAATATGTGTCTTGCCATGTTTCTTGGATTTATCCTGTATGGGACTCTCTGCTCTTCCTAGACTTGATTGACTATTTTCTTTCCCATGTTAGGGAAGTTTTCGACTATAGTCTCTTCAGATATTTTGTCAGACAATTTCTTTTGTGTTCTTCTACTGGGACCCCTATAATTTGAATTTTGTTGCATTTAATGTTGCTCCAGAACTGTCTTTTCATTCTTTTTTCTTTATTCTGCTCTGCCACAGGTATTGGCACTATTCTATCTTCCAGCTCACTTATCCATTCTTCTGCCTCAGTTTTTCTGCTATTGCTTCCTTCTAGATTATTTTTCATTTCATTTATTGTGTTCTTCATCACTGTTTGTTTGCTCTTGAGTTCTTCTAGGTGCTTGTTAAACATTTCTTGTATTTTCTCTATTCTATTTCTGATATTTTGAATCATCTTTACTATCATTACTCTGAATTGTTTTTCACGTAGACTGCCTATTTCCTCTTCATTTGTTTGTTCTGCTTGGTTTTTGCCTTGCTCCTTCATCTGCTTCATATTTCTCTGTCTTCTCATTTTGTTTAACTTGCTGTGTTTTGGGTCTCCTTTTCCTCAGCTTTGTAGTTCCCATTATTTTTGTTTTCTGCCCCCAGTGGGTGAAATTGGTTTATTTGCTTATGTAGGCTTCCTGGTGGATGGGACTGGTGCATTTGTTCTGGTTGGTGGTGATGGATCTTCTTCTTCTGGTGTGCAGGGCCACATCCAGTGGGGTGTTTTGTGGTGTCTGTCAACTTAGTATGACTTTAGGCAGCCTCTCTGCTAATTGGTGGGGTTTTGTTCCTGTCTTGCAAGTTGTTTGCCATGGGGCATCCAGCACCAGAGCTTGCTGACCGTTGGGTGGAATGGGTCTTAGTGTTGAGACAAAGTCTCTGGGAGAGCTCTTGCTGATTGATATTACATGGGGCCGGGAGGTGTCTGGTGGTCCAATGTCCTGGACTTGGCTCTCCCACCTCAGAGGCTCATGCCCAACACCTGGCTGGAGCACCAAAATCATGCCAGCCACACAGCTTGGAAGAAAAGGAAGGAAAAAAAAAACGAACAGGTAGAACCCCAAACCAAATGGTAAAAGCAAAACTAAACAGACAAAATCAGGCAAAGAAACGTACCCACATGCACACACACACACACACACACACACATACACACACACACACACACACACACACTCATAAAAAACAAACAGCCAAAAAAACAAAAATAACAAAAACAGAAAAACAAAGCAAAACAAAAATACCAGACAGAACCCTAGGACAAATGATATCAAACCTAAAGAGACCAAATCATACAAAGATACATACACACATGCATTCACAAAAAGGGAAAAAAAATAAAAATAAAAATATTTTAAAAATTTAAAATAAAAGAAGGGAGCAACCAAACCAATAAACAAATCCGCCAGTGATAACAAGCACTTAAAACTAAACTAAGAGAAACATAAAACCAAAAACAAATCAGACTTAGAAAGCAAACCCCAAGTCTACAGTTGTTCCCAAAGTCTACCACCTCAATTTTGGGAACATTTGTTGTCTATTCAGCTACTCCACAGATGCAGGGTTTTATCAAGTTGATTGTGGGGATATAATCCACTGCTCCTGAGTCTGCAGGGAGAAATTTCCCTTTCTCTTCTTTGTTCACACAGCTCCTGGGGTTCAACTTTGGTTTTGGCCCTGCCTCTGCATATAGGCCACCCTCAGGTGTCTGTTCCCCACCCAGACAGGAGTGGGTTCAAGCAGCAGCTGATTAGGGCTCTGCTGCTCACTCCAGCCAGGGAGAGGGAAGAGTACGGTAGTCAGAATTAGAATGTGGGGTGAGCCTGCAGCACCAGAGGCTGACATGACATTGCAACAGCCTGAGGTGCATTGTGTGTTCTACCGGGGAAGTTGTCCCTGGATCGTGGGACCCTGGCTATGGTTTGCTGCACAAGCTTCCACAGGGGTGTGGGTAGTGACCTGCACTTGCACACAGGATTCTTGGTGGCAGTGGTGGCAGCGTTAACGGTCCATGCCTGTCTCTGTGGTCCGATCTGATAGCCGCGGCTCACTCCTGTCTCTGGAGCTCATTTAGGTGGTGCTCTGCCCTCTGTGGGCACAAGGAGCAGGAATCCCCTCTCCTCGTGCACCCCAAAATAGTGGTCTCTTGCCTCTCCAGCTGGTCCAGACATTTTCCCAGACTCCCTCCTGACTAGCTGTTGTGCATTAGTCCACTTCAGGCTGTCTTCACACAGCCAACCCCAGTCCTTTCCCTGAGGTCTGACCTCCGAAGCCTGAGCCTCAGCTCTCAGCTCCCACCCACCCCGGTGAGTGAGCAGACAAGCATCTTAGGCTGGTGAGTGCTGGTTGGCACCAATCCTCTGTGCAGGAATCTCTCCACTTTCCCCTCTGCACCCCTGTTTCTGCACTCTCCTCCATGGCTCTGAAGCTTCTCCCCCACCTGTTCCCACCAGTGAAGGGGCTTCCTAGTGTGTGCAAACTTTTCCTCCTTCACAGCTCCCTCCCAGAGGTGCAGGTCCCATCCCTGTTCTTTTGTCTCGGTTTTTTCTTTTTTCTTTTGCCCTGCCCAAGTACATGGGGATTTTTTTGCATTTTGGGAAGTCTGAGCTCTTCTGCCAGCATTCAGTAGGTGTTCTGTAGGAGTTGTTCCACATGTAGATTTATTTCAGATGTATTTGTGGGGAGGAAGGTGATCTCCATGTCTTACTCCTTCACCATCTTGAAGGTCTCTTTTATTTATTTTTATATATGAATTTTTACAGTTTGTCTAATTCCCAAATAATTTCTTTATTATTAAATTATGAATCAATGTAGGAAAGATTGACATTATCATTTTTATATTTCTATATAAGTAGAGGGTCTCTTTTCCCATTTCTCCAGAACTTCTTTTGGAGTCCTCAGTAGCCTTTCCCTTTCTCTCTATCTTTCCTCTGCTCACAGCAAGATGGATTCTGGATATATTCTGAGTACTGTAACAACCACCTGGACGCCTGTATGGAGCTCTCCAAACTGATGAAGGACAGCCGCTACCAGCACTTTTTTGAGGCCTGTCGCCTCTTGCAGCAGATGATCGACATTGCTATTGATGGTTTCCTTTTGACGCCAGTGCAGAAGATCTGCAAGTATCCCTTACAGTTGGCTGAGCTCCTCAAGTATACTGCCCAGGACCATAGGTAAGGGATTGAGGGAGGCAGGAGTGAAGGAGAGAGCCTCCTCTACATGTTAATCCTTATTGAGAATGTATGTCCTTTTGCCTTTTCTGAGTTTCCGTTAGCTTACATACACAATGGGATGATGACATATTCTTGCTTACCTCTGAAGACTGTTGTGTGTATAAAGTGAGGCAATGCTTATGAGTTGCTTATAAACTTATAAATCAATATGTATACAAAATCAGTGTTCATCATTATTGTACCACTTAGACACTGCCTTCAGGGAGCTTATAGCCTAGTCCTTAGTCCTGAGTTCAGCCAAGTGAATCAACTGTTTATTCTACTCTGCTCAATAGAGTCAAATATCCTGGTAACAGACTGCCCAACTTGTACTGACCTTAGATTTCTTCTGAAAGGCTACACCCCTGGTCTTCTTTAGTCTTTTACACCCTCCTCTGCCTCATCCCAACTGTACCTTCCCCTTAGACACACAGCATGACTGGGGGAAAATAGACTTGAGAGTTCCCCTGAAGTTTTTTCAAAGTTTTTCAGTATTTTCAAGAAAACCAACCCAAAAAGGACCAAGGAGCTTATCTTTCTCTGAATGGAAATGATACTCCTAACCCTCTATTAGTAAGGTATATGCTGGGAGTCATCTCCAACAATGGGAATGGTCTACAGTGAACCATCCCCTATTTTTTCACGTGCTTTGCTTCATGACCTAGAGCCCCCAGCCTATTTATAGCCTGCTTTTAATTGGTATTAAATCCGTGACCTTAGGTTTATTGGCCCAGCTCTCAGCTCTCTTCCTGATTGATCACTATAAGAATAAAGAAGGCCTTTGCCCAATTTCCCTTAGTTTCTGCCTGATTCTCGTCAGGCTTGCTTCCTACTTTCATTTGGCTCTGCTGCCTGGTTTCCTTGGAGCTGACTTCCAGACCTAGTTGCATAAGGCCATCAGTATGGGTCAGTTGGTTTTGTTTATGTCAAGCTTCTAGGCCAATCCCTAGGTTCATTTTTAAGTTGATGTTGTTCTTTAGCATATTGTGGGTTATGTGCTTCAGTGGTCTGAAGCCCTGGACAGATTTCAGATTTGAAACCAAATGTGGTAGCAGTGGACTCTCCCTTTGTGTGAGTAACACCACCAGTGGTAACTCTGCCTTCCTTGCTCTGTTGGCTGTGAGCGAGGTAGGTATAGAAGGACCTTGCAAAGGAGGACTCTGTTCCCTTCTCCCTGAGTCTGTTTACTAGCTGGGGGATAGTGGGAGTACTAATTAGACATGAAATTTGGAGGTGACTAAATCTCACTTAAAAGATTTAATATAGCCCATTGCCAAAACTGAGTCCCAAGTTTTCTAAGGAGAAAACTTGTAAGAGCTAATAGGATATTAAAGAACCCCAACTAAAATATCTTAATATTTTAAAAATAAAAATGGAAAACATTTATGGCACCTAAAATGGAAAGGGCCTTAGATGAAGGTCTTCTAGTCAGACTTACTCATTCTATGGCCAGACAGAGTGAGTCCCAGAAAGGGAAAATGACAAAGAGCAAGTCTGTGGCAAAGCAGGGACACATAGTATGGACAGTGGTCTGGGAATCTAACTTTTTAAAGAGCCCTCCAGGTGATTTTCATGCCGAGGAAGATTTGTGAGCCATTGTACTAGCCAGTCTGGAAGGCCTTTTCTAGTTCTGCCATCCCATGTTGTAATGAGTCTAAATGACCTCCACAGGAATACTTCAAGGTGCTAAGTGACCAGAAGCAGCCATTATTGTACCTAAATCTCAGTGGAGCTGCTTTCAGACCAGTGGTTTTAAAACCAGTATATTTAAAGAGTGATTCTCAAATGTTTTTATATCACAGCTCGTCTCCCACCTACTCCTGAGTGTCTGCTCTAAAAATCATACTTGTGGACTGATGATATTAACTAGGTAAATTATGTATTTGCATAAGTGCTTTTAAGAGCCCCCCAAGGACCATTTTTAAAGCACAGGCAAAAACTATGTTTGTCTTTTAGACCAAAGCAACCCCAGGGTCTTTTGGGTTTAGTGGGAGCCAATAAGATAGCATATCTCCCTGGGATTTCCCATTCCTGTGCACCTTCACCTTGTGAGTGGAACCCCTGCCTCAAGGCCTTCTTACCCTCTGGGTCTCTGGTCCCCTCTCCTTCCACCCCCAGGCTCAGGGGTGCTGAGAGAATGACTCAGGCAGTGGCAGGCTACATCAATCCCTGTCCGCATTTGGGGTGACCCATTGGGCCTAGCACTATCCCCAGGCCATGGGCCACTCCTTCTTGCAGGCCTCAGGAAGCTGTATCAAGGTGACAACTCCTGCGATGCATGTCAAAGTAGCTTGGGTTTGAAGGCAATTAGAGGCTACTGCCATGTTGAAGACTTAGGTCAATAGGTGTTCAGATAGGTAGGTCTGAAATGCAGGCAGGCAGAGTAGTTCCCGAGGGAGATTAGGTGGATAGAGAGTGGTAAGTGGAGAATAATACTACCTTTGTTTACAGAAGGGTGACATGTCCCCACCCCCCCCAACCTTGCTTAAGCTGATAAGAAGAAAGACACTGTACAAGAGGGAGGTTAGCTGACCTGTCTGGAACAAGACAATCTTGGTTCAGTCAGTCTCCTCACTAGCGTGCTGGGCTCAGACCTCATCTGGAAGCCTGAGGGCTCTGAGCAGGGTTCAGGCTGGACCACAGCTATTTACTTTTTTCTCTCACCCACTCCTAAAGCTAGTGGGGAAGGTTAGAGATGGTGACATACCCCCCTCTAACCATCGTGAGAAAGGCAGCCAGCTAAAAATGGCAAAGGTTGACTGACAGTATGGCACAGTGGCAGTGATAAATTCATGGTTAAGTAGTACATGGGGTCAGGCAGAGGTAATAAGCATTCTCATGCCAGCACTGTCCAATAGGACTTTGTACAGTGATGTAAATGTTCCATATCTGTGTGGTTTAATATAGTAGACACTGGCCACATATGGCTATTGAGTACTGAGAAATGTAGCTGATGCAACTAAAGAACTAAATTTTAAAATTTTATTTAATTTTAATTAAATGTGGCTAGTGGCTACCATATTGGACAGTGTAACTCTATGCTTTACCTCCTAGAAAGTGGCTTAAGGCATTTTCCTGATGCTCTCAAATCAGGGAGGAATAGCATGGGAGACAGAAAAAGGACCTAAAGAACAGGGGTGCTTACTTACGTCAGCAACTTCTGCACTGCACCCACCCCTTCTGTCATTACCCTACCTTGCTTCTAAATGGCAAGCTCAGATAGTCTTGCCAGGGAAAAACTTTGACAGTTTTACAGAGCACAATAACTCCCTCACAGGTTGGAGCAAGTAACTGTAAAAGAATGAAATGTAACAGAAACAAATGTAATATTCTGTAGTTGGGTCTAAGAAATCAACAATTCAAGGACAGACTGAGAGACATACAGCTTCTAGACAGCATATTTTAAAGAAATTTAAGAAGTATTGGTTGATCATAAGTTCAGTATGAGTCAGATGTGAGGTCCACAAGAAAAACTGATAAAGCTAACATTCATTAAGGCTCAGGATAAAAACGTTTTGGGATGTGTATGTGTGTGTGTGTGTGTGTGTGTGTGTGTGTTAACAGAGTTGTCTTGAGACGGAATAGACTGGTTAGGATTTGTAGTGAGTATCCTGTCACCGTAGGTGATAAAATGTAGTAACGTTTGAAGACTGTGGTCTGGCAGGTGTGCAGAGAACAGACTGGAGCCAGGGAGGCCAGCTAAGAGGAGGTGCTGTGTCTCATCAGCCCTGGCAGTTAGAACTCCCTTTCTTCTGTTCCTATGTTTGGTCCACCACTCCACACCTCAATGTATTAGGGAAGAAAAAGACAGTTGCCCTGCTCTTCTTTTTCTCTTCTCTTCTTTCAAATTGGTGCTGGGACAGTGAGCAGGTTAGTGACCACAAAGCATGTTTAGCTTCTCTAAGGAAAAGTTTGTTGAGACTGAGCTGTAACTCATCCTCCTGCCTTCTCAGCTTATTGTAATTCCACCAAATGTCTGGGATCTAACTTTCAGTCTTCTTTTCACAGGAGCCATTTGACTGGAAATTAGATCAGACAAACAGAGAAAACTGGGCAGGGTGGTATAACCTTCAACAAGTGGGCCATCCAAAGTCCCAGGAAAATGGGGCCTAATATTGTACTTCTGGAGTTAGAGGTTTTGAGAGACAACCCATATAATGTCTATACTAGAGAAATGTTTGTTTTGTATTAATAATAACACTGCTAACATTTGCTGTGAGCCAAGAGTAAAACAGTTTTCATGGATTATTAAAACTTCAGCAAATTCTACTGTAATTTTCCCCATTTTACAGATGAGGAAACTGAGTCACTGAGAGGGTGAATGAGACTTGTCAAAGGCCACACCACTAGTCAGTGACTAAACTAAGGTTTGTGTCCAAGCAGTCTGGCTCCAGTCTCTGTTCTTAACCACAATGCTACATCCTATCTCTATATTGTATAGGAGGAAAGGTTTGGATGTTAATTTACAGTGACTTTGGGCAGAGTTCCCTATAAATAGGTGCTAGAACAGATGGTAAAGTTCTCTGGACCATGCCATGTGTGAAGCTCCCTTCTTCATCCTTGGCTGGTTGTATCAGATAGGTACAAAAATAATGGCATAACAAAGATGAGTCTCTTTCTCTTTCATGGAAAAAAAGCCTGCAGGTAGGCAGTCTATGGCTGCCTTGCTGGCTGCATGATTATCAGAGACTCCTTCCAGTTTTCTCTTATCCTATCCTTAGGAGTATGGACCTTGTCCTTATGGTCTAAGATGGTTGCTAGAACTTCAGCCATCACATCTAAATATTCTTAAGCGTCAGGATTAAGTAAGGACCAAAGAAGGGCAGGCTGTTTTCCTTAAAGGTGGCTTTTTAAAAGTTCTACCTAACATTTCTATTTACATATCACTGGACAGAACTTGATCATATAAGTCACCTCTTACTGTAAAGAAGGATAGAAAATGTAGTCTTTTGCACCATGTGGCATGGATTCCATCTGAAAATCAGGGCTCTCTTGCTAAGTAGGAAGAGGAGAATGGATGTTAGTGTTGGCACCCAGCACATTGGTTCAATGGCACATTGACTCATCCAACTTGTAATTTTGTGTCTTCACAGTGACTACAGGTATGTGGCAGCCGCTCTGGCTGTCATGAGAAATGTGACTCAGCAGATCAATGAACGCAAGCGGCGCTTGGAGAATATTGACAAGATTGCCCAGTGGCAGGCCTCTGTCCTAGACTGGGAGGTAGGACCCTTACTAACAGGGACATTGGAGAGTCTGAATACCTTAGCCAGAACCTCACATCCTAGCCAAAGATGAGCAAAGAGTAATTATATTTGAACAGCAGCAGAAAGGATTTAGATTAGAGCCAAGGCAAAACTTCCTGCTAATGAGAGGTGTTGTGTACTTGAATAGCTTTCTAAGAAGGTTGGAGAAATCTCGGTTGCAATATTTCATTAGGAAAGGAAAGATTCATCTATTTGGGTGTTGCTAAGAAATAATTGGGTTGACTCAGTAGCCTTTCAAAACTCTTTCAAGTCCTGGAATTTTATCACCACCAGATGAACACTTGGATAAAGAGTAATAGGTACTAATTCACTCCCAGACACAGAGTGCAAGGTTGGTTCTCTGATGCAGGCCAGCCAACATACTTCTTCTTTTCCTCTTGGTGGGATCACCTCACCCTGACATATCTACTAGTTCTATCCAAGCCTGCACACTTCAGGCCACAACCATCATCCCTGCCCAATTGACAGGCCAAATTCTGTTTTTTAATTATCTGCTTATAAAAATAATCCCTGAGCCTTCCATTCTATTGGAAGTGACCACGACTTCTCTGAACTCAGAAAGCCTTCACTAAAGCCTTGTCTTCTGAGATGATAACTTGCAGAGGATATACACAGCCTAACAAATAAATGGAGCTTTTGCCTCTTATGCCACTGCTCTGTTGAAGTTCCTGAGGTGTCTGTTAAACAGAAACAGAGCTGGGAACTTTAAGGCCTCACAAGTACCTGTATGTTAAGTACACTATTTATTGTTTCTCTCTTGTGCCCATCAAGAGAACCAGGAGTAATGACATTTCACATTTATCTCTCAGACCCAAGTTATGAAATCTGACAGTCCACAGCTAATATAACCAAGATAGGAGAGGCAGGACATGCTACCAGGGAGGAGGTGGCAATCTTAAGCTTCATGATCATAGTGTAGAAGTTGAGTCAGCTCCCCATTCCTCTGGCCTCCACACAGGTATAATTTCTTGTAATTTGAGAGCTAGTATCTCTCTAACTTCTCATATAGTTTAGCACATTCCAAGGGAATTAAACAGCCTTACAGTTACTTAACCAATGTCCAGAAAAAGTCATCTTTCCTTTATTCTGCTACTTCTGTTCCTCTTTAATGTACATGGCTGGAAATGTCCACAGTTCTGAGCAGCTGGCATATTTTTGAGTCTTATTTGAAGGATAATGTCCCCATACAGAGTAGAAAACAGCAGTGATTCTTTGAGATGCAAGGAGAGGAAGGAATCTATATAAAGAGATCTTCTTGCTCATAAGAAGAAGCCAGCACTGTCCCAGACTTATTAGGAAATCATGGATTCTCCTTCCCCTGTGTCTGGTTTGCTTTGGCTAGTTTCCTGATCAGAGGGCTGGATCAAATGACCTCTAGCAAGATCACTAATTCTCAGGCACTCTGAAACTGTGGCTGGTTAGCAGGCCTCTTTTTCTCTACACCTGCTGGGATTCTCTGTAATAGGACGTTCCCAGCAGCAATTGTCTTTCTATTCCCTGAAACATTTATCCCTTTCCCAATACCTGGAAGACCTTCTAATTCCTCCATGTGCTCTGGGCCTCCAGTCCCTGCAGTTGGGGCCATGGGAGACCAAGAATAGCTTGAAATTCTTTGGCCTGTTCAGGGAACTTCACTAACACCAAACTTAAAAGCACTGAACTATGATTTAAAGACTCAGCATCTCAGAAGGAATTTTATTTGTTTTTGTCTATAGTTGGGGGGTGGGGAACAAAGGAAAGTCTGTCGGATAGGAGGCAGTTACTCTCTGCCTCCTTTGTTAGCATGATTGACTGGTCCTTTAATCTCATCCAAGCCCACACAACCCTGCTTGACAAAGTCCTTCTTTATTTAAGTTAGTAAGAAGAAAAATTCCTTGTGGTTAACTTTTCAGACTCTGAGGTCACTGTGGAACTTACCAGCTTCAGAGGGTTTGCCCTCTATGAAGCATTTTCTTTAGCAAGGCCTGATGGGTACATTTCAGAGGCCAGGACCAAACTTTCGATCAAGTGTGCCGTATCTAGTCTTAAATATTTCTAAAATGTCAGAGTCACTAGGTCTCTTAGGGAACTCCCCAAAGAACAACTCTGGCCATGCTTATGCACATGTGTGTGCACACACACACATGCACACATGCAAACCTTGTAATGATGGTGGAAGTCTGAGAAGCCTATTCCTGACTGAGGCCAAACAGCAAGTCAATGACAAAACTAAAACTTGAATCTAGTCTCCAGATTCCCTGGGGGGTGTTCTTTTCACTGCTGCACCACATACTCTTCCAGCCTTCTGCTTCCTGCAGCCCAGTTGCTTCCCTTTATGTTATTGCAGGGACTTGTTTCTGCAGTAAAGTGTCCATATCTAAGCAAGAGAGTAAGAGTGCCTTGGGGGGAAGTCCAAATGCCGGTAAGGCTAAAGGTAGATGAGTGCTGGGGAGCCTCCCGCAGAAAGCAATAGGATATGTCCATTCCATGGCTGGTTGGCTATTGGCTTGGGTGGCTCAACCTCACTGGTTCCCTAGTATAGGTTTTTTCTATGTTCCACCTACCCGAGCAGTTGAACATGCAGAAAGAAGTCCTGCCAGCTTGGTGGGTGCTGCTGTGGACCAGCCTTGCAAATCAAGAAAATGAAGCAGTGCTTTGCTCTCTCTGCCACTCCCTTGCCTCCTCCACATGTTTGAATAAGCAGGGTGGGTATCAAAAGCATCTACATAATAATTTCAGTTTGATTTGTCAAATGAAAAAGAAGAGTCAGGAGACCTTCAAGATGGCGGAGGAGTAAGACATGGAGATCACCTTCCTCCCCACAAATACATCTGAAATACATCTACATGTGAAACAACTCCTACAGAACACCTACTGAACGTTAGCAGAAGACCTCAGACTTCCCAAAAGTCAAGAAATTCCCCACGTACCTGGGTAGGGCAGAAGAAAAAAGAAAAAACAGAGACAAAAGAATAGGGATGGGACCTGCACCTCTGGGAGGGAGGAGTGAAGTAGGAAAAGTTTCCACACACTAGGAAACCCTTTCACTGGTGGAGACGGGGGGTGGCAGGGGAAACTTTGGAGCCATGGAAGAGAGCACAGCAACAAGGGTGCAGAGAGCAAAGTGGAGAGATCCCCACACAGAGGATCGATGCCAACCAGCACACACCAGCACGAGAGGCTTGTCTGCTCACCAGCCAGGGCAGGTGGGGGCTGGGAGCTGAGGCTCCAGATTCAGAGGTCAGATCCCAGGGAGAGGACTGGGGTTGTCTGCATGAACACAGCCTGAAGGGGGCTAGTGTGGCACAGCTAGCCAGGAGGAAGTCCAGGAAAAAGTCTAGAACTGCCTAAGATGCAAGACACCATTGTTTCAGGGTGCACGAGGAGAGAGGATTCAGAGCACTGTCTAAACGAACTCCAGAGCTGGGTGCGAGCCACGCCTATCAGCATGGACACCAGAGATGGGCGTGAAATGCTAAGGCTGCTGCTGCAGCCACCAAGAAGCCTGTGTGCCAGCACAGGTCACTATCCACACACCCCCTCCCAGGAGACTGTGCAGCCCACCACTGCCAGGGTCCCGTGATCCAGGGACAGCATCCACGGGAGAACACATGGCGTGCCTCAGGCTGTTGCAACATCACACCAGGCCTCTGCCGCTGCAGACTCGCCCTGCATTCCGTACCCCTCCCTCCCCTCCCTGGGCTGAGTGAGCCAGAGCCCCCTAATCAGCTGCTACTTTAACCCCTTCCTGTCTGAGTGAAGAACAGATGCCCTCAGGCGACATAGATGCAGAGGCAGGGCCAAATCAATAGCTGAACCCCAGGAGCTGTGCAAACAAAGAAGGGAAAGGGAAGTTTCTCCCAGCAGCCTCAGGAGCAGCAGATTAAATCTCAGCAATCATCTTAATGTACCCTGCATATCTGGAATACCTGAATAGACAATGAATCAGCCCGAAATTGAGGCAGTGGACTTTGGGAGCAACTGCAAACTTGGGGTTCGCTTTCTACATCTAATTTGTGTCTGGTGTTATGTTTCTTAGTTTAGTATTTAAAGTTTATTATCACTGGTAGATTTGTTTATTGATTTGGTTGCTCTCTTCTTTTTTATATATATATAAATATCTATATTTTTTCTTTTTCTCTTTTTGTGAGTGTGTATGTGTATGCTTCTTTGTGTGATTTTGTCTGTATAGCTTTACTTTTACCATTTTTCCCAGGATTCTGTCTGTCCATTCTTTTTAATTACTTTTCAATTTTTTTACTTTTTAATAATTTTTTAATTTTTAATTTTAGTAACTTTCTCTCTTTTCTTTCTTTCTTTCTTTCTTTCTTTTCTTTCTTTCTTTCTTTCTTTCTTTCTTTCTTTCTTTCTTTCTTCCTTCCTTCCTTCCTTCCTTCCTTCCTTCCTTCCTTCCTTTCTTTCTTTTTTTTCTCCCTTTTCTTCTAGCCCTGTGGCTGAAAGAGTCTAGGTACTCCAGCCACATGTCAGTCCTGTGCCTCTGAGGAGGGAGAGCTGAGTTCAGGACACTGGTCCACCAGAGACCTCCTAGCTCCACATAATATCAAACAGCAAAAACTCTCCCAGAGATCTCCATCTCAATGCTAAGACCCAGCTCCACTCAATGACCAGCAAGCTACAGTGCTGGACAACCTATGCCAAACAACAAGCAAGACAGGAACACAACCCCACCTGATAGCAAACAGGCTGCCTAAAGTCATGATAAGGTCAAAACGCCCCAAAACACACCACTGGACATTGTCCCGCCCACCAAAAGACAAGATCCAGTCTCATCCACCAGAACACAGGCACTAGACCCTTACCAGGAAGCCTAAACAACTCACTAAACCAACCGTAGCCACTGGGCACAGACAACAAAAACAGTGGGAACTACGAACCCGCAGCCTGCAAAAAGGAGACCCCAAGCACAGTAAGTTAAGCAAAATGAAAAGACAGGGAAAAACACAGCAGATGAAGGAGCAAGGTAAAAACCCACCAGACCAAACAAATGAGGAGGAAATAGGCAACCTACCTGAAAAAGAATTCAGCATAATGATAGTAAAGATGATCCAAAATCTTGGGAAAAGAATGGAGAAAATACAAGAAACGTTTAACAGGGACCTAGAAGAACTGAAGAGCAAACAATGATGAGCAACACAATAAATGAAATAAAAAATTCTCTAGAAGGAGTCAGTAGCAGAATAACTGAGGCAGAAGAACGGATAAGTGACCTGGAAGATGAAAGAGTGGAAATAACTACTGCAGAGCAGAATAAAGAAAAAAGAATGAAAAGAATTGAGGACAGTCTCAGAGACCTCTGGGACAACATTACCACACCAACATTCGAATTATAGGGGTCACAGAAGAAGAAGAGAAAAGGAACAGGACTAAGAAGATATTTGAAGAGACTATAGTTGAAAACTTCCCTAATATGGGAAATGAAATAGCCAATCAAGTTCAGGAAGCACATAGAGTCTGATACAGGATAAATTCAAGGAGAAACATGCCAACACACATATTAATCAAACTATCAAAA
Source organism: Balaenoptera borealis (assembly GCF_965194805.1). Classification (NCBI taxonomy): domain Eukaryota; kingdom Metazoa; phylum Chordata; class Mammalia; order Artiodactyla; family Balaenopteridae; genus Balaenoptera; species Balaenoptera borealis. The sequence goes on along the minus strand of NC_138881.1, from coordinate 51,215,170 downwards.
ATTAAATACAGGGAAAAATATTAAAAGCAGCAAGGCAAAAACAACAAATAACATACAAGGGAATCCCCATAAAGTTAACAGCTGATTTTTCAGCAGAAATGCTGCAAGCCAGAAGGGAGTGGCAGGACATATTTAAAGTGATGAAAGGGAAAAACCTACAACTAAGATTACACAGCAAGAATATCACTCAGATTTGAAGGAGAAATTAAAAACTTTACAGACAAGCAAAACTTAAGAGAATTCAGCACCAGCAAACCAAATTTACAACAAATGCTGAAGGAAATTCTCTAGGCAAGAAACAAAAGGGAAGGGAAAAAAATACAATAACAAACCCCAAACAATTAAGAAAATGTTATTAGGAACATACATATCGATAACTACCTTAAATGTAAATGCATTAAATGCTCCAAACAAAAGACATAGACTGGCTGAATGGATACAAAAATAAGACCCGTGTATATGCTGTCTACAAGAGACCCACTTCAGACCTAGGGACCCATACAGACAATAAGTGAGAGAATGGAAAAAAATATTCCATGTAAATGGAAATCAAAAGAAAGCTGGAGTAGCAATTCTCATATCAGACAAAATAGACTTTAAAATAAAGACTGTTACAAGAGACAAAGAAGGACACTACATAATGATCCAGGGATCATTCCAAAAAGAAGATATAATAACTGTAAATATTGATGCACCCAACATAGGAGCACCTCAATACATAAAGCAAATGCTAACAGCCATAAAACCAGAAATCGACAGTAACACAATCATACTAGGGGACGTTAACACCCCACTTTCACCAATGGACATATCATAGAAAATGAAAATTAATAGGGAAACACAAACTTTAAATGATACACTAAACAAGACGGACTTAACTGATATTTATAGGGCATTCCAACCAAAAACAACAGAATACACTTTCTTATCAAAAGCTCATGGAACATTCTCCAGGATAGATCATATCTTGGGTCACAAATCAAGCCTAGATAAAGTTAAGAAAATTGAAATTGTATCAAGTATCTTTTCCAACCACAATGCTATGAGACTAAATATTAATTACAGGTTAACAAAACCTATAAAAAATACAAACACATGGAGGCTAAACAATACATTACTAAATAACCAAGAGATCACTGAAGAAATCAAAGACGATATCAAAAAATACCTAGAAACAAATGACAATGAAAACACAATGACCCAAAACTTTTGGGATGCAGCAAAAGCAGTTCTAAGACGGAAGCTCATAGCAATACAATCCTACCTCAAGAAACAAGGAACATCTCAAATAAACAACCTAACCTTACACATAAAGCAATTAGAGAAAGAAAAACAAAAAACCCTCAAAGATAGCAGAAGGAAAGAAATCATAAAGATCAGGTCAGAAATAAATGAAGAAGAAATGAAGGAAATGATAGCAAATATCAGTAAAACTAAAAGCTGGTTCTTTGAGAAGATAAACAAAATTTATAATCCATTAGCCAGACTCATCAAGAAAAAAAGGTAGAAGACTCAAATCAACAGAATTACAAATGAAAAAGGAGAAGTAACAACTGACACTGCAGAAATACAAAAGATCATGAGAGATTACTACAAGCAACTAAATGCCAATAAAATGGACAACCAGGAAGATATGGAAAATTTCTTAGACAAGTGCAACCTTCTGAGCCTGAACCAGGAAGAAATTGAAAATATAAGCAGACCAATCACGAGCACTGAAATTGAGATGGTGGTTAAAAATCTTCCAACAAACAAAAGCCCAGGATCAGATGGCTTCACAGGCAAATTCTATCAAACATTTAGAGAAGAGCTAACACCTATCCTTGTCAAATTCTTCCAAAATATAGCAGACAGAGGAACGCTCCCAAAGTCACCCTGATACCAAAACCAGACAAAGATGTCACAAAGAAAAAAAATTCAGGCCAATATCACTGATGAATATATATGCAAAAATTCTCAACAAAATACTAGCAAACAGAATCCAACAGCACATTAAAAAGATCATACACCATGATCAAGTGGGGTTGACCCCAGGAAGGCAAGGATTCTTCAATACACACAAATCAATCAATGTAATAAACTGTATTAAAAATTTGAAGGAGAAAAACCATATGATCATCTCAATAGATGCAGAAAAAGCTTTTCACAAAATTCAACACCCATTTATGATAAAAAACCTTCCAGAAAGTAGGCATATAGGGAACTTACCTCAACATAATAAAGGCCATATATGACAAACCCACAGCCAACATCATTCTCAATGGTGAAACACTGAAACCATTTCCTCTAAGATCAGGAACAAGACAAGCTTTTCCACTCTCACCACTGTTATTCAACATAGTTTTTGAAGTTTTAGCCACAGCAATCAGAAGAAAAACAAATAAAAGGAATTCAAATCTGAAAAGAAGAAGTAAAGCTGTCACTGTTTGCAGATGACATGATACTATATAGAGAGAATCCTAAAGATGCTACTTGAAAACTACTAGAGCTAATCAATGAACTTGGTAAAGTAGCAGGATACAAAATTAATGCACAGAAATCTTTTGCATTCCTATACACTAATGATGAAAACTCTGAAAGATAAATTTAGGAAACACTCCCATTTACCATAGTATCAAAAATAATAAATACCTAGGAATAAACCTACCTAAGGAAACTGAAGAGTTGTATGCAGAAAACTATAAGATACTGATGAAAGAAATTAAAGATGATACAAACAGATGGAGAGATATACCATGTTCTTGGATTGGAACAATCAATATTGTGAAAATGACTATACTACCCAAAGCAATCTACAGATTCAATGCAGTCCCTATGAACCTACCAGTGGCATTTTTCACAGAAGTAGGACAAAAATATTCTCAATTTGTATGGAAACACAAAAGACCCTGAATAGCCAAAGCAATCTTGAGAAAGAAAAATGGAGCTGGGGGAATCAGGCTCCCTGACTTCAGACAATCCTACAAAGCTACACTAATCAAGACAGCACAGTACTGGCCCCAAAACAGAAATATAGATCAATAGAACAGGATAGAAAGCCAGAGGTAAACCCATCACCTATGGTCACCTAATTTTTGATAAAGGGGGCAAGAATATACAGTGGAGAAAAGACAGCCTCTTCAATAAGTGGTGCTGGGAAAACTGGACAGCTACATGTAAAAGAATGAAATTACAGCACTCCCTAACACCATACACAAAAATAAACTCAAAATGGATTAAAGACCTAAATGTAAGAGCAGACACTATAAAACTCTTAGAGGAAAGCATAGGCAGAACACTCTATGACATAAATCACAGCAAGATCCTTCTTGACCCACCTCCTACAGAAATGGAAATAAAAACAAAAATAAACAAATGGGACCTAATGAAACTTAAAAGCTTTTGCACATCAAAGGAATCCATAAACAAGACGAAAAGACAACCCTCAGAATGGGAGAAAATATTTGCAAATGAAGCAACAGACAAAGGATCACTCTCCAAAACTTACAAGCAGCTCATGCAACTCAATATCAAAAAAACAAACAACCCAATCCAAGAATGGGCAGAAGACCTAAATAGACATTTCTGCAAAAAAAAAAACAGATTGCCAACAAACATATGAAAGAATGCTCAATATCACTAATCATTAGAGAAATGCAAATCAAAACTACAATGAGGTATCACCTCACACCAGTCAGAATGGCCATCATCAAAAATTCTACAAACAATAACTGCTGGAGAGGGTGTGGAGAAAAGGGAACCCTCTTGCACTTTGGTGGGAATGTAAATTGATACAGCCACTATGGAGAACAGTATGGAGGTTCCTTAAAAAACTAAAAAGAGAACTACCTTATGACACAGCAATCCCACTACTAGGCATATACCCTAAGAAAACCATAATTCCAAAATAGTCATGTACCACAATGTTCATTGCAGCTCTATTTACAATAGCCAGGGCATGGAAGCAACCTAAGTGTCCATCGACAGATGAATGGATAAAGAAGATGTGGTACATACATACAATGGAATATTACTCAGCCATAAAAAACCGAAATTGAGTTATTTGTAGTGAGGTGGATGGACCTAGAGTCTGTCATACAGAGTGAAGTAAGTCAGAAAGAGAAAAACAAATACCGTATCCTAACACATATGTATGGAAACCAAAAAAAGAAGAAAAGTTGTTCTGACGAACCTAGGGACAGGGCAGGAATAAAGACGCAGACGTAGAAGATGGACTGAGGACACGGGGAGGGGGATGGGTAAGCTGGGACGAAGTGAGAGAGTGGCATTGACATATATACACTACCAAATGTAAAGTAGATAGCTAGTGGGAAGCAGCCACATAGCACAGGGAGATTAGCTCAGTGATTTGTGACCACCTAGAGGGGTCGGATAGGGACGGTGTGAGCCAGACGCAAGAGGGAGGAGATATGGGGAGATATATATATATATATATATATATATATATAGCTAATTCACTTTTTTATACAGCAGAAACTAACGCACCATTGTAAAGGAATTATACTCCAATAAAGATGTTTTTTAAAAAATAATTTAAATTAAATTAAAAAAAACCAACAAGAATCATAGAAGAAACCTTCAGAACTTAATCTCCCTTGAAGAGGAATTAAGAAAGAGGGTCGAGAGTTGGTAGCACACCAGCAATTGGAGCCTGCTCAGTAAATCAGAGCATTTTGCTAGAGAGCAGGAGATCTTCTATTATAGCCACACCTGACCAGCCCTCAGCTTATTCAATGAACATTTTGGATTTATTTGCCCACCTCCAGTTTCCATCCCTGTTCCATGCCAGCCTATGTGGACTAGAGTTCATGGAGGCCCCCTGCTCTGCTCTACCCCGTAGGGCTTCTAAAAAATCAGTGGATGAGTGAAAGTATCACCTATACCTCTAAATAATAATAAGTACCTTCAATCAGCTTAGGGGAGCATCAGGAAGAAGAACCTGTTCTCACGAATTGCAGTTTCTAGGAAATATCTAATTTCTCTGATGCTGATGTTTGGTTATGCTATCACTTTGCTACCCTTCACATGCATTAGATCCACTTGAAGGGAAGGGGAAGGAACATATCCCTGACAGCTTCTTTTTTTTTTCCATTCTTTAATTGTTCTTTATTTTTGCAAGATTTTTTAAACAAATTTATTAGAGTATAATTGCTTTACAATGGTGTGTTAGTTTCTGTGTATAACAAAGTGAATCAGCTATATGAATACATATATCCACATATCCCCACCCTCTTGTGTCTCCCTCCCACCCACCCTATCCCTCCCTTCTAGGTGGTCACAAAGCACCGAGCTGATCTCCCTGTGTGATGCAGCTGCTTCCCACTAGCTATGTATTTTACATTTGGTAGTGTATATATGTCAGTGCTAGTGTCTCACTTTGTCCCAGCTTATCCTTCCCCCTCCCTATGTCCTCAAGTCCATTCTCTACATCTGCTTCTTTATTCCTGTCCTGCCCGTAGGTTCATCAGAACCATTTTGGTTTTTTTTTTTAGATTCCATATATATGTGTTAGCATATGGAATTTATTTTCCTCTTTCTGACTTACTTCACTCTGTATGACAGACTCTAGGTCCATCCACCTCACTACAAATAACTCAATTTCATTTCTTCTTATGGATGAGTAATATTCCATTGTATATATGTGCCACATCTTGTTTATCCATTCATCTGTCCATGGACACTTAGGTTGCTTCCATGTCTTGGCTATTGTAAATAGTGCTGCAATGAACATTGTGGTACATGACTATTTTGGAATTATGGTTTTCTCAGGGTATATGCCCAGGAGGGGGATTGCTGTGTCATATGGTAGTTCTCTTTTTAGTTTTTTAAGGAACCTCCATACTGTTCTCCATAGTGGCTGTATCAATTTACATTCCCACCAACAGTGCAAGAGGGTTCCCTTTTCTCCACACCCTCTCCAGCATTTATTGTTTGTAGAATTTTTGATGATGGCCATTCTGACTGGTGTGAGTTGATACCTCATTGTAGTTTTGATTTGCATTTCTCTAATGATTAGTGATGTTGAGCATTCTTTCATGTGTTTGTTGGCAATGTGTATATCTTCTTTGGAGAAATGTCTATTTAGGTCTTCTGCCCATTCTTGGATTGAGTTGTTTGTTTTTTTGATATTGAGTTGCATGAACTGCTTGTAAGTTTTGGAGAGTGATCCTTTGTCTGTTGCTTCATTTGCAAATATTTTCTCCCATTCTGAGGGTTGTCTTTTCGTCTTGTTTATGGTTTCTTTTGATGTGCAAAAGCTTTTAAGTTTCATTAGGTCCCATTTGTTTATTTTTGTTTTTATTTCCATTTCTGTAGGAGGTGGGTCAAAAAGTATCTTGCTGTGATTTATGTCATAGAGTGTTCTGCCTATGTTTTCCTCTAAGAGTTTTATAGTGTCTGCTCTTACATTTAGGTCTTTAATCCATTTTGAGTTTATTTTTGTGTATGGTGTTAGGAAGTGTTCTAATTTCATTCTTTTACATGTAGCTTTATCCCTGACAGCTTCTTTTATATCTTTTTTTTTTTCTGGAGATTTTTACCAGGATCCCAAGTTTGCAGCTCATGTTTGAGAACTTGATTGTGTGTGGTTGTGATTTCCTCCTCATAGCACCCCTCCCCCATAGCCTGGTTGTAAAATACTCAATAGCATGTTCCAGTTTACCATTGGACATTTGAATCCAAAGAAGTTGGAAGAAACACAAAAGCCCAACGTGATGGCGGCAGCAAAAACATCTTTTTAAAACTAAATTGCTTGATGAGGCATACTCTTTGGACCAGGAGATCAAATATGGAGGGATGGATTTGTTATTTCCCTGCCTTCCTCCTAGCAGGCAGAATTGAATATGAACTCTGAGAAGGATAGCATTTCCCTTGTCCTCTCCCTTGACGTGCTCAGGGCACAACCCCACATCAGATAATCAGCCTATAATTAGAATGAGGTGCTGGGCATTGGGATATTGAAATGAATGAGATGTAGCCTTGGCTATCCAGTGAGGGAAAGTATGTCCCAGGCAGAGGAAACAGTGTGAGCAAAATTCTGGAAGAATGGAAGAGAACAGAAGGCATGTGGAGGAGGGGGAGGTGGGAAGAGATTGTACTTGAGGGGTCAAGGCAAAGAACTGTGTAGTGCAGTGGGGCAGAGAGGGCAAAGTCTGATTGCTCTAAACTCTGAGAGGTCCCTCTCCCTTACATGAGCTTATTTGGTGTTCTCAAGCAGCCATGTGATTTGAGCCAAACAGGAACCTTTGTATTAGCCCCATTGTCTAAATGAGGAAACAGATTGTGATTAAGCTACTTCCGAAGGAAGTGAGCTGGCAGCAGCACTGGGCCCAGAACTGAAGCCTTTGAGGTTCTTACCTTAGAAATCTTCCAAGGCAGCTGCTTGTTCCACTAAGGGATTATTATTTTGCTGTTGTTTGATGGTTTAGAGCATGAACTTTTGAGCGACTCTCTCCTGGATTCTGCCACTTTCGGCATATTACTTCCAATTTCTCTGACCCTGGTTTGGGGACAAATAACACTACATCCCTTATTGGGTTGTGAGTATTAATGGGAATATGTGGCACAGGATTTAGGGTACACAGTAATATTCAAGGTAATAACTATCACTATATGAAGCTTACAGTGCGATGTGTACTTTTGTAAACACTTTATATATGTTAACTTATATAATCCTTACAACAGCCAAATGAGGTTGGTAATGTTATTATCATCATTTTAAAGATGAGGAAACTGAGGAACAGAGATGAGTTAACTGACAACAATCAGCTTGGTGAGCATAGAGGTGTATTTTTTCAAGTTTTTTTTTTTTCTTTGTAGAGTGGCACCAAGTGACATTTATGGCAAGTACTTAAAACAGAATTGATAGAATTGGGTTGCTTCTAGCTGGTACAGTGTGTAGACCAGATGCCACTGAGTAGTCCTCCTGGTCTGATCATTCTCAGCTTAGCAAGTTGTGCCTTTAAAAGTCATCCTGGCCATCTTTGTATAGCATTGGCCCCTTTTATAGCATTCTTTCACTTCATACATATTCAAAATGGACTGTAGTACATCTTCCTGGCCTTCCTCAAGGTGGGGAATGGCCGACTGGTACCACGTTCAGCTTCCCATCCCTCCAACAGGAAAACCTTGCATGACCCCCACACTCTGAGGGATTCTTCTCCTAGCCCTGGGCCTCCAGAGGTTCTGTGCTAGTATGTGGGCCCCTCAAGGAGGAGTGTTTACCAAAGTTCCACGGAACACCTGAGGTGTAGTCTGGAGTCACACTAGTATTTCTGAGCTTTCTTACTTTTTTTTCTTAACATCTTTATTGGAGTATAATTGCTTTACAGTGGTGTGTTAGTTTCTGCTTTATAACAAAGTGAATCAGCTATACATATACATATATTCCCATATCTCCTCCCTCTTGCGTCTCCCTCCCACCCTCCCTATCCCACCCCTCTAGGTGGTCACAAAGCACCGAGCTGATCTCCCTGTGCTATGCGGCTGCTTCCCACTAGCTATCTATTTTACATTTGGTAGTGTATATATGTCCGTGCCACTCTCTCACTTCATCCCAGCTTACCCTTCCCTCTCCTTGTGTCCTCAAGTTGAGCTTTCTTTTTGAGGTTGTATTATTAGAAAATATTTCCATTGAGCTCCCCTTTTTCTTCCCATCCCTTAGACTGAAAAAAAAGTGATATGCTCAAGAATACGATTTCCTGCTACCCTTCTCTTTGGGCCACTGCCCTGCCTAGACTGTTTACCTCTGATTGTTTCTGGGGAGATGCGGGAACCCCCATCTCTAAATTTGACTTGAAGCTTTTCAGTACAAGGCTGAGATCTTAGCATTAGTGTGTCAGGGCTAAGACCTTAGAGGTCATCCTCACATACCTCATTTAACAGCTGGAAAACTGAGACCCAGAGAGAGGAAGGGACTGACCCTCCAGTGACTTTTTGGCCTAGAGACAGTATAACATAGTGGCAAAAGTGAGCACACTCTCTGGATCTGCAAACTTGGGGTTGGATTGTGGATCTTTGGCTAACTAGCTGGGTGGCTGTGGCTGATCACTTGACCTCTTTGTACCTCAGACTATAAAGATGACAGCAAGACTATCTACCTACCAGGGCTACTGTGATGCTCAGAAGAGACAGAGTGAAAGTATGTAGCACAATGTCTGATCCCTGTAGGTGCTCAATAAGTATTAATTCTCCTGAGTCAGGGGGCCACTTCTTTTTGTCCCCATGGTTTGCCTTGCATTCCATGAGTTCTGAGCACACCTATATTAGACTCCTCTGCTGAGATGTAAGCTCTTCGAGAACAGGGCCAAGTCTGGCTTGGCATCTGACATACAACCCCACATATCAGAGTTCCCATAAATAAGAGGCCCTTGGAAACTCTGTAGAATAGAATTAGCTAAGTGTTAGGTATTTTTGGTGTGTGTGTCTGATTCTACATAGCAAGAAAGATAAGCAAGTTATTCAGGCTTTCTGGATAATAGACCAAGGTGATGACATTTCCTGTTTAATCAGTAAATTTTAATGAACTGAGAAAGGAAGGAAAAACAATTTTAAGAGGGTGAATGGATTCTCTTTCTCTCCTTCAAACATCATCTCTTTCTTGTCCTTCCCTGTCTTGTTTTACTTGTCTGGGAAGCAGAGAGACTTCTAGCACCTGCTCAGGCTTTACTCTTCAGGTACAAGAAAGAGACTAAAAGTCTAGAACTGGGATGAAAGATTGGGGCAGAAAGAGAAATTTAGAGAAAAAGAGAGAGGGAGAATAAGAGAGAGAGACAGATAGACACCTCATGGCAGCTGGTGCCTCTAGGGCCAGAGAGCAACTGGCAAATAAGGACTATAGCAGTCCTGGGTAGTGGGGCTCATTTGGCCTCAGGGTAAACAAGAGTATGGGTCTTTATAGCTCATGGAGCCTTTCAGGGATTCCCAGAGGTCCCTCCCTCCATCCTTTCTTCCTCACCAGGCCCTTTCTGTCCTCCTCCTGTCCCAGCCTATGCCCAGCTCTAGGTGCCTCCAGGCAAGTGAAGGGGCCATCCCTCCTGCCTGGCTGCCTCTCACTATCACATGTCCTTCCCAGGGCGAGGACATCCTAGACAGGAGCTCGGAGCTGATCTACACTGGGGAGATGGCGTGGATCTATCAGCCCTACGGCCGCAACCAGCAGCGGGTCTTCTTCCTGTTTGACCACCAGATGGTCCTCTGCAAGAAGGTAACCCCACCCCTTTCTTCCCTGAGGGAGATGGGCACCCCAGGGGGTACCAGACCCTTCCTCTCCATCATCTCCAGTTCCCAACAAAGTGGGCTAACCCTGCTGGGCAAAAACAAGACAAGATATTGGCAGCAATTCCATATCAGGATCACTGGTATGGCATGAATATCACAAGCAGGGCTGGCTTATGGGCAGTGAAATTCTGAAACTGGTAAAGTTTGTGTTGGTATCTTTTATACACTCTTCCCTCCTGCCCTTCATGGCGATCTTTCTCACTCTTTTCGACCCAGAGCTGATAGCCTGCTGATTTGCACCAGTTGCTAAAAATATTGAAATATTTCTATCCCAGTTGGTGAATAAGTGGCTTCCCTGAGCACCTCCCCCCATTTCTACTCTAATGGCTTTGACCATCTGGCCCCTTACTGCCCTAGGAACCAACAAGGGACCTACTTTACTCTTACAGGTAAGATACCTTACCTTTGTGATACAGGAATTTTCCCTGTTCCCCTACCCATTTCCTATACAAGTTGTATCACATTCCTATAACTCTCAACTGTGCTCTTCATTACCCTCCCTTCTCTGTAATCCATTTGAGAAAAGGTCTTGCTGTTGTGATTAACTCAGCATGAGTGTTTGTTTCTTGGTATCTTCTCCTTGGCAGGTAGGAGGATGGCATATGTTCTCAGCCTGATTCCTCCTGGTGGTATACTGTTTCCTCCACCTCCTCCCTTAGGATAGGAAGTTCAGATCACTTTTAGCTCCAGGGACTGGCTGGGAAGAATTTGGGACCAGGGAAAGTAAAAGAGGAGGGGAAAACCAAAGAGTGCTTAAAGTGACTTTTTAAATTCACCATCCTACCCTTGGCTCTTTTTCCATAATCCAGTCCCTTTGTTCTCTTCCTCACCAAGTAGCAGATACCTCTGAAAGGGAATACTAAATCATGAAGCACTAGGTTAAACACTGTCATCTTTTCCAGCCTGGAACAGGAACCACACATTTGTTTTTAAGCCCCCTGTTCTCTGTGTATGCCACATCTTGCATTAAATCTCTGGCTATTTGCCTTTGACAGTGGATTGAGGGAACAAATTGAGTTTCAAGTCGAACTGCCTCAATGTTTGGGAATAAACTTTAAGTGCCAGCTCTGGAACTGATAGCTGTCTAGCTAATGGAGAAAATTACTGCCTTGGTCTGGACCTGGCCCTGGAAGAGAGAACTTGTATGAATCTGGAACTTGGCCAAACACTCAGCCCTCTTATTATCTACCCCCAACTCTTCCTTAGACTTCCATCAAATCAGGAGGCAGAATTTTTGAGGGTTAACTTACATAGCCAAGGAAATTCTCAGCATATCAGTCATGTCACCAATAGGCATGTGCTCATTCTTCCCACTGAGGCATGTTTACACTCAGAACAACCAGTTGTAGAGAGACACAGAAAAGACATTAGAAAGCTAGTTTATTTTAGCGTTGCCCACCACTCACACCCTGTTAATTTAAGCATCTGTCAGCAAAGGCTGAGATTACTTTAAGGAAAATGTGAAACTCAGCTCTGCAAAACAGTAGCTATAGGAGACAGGGCCAGGAGCCAGAACACAAAATAGTGAGGCAAAGGCTAGAAATAAAGGGAAGAAACAACATGGACAGTGAGCTAAGTTTAGGAGCCAGGGGACAGCAGAAAACTAAAATGGAATAAGAGTCAGCTCCAGGCCAGCTAGTAGAAGCCAGTGATTAAGGAGAAACCAGAAGCTAAGCCAGCCAAGCTGGCAGGATGGGGGTAGCAGGCAACAAGGATGACAAAAACAAGAGAAACCTTGAAGTTAGCATAGCTTTCTTCCAATGGGAGCCTTCTTGTTCTAGCAAGAACCATGGCCTCCCCTTCCAGAAAAAAGCTATCCACATACCTGGGCCTTCTTGACTCTGGTTTCTCAGAGCATGAGCAGCTACAGTTTGATTTTTCAAAGCCCCTTAAAACTATATCTGATGTTTGTGTTGAGGCTATGGTTGAGGATTTCTATTTGGTACCTGAAATAGGCCTTTCTATTCAGCAATAGGGAGTAAACTTTTGAGAAATGACCATGGCGCCAAAATAAGGTATAGAAAGATACAATGTCTTTGGTCTGCTGGGTGGTTGAGGGACCTCTTGCCATTGCTATAAAAGCCTTTCCTCTTGAGGTAGAGCTGGAAGAAATGGAGAAAGCTTCCTGGAGATGAAGAATCCTTTGGCAAAGGAAATCTACAAAGGAAAAGGGCCAGGACTAGAGCTGGGCGAGTAAGGCACTCACCTCAGGCAAAGTTAAAAAGGAGGCCCCAAAACACAGTAATCCTTTTTTTTACTTTTTTTTTTTAATTTTATTTATTTATTTATTTTTTTAAACATCTTTATTGAAGTATAATTGCCTTACAACGGTGTGTTAGCTTCTGCTTTATAACAAAGTGAATCAGTTATACATATACATTATGTTCCCATTTCTCTTCCCTCTTGGATCTCCCTCCCTCCCACCCTCCCCATCCCACCCCTCTAGGTGGTCACAAAGCACCGAGCTGATCTTCCTGTGCTATGTGGCTGCTTCCCACTAGCTATCTATTTTACATTTGGTAGCGTATATATGTCCATGACACTCTCTTACCCTGTCACATCCCACCCCACCCCCTCCCCATATCCTCAAGTCCACTCTCTAGTAGGTCTGTGTCTTTATTCCCGTCTTGCCACTAGGTTCTTCATAGCCTTTTTTTTTTTTTTCCTTAGATTCCGTATATATGTGTTAGCATACTGTATTTGTTTTTCTCTTTCTGACTTACTTCACTCTGTATGACAGACTCTAACTCCATCCACCTCATTACAAATACCTCCATTTCATTTCTTTTTATGGCTGAGTAATATTCCATTGTATATATGTGCCACATCTTCTTTATCCATTCATCTGTCGATGGACATTTAGGTTGCTTCCATGTCCTGGCTATTGTAAATAGAGCTGCAATGAACATTGTGGTACATGACACTTTTTGACCTATGGTTTTTTCAGGGTATATGCCCAGTAGTGGGATTGCTGGGTGGTATGGTAGTTCTATTTGTAGTTTTTTAAGGAACCTCCATACTGTTCTCCATAGTGGCTGTATCAATTTACATTCCCACCAACAGTGCAAGAGTGTTCCCTTTCCTCCACACCCTCTCCAGCATTTATTGTTTCTAGATTTTTTGATGATGGCCATTCTGACCGGTGTGAGATGATATCTCCTTGTAGTTTTGATTTGCATTTCTCTAATGATTAATGATGTTGAGCATTCTTTCATGTGTCTGTAGGCCATATGTATATCTTCTTTGGAGAAATGTCTATTTAGGTCTTCTCCCCATTTTTGGATTGGGTTGTTCGTTTTTTTGTTATTGAGCTGCATGAGCTGCTTGTAAATCTTGGAGACTAATCCTTTGTCAGTTGCTTCATTTGCAAATATTTTCTCCCATTCTGATGGTTGTCTTTTGGTCTTGTTTATGGTTTCCTTTGCTGTGCAAAAGCTTTTAAGTTTCATTAGGTCCCATTTGTTTATTTGTGTTCTTATTTCCATTTCTCTGGGAGCTGGGTCAAAAAGAATCTTGCTGTGATGTATGTCATAGAGTGTTCTGCCTATGTTTTCCTCTAAGAGTTTGATAGTGTCTGGCCTTACACTGAGGTCTTTAATCCATTTTGAGTTTATTTTTGTGCATGGTGTCAGGGAGTGTTCTAATTTCATACTTTTACATGTACCTGTCCAATTTTCCCAGCACCACTTATTGAAGAGGCTGTCTTTTCTCCACTGTATATGCTTGCCTCCTTTATCAAAGATAAGGTGACCGTATGTGTGTGGGTTTATCTCTGGGCTTTCTATCCTGTTCCATTGATCTATATTTCTGTTTTTGTGGCAGTACCAAACTGTCTTGATTACTGAAGCTTTGTAATATATTCTGAAGTCAGGGAGCCTGATTCCCCCAGCTCCATTTTTCTTTCTCAAGATTGCTTTGGCTATTCGGGGTCTTTTGTGTTTCCATACAAATTGTGAAATTTTTTGTTCTAGTTCTGTGAAAAATGCCAGTGGTAGTTTGATAGGGATTGCATTGAATCTGTAGATTGCTTTGGGTAGTAGAGTCATTTTCATAATGTTGATTCTTCCAATCCAGGAACATGGTATATCTCTCCATCCATTTGTATCACCTTTAATTTCTTTCATCAGTGTCTTATAATTTTCTGCATACAGGTCTTTTGTCTCCTTAGGTAGGTTTATTCCTAGATATTTTATTCTTTTTGTTGCAATGGTAAACGGGAGTGTTTTCTTAATTTCACTTTCAGATTTTTCGTCATTAGTGTATAGAAATGCAAGAGATTTCTGTGCATTAATTTTGTATCCTGCTACTTTACCAAATTCATTGATTAGCTCTAGGAGTTTTCTGGTAGCATCTTTAGGATTCTCTATGTATAGTATCATGTCATCTGCAAATAGTGACAGCTTTACTTCTTCTTTTCCGATTTGGATTCCTTTTATTTCTTTGTCTTCTCTGATTGCTGTGGCTAACACTTCCAAAACTATGTTGAATAATAGTGGTGAGAGTGGGCAACCTTGTCTTGTTCCTGATCTTAGTGGAAATGGTTTCAGTTTTTCACCATTGAGGACAATGTTGGCTGTGGGTTTGTCATATATGGCCTTTATTATGTTGAGGAAAGTTCCCTCTATGCCTACTTTCTGCAGGGCTTTTATCATAAATGGGTGTTGAATTTTGTCGAAAGCTTTCTCTGCATCTATTGAGATGATCATATGGTTTTTCTCCTTCAATTTGTTAATATGGTGTATCACATTGATTGATTTGCATATATTGAAGAATCCTTGCATTCCTGGGATAAACCCCACTTGATCATGGTGTATGATCTTTTTAATGTGCTGTTGGATTCTGTTTGCTAGTATTTTGTTGAGGATTTTTGCATCTATGTTCATCAGTGATATTGGCCTGTAGTTTTCTTTCTTTGTGATATCTTTGTCTGGTTTTGGTATCAGGGTGATGGTGGCCTCGTAGAATGAGTTTGGGAGTGTTCCTCCCTCTGCAATATTTTGGAAGAGTTTGAGAAGGATAGGTGTTAGCTCTTCTCTAAATGTTTGATAGAATTCACCTGTGAAGCCATCTGGTCCTGGGCTTTTGTTTGTTGGAAGCTTTTTAATCACAGTTTCAATTTCAGTGCTTGTGATTGGTCTGTTCATATTTTCTATTTCTTCCTGGTTCAATCTCGGCAGTTTGTGCATTTCTAAGAATCTGTCCATTTCTTCCAGGTTGTCCATTTTATTGGCATAGAGTTGCTTGTAGTAATCTCTCATTATCTTTTGTATTTCTGCAGTGTCAGTGGTTACTTCTCCTTTTTTATTTCTAATTCTATTGATTTGAGTCTTCTCCCTTTTTCTCTTGATGAGTCTGGCTAATGGTTTATCAATTTTATTTATCTTCTCAAAGAACCAGCTTTTAGTTTCATTGATTTTTGCTATTGTTGCCTTCATTTCTTTTTCATTTATTTCTGACCTGATCTTTATAATTTCTTTCCTTCTGCTAGCTTTGGGGTTTTTTTGTTCTTCTTTCTCTAATTGCTTTAGGTGCAAGGTTAGGTTGTTTATTCGAGATGTTTCCTGTTTCTTGAGGTAGGCTTGTATTGCTATAAACTTCCCTCTTAGCACTGCTTTTGCTGCGTCCCATAGGTTTTGGGTCGTCGTATCTCCATTGTCATTTGTTTCTAGGTATTTTTTGATTTCCCCTTTGATTTCTTCAGTGATCACTTCCTTATTAAGTAGTGTATTGTGTAGCCTCCATGTGTTTGTATTTTTTACACATCTTTTCCTGTAATTGATATCTAGTCTCATAGCATTGTGGTCGGAAAAGATACTTGATACTATTTCAATTTTCTTAAATTTACCAAGGCTTGATTTGTGACCCAAGATATGATCTATCCTGGAGAATGTTCCATGAGCACTTGAGAAAAATGTGTATTCTGTTGTTTTTGGGTGGAATGTCCTATAAATATGAATTAAATCCATCTTGTTTAATGTATCATTTAAAGCTTGTGTTTCCTTATTTATTTTCATCTTGGATGATCTGTCCATTGGTGAAAGTGGGGTGTTAAAGTCCCCTACTATGATTGTGTTGCTGTCGATTTCCCCTTTTATGGCTGTTAGTATTTGCCTTATGTATTGAGGTGCTCCTATGTTGGGTGCATAAATATTTACAATTGTTATACCTTCCTCTTGGATCGATCCCTTGATCATTATATAGTGTCCTTCTTTGTCTCTTGTAATAGTCTTCATTTTAAAGTCTATTTTGTCTGATATGAGAATTGCTACTCCAGCTTTCTTTTGATTTCCATTTGCATGGAATATCTTTTTCCATCCCCTCACTTTCAGTCTGTATGTGTCTCTAGGTCTGAAGTGGGTCTCTTTTAGACAGCATATATATGGGTCTTGTTTTTGTATCCATTCAGCCAGCCTGTGTCTTTTGGTGGGAGCATTTAATCCATTTACATTCAAGGTAATTATCAATATGTATGTTCCTATTCCCATTTTCTTAAATGTTTTGGGTTTGTTATTGTAGGTGTTTTCCTTCTCTTGTGTTTCTTGCCTAGAGAAGTTCCTTTAGCATTTGTTGTAAAGCTGGTTTGGTGGTGCTGAACTCTCTCAGCTTTTGCTTGTCTGTAAAGTTTTTAAGTTCTCCATCACATATGAATGAGATCCTTGCTGGGTAGAGTAATCTTGGTTGTAGGTTCTTCTCCTTCATCACTTTAAGTATATCCTGCCACTCCCTTCTGGCTTGCAGAGTTTCTGCTGAAAGATCAGATGTTAACCTTATGGGGATTCCCTTGTGTGTTATTTGTTTTTTTTTTCCCTTGCTGCCTTTAATATGTTTTCCTTATATTTAATTTTTGACAGTTTGATTAATATGTGTCTTGGCGTGTTTCTCCTTGGGTTTATCCTGTATGGGACTCTCTGTGCTTCCAGGACTTGATTAACTATTTCCTTTCCCATATTAGGGAAGTTTTCAACTATAATCTCTTCAAATATTTTCTCAGTCCCTTTCTTTTTCTCTTCTTCTTCTGGGACCCCTATAATTCGAATGTTGGTGCATTTAATGTTGTCCCAGAGGTCTCTGAGACTGTCCTCAGTTCTTTTCATTCTTTTTTCTTTATCCTGCTCTGCAGTAGTTAATTCCACCATTTTATCTTCCAGATCACTTATCCTTTCTTCTGCCTCAGTTATTCTGCTATTGATCCCCTCTAGAGTATTTTTAATTTCATTTATTGTGTTTTTCATCATTGCTTGGTTCCTCTTTAGTTCTTCTACGTCCTTGTTAAATGTTTCTTGCATTTTGTCTATTCTATTTCCAAGATTTTGGATCATCCTTACTATCATTATTCTGAATTCTTTTTCAGGTAGACTACCTATTTCCTCTTCATTTGTTAAGTCTAGTGTATTTTGACCTTGCTCCTTCATCTGCTGTGTGTTTTTCTGTCGTCTCATTTTGCTTATCTTACTGTGTTTGTGGTCTCCTTTTCACAGGCTGCAGGTTCGTAGTTCCCGTTGTTTTTGGTATCTGTCCCCAGTGGCTAAGGTTGGTTCAGTGGGTTGTGTAGGCTTCCTGGTGGAGGGAGCTAGTGCCTGAGCTCTGGTGGATGAGGCTGGATCTTGTCTTTCTGGTGGGCACGTCCACGTCTGGTGGTGTATTTTGGGGTGTCTGTGGCCTTATTATGATTTTAGGCAGCCTCTCTGCTAATGGATGGGGCTGTGTTCCTGTCTTGCTAGTTGTTTGGCATAGGGTGTCCAGCACTGTAGCTTGCTGGTCATTGAGTGATGCTGGGTCTTGATGTTGAGATGGAGATCTCTGAGAGATTTTTGCCGTTTGGTATTACGTGGAGCTGGGAGGTCTCTTGTGGACCAGTGTCCTGAAGTTGGCTCTCCCACCTCTGAGGTACGGCCCTGATGCCTGGCTGAAGCACCAAGAGCCTTTCGTCCACACGGCTCAAAGTAAAAGGGACAAAAAATAGAAAGAAAGAAAGAAAGAAAGAGGCTCTAATATAGTGAAGTAAAATAAAGCTATTATAAAGCAAAGCTATACAAACAAAATCTCACCCAGAAGCATATACATATACACTCACAAAAAAAAAGGAAAAGGGGAAAAATTAATATATCCTGCTCCCAAAGTCCACCTCCTGAATTTGGGATGATTCGTTGTCTATTCAGGTATTCAACAGATGCAGGCACATCAAGTTTTTTGTGGAGTTTTAATCTGCTGCTTCTGAGGCTGCTGGGAGAGATTTCCCCTCCTCGTCTCTGTTCGCACAGCTCCTGGGGATCAGCTTTGGATTTGGACCCGCCTCTGCGTGTAGGTCGCCTGAGGGCGTCTGTTCCCCACCCAGACAGGACGGGGTTAAAGGAGCAGCTGCTTCGGGGGCTCTGGCTCACCCAGGCCGCGGGGAGGGAGGGGTACAGTGGAGGCGGGGCGAGCCTGCGGCGTCAGAGGCCGGCGTGACGTTGCACCAGCCTGAGGTGCACATTGCGTTCTCCCGGGGAAGTTGTCCCTGGATCACGGGACCCTGGCAGTGGCGGGCTGCACGGGCTCCCAGGAGGGGCGGTGTGGAGAGTGACCTGTGCTCGCACACAGGCTTTTTGGAGGTGGCAGCAGCAGCCCCAGCATCTCACGCCCGTCTCTTGGGTCCGCGCTGATAGCCGCGGCTCGCGCCAGTCTCTGGAGTTCGTTTAGGCGGCGCTCTGAATCCCCTCTCCTTGCGCGCCGCGAAACAAAGAGGCAAGAAAAAGTCTCTTGCCTCTTCGGCAGCTGCAGACTTTTTCCTGGTCTCCCTCCCAGCCAGCTGTGGTGCGCTAACCCCTTCAGGCTGTGTTCACGCCGCCAACCCCAGTCCTCTCCCTGCGATCCAACCGAAGCCCGAGCCTCCGCTCCCAGCCCCCGCCCGCCCCGGCGGGTGAGCAGACAAGCCTCTCGGGCTGGTGAGCGCTGCTCGGCGCCGAGCCTCTGTGCGGGAATCTCTCCGTTTTTCCCTCTGCGCCCCTGTTGCTATGGGATCCGTGCTGTTAGCTGCGGCTCGCGCCCGTCTCTGAAGTTCGTTTAGGCGGCGCTCTGAATCCCCTCTCCTCGCGCACCAGGAAACAGGGAAGAAAAAGTCTCTTGCCTCTTCGGCAGCTGCAGACTTTTTCCCGGACTCCCTCCCGGCTAGCTGTGGTGCACTAACCCCTTCAGGCTGTGTTCACGCCGCCAACCCCAGTCCTCTCCCTGCAATCCGACCGAATCCCGAGCCTCAGCTCCCAGCCCCGCCTGCCCCGGCGGCTGAGCAGACAAGCCTCTAGGGCTGGTGAGTGCTGGTCAGCGCCGAGCCTCCGTGCGGGAAGTGCGGGAATCTCTCCGCTTTGCCGTCCGCACCCCTGTGGCTGCGCTCTCCTCCGTGGCTCCGAAGCTTCCCCCCTCTGCCACCCGCAGTCTCTGCCCGCGAAGGGGCTCCTAGTGCGTGGAAATCTTTCCTCCTTCACAGCTCCCTCCCACTGGTGCAGGTGCCGTCCCTATTCTTTTGTCTCTGTTATTTCTTTTTTCTTTTGCCCTACCCAAGTACGGGGGGAGTTTCTTGCCTTTTGGGAGGTCTGACGTTTTCTGCCAGCGTTCAGTGGGTGTTCTGTAGGAGCAGTTCCACGTGTAGATGTATTTCTACTGTATCTGTGGGAAGGAAGGTGATCTCCACGTCTTACTCTTCCGCCATCTTCTCTCCTCCCCCCCACAGTAATCCTTTTTACAGGGAAGAAAGGGGACAAGAAAGCTACGTAATCAAATGTGGCTACATAAAGCTTTCTGATGAGTTCATATTTAAAAAGGAGGAGGAAACATGGGCCCATAGCAAGTGGATAGATATTCATATGTAATATTTTATATGTATAGGATATTTAATAGGCGTGACAAAGATTAGTTTCATGAATCTTACAATGAGTCAAAGTTAGTTTTTAAAGATTCTAGGACAATATCAATGATTTAAAAAGATCTTTTCAAAAAAAGAAGAAAAAAGAAGTGATAGTCTGACAACTCCCTTCTAGGGACAAATAATTTACTATTAACACAGGAACTTAAAACTTCTCTGTCAAGGGAAAAAGAGCATAAACCTGTTGAGGGGGAATTTAAACCTAAAGTATCTGAGGTTGTAAGAAAGCACTTCAGTGCTCTGAATTCATTCTTTCATGCTATAATTATTGAGCCCCTGCTCTGTGCCAGCAAGCTCTGCCTTCTTAGAGCTTGTAGACTAATGGAATTTAGGTGTAATGTAATTTAAAAATATATACATCACTGAGCAATGAAATAATACTCAGATGTCCCCAGCAGAATTGCTGTAGGTAAACTCAACAGAGTCATGAGTTACAGGAGATCTATGACAACACTATAGATGAGAAAATGTACCAATTTTCAAAATATAAAAGATTCTAGAAAATACAGATTGACAATAAAATAATAATGAATCAGCATTTACTGTTCACCTCTATGATTCTGTTCTAAGGCCTTTACATTCATTAACTCAATTTAATCCTCACCACAAACCCATGACGTAAGTACTATTATTTTTCCCATTTTAAATATATGTAAAGTGAGGTACAGAGAAGTTATATAATTTGCCCAAGGTGATATTATATCTAGTGAGTGATGGAGCCAGGAATTACATCCAGGCAAGCTGACTCCGAATTCTTCATTAGTAACCTCTATGTCATTATTGCCATTGAGCATGTCAGAATTCTATAATAGATTTTTTTAACATCTTTATTGGAGTATAATTGCTTTACAATGGTGTGTTAGTTTCTGCTGTATAACAAAGTGAATCAGCTATATGTATACATATATCCCCATATGCCCTCCCTCTTGCATCTCTCTCCCACCCTCCCTATCCCACACTTCTAGGGGGACACAAAACACCGAGCTGATCTCCCTGTGCGATGCAGCTGATTCCCAGTAGCTATCTATTTTACATTTAGTAGTGTATATATGTCAATGCTACTCTCTCACTTCGTCGCAACTTACCCTTCCCACTCCCCGTGTCCTTAATTCAATTCTCTATGTCTGTGTCTTTATTCCTGTCCTGCCCCTAGGTTCTTCAGAATGGATTTTTTTTTTATTCCACATATATGTGTTAGCCTACAGTATTTGTTTGCCTCTTTCTGACTTACTTCACTCTGTATGACGGTCTCTAAGTCCATCCAACTCACCAAAAATAACTCAATTTTGTTTCTTTCTATGGCTGAGTAATATGCCATTGTATATATGTGCCACATCTTCTTTATCCATTCATCTGTCGATGGACACTACGTTGCTTCCATGTCCTGGCTATTGTAAATAGTGCTGCAATGAGCATTGTACTACATGACTCTTTTTGAATTATGGTCTTCTCAGGGTATATGCCCAGTAGTGGGATAGCTGGGTCATATGGTAGTAATATTTTCAGTTTTTTAAGGAACCTCCATACTGTTCTCCATAGTGGTTATATCAATTTACATTCCCACAAACAGTGCAAGAGGGTTGCCTTTTCTCTACACCCTCTCTAGAATTTATTGTTTGTAGATTTTTAGATAATGGCCATTCTGAATGGTGTGAGGTGATATCTCACTGTACTTTTGATTTGCATTTCTCTAATGATTAGCGATATTGAGCATCCTTTCATATGTTTGTTGGCAATCTGCATATCTTCTTTGGAGAAATGTCTATTTAGGTCTTCTGCCCATTCTTGGATTGGGTTGTTTTTTTGATATTGAGCTGCATGAGCTGCTTGTATATTTTGGAGATTAATCCTTTGTCAGTTGCTTCATTTGCAAATATTTTCTCCCATTCTGAGGGTTGTCTTTTCATCTTTTTTACGGTTTCCTTTGCTGTGCAAAAGCTTTTAAGATTCATTAGGTCCCAGTTGTTTATTTTTATTTTTATTTCCATTTCTGTAGGACGTGGGTCAAAAAGGATCTTGCTGTGATTTATGTCATAGAGTGTTCTGCCTATGTTTTCCTCTAAGAGTTTTATAGTGTCTGCTCTTACATTTAGGTCTTTAATCCATTTAGTGTTTATTTTTGTGTATGGTGTTACAGAGTGTTCGAATTTCATTATTTTACATGTAGCTGTCCAGTTTTCCCAGCATGACTTATTGAAGAGGCTGTCTTTTCTCCATTGTATATTCTTGCCTCCTTTATCAAAGATAAGGTGACCATATGTGCATGAGTTTATCTCTGGGCTTTCTATCCTGTTCCATTGTTCTATATTTCTGTATTTGTGCCAGTACCATACTGTCTTGATCAGTGTAGCTTTGTAATATAGTCTGAAGCCAGGGAGCCTGATTCTTCCAGCACTGTTTTTCTTTCTCAATATTGCTTTGGCTATTTGGGGTCTTTTGTGTTTCCATACAAATTGAGAAATTTTTTGTTCCAGTTCTTTGAAAAATGCCATAGGTATTTTGATAGGGATTGAATTGAATCTGTAGATTGCTTTGGGTAGTATAATCGTTTTCACAATTTTGATTCTTCCAATCCAAGAACACGGTATATCTCTCCATCTGTTTGCATCATCTTTAATTTCTTTCAGCAATGTCTTATAGTTTTCTACATACAGGTCTTTTATCTCCTTAGGTAGGCTTATTCCTAGGTATCTTTTTTTTTGTTGCAGTGGGAAATGAGAGTGTTTCCTTAATTTCCCTTTCAGATTTTTCTTCATTAGTGTATATGAATGCAAAAGATTACTGTGCATTTATACTGTATCCTGCTACTTTACCAAATTCATTGACTAGCTCTAGTAGTTTTCTGGTAGCATCTTTAGGATTATCTATGTATAGCATCATGTCATCTGCAAACAGTGACAGTTTTAGTTCTTCTTTTCTGATTTGGATTACTTTTATTTCTTTTTCTTCTCTGATTGCTGTGGCTAAAACTTCCAAAACTATGTTGCATAATAGTGGTGAGAGTGGGCAACCTTGTCTTGTTCCTGATCTTTGTGGAAATGGTTTCAGTTTTTTACCATTGAGAACAATGCTGGCTGTGGGTTTGTCATATATGGCCTTTATTATGTTGAAGTAAGTTCCCTTTATGCCTACTTTTTGGAGGGTTCTTATCATAAATGGGTGTTGAATTTTCTGAAAAGGTTTTTCTGCATCTATTGAGATGATCATATGGTTTTTATCCTTCAGTTTTTTAATATTGTGTATCACATTGATTGATTTGCATATATTGAAGAATCCTTTCATTCCTGGGATGAACCCCTTTGATCATGGTGTATGTTCCCTTTAATGTGCTGTTGGATTCTGTTTGCTTGTGTTTTGTTGAGGATTTTTTTCTTGTTTCCTGAGGTAGGATTATATTGCTATAAACTTCCTTCTTAGAACTGCTTTTGCTGCATCCCAAAAGTTTTGGGTCATCGTGTTTTCATTGTCATTTTTTCCTAAGTATTTTTTGATTTCCTCTTTGATTTCTTCAGTGATCTCTTGGTTATTTAGTAGTGTATTGTTTAGCCTCCATGTGTTTGTATTTTTTACAGATTTTTTCCTGTAATTGATATCTAGTCTCATAACGTTGTGGTTGGAAAAGATACTTGATATGATTTCAACATTCTGAAATTTATCAAGGCTTGATTTGTGACCCACGATATGATGTATCCTGGAGAATGTTCCATGAGCACTTGAGAAGAAAGTGTGTTTTGTTGTTTTTGGATGGAATGTCCTATAAATATCATTTAAGTCCATCTTGTTTAATCTATCATTTAAAGCTGTGTTTCCTTATTTATTTTCATTTTGGATGATCTGTCCATTGGTGAAAGTGGGGTGTTTAAAGTCCCTCACTATAATTGTGTTACTATCGCTTTCCGTTTTTAAGGCTGTTAGCATTTGCCTTATGTATTGAGGTGCTCCTATGTTTGCTACATAGGTATTTACAATTGTTATATCTTCTTGGATTAATCCCTTGATCATTATGTAGTGTCCTTCTTTCTTTCTTCTAATAGTCTTTATTTTAAAGTCTATTTTGTCTTATATGAGAATTGCTACTTCAGCTTTGTTTTGATTTGCATTTGCATGGAATATTTTTTCCATCCGCTCACTTTCAGACTGTATGTGTCCCTAGGGCTGAAGTGGGTGTCTTGTAGACAGCATATATTCGAGTCTTGTTTTTGTATCCATTCATCCACTCTATGTCTTTTCATTGGAGCATTTAATCCTTTTATATTTAAGGTAGTTATCGATATGTATCTTCCTATTACCATTTTCTTAATTGTTTTGGTTTTGTTATTGTAGGTCTTTTCCTTCTCTTGTGTTTCCTGCCTAGAGAAGTTCCTTTAGCATTTGTTGTAAAGCTGGTTTGGTGGTGCTGAACTCTCTTAGCTTTTGCTTGTCTGTAAAGGTTTTAATTTCTCCATCGAATCTGAATGAGATCCTTGCTGGGTAGAGTAATCTTGATTGTAGGTTTTTCCCTTTCATCACTTTAAATATGTCCTGCCACTCCCTTCTGGCTTGCAGAGTTTCTGCTGAAAGATCAGCTGTTAACCTTATGGGGATTCCCTTATATGTTATTTGTGTTTTTCCCTTGCTGCTTTTAATATTTTTTCTTTGTATTTAATTTTTGATAGTTTGATTAATATGTGTCTTGCCATGTTTCTTCTTGGATTTATCCTGTATGGGACTCTATGTGCTTCCTGGACTTGATTGACTCTTTCCTTTCCCATATTAGGGAAGTTTTCAACTATAATCTCTTCAAATATTTTCTCAGTCCCGTTCTTTTTCTCTTCTTCTTCTGAGACCCCTGTAATATGAAAGTTGGTGTGATAATGTTGTCCCAGAAGTCTCTGAGTCTGTTCTCAATTCTTTTCATTCTTTTTTCTTTATTCTGCTCTGCAGTAGTTATTTCTACTCTTTTATCTTCCAGGTCACTTATCCGTTCTTCTACCTCAATTATTCTGCTATTCATTCCTTCTAGAGAATTTTTAATTTCATTTATTGTGTTGTTCATCATTGTTTGTTTGCTCTTTAGTTCTTCTAGGTCTTTGTTAAACGTTTCTTGTATTTTCTCCATTCTATTTCCAAGATTTTGGATTATCTTTACTATCATTACTCTGAATTCTTTTTCAGGTAGACTGCCTATTTCCTCTTCATTTGTTTGGTCTGGTGGGTTTTTACCTTGCTCCTTCATCTGCTGTGTATTTCTCTGTCTTCTCATTTTTCTTAACTTATTGTGTTTGGGGTCTCTTTTTTGCAGGCTGCAGTTTCGTAGTTCCTGTTGTTTTTGGTGTCTGCCCTCAGTGAGTAACGTTGGTTGAGTGGGTTGTGTAGGATTCCTGGTGGAGGGGACTGGTGCCTGTCTTCTGGTGGGTGAGACTGGATCTTGTCTTTCTGGTGGGCAGGACCACGTCCGGTGGTGTGTTTTTTGGTGTCTGTGACCTTATTATGATTTTAGGAAGCCCCTCTGCTAATGAGTAGGGTTGTGTTCCTGTCTTGCTAGTTGTTTGGCATAGAGTGTCCAGCACTGTAACTTGCTGGTTTTTGAGTGGAGCTGGGTCTTAGTGTTGAGATGGAGATCTCTGTGAAAACTTTCACTTTTTTATATTACATGGGGCTGGAAGTTCTCTGGTGGGCCAGTGTCCTGATCTCATCTCTCCCACCTCAGAGGCTCAGGCCTGACACCCAGCCCGAGCACCAAGACCCTGTCAGCCACTCGGCTCAGAAGGAAAGGGAGAAATAAAGAAGAAAGAAACAAAGAAACAAATAGAATAAAATATAGTTATAAAATAAAAAAGTAATATTATTTTTAGAAATTAATAAAAAAGAAGAAAGAAAGAAGAGAACAAGCAAACCAAAAAACAAATCCGTCATTGATAACAAGTGTTAAAAACTATACAAAAAAAAAAAAACCGACAGACAGAACCCTAGGACAAATGGTAAAAGCAAAGCTATACAGACAAAATCACACAAAGAAGCATCCACATATACACTCACAAAAAGAGAAAAAGGAAAAAAATATATATACAAAAAAAGGAAGGGAGCAACCAAATCAATAAACAAATCTACCAATGATAATTAGCTCTAAATACTAACCTAAAATAAACATAAAACCAGAAACAAATTAGATGCAGAAAGCAAACCCCAAGTCTACAGTTGCTCCCAAAGTCCACCACCTCAATTTTTGGATGATTCATTGTCTATTCAGGTATTCCACAGATGCAGGGTACATGAAGGTGATTGTGGAGATTTAATCTGCTGCTTCTGAGGCTGCTGGGGTAGATTTCCCTTTCTCTTCTTTGTTTGCACAGCTCCTGGGGTTCAGCTTTGGATTTAGCCCGCCTCTGAGCATAGGTCACCTGAGGCCGTCTGTTCCCGACCCAGCCAGGACAGGGTTAAAGTAGCAGCTTATTAGGGAGCTCTGGCTCACTCAGGCCAGGGGAGGGAGGGGTACGGAATGCGGGGCAAGCCTGCGGCATCAGAGGCTGGTGTGACATGGCAACAGCCTGATATGCGCTGTGTGTTCCCCTGGGGAAGTTTTCTCTGGATCCCGGAACCTGGCAGTGGCGGGCTGCCCAGGCTCCCTGGAGGGGAAGTGTGGATAGTGACCTGTGCTTGCACACAGGCTTCTTGGTGGCTGCAGCAGCAGCCTTAGCGTTTCATGCCCCTCTCTGGTGTCCGAGCTGATAACCGTGGCTCGTGCCCATCTCTGGAGCTGGTTTAGGTGGTGCTCTGAATCCCCTCCTCTTGCTCACCCCGAAACAATGTTCCCTTGCATCTTAGGCAGTTCCAGACTTTTTCCCGGACTCCCTCCTGGGTAGTTGTGGAGCACCAACCCCCTTCAGGCTGTGTTCATGCAGCCAACCACAGTCCTCTCTCTTGGGTCTGACCTCCAAAGCCCAAGCCTCAGCTCCCAGCCCCCACCCACCCTGGCGGGCGAGCAGACAAGCCTCTCATGCTAGTAAGTGCTGGTCGGCAGTGATCCTCTGTGTGGGAATCTCTCCACTTTGCCCTCTGCTCCCCTGTTGCTGCACTCTCCTCCATGGCTCTGAAGCTTCCCCCCCACCCACCTCCCATCTCAGCCAGTGAAATGACTGAGTGTGTGGAAACTTTTCCTCCTTCAAGCTCCTTCCCAGAGGTGCAGGTTCCATCCCTATTCTTTTGTATCTGTTTTTTTCTTTTTTCTTTTGCCCTACCCAGGTACCTTAAGAGTTCCTTGCCTTTTGGGAAGTCTGAGGTCTCTTGCCAGCATTCAGTAGGTGTTCTGTAGGAGTTGTTCCACATGTAGATGTATTTTTGATGTATTTGTGGGAAGGAAGGTGATCTCCACGTCTTACTCCTCTGCCATCTTGACGGTCCCTCCTATAATAGATTATTAAAGAGTTGTGAACATTTAAAAGGAGGTACAGTGACAGGGACTCTCCATTGGTTTCCTAAGAGCAGGTCATGTTGCATAAAATCCATCTTCTATCTTGGCAGTAACTAGACTAGTTGATGAGAGGGTTGCACTAGACAGAGGATATCAGGATTTCAGCCTGGCACTTCAGATTTTCCCACAGTTTCCTTGCAGATAGGTGCAATGTGGAGTGGTAGAAAAAGCATAAAATTTATGGTCAGACAATTTTGTGCTCATTAGTTCCAGTACTCACTAACTACATGATTTCAAGCAAATGACTTCACTTTCTCCACCTTCACTTTATCATCTGTAAAATGAAGATAATAACTACTCTACAGGATTGTTGTGAAGATTAAATGAAGTCAATGCATGTAAAATGCCTGATAGAGGGCCTGACACCTAGTGGGTACTTGTTAATCTTAGTCTTCTCCCACCCCAATAAAGAACTAAGCAGCCTTGTAAGATAGCGAGGTCTCTGTCACTAGATGTACCCCCAAATGTGCTAGATGGTTTCCTGCCAGAAATAGTATAAGAGAGATTGATAGACCCATCTGATCCCTGAGATCATTTGGCCCAGTTACTAAGTTCTCATCCAGTCTTAAGATTCTCTTAATTCCCAACAAGTTAAGCAAAAACTTCCCCATTTTGCACATTGGAAGTTGGGATTGCATGCACCAATTAGAACAGCTTGAAGAACTTGTAGCTTGTTTCAGAGTGTGCATGTATGTGTGTGAATATATATATGAAGATACTTTTTTTTTTTTTAAGATATTCGCCATGTATTTCTTCTTTAGGTCTTTTTTTTTTAAATTTATTTTTATATTTATTTTTGGCTGTGTTGGGTCTTTGTTTCTGTGCGAGGGCTTTCTCTAGTTGCGGCAAGTGGGGGCCACTCTTCATCGTGGTGCGCAGGCCTCTCACCATCGCGGCCTCTCCCGTTGCGGAGCACAGGCTCCAGACGCGCAGGCTCAGTAGTTGTGGCTCACGGGCCCAGTTGCTCCGTGGCATGTGGGATCTTCCCAGACCAGGGCTCGAACCCGTGTCCCCTGCATTGGCAGGCAGATTCTCAACCACTGCACCACCAGGGAAGCCCTGAAGATACTTTTTAAGTGGCCATTATAGTAGGTGTGAAATGACACCAGTGGCTTCTAATTATGTGATCCCTTCTTTAATTTTTGCTGCTTCCCTCTTTGTTTGTCACTTTTCTTTTGAAAAATCTGATAAGACTCTTTTTTCTCTTTCTTCTTGTCCTTTATGGTGTCCATAACGTCTCTGCTCCCCTGCATCTTATTGCCCTGCTATTTTGGTTAATAATGTATTTTGTTATTTTCCTCCTGTGATGATTATATTGAAAATTACTTTGTTGCTTTGGGGAATTTATCTCTTTTTTCATTTCTTCCCTTTCACTTTTTACTGGAGAGGAGAGGAGAGCCCCTCTTACCTCTCTTCAATCAATCATCCGCCAATATTCCTACAACCCTGCAGTTGCCCCTAACAGCCTTTTCCCCATTTATCATCAATTGTGCCAGTCTGGACATGCTCTGTTGTCCCCTGTGTCATAACTGCTCAGTATTTATGTCACTTTCACCATATTCTGGGAGAATCAGAACTAAACAGAGTATAAAGATGCTGGAGAGAGGATTTCTTCTATACATGGAACTTTCTGCATTTGGACCATTTCTTCGTGCACTAAAGGGCCAGACTTGGAGAAGGAGCCATTCGGGACAACTCAGGAATGCACCAGTAGCATCAGAGGCGGAATAGACAGAAAGAAGATTTCTGCTTTAAAACCAGGGGGTTTAAAACCAGAACACCTGAGTCCTAGACTCTACTGTCTCTTACTAATTTGTCTAACCTTGGGCCAGTTCTTTAACTCCTTATTTTTATCAGTGTCAAATCAGGCTGATGACAGAATTCATCTCCAGAGGCTTTGAGGAGAATCACCTGAAGTAGTGGGAAGCAGTAAAGTATAATGTCAAGAGCATGGGTTCTAGGGCCAGACAAGAGGCCACCAATTTCCGTTTTCCCATCAGTTGTGTGACCTTGAACAAATTCTCTGTGCCTTTTATTATCCCCTCATTTGCAAAATGGGAACCATAATAGTATCTACATGGAAGGGAGGTTGTGAGGGGTAAATGAGACAATACAGTTGCAGTGCCTGGCACACAGTAAATGCTTAACAAATATTAGCCATTGATTACTGTATATGCAGTGTTACTAATCATTTATTCAGCACATTTTTATTGGGAGGCAGTATACACAGTGGTTAAAACAAGCACAGATTTTTAGAGCCAGATAGCCTAGTCTCAAAGCCCAGCAGTGCCATAGATGGTAGCTTTTATTCCACGGCAAGTTTCTTAACTGCTCTATGTCCACAGTTCCTCATAAAATGGGGTTATACCAGTACCTAACTTGTAGGATAGTTGTGAGGATGATTTAAGTTAATAAATGCAAAGTGTAGTTGGCAAGGGATGAACACATAAAGAAAACGTCATACACACACACACACACACACACACACACACACAATGTAATATTATTCGGCATTAAAAACTAAGGAAAGGGGCTTCCCTGGTGGTGCAGTGGTTGAGAATCTGCCTGCCAATGCAGGGGACACGGGTTCAAGCCCTGGTCTGGGAAGATCCCACATGCCACGGAGCAACTAGGCCCGTGAGCCACAATTACTGAGCCTGCGCGTCTGGAGCCTGTGCTCCACAACAAGAGAGGCCGTGATAATGAGAGGCCTGCGCACCGCGATGAAGAGTGGCCCCCACTTGCCACAACTAGAGAAAGCCCTTGCACAGAAACGAAGACCCAACACAGCCATAAATAAATAAATAAATAAATAAATAAATAAACCCAAAAGTTAAAAAAAAAACAAAAAAAAAACTTCTTAAAAAAAAAAAACTAAGGAAAGCCTGCCATATCCAACAACATGGATGAACCTGGAGGACACTATGCTAAGTAAAATAAGACAGAGAAAGACAAATACCATATTATCTCACTTATATATGGAATCTAAAACAGGCCAACTCATAAAGGTAGAGAGTAGAATGGTGGTTGCCAGGGGCTCATGGGGGTGGGAGAAATGGGGAGATGTTGATCAAAGGGTAAGAACTTTCAGTTATGTAGGACAAATAACTTCTGGAGAGCTAATGTACAAATGGTGACTATAGTTAGCAACACTGTATTGTATAATTGAAATTTGCTAAGAAAATAGATCTGAAGTGTTCTCATCACAAAAAAAAAGGTAACTATGTGAGATGATGGATATGTTAATTAGCTTGATTGTGGTGATCATTTCATAATGCATACATATATCAAAACATCACATATTACTCCTTAAATATATACAATTTTGTCAATTATACCTCAGTAAAGCTGGGGGAAATGCAAAGCATTTAGAATAGTGTCTGGCGCATAATGTATGTTGGTTAAGTGTTCACTGTTGCCATTGTTGTTGTTATTATTTTGTTATTATTAAGTATGTACTGTAGATGCTGGAATACAATAATTATAAAGACAAATCCAGTCCCAGCACCATGTGCCTTCCCTAGTACCTGAGATAAAACCAGATTGTCAGGCTAGGTGTGAGCAGCCAGGGCCCCCTCTAAAGAGCTAGGGAGAACCTTACTGACAAGCAAGTGAGGCAGGCTGCAATCCTGAAGATTTGCATTCTCCAGATTGTAGCATCTGTCATTTGTACAAAATGTCCTGCAGTGTTTTATTAAACCCCATGAATACCCAGTGATGCCAAATTCAAACAACTCCCAGCTGTTTCAGTCATGTAATGTGAGGGACGGGGGTGGGCTCCTTTCTGGGGCTATGGCTAGGGCCAGGCCCAGGGCCAGAGTGCTTGGCTGCAGACTGCCAGGGCCCTACTAGAGAAGCACTAGCTCCCTTAATCTCCTCCAACTTGGATGAGTGGAAAGGAAAAGGAGGAAGGCTGCCATCCTATTAGAAACAATCCCATTTAGGCAGAGAACTTGTGATGACCCAAATAGCATCTGTGGTGAGCACCTATTCACCATGTCCCTTTGA
Source organism: Balaenoptera borealis (assembly GCF_965194805.1). Lineage (NCBI taxonomy): Eukaryota > Metazoa > Chordata > Mammalia > Artiodactyla > Balaenopteridae > Balaenoptera > Balaenoptera borealis. The sequence continues at coordinate 51,183,536 of NC_138881.1, read as the reverse complement.
AAGCACTCAGACCACCATTAACAATTGGCATGTGGGCATTCTGGTCCCAATAGTACCACAGGCAACTAGGGCTCAGGAGGGCTTTGCCCCCTTGTTATGTGTAGAAGCTGAGCAGAAAAGCCTCTGAGGCTTTATCAGCTGTCCTTCCCTGGATAACTCCTAAGTGAGGAAAGACCAAGGAAGGCTCAGTGCTGGGCACAGCCTGAATGGACGGACAAAATTAAAAGCTGTAAAACACAACTAATGCAAATTCACTAGTGTGGTAACTGAGTGCCAATTGTATAAGGGTCTTCATAGTCAGTGCTAGCATTCAGAAAAGGAAAACCATAGTAACTTGAGCTGGATGGTGCAATCAGGGAAGGCTGCTTTGAGGAAGAAGAATGTATGACTTTGATCTTGAAGGCTGGAAGGATTGGAATAGGAGACTTCTTTGGGGGCAGGGAGGGGATATTAGTGTGAACCTAAGTATAGATCTGTGATTTTGGTGAGTGAGTGGCAAACAGTATTTGCCACCCACCACTACCACCACCCCTACCCTGAAAGGGTATATGGAATTTCCAGAGACAGTGGGGTAGCTATGAAAATTTTAAAATATTCAGAATTACTTTTGCTTTGTTTTCTTTTCAGTCACAATATTTAACTTATTTTGAAAGTTTAAATGAACTAAAGGAGGCAGTGGGATTTTTAGATTTATCAAAAGGAGTTTTAAAGAGCTATGAAACACTGATCTAGAAGAAAGAAAGCTCAGCACCATGTTTATCAGACAAGGCTGGCCTCATGACCTGGAAACTGCATGTTTAGATTTGAGCTTTACAATTTTACAAGGTGAGAATGACTCTCCCAGTTTTATAGTTGAGGAAATCGAGGCTCAGTGAGGTTAATTCATTTGCCCAGTACAACACAGCTAGTAGGTTAAGCAGCTAAGATTCAAACTCAGAACTTTAGGCTCTAACTCATGTTATTTATGCCATTCCATGCTGCTTGGTGGCCTTAGCTACCCTTTCTGGTTAGATTTTCTGAACAGTGGGTCATTCTTAATCATTCCTATCACATTCCTACACTTGGTTTTATGACTAATCTGATGCCTGAAAACTCACATTCAACGCTCTGGGGAGCCAGAAAGAGCAGGCAAAGGGAGAATTTTAATGACACATCCCTCTAGCCCTGCTCCCGTGCCACAAAGACAGAATTCTCTCTCTTTCCTTATTATCGATAAATACCTAAAGAAACAATAGGAGGTTCAGTTGATGCTTTTAATTTAGCTCCAAGATCATATACATTCTTTCCATTTTTGGAAACTAGTAAAGATTTTGAAGGCTAACAATGATTATGACATACCAACTCAGAGGGAAAGGAAGCTGCAGGCTGAAGTTAGGAATAGAGGGAGGTTGAGCCTGCCCATGTTCAAGCCAGGTGGACACCCACCTATTAGCTGTGTGGTCCAGGTCTGTGTGTATTTGTATTATGTATTGTAAGGCAGGTTTCAAGACTTTACAAGATCAAAGTAGATTACATTGATCCATTCTCCTCAGCTTGTTCTGCTTTTGTAGTTAGATTAGCCTGACAGGGCCTACTTTTTATGCATATGTTTCACAAAGTGTTCCTGGGGACTATGGAAGTCAGTGCATGGGCGTCACCACATCCTTTTGGCAGGACTGAGCTTGTCCACTTTGAGCATGGTGAAAGGAATCCAGGCTCTGAAACAAGCTTGGAGCTACGTTGTCCCACTCCATACAGCAGACTTATCTCTCTCCTATAAACTTGATGCCAAGGTTACCCAACAGATCAGAACCCATCTGTACTCGAAAGCCTATTTATATGCATAATCACTATGGAAGGAAAAAGAACACCATGATTGTTATTTTTTGCAAAGCAATTTATCAACACCTGTATTTCCCAGCCTGGGGCTTTGAGATTGATAGAGCTATGCTGGGAATCCTTAAAGACAGCCTTCCCCAGCCCTACAGAAAAGCCCAGTTTACCATGCAGTGTGAAGAGTTAGGACTGGGAATGTGAGTGGCCAAAGGCAAATCCTTTGCAGGTAGCCTGCAGCTGTGAACTGTGAGGCATGTCAGACAATTCAGTAAAATGGGAATAGTTTAACCAGACCATGTAATGGTAATAAAAATTAATGAACATTTCTGACTCTATCAGATAGTCTAGAAGGCCAAATATAAGCAGAGAGGAGGGAGAGTTGGCCAGAAAGGGCCCCTGCTACTAGTAGAAGACATCTGTCAGAGCAGGGCTCACTGGGGCCCTCCTTAGACAGACTCAGCCACATCACATGCAGCAGTAGGTGTGCTCTCAAGGGAAACTGAGGGCAGTGCTGAGAGGGCGAGGGGCTGAAAGACCATTGTGAGACAGTTATTTATCAAACCTTACATTCCACAGACCCACAGGTCATTTCATCCACCCCTCTGTTTTTCTTTTTTTAACTTATGAAATTCTTGATATTCAAAAAGATATAAAAACAATATAATGAGCACTTACTATCCAACTTAAGAAATAAATCATTACAAACACAGTCTTTCTCCTCTCCCTCTTTTCTTCCCTTCCTTTCCCTTCTTTCTCACTTGTCCCCATTCTCCTCTCTGTACTCTCTTGAATGGCATTGTTGTATATTTTTACATAATTATTGTACATATGTATGTATCCCTAAATATTAGATGGCATTATTTTGTATGTTTTTAAACCTTATATAAATGGAATAGATATAGATGAGATAAAACTATATAGAAAAGAAACCAGGGGAATGATGAGCATGTGATTCAATATGGAGGTTGCCTTGGCGTCGTAGCTTTTGGAATGAGCAGTGGGTTCACCAAAACTTAATACATCATTAAAAGTAAGTAAGTAAATAAATAGAGAAATAAGAGCACTGTGCATTGAGTAATGATGAGTGTCTCATGGACTGAGAATTGGGATTCAATTCTGTGTACCCAAGAACAAAACAAAACTCATAACAGATAGGCAATATACTATTTGTATCCAACTACAACTTTTATTTTTCTCACAGAATAAGATTTGTGAGATTCATCCATGTCAATATATGAAGCTCTTTATTCACTTTCCCCCCATTTCTCCTGCTAGCCTAGGCCTTCTCCAAAACTCCCCAGAGTGCTAAATGTTCAACCTTCCCTAAGTAATCTTTCCTGGCCAGCAGCCTGTGGCCACCTAGCTACTATTATCACTCATCTCCCCTCTGATATGCAAGTCTCATTGGCTTGCTTGGATTCCTGAATATACTGCAGGCAACCAACCAGTTCATTTCATACTTCTGGAAGGCTTGCAAATATTTTGGAAGAGGAAAAGCCCTTGCTAACTGTGCTTGTGTGGCTTACTGCTTCCTACTTCCCATCAGCAGTCTTGCAAACACATACATGGATTGAGGCTGAAGTCTGAGACAAAGTCTATGGATGTAGGCCAGAGGCTTTCTCTAAGAGCATCTAGTTAACCAACTATTAGTGTCATACACTAAGCTAACCTGCCCAAATTTAGACCAAACCACCCCTCATTGATACTCCAGAACAATGGCAATGTTAGCATCCTGCTACGCCCATGTGCCAAGTCTCCTGGTACCCACTCTCCACATACCTTCAACAAAAAGCCTTCTCTTTCTTCCTACCTAGGACCTGATCCGGAGAGACATCCTGTACTACAAAGGCCGCATTGATATGGATAAATATGAAGTAGTTGACATTGAAGATGGCAGAGATGATGACTTTAATGTCAGCATGAAAAATGCCTTCAAGCTTCATAACAAGGAAACTGAGGAGATACACCTATTCTTTGCCAAGAAGTTGGAGGAGAAGATACGCTGGCTCAGGGCTTTCAGAGAAGAGAGGAAAATGGTACAGGAAGATGAAAAAATCGGTAAGTGACCTGAGAGGAGAAAGAAGAATATGGCTATGAAGAACACAGTGAGTTAAATTCGTTTTCATTTTTTCAGAGGCAAAGAGAAGATTTTTGTTGCAAACTAACCTAATCCACTTTGGTGGTCCCCTATTATTAGGTTATTTTTGGTAGATACCAATAATTTCTATTAGTCAGGGTTAAGTGATAGAGGTTGGTCTCCCCTACATTCTCATTACTAGATAAGATTATTACACTGAAATAAAACCTCAGGCTCGATTCTCCCAAACATACAAAAATTTATTAGCAAACAAACACAAAAGCAGTCATACAGCCTGTTCTGTAATTTCAATGAAGTCCCAACTCTGTCCTTAGATACATAACAGCATCTTCTGTAAAAAGCTTAGGTTAGTCGAGGCAGATTTGGTAACATATAGGATTCAGCTAAGTTCCTAGTCAGAGTCTAGTGACAAAATCCTCTGACAAGGGCCAAAATATAGTACCCATTTTCAATCTTAAACTTCAGGCTTCCTTCTGAAGTGTATGTATAGGCTATAGGGTTCACTGGATTCTTATACCCAGTTCTTGTGAGGGCTAAAATGCCTGTAAGACTTTTGTGGCCAGGGCACATCTTGCACGGCATTCTTTTTTTATCAGTAAAAATTCATTTTTAACATGTATTATGCTAATTAGGCCTCCTGCATTAAGGTGACTGAACTGCTCCTCTTGAGTGTATATTCCTGATTAGGGCATTTTAGATGTTAACTAAATGCCCCTAGAGTATAGATTAAAATTAATGTGCATGTATATATCATGCACTCTTTATGAAAGTATTTTAAAGTAAATTATAGAAAATATAACAGGGTCTAAAACCATGACCACTTGCACGATTTAGAATCATACTAAGCTATACTCTTTGGCTTGAAATAAGTTGTTTTCCTTTCCAAAGGGAATATAGCTGGTAGAGATACTTTTTATGCTGCTTTCCAACTGTGGGATTTAGGCTTTAGCTTTGTGGTTTACAAAGTACTATCTGGTCTCTTACTCATGGTCCTGCCTTTCTGGCATAAAAATACCAAACAGCCAGGCTCTGAAATTTCATGAGAAGACACAAGAGTTTCTGTTTTTGACTCACTTATAGGGAGGAGAATTATACCTTAAAACATCTGTATGTTCAAGTTGGTAGAAACTGCCTCTAGAAAAATGGGCCTACCATTTGAGTCCTGGTGCAAATGTATTCTCCTATCTGAAGTGTTAGCGATGGAAATGGTCCAGAGGAAAGGAAGGATAATCAGAAAGACACTGCTTAGTCTTATCCTAGTCTTCTCAGGTTTAGGGTAGAGTGCATATTGATAATTCACTTTAAGTCCCATTGGTGTCAATTTGCTTTCAGCCTATGGGCACTGCTTTGGGACATAATGTGAAATCATTATAGAAATGGTACTGGCTGCTTCTCCCAATGGCAGGCGCCAGCAACCTCTGACCCTGCCTAGGTTGTTAGTGCTATTAGAGGAATTGCCTTAGTGTGCTTTTTGCAAACCCTAGATCAACTTGAAGATTCATACCATTCCCTCTGGTTCCCAAACAATAGAAGAGCTTCCAGAAGTTACTTCCTGACAGCTTATGTTCATCTTTTTAAAAATATTAAGGTTTTTGGTCTGATTATAACAGTAAATCATTTTCATTGTAAGCAATTTTGGGGAAAGAAACAAAAAATACAAGAAAAAAACTAAAAATCACACATGAACATACTACCCAGAGATAACTTTTGTAAACATTTTGATATATTTCCTTCCCATCTTTTTTTTTCTATGTGTCTTAAAAATAAATAAATAAATAAAAACTAGGGTGGCTGAATCTTTATATCTGTCTCCTTCAACTTCTGCCACTTCTTGATGGATAGATATAATTTTATGTCCTTATTTTTCACTAAAAATTATATCATTAGCATTTCTCTAAATCATTTACTATTTTAATCATTATTTTTTATGGCTGTCATATGGATTTACCATAATTTTTATGTTTTTTATTTTTTAATTATAAAATAAATGCATGGTCATAATAACTGTTTAAACACATATGGAAATGTAATAAAGTTTAGCATTCTTTTCCCTTCTCTGTTGCTCCTAAGCTGTGTGAGATAATCAGTATTAGTTCGGTGTGCCTCTTTCTGTACTAATCTTAAGCTCATATAAACATATATACACATAAGACTTTATTTTTATTTAGAAAAATTATATTATACTATACATATTACTCTGTAACTTGCTTTTTCAAACATAATTTATCATAAGTAACTCTCCAGTTGAAGAATACAGAATCTAATATTACTCCTTGTATCAGTCAGGGTTCAACAAGAGAAGCATAACCAATAGGAGATGTATTACTTTTAAGAGATTTATTATAAGGAATTGCCTTATGTGATTGTGAAGCCTGGCTAAGCAACTCCAGGCAGTCAGGAATCAAAGGTCATGGGCAGGCTTGAACTCATGGGCATAGGCCAAAGCTGTCATCTATAGGGCTTGTAAGTCTGAAGCTCTGAGGCAAAATTTCTTCTCTTGGGGGAGACCTCAGCCTTTCTTGTTTTTTTTCAAGTGGCAAAAACACCATGAGCTCTATACTTTTCACAGATTTTTAAGGGCACAATATAGTAATGTTAGTCATAGGCTCATTGTTGTAAACAAGTCTCTAGGACTTATTCATATCTTGTATAAATGGAATTTTATAGCTATAGAGAAGCAGCTCCCCATTTTTCCCTCCTTCCAGCCTCTAGAATCACCATTCTGCTCTCTGTATCTATGAGTTTGACTAGTTTAGATACCTCATATTCATACAAATACAAGATTTGTCCTTCTGTGACTGCATTATTTTAATTAGCAAATGTCCTCCAGATTCATCCATGTTGTCACATATGGCAGAATTCCCTTCCTTTTTAGGGCTGAATAATATTCCAGTGTGTGTGTGTGTGTGTGTGTGTGTGTGTGTGTGTGTGTTTGTGTGTGTGTGTATACAAAAATACATACCACATTTTCTTTATCCCTTTATCCATCCTCAGACATTTAGATTGTTTCCATATCATGGCTATTGGGAATAATGCTGCAATGAAGCTAAGAGTACTGATATCTCTTCAAGATCCTGATTTCACTTATTTTGGATATATACCAAGAAGTGGGATTACTGGATCATATGTTAGTTCTATTTTTAATTTTATGAGGAACCTCCATAATGTTTTCCATAATGACTAAATCATTTTAATTCCCAACAGTTTACTGTGGTTCCAGTTTCTCTACATTCCTGCCAATACTTATTATCTTTTGTTTCTTTGATAATAGCTCTCTAAACAGGAGTGAAGTGATATTTTATTATGGTTTAGATTTGCATTTCCCTGATGATTAGTGATGTCCTTTTATATACCTGTTGGCCATTTATATGACTTCTTTGAGGACATGTCTATGCAAGTCCTTTGCCCATTATTTTTAATCAAGTTATTTGTTTTTTTGCTATTGAGTATAGAAGTTTCTTATATATTTTGGAAATTAACCCCTTATCAGATATATGGTTTGCAAATATTTTCTCCCATTCCATAGATTGCCTTTTTAATCTGTTGTTTCTTTCCTTTGCTGTGCTAAAACATTTTAGTTTGATGTAGTCCTATTTGTCTACTTCTGCTTTGTTGCCTATGCTTTTGGTATCATATCCAAGACATCATTGTCAAGACCAATGTCAAGAAGATTTTTCCCTCTTTTCTTCTAGGAGCTTTACAGTTTCAAGTCATACATTTAAGTCTTCAGTCCACTTTGCATGGATTTTCATGTATGGTGTAAGGTAGAAGTTCAATTTCATTCCTTTGCATGTGGATATGCAGTTTTCACAGAACCATTTGTTGAGGAAACTGTCTTTTCCCCATTGTGTACTCTTGGCAGCCTTGTCAAAGATATGTTGACTGTATATGTGTGGGTTTCTTCTGGGCTCTCTCTCCTGTTCGATTGGTCTATATGTCTGTCTTTATGCCAGTACCATACTGTTTTAATTACTGTAGCTTCATAGTATATTTTGAAACAGGAATTATGATGCCTCCAGCTTTGTTCTTCTCCCTCAAGATTGCTTTAGCTATTATGGGTCTTTTCTGTTTCCACATGAATTCTAGGATTGATTTTTCTATTTCTGTAAAAAATGCTATTGGGGTTTTGATTGGATTGCACTGAATCTGTAGATGACTTTGGGTTTGAATGGGCATTTAACAACATTAAGCCTTCCACTACAAGAAAAGTAAACTGCAGGCCAATATCCCTAACGAAATACATGGGAAAATCCTCAATAAAACACTAGTAAACAAAATTCAACAGTACAATAAAAGGATCATACACCATGACCAAGTGGGATTTATCCCTGGGATACAAGGATTGTTCAACATATGTAAATCAATTAATGTGATACACCACACTAACAAAATAAAGGAAAAAAATCACACAATCATCTTTATAGATGCAGAAAAATCATTTGACAAAATTCAACACCCTTTTATGATAAAAACTATAAAGGTATAGAAGGAATTTACCTCAACATAATAAAGGCCATGTATGGAAGGCTCACAGCTAACATAATAGTTAAGGGGGGAAAGCTGAAAGCTTTTTCTCTAAGATCAGGAACAAGAAGGATGCCCACTTTCAACACTTCTAGTCAACATAGTAGTGGAAGTCCTAGCCAGAGCAATTAGGCTTAATTAATTAATTAATGCCTCCAAATCAGGAAGGAAGAAGTAAAATTATTCCTGTTTGCAGATGACATCATCTTATGTATAGAAAACCCTAAAGACTCCACAAAAAGCTCTTACATCTAATAAATGAATTCAGTAAATTAGTAGGATACAAAGTCAACACACAAAAAAGTTGTGTTTCTATACACTAACAACAAACTCTCTGAAAAAGAAATTAAGCAAACAATCCCATTTACAGTTGCATCAGAAAGAATACAATACTTAGGAATAAACTTAACCAAGGAGGTAAAAGACTGGTACACAGAAAACTACAAAATATTGCTGAAAGAAATTAAAGAAGACACAAATAAATAGAAAGACATTCTGTGTTCATGGAACAGAAGACAATGTTGATAAAATATCCATTTTACTGAAAGCCATCTATAGACTCAATGTGATCCTATGACATTTTTTACAGAAACAGAAAAAAAGGACAATCCTGAAATTCATGGGGATCCAAAATACACCCATAAGAAAGAAGAACAAAGCTGGAGGCATCACAATTCCTGATTCTAAATATATTACAAAGCTACAGTAATTAAAACCGTATGGTGCTGGCATAAAGACAGACATATAGACCAATGGAATAGGATAGGGAGCTCAGAAATAAACCTACACGTATATATTCAACATATCTTCAACAAGGGTCCCAAGAATACACAATTGGGAAAGGATTGTTTCTTCAATGAATGGTGTTGTGAAAACTGGATATCCACATACAAAAGAATGAAATTGAACTCCTACCTTATACCATACATGAAAATCAGTTCAAAGTGAACTGAAGACATAAACATATGACTGGAGACTGCAGAAATCCTAGAAGAAAACATTGGAGAAATACTTCTTGACATTGGTCTTTGGCAATGATTTCTTGGATATGACACCAAAAACATGGACAGCAAAGCAAAAATAGACAAGTGGGACTACATAAAACGAAAAAGCTTATGCACAGCAAAGGAAAGAAACAACAGAACAAAAAGGCAACCTACTAAATGAGAGAAAATATTTGCAAACCATATATCTGATAATTTCCAAAATATATAAGGAACTCCTACAACTCAATTAGCCAAAAACCAAGTAACTCAATTAAAAAATTCGCAAAGAACTTGCACAGACATTTTGGTTATTTCATTAATTACTTTTTGCCATTCAATTTTTTTTCTCCTTCTGAAAGTTTCATTAAGTCTATATACATTTTCTGTTGTAATCATTTATCTTTGACTCATTTTTTTCCTTTTCTTTGTGTTTTTGCTTTTGGTTGTGAAATATTTTCCCACTTTACACCATATTTTATTCAACCATTCTTCATTTAACAGCCTCTTAACTCATGATCTCACTTTTTTGCCCCTCTATACATTGAAATGCATTGTTGTAAGTCTTTGTCCAAGTTTCTGACCACTTTCCTTTTTTTGCTTTTCAAGACTTTTGATATATCTTGGCAAAATTACTCTTCCAGAAAAGTTGTACTAATTTATACATTTAAGAAAGGTCTATGTTTCTCATAACAAAATCATGTATTTTTATGTTATAGGCTTTGAAATTTCTGAAAATCAGAAGAGGCAGGCTGCAATGACTGTGAGAAAAGTCCCGAAACAAAAAGGTAAAACTGCCTTTAACTACAACCTCCCTGGCCTCACCCACTCTCGTTGTGAGACTGAGAAGCCATAGGCTATGTGCTTGCATATTCCTAGGCTTGTTTCCATGCTGAAGTTCACTTGGGGTGGTGGGAAATGTCCAGATACCCAGGTGTCCCTGATGACAGTTGGCAAATGGTCTTAAAAGACTTAAGGCTTAGGAGTGAATAATTTAAGGCAGTCATGTCTAAAGATAGCACATTGGGTACAGGTAAAAAATAGAACCTCTGTTTCCTTTATTTTCACTTAAATAAAAGAGAAAAACTAAACTTTACTAACAATTTACAAACAGTTGGACAATAGTGAATTTGTATAATTTATTAATATGTATAAATATATTAGGGATATGTGCATAACAATTCTTTCATTGGTTTGGGAGCATTTGCGAAATCAGGAACCCCAAATCAGAATGGACAACTTCAAACTGAACCTAGACAGAAGATTCAGATAGTTATTCTCTTTTTGAACCATAAAGTATTTAAAAAAGAAAAATACCTTGGGGATCAATTTGAATATGAAATGAAGCTTTATTTTCTCATTTTCCTGAACTAGAAAAAATTAAAATGCTTAATTGAACAAAAGGTAGGAACTATCCCTTCTTTTTTTCAAGAACCTATTCAGTACCAGTCATTCTATATAAGTTCCTTCATTTCATTTGTATGGTACCCCTGAAAAGGTAGGCATTATTAGCCCCATTTTCCAGGTGAAGAAACTGAGGATCTTTGGGATAAAGTGACTCTGAACTTAAGTCAGCTTGACTCCAAGTCCTCTGCTCTCTCTTCTCCATCTCAGGGTTCTGATGATCCTCCATAATGGGAAAGAACAGCTCACTTTTTTGTCTTACCTCAATTACTGACAGCTATTTCTATTACTGACAGCCACTATCATTGTCCCCAGGGTAGGCAATCTTAATGAGACTTCACTTTCCCTAGGTCCTCCCTTGTGCTCTTTTAAAGGGCTCTTTGGTTCAGAATGAGTCACCATATAAAATGATCAGATTCAAGTTGCCTGAGATTCTAGCAGCCACATAAAGCACCCTTAATTATTCCTAATGAGGTTCCTTTTCATTGAGGAGGCTGAGTGCCTGTGAAGATCTGATTTCCAATTGAGGAGTGCACCTAGCTTGGGCCTTTGGCTAGACATGGCCTTCCTTCTGTTTGTTGCTTCTTACTCTTGGGAGGCCCTCATTGGCACTTTCCCTCATCATGGAAATATGATTCGCTTTAGATAGGGAATTAAAGGCAACCACCCCTAACTTCTTAGGGGTGAAAACATGACAGTTTAGAAAGTAATCTGGAGTTAATAACAGTAAGTCTATGATCTGTATGAATAGGAGAACCCTTTGAGAGAATGTGCTTCTTCCTTAGAGATATGAGCCCCAGCCACCTGGACAGTCCTCAGGCTACAAAGGGGTTACTGCCCTAGTGGCCCACCTCTGTCCCCTGGAGGCTCTCACCTCCTGAGCTTCTCTCACTCTGAATTCCTCCACTGTCCCTACCACACTGACCTTCATGATGGGATGGTGTTCCTTTACCTCAGCCCAAGTTCCCTCAAGTCTATCTGAGACTGGCTTATCTTTTCACTGAGAAACCATAAAGCAGAGGAACATGCACAAAGCAACGAACTAGAAAACAGTCCTACTCACTCATACCAAACCTTTGTGTCAGGTTCCTTCTCTGCCTTGTCTCAAGGCTATCCCTTGCAGGTCCTTTCTTGTCTCCCAATATTTAAACAATGGTTCACCTAAACTGCTTTCCATGTTTAATAGAAATCCTGAAGTCTTCAAAGAAACTTATCTAGTCTCAAACTTCACAGAATTCCTAAAAATTGATTCCCTTATTTCTATTTCGAGTTTTCAAGGCTCTCCTAGTCCAGGGCTGTGGTGACTGATATATTTTGAGACTCAAGGGCACTACACATGTAGAAGTGATTGTACAGCTTAGTAGTTCAATAGTTTTATCATATACATAGGAAGAGCAAGAAGGGAGTTCTCTCAGATACCTGAGAAAGCCAGCTTTCTTAATCCTTCCAATAACCCCTTCCTGGAAATGATGGGGAGCATTGTTGTTAGGATTTCTCTAATTCAGATTTAATACAGATTCCAACACAATCTGTAATGCCATGGGACCTTACTACTACTCTTCTGGAGGAGGGGAAGCCTGGCTGGAAGAAAAGCAAAGAGGACATAGCCTAGCTCCAAGGGAGGCCTTTTCACTTTACATTTGCTTTTTACACTGCATTGTTTTTAAGAATTGATATATAACTTCTTGGGAGTTGGTTGCTAATTCCTGGTCCATCAACCCATTTCAGTTTGTCATCATGGAGCTCCCTAGGGCCATGAGTACAGTCTCCATCTCCAGAGGCTTTAGGGCCAGGTCAAAATCAAATGAGTACCCCAGAATAACTAAAATAAACTTGAAATAGAATAAAGTTTGAATAATAAGTCTACCCTGATTTCAAAACTAATTATATAGCTACAATAACCAAGACAGTTTGGTGTTGGTAGAGGGGTAGACATGTTAGATCAATGGAACAGAATAGAGAAACCAAAAACAGACCTACACAAATATGCCCAACTGATTTTTCACAAAGGTACAAAAGCAATTCAGTGGAGGAAGAATGCCTTTTAAACAAATGGCACTGAAGCAACTGGGCTTCCACAGGCCAAAAGTAAAAATAATCTCAACCTAATTTCACACCCTATAAAAATTAACTCAAAACAGATAATGAACTTAAATTTAAAGCTGCAAAAATTTTAGAAAACAGTAGGAGAAAATCATCAGGATTTAGGTCTAGGCAAAGAAGTTCTTAGAACTGACACCAAAAGCTTGAACTATAAAATAAAAAATTGATAAAATCAACCTCATCAAAATAGAAAATTTTGCCCCGTGAAAGACCATGTAAAGAGGATGAAAAAACAAGCTACAGGCTAGGAAAGATATTTGCAAACCATGTATCTGACAAAACATTGGTATCTAGAATATATAAAGAACTCTAAAAACTCAATAGTAAGGGCTTCCCTGGTGGCGCAGTGGTTGAGAATCTGCATGCCAATGCAGGGGACGTGGGCTTGAGCCCTGGTCTGGGAAGATCCCACATGCTGCAGAGCAACTAGGCCCATGAGCCACAACTACTGAGCCTGCACGTCTGGAGCTTGTGCCCTGCAACAAGAGAGGCTGCAACAGTGAGAGGCCTGTGCACTGCGATGAAGAGTGGCCCCCACTCACCGCAACTGGAGAAAGCCCTCGCACAGAAACGAAGACCCAACACAGCCAAAAATAAATAAATAAATGAACAAATTTTTAAAAACTCAATAGTAAAAACAAACAAACAAACAAAACTACACACTCCAATTAGAAAATGGGCAAAAGACAGATAATTCACTGAAGAGGATATATGGATATCAGTTAAACACATGAAAAGATGTTCAACATCATTAATCATTGGAAATATGCAAATTAAAACCACAATGAGATATCACTACATATCTATTACAAAGGCTAAAATAGAAAAAATTGTGAAAACACCAAATGTTAGCAAGGGTACATGGAAACAGAATCATTCATACCTTGCTGGTGAGAATGTAAAACAGTACAGCCACTATTTTATGTAATAGCTTGGTAGTTTCTTAAGACATAAAACATACAACTACCAAATGACCCAGCAATGACACATCTGGGCATTTATCCCAGAGAAACAAAAACTTATTGTCACTTAAAAACTTCTAAACAAACACCCATAGCAGCTTTTTCATAATAGCCCAAACTAGAAACAATGTAGATGTCTTTCAATGGGTGTAATTAAGCAGATTCTGGTACATCTATACCATGGAATATAACACATCAATAAAAAGGAGCCAACTATTGGTACATAAACCAACTTGGGAGAATTTCTAAGAATTCATGCTGACTGAGAAAAGCCAATATCCAAAGGTTACATATGGTATAACTCCATTTATATAACATTCTTCAGATGATATAATTTGGAAATAGTGAACATATTAGTGGTTGCCAGGGGTTAAGGAGGGAGTAGGGAAAGGAAAGGAGTGAGTGTGGTTATAAAAGAGTAACACGAGTAATCCTTGTGATGATAGAAATGTTCTGTCTCTTGACTGTATCCTGTAACAATGTTAATATCCTAAATGTAATATTGTAATATAGTTTTGCAAAATGCTATCATTGGAGAAATTGAGTAAAGGGTGCAAGGTATATCTCTATATTTTCTCTTACAACTGCATGTGAATCTACAATGATCTCAAAATAAAAAGCTTAATTAAAAAATTAAAATGAGCACTCCCCAAACTCCCTCCCTAATATCTACATATAATTGTTTGGCCTCTGGAACCCTTGTATTTTTGACACTTACCACCTTTGAAAACTGACGACATCATCAAAATGACAAAATAGTTTTCTACTGTCATCTCCCTAAAGAACACAGATTTTCACCAACAGATGAGAGTGTTTTTGTAAAAGTCTGGGAGTCCAGTGGAGAAGTTCCAGACCAAATAATCTATGATTGGATGTATAGAAGAGGCCAGTCAATAAAAACTGGAGGAGGTGACAGCAACACAAGACTAGAAGGAATATGAAAAATCAAGGAAACAAGACATCATCAATGGAATGCAATAATTTCCAGAAGCTGACACACAAAGACCAGAAGATCTGTGATTTGCATGATAAACAATTTAAAATAGTTGTTTTAAGGAAGCTCAGTGAGCTACAAGAGAAACAATTCAACAAAATCAGGAAAACATCATGAACAAAATAAGAAATTTAACAGAGTAGAAATCATAAAAAGAACCAAACAAATTATAGAGCTGAAGAATACAATGTATGAAATGAAAAATACAATAGAGAACATCAATAGCAGACCTGATGAGTCAGCAGAAAGTGTCTGTGAAGTCAAAGAAAGCTCATTTGAAATTGACTAGTCAGAGTAGGAAAAAAAAAAAAGAAAGAATGAAAAAGAGTGAAGTATGCCTGTGTGACTTATAGGATAAAATTAAGATTAACAGTCTACAAAATATTGGAGTCCCAGAAGGAGAAGAGAGGGAGAAAGGGGAAGAAAGATCATTTAAATAAATAATGACTAGAACTTCCCAATTCTGGGTAGATATTTTGATATTTAAGTTCATGTGGCTCACTGGTCTCCAAACAATTCAACCCAAAATGGTCTTCTCTAAGATACATTATAATAAAGCTGTCTAAAATCAAAGACAAAAAGAGAAGATTAAAAGCAGCAAGAGAAAAAACGATTCTCATATGCATGGGAACCTGCATAAGGCTATCAGCAGATTTCTCAACAGAAACCTAGCAGGCAAGGAGAGAGTGGAATGCTATATTCAAAGTACTGAAAGAAAATAACACCCAACCAAGAATGCTGTACCCAGAAAAGTTGTCTTCAGAAATAAAGGAGAGAAAAAGAATTTCCCAGACCAAAAAAAAAAAAAAAAGCTGAAAGAGTTAATCACCACTAGACTTGTCTTACAATAAATGCTGAAAGTTCTTCAAGCTGAAATGAAAGGATGCTAATTAGTAACATGAAAACATGAAGAAGAAAGTATGACAGGGGCAGGAGACAAGATGGCAGAGTAGAAGGACTTGAGCTTACCTCCTCTCACAAAAACAACAAAATCAAAACTAACTGCTGAACAACCATTGATAAAAAAGACCCCAACCTACCAAAATATGTACTCTACACCCAAAGACAAAGAGAAAGCCACAATGAGATGGTAGGAGGGGTGCTTCTGCAATATAATCAAATCCTATACCCACCAAGTGGGCAACCCACAAACTGGAAAATTATTATATTACAGAGGTTCTCCTACAGGAGTGAGAGTTCTGAGCCCCACGTCAGTCTCCCCAGCCTGGGGGTCTGGCAATGGGAAGAGGAGCCCACAAAGCATTTGGCTTTGAAGACCAGTGGGCTTGAGTCTAGGAGTTCCACAGGACTGGGGGAAACAGACTACACCCTTGGAGGGAGCACACAAGGTTTCATGTGCACTGGGACCCAGGGCAAAACAGTGACTCCATAGGATCCTGGGCCAGACCTTCCTGCGGGTCTTGAAGAGTATCTTAGGGAGGCAGGGGTCGGCTGTGGGTCACTGTGGGGACAAGGGCACTGGTGGTGGGGGCTCCAAGGAATATTGATCAGCATGAGCTCTCCCAGAGGTCATCATATTGACACCAAGACCTGGACAACAGCCTGTAGGATCCAGCACTTGGAGGCCTCAGACCAAACAATGAACATGGTGGGAACACAGCCCCACCCATCAGCAGACAGGCTGCCTAAAGTCGTCCTGAGCCAACAACCACCTATAAACACACCTCTTGCCATGGCCTTACCCCCAGAGGGACAAGATCTAGCTCCACCCACCAGTGGGCAGACACCAGTCTCTCCCACCAGGGAACCTGTACAAGCCCCTGGACCCACCTCACCCAGCAAAGTGCAGACACCAGAAGCAAGAAAAACTACAGTCCTTCAGTGTGAGGAACGGAGACCACAAAGACAGAAATCTAGACAAAATGAGATGGCAGAGAAATATGTTCCAGACGAAAGAACAAGATAAAACCCCAGAAGAACAGCTAAGTGAAGTGGAGATAGGCAACCTATCTGAAAAATAATCCAGAGTAATGACAGTAAAGATGATTCAAGATGTCAGAAAAAGAATGGAGCACAGACCAGTAGGATACAAGAAATGTTTAATAAAGCACTAGAAGCTTTAAAGAACAAACAAAGATTAAACAATACAATAACTGCAATGAAAAATGCACTAGAAGGAATCAATAGAAAAAGTGAGGCAGAAGAACGAATAAGTGAGCTGGAAGACAGATTGGGGGAAATTGCTGCTGCAAAACAGAATAAAGAAAAAAGAATGAAAAGAAATGAGGACAGTCTCAGAGACTTCTGGGACAACATAAAATGCACAAACATTTGCATTATAGGGGTCCCAGAAGGAGAAGAGAGAGAGAAAGGGCCTGAGAAAATATTTAAAGAGATAATAGCCAAAAACTTCCCTAACATGGGAAAGGAAACACCCACTCAAGGCCAGGAAGTGCAGAGAGTCCCATACAGGATAAACCCAAGGAGGAACATACTGAGGCACATATTAATCAAATTGACAAAAAATTAAGGCAGAGAAAATATTAAAAGCAACAAAGGAAAAGCAACAAATAACACACACGGGAATTTCCATAAAGTTATCAGCTGATTGTTCAGCAGTAGCTCTGCAGCCCCAAAGGGAGTGACACGATATATCTAAAGCCATGAAAGGGAAAAAACACAACCAAGAATACTCTACCCAGCAAGGCTCTCATTCAGATTCCATGGAAAAAGCAAATGCTTTACAAACAAAAGCTAAGAAAATTCACCACCACCAAACCAACGAATGCTAAGGGATATTCTCTAGATGGAAAAGAAAAGACCACAACTAGAAACAAGAAAATTATGAATGGGAAAGTGCAACAGTAAAGGCAAACATACAGTAAAGGTAGGCAAGCATCCACACAAAATATGATAACAAAAACAGCAATAGTGAGAAGAGGAGCGTACAAATGCAGGATTTTGGAAATCCATTTGAAATTAGGAGACCAGCAACTTTTAAAAATCTTGTATATATGTAGTCTGTTATATCAAAACCTCATGGTAAGCGGAAAGCAAAAATCTAGAACAGATACACACACAAAAAAGAAAAAGCAATCCAAACACAACACTAAAGGTAGTCATCAAATCACAAGAGAAGAGAACAAAAAGGGAAGAAAAAAGAACTACAGAAACTAATCCAAAACAATTAACAAAATAGCAATAAGAACATACAGATCAGTAATTATCTTAAAGGTAAATGGATTAAATGCTCAAACAAAAAGCCATAGACTGGCTGAATTGATTTAAAAAAGAAGCAGAAGATGTGGTATATATATACAATGGAATATTACTCAGTCATAAAAAGAAACAAAATTGGGTCATTTGTAGAGACATGGATGGACCTAGAGACTGTCATACAGACTGAAGTATGTCAGAAAGAGAAAAACAAATATCGTATGTTAACACATATATGTGGAATCTAGAAAAATAGTACAGATGAACCAGTTTGCAAGGCAGAAATAGAGACACAGATGTAGAGAACAGATGTATGGACACCAAGGGGAGATGGTGGTCACATGAATTGGGAGAATGAGATTGACATATATATACTAATATGTATAAAATAGAAAACTATCAAGAACCTGCTGTATAGCAAAGGGAACTCCACTTCGCTGTGCAGTAGAAACTAACATGACATTGTAAAACAACTATATCCGAATTTAAAAAAAAAGACACATATATGCTGTCTACAAGAGACCCACATCAAATCTAGAGACACATACAGACTGAAAATGAGGTGATGGAAAAAGGTATTCCATGCAAATGGAAATCAAAAGAAAGCTGGAGTAGTGATACTCATATCAGACAAAATAGACTTTGAAATAAAGACTGTTACAAGAGACAAAGAAGGACACCACATAATGAGCAAAGCATCAATCCAAGAAGAAGATATAACAATTGTAAATATTTATACACCCAACATAGGAGCACCTCAATATATAAGGCAAATTCTTACAGCCATAAAATGAGAAATTGACAGTAACACAATAATATTGGGACACTTTAACACCCCATTTTCATCAATTGACAGATCATTCAGACAGAAAATCAATAAGGAAACAAAAGCTTAAATGACACATTAGACAAATGGACTTAATTGATATTTATAGAATATTCCATTTAAAAGGAGAAGATGCACATTCTTCTCAAGTGCACATAGAACATTTTCCAGGATAGATAACATGGTGTACCATACAGTAAGCCTCATTATATTTAAGAAAATTGAAATTATATCAAGCCAGCACTCCAACTGCAATGTTGAGATTAGGAATCAACTACATGAAAAAAAATGCAAAAAACACAAACACCTGGAGGCTAACAATATGTTACTGAACAACAAATGGATCACTGAAGAAATCAAAGAGGAAATTCAAAAATACCTAGAGACAGACGAAAATGAAAACATGATGATCCAAAACTTATGGGACACAGCAAAAGCAGTTCTAAGAGTGAAGTTTGGAGCAATGCAGTCTTACCTCAGGAACCAAGAAAAATCACAAATAAACAACAAAAACTTACACCGTAAGCAACTAGAGAAATAAGAACAAACAAAACCCAAAGTTAATACAAGGAAATAAATCATAAACATCAGAACAGAAACAAATGAAATAGAGATGACGAAAACAAGAGAAAAGACAGTGAAACTAAAAGCTGGTTCTTTGAAAAGATAAACAACATTGATAAACTTTAAGTCAACCCCATCAAGAAAAAAAGGGATAGGGCTCAGATCACTAAAATTAGAAATGAAAAAGAAGTTACGTCGGACAACACAGAAATACAAAGGATCATAAGAGACTACTACAAGCAACTATATGCCAATAAAATGGACAATCTAGAAGAAATGGACAAATCCTTAGGAAGGTAAAATCTCCCAAGACTGAACCAGGAAGAAATAGAAAATATGAATAGAACAATCACAAGTACTGAAATTGAAACTTATTTTAAAAACTTCACACAAACAAAAGTCCAGTATCAGATGGCTTCACAGGCAAATTCTGTCAAACCTTTAGAGAGGAGTTAACACCTATCCTTCTCAAGCTCTTCCAAAATATAGCAGAGGGAGACACTCCCTAACTCATTCTACGAGGCCACCATCACCCTAATACCAAAACCAGACACAGATACCACAAAAAAAGAAAATTACAGGCCAATATCACTGAAGAACATAGATGGAAAACTCCTCAACAAAATACTAGCAAACCAAACCCAACAATACATTAAAAGGATCAAACACTACAATCAAGTGGGATTTATCCCAGGGATACAAGGATTTTTCGTTATCCCCAAATTAGTCACTGATATACCACATTAACAAATTAAAAAGTATAACAAATATATGATTATCTCAATAGATGCAGAAAAGTCTTTTTACATTTCCAACACCCATTTATGATAAAAGCTGTCCAGAAAGTGGGCATAGATGGAACCTACCTCAACATAATAAAGGCCATATACAACAAACCCACAGCTAACATCACACTCAATGGTAAAAAGCTGAAGGCATTTCCTCTAAGATCAGGAAGAAGAAAAGGATGTCCACTCTCACCACTTTTATTCAAGTTCTGGGAGTCCTAGCCACAGCAACCAGAGAAGAAAAAGAAATGAGTGCAATCCAAACTGGAAAAGAAGTAAAACTGTCACTGTTTGCAGATGACATGATACTATACATTGATGATCCTGAAGATGTTACCAGAAAACTACTAGAGTGTGTCAATGAATTTGGTAAAGTTGCAGGATACAAAATTAACACTCAGAAATCACACTAACAGAAAAAATCAGAAAGAAAATAAGGAAACAATCCCATTTACCATCACATCAAAAAGAATAAAATACCTAGGAATAAACCTACCTAACAAGGCAGAAGACCTGTACTCTGAAAACTATAAGACTCTGATGAAAGAAATTGAAGGTGACACAGATGGAAAGATATACCATGTTCTTGGTTTGGAAGAACCAATATTGTCAAAATGACTACACTACCCAAGGCAATCTACAGATTCAATGCAATCCCTATTAAATTACCAATAGCATTTTTCACAGAACCAGAACAATTTTTTTTAAATTTATATGGAAACAAAAGACTGTATAGCCAAAGTAATCCTGAGAAAGAAAAATGGAGCTGGAGGTATCAGGCTCCCTGACTTCAGACTATACTACAAAGCTACAGTTATCAAAAAGACCTACTGTATAGCTCAGGGAAATCTGATCAATACTCTGTAATAACCTAAATGGGAAATGAATCTGAAAAAGAATAGATACATCTGTGTGTATAACTGAATCACTCTGCTGTACACCTGAAACTAACACAAAATTATTAATCAACTCCAATATAAAACAAAAATTTTAAAAATCATTTCCAAAAATGTATGGTAGTGGCACAAAAATAGAAATATAGATCAGTGGAACAGAATAGAAAGCCAAGAAATAAACCCATGCACCTATGGTCAATTAATCTATGACAAAGGAGGCAAGGAAATACAGTGGACAAAAAGACAGTCTCTTCAATGAATGGTGCTGGGAAAACTGGACAGCTACATGTACAAGAATGAAACTAGAACATTCTCTAACACCACACACAAAAATAAACTCAAAGTGGATTAATGACCTAAATGTAAGACCAGATACTATAAAACTCTTTGAGGAAAACATAGGCACAACATTCTTTGACATAAGTTGCAGCAATATCTTTTCGGATCCACCTCCTAGAGTACTGAAAATAAAAACAAAAATAAACAAATGGGACCAATTAAACTTAAAAGCTTTTGCACAGCAAGGGAAACCATAAAAAAAAAAAGACAACCCACAGAATGGGAGAAAATATTTGCAAACGAAGCAACTGACAAGGGATTAATCTCCAAATATACAAACAGCTCATGCAGCTCAATATCAAAAAAAATAAACAAACAACCCAATCAAAAAGTGGGCAGAAGATCTAATAGACATTCCTCCAAAGAAGGCATATAGATGGCCAAAATCACATGAAAAGATGCTCAACATTGCTAATTATTAGAGAAATGCAAATCAAAACTATAATGAGGTATCACCACAGACCGGTCAGAATGGCCATCATCATAAAGTCTACAAACAAATGCTGGAGAGGGTGTGGAGTAAAGGGAACCCTTCCACACTGTTGGTGGGAATGTAAATTGGTACAGCTGCTATGGAGAACAGTATGGAGGTTCTTTAAAAAACTAAAAATAGAGCTACCATATGATCCAGCAATCCCTCTCCTAAGCATATATCCAGAGAAAACCATAAATCAAAAAGATACGTGAAGCACCGAGCTGATCTCCCTGTGCTATGCAGCTGCTTCCCACTAGCTATCTATTTTACATTTGTTAGTAGGGAGGTGGGGGGGAGACGCAAGAGGGAGGAGATATGGGGATATATGTTTACGTATAGCTGATTCACTTTGTTATAAAGCTGAAACTAACACACCATTGTAAAGCAATTATACTCCAATAAAGATGTTAAAAAAAAAAGAAACATTCACCCCAATGTTCATCGCAGTGCTATTTACAATAGCCAGGACATGGAAGCAACCTAAATGTTCATCAATGGATGAATGCATAAAGAAGATGTGGTACATATATACAATGGGATATTACTCAGCCATAAAAAAGAACAAAATAATGCTATTTGCAGCTACATGGATGGACCTAGTGATTGTCATACTGAGTGAAGTAAGTCAGAGTAAGTCATATATCATATGGTATTGCTTATATGTGTAATCTAAAAAATGGTGCAAATGAACTTATTTACAAAACAAAAATAGAGTCACAGATATAGAAAACAAACTTATGGTTACCAAAGTGGAAAGGGAGAGAGGGATAAATTGGGAGATTGGGATTGACATATACACACTACTATATATAAAATAAATAACTAATAAGAACCTACTGTATAGTACAGGGAACTCTGCTCAATACTCTGTAATGACGTTTATGGGAAAATAATCTAAAAAAGAGCAGATATATGTATATGTTTAACTGATTCACTTTACTATACAGCAGAAACTAACACAATATTGTAAATCAACTATATTCCAATAAAAATTAATTTTTAAAAAATAAGCAAAAGACCTAAGTAGACATTTTCCAAAGAAAATATTCCAATAGCCAACAGGTACACGAAAAGTACCTCAGCATCATTAATCATCAGGAAATGCAAATCAAAACCACAATGAGATATTACCTCACACCTTTCAGAAAGGCTGTTATCAAAAGACAAGTGCTGGCAAGTGCTGGGAAGGATGTAGAGAAAAGAGACCCTTTTATACTGTTGGTAGGAATGTAAGTTGGTACAGCTGCTATGGAAAACAGTATGGAGGTTTGTAAAAAAATTAAAAATAGAGCTACCATATAATTCAATTCCAGTTCTGGGTATATATCTAAAGAAAAGAAATAACTATCTTGAAGAGGTATCTGTACCCCATGTTTGTTACTGCATTATTCATAATAGCCAAGACATAGAAATAACCTAAGTGTCCTTTGACAGATAAATGGATAAAATAAATATATACAAACACATACACAATGGAATATTATTCAGCTGTAAAAAGAGGGGAATCTTGTCTTTTCCACATCATGGACTAACCTGGAAGGCGTTATGCTAAATGAAATAATTCAGACAAAGAAAGACAAATACTGTATGATCTCACTTATATGGGGAATCTAATAAAACTGAACTTGTAGAAACAGAGAAGAGATTGGTGTTTGCCACATGCGAGTGGTGTTGGGTAGGGGAAATAGGTGAATGTGGTCAAAAGGTACAAACTTTCAGTTATAAAATAAATGAGGTTGAGGAAGTAACATACAGCATGAAGATTATAGTTAGCAAAACTGTATTGTGTATTTGAAAGTTGCTAAGAGAGTAGACTGTAAAAGTTCTCATCAAAAGAAAAAACGTGTAACTATGTGAAGTGATGGATGTTAAGTGACCTTAATGTGCTTATCTTTTTGCAGTATATACATATATCAAATCATTATGTTGTACACCTTAATCTTATACAATGTAATATGTCTATTATGTCTCAAATTAGGGAAAAATACAAAATCTGAGCAGACAAATAACAAGTGAGAAGGTTGAATCAGTAGTCAAACCTCCCAACAAAGAAAAGCCCAGGAACAGATAGATGGTTTCACTGGTGAATTCCATGAAACATTTAAAAAAGAATTAACACCAATCCTTCTCAAACTAGTCAAAAACCTAAAAGGAACACTCCCAAACTCATTTTATGAGGCTAACATTACCCCAATACCAAAGCTGGATAAAGATACTACTAGATATTCTTGATGAATATAGATGTAAAAATTCTCAACAAAATACTAGCAAACCAAATTCAACAGCGCATAAAAGGATCATGCATCATCATCAAGTGGGATTCATCTCTAGGATGCAAGCATGGTCTACATATGCAAATCAATAAATGTGACACACCACATTTATAGAATGAAAGATAAAAATCACATGATTACCTCAATAGATGCAGAAAAAGCATTTTACAAAATTCAACATCTTTCGTGATAAAAATTCTCAATAAATTGGGTATACAAAGAACATATTTCAATATAATCAATGCTTTTTATGACAAGCTCACCACTAATAACATTATATTCAGAGGTGAAAGTTTGAAAGCTTTTCCTCTAAGTTCAGGAATAAGACAAGGATTCTAAACCTCACCACTCCTATTCAGCATAGCTCTTGAAGTCCTAGCCAGAGCAGTCAGGCAATAAAAAGCAATTAAAGTCAGAAAGGGAGAAGTCAAACTGTCTCTGTTTACAGATGATATGATTTCATACATAGAAAACTCTAAAGACTATCCCAAGAAATAATAATATTAGAATAATAAAGAAATTCAGTAATGTTTCAGGATACAAAATCAGTGTACAGAAATCAGTTGTGTTTCACTAACAACAAACATCCAAAAGAGAAATTAAGGACACAATCCCCTTTGCAATAGCACAAAATAGTAAAATACTTAGGAATAGGTTTAACCAAGAAGGTTAAAGATCTGCACATTGAAATCTATTAGACATTTATGAAAGAAATTGAAGAAGACACAAATAAATGGAAAGATATCCCATATTCATGAATGACAAGAATTAATATTCTGAAAATGTCCTTACTATACAAAGCCATCTTTATACTTGCTGTAATCCTTATCTCAAATTCCATGGCATTTTTCATAGAAGGAGAGAAAACACTCCTAAAATTCATATGGAACCACAAAAGACCCCAATTTACCAAAGCAATTCTGATAAAGAAGAGCAAAGCTGGGGGCAATCATGTATCCCAATTTCAAACTATATTACAAAGCTATAGTAATCAAAAAAGTATGGTACTAGCATAAAAACCAGCATATAGATCAATGGAACAGAATCAAGAGCCCAATTATAAACCCACACTTATGGTCAACTAATATTTGTCAGGAGGCCAAGAATATTCAGTGTGGGAAAGATAGTCTCTTTTATTAATGGTATTGGGAAAATTGGATGTTTACATGCAAAGGACTGTATTGGACCCCTATATTACACCACTCATAAAAATTAACTCAAAACGGATTAAAGACTTAAGTGTAAGACCCATATCTATAAAACTCCTAGAAGAAAACAGGGAAAATACTCCTCAACATTGATCTTGGCAATGAGTTTTTGAATATGACACCTAAACACAAGCCAGAGAAACAAAAATAAGCAAGTGGGACTACATCAAACTAGAAAGCTTCTGCACAGCAAAAGAAAGACAATCAACAAAATGAAAAGGCTACCTATGCAATGGGAGAACCTTTTTATAAACCATACACCCAATAAAGACACACACACACACACACACACATACACACTGTGGAATACTATTCAACCATAAAAAGAAGGAAATCCTGCCATTTATGGAAATATGGATGGTCTTTAGGGAGTTATGCTGTGTGAAATGTCAGACAGGAAAATACAAATACAATATGTCACTTATATATGCAATCTGAGAAAGGCAAAATTATAGAAACAGAAAGTAGATTAATGGTTGCCAGGGGTTGGGGTTGGGGAAAGTGGGGCAATGTTGGTCAAAGGGCACAAACTTCTAGTTATATGATGAAATAGTTCTGGAGATATAATGTACAGTATGGTTAATATAGTTAACAATACTCTATTGTATACTTAAGGTAATTGTGTGAGGTGATGGATGTGCTAACTAACCTTATTGTGGTAATTATTTCACAATATATATGTATAATGAATCATCACATTGCATAACTTAAACTTACACAATATTGTATGTCAGTTACATCTCAATAAAGCTGGAAAACAATAACAAGAACAAAAACAAAACAACAAAATACTGGCTTTTAGAAAAGAAGTGGTTCCTTCCCACCGAAGTGTGAATGTCTTAATATGTTATATGATGGCTTAATATGATACTACTTCCAGGGTAATGGGATCAAGTCGTCAAACAAAGGCAAACAGAGAAGCTATAATGTTGAAATTTCAGACACTGACCAGCAGATGAAAAAGGTATTTGGGAGCAGCAGAGAGATCATCCTTGCATTCTGAATCATATGCTGTGTGCCTCAGCCTATTCTGTTCTGAATAGAGATAAGGATTAAAAGTGGGCACTAGGTGCTTTGAGAAGCCCCTTGCTACTTAATTTATACCATTTCCCTTTGATCTCCCGTCTACTCTAGGTGTCACCTCTGCTCGCTCAGTTCCTCCTTCCTACCCACCACCGCAGGACCCGTTAAACCAGGGCCAGTACCTGGTCCCTGATGGCATCGCTCAGTCGCAGGTCTTTGAGTTCACCGAACCCAAGCGCAGCCAGTCACCATTCTGGCAAAACTTCAGCAGGTTAACCCCCTTCAAAAAATAATACCAACAGGGAGGCAGATAATTTTAAAATAAAGTAAATAAAATTATATTTATAGATGGACCTTTTTTCGGAGAAGCACTGTTGAAATTTATATATATATATATACACATATACACACACACACGCATACACACACACATACACACACGCACACAGGACCTTGAGTGTACACACACACACACACACACACACACACACACACACATGCAGAAGGACCAAAAATGTTTTCTGTTGTTTTGGGGAAGTAAAATCTGTAGTTGGTAGGAAGAAGTACCAATGAATTCCAAACACATGATCCCTTCTTTAAAAGTTTTCCATTCTTACCCTGTGCCCCTCCCCTTTACTTTCAGAAAATGACATTTCTATTTGTTCCTTTTCTTGTTGAGATAATCTTTTTGCTCTCCTGTGAGTGATTCATTGACTTGTCATTATTAACATAGATGTGTTTGTATTGTTTTTTAGTTTCCTGATGATACTGATGCTGATGACTTTTGAATTTAATTTGATGTGGTGGAGTTTGAGAGTTTTGAATTTCTTTTTTTCCTTTTCCTTTTCACTGGGTAAGGGGAGGATCCCCTTCCTCCACTCCCTCAACTGATCATCTGCGAATGTTTCTGCAGCCCTGCAGTTGCCCCAAATAGCCTTTTCCCTGCATCTTCTGTCCTCAGTCATGCCAGTCTGGACATGCTCTGTTGTGCCCTGTGACATAACTGCTCAATATTTCTATTGCTTTCACTGTGTTTTAGGTGTTGTAGAGAGATCGAAACTAAACAGAAGCAAGGGAATGTCAGAGTAATGATGCTGGAGAGGACTTCTGTTCAGGGAGCATTCTGCATTTGGGCTGTTTCTTCTGCTAGCACTGGGGGTTCCCATGTTGCAGCACTGCTGGGTCATGCTAGTTTTGTATCTGGGGTTTAGTTTGGGTCAGTTTTTCTCTTCTTCATGCCACTTTGGTTATGGTGTTTCTTCTAGGCTTGTCCCTCCCCTAACCTAAAAAATCTGAACTAGAAGTAAAGAGGCTGAGACTCTGCCTCCTGGAGGAGGGATTCAACTGCCTCCAGTACCAAGTAGGTTTAGGGTAGGACTCCCCACTGCAATCAGGGGCCTGGTTGTACCTGCTCCCCATTGGCAGATTGTTTAGGCAGCATTGCTGGAGTCTGTAAGAGGTCAAGACAGAGCCCACCTGACCAAGATCTTCAACTGTATTCAAATTATTGACCTGGACAGAATCAAAGGCTGATAGTAACCTCTTATAGGAAAGAACAAAGATGGGCATGGAAAGAGACAACCCCAGCCCAAGATATGTACTTACAGTTCCTAACTTATGTGAAACTTCCCCCATTGTTAGCTGATTGCATGGATAATCTTCCATGGCTCCTTCCTTCCCCTCTTCCTGTCTTCCTTCTTTCTCCTGCTCTCCCCTGCACAGGAGGGTTGCTGGTATGAGCATAGTTAAAGCGCTTCTGGCACTCAAAGACTGCCCTGTTTCCAACATTCTCCCATCCCACAACATTTGAAGTAAGCAAGCGAGGAGCCCAGGGGACTTTTCCCTGTGGAGAAATGATCTGAGGCAGAGATGCTACCCTCAGGCTCATTTTTGGTAGGCTTTACACTTAGGAAAAACTAACTTTCCACACAAAGAGACAGACTCCCTATGGGTACTCCCTATTCCTCCTCTCCACATAGCCCCTCAGGTAGATAGACCTTGAACAGCAAGGAGAATGGAGTACAAAGGAGTAAGGATGGGCCCTACTATGGAGAGCCATTCTAGTGAGGAATATGGAGATTGTGAGTCTATCCTGGACCCTGTGGGAGAAGACTTCATCATGAAAGGACCTCAGCTTAATGAGCAGCAGCCATGGCTGCATGGGACACAGCATAGCTGGCTCTGCTCTTATGCCTCCTGACCCAGACCAGGCCCTGCCCAGCCTGGGAATTTTTCCTCTATGGGAATCAAATTACAAGCTGTTTAAGCTCCCATTCCACCACACCCAAATGAGACTTGAGGAGTAAGCCAAGGATAAGTGTGAGCTGGGCAGAGGGCCAGGGCTCGGGACTGGCCACAATTGCTCAGCACCTGACCCAGCTACTTAAGCCCACTTAACAAGGAACCTGGTACCCAGTGCCTAAGCTAAAATGGATTCCCTGGCAAACAGAATGTCTGGCTGTGTAGGCCTCCCTTGAGTGTACATTATTTTCCTACTTTCAATTCCTTCCCACTAGGCTTGACCTTGACTTGTTTCTCCAGGGCCTGGGGGCACACCAAGAGGGGATGCATGGACAGGTCCCTGGACCTACAACTTCTCTTGGCCAAGCTCCCTCACACTCCCACTTCCTGCTCCCCTGGGACTGTGCCCAGAGCTCCAGGATCAGGAATTATCACCTCTTTCCACCCACCTCTTATCCACCCAACCCACTGGCCTCATCAGATGCCAATAACTTATGAAAACAACAAGAAATCTGTTCACCATTGCTTGGAATATTCCCCCAGCCTATGGCAGAAAAGCAGACCAGTGGCCAACAGCCCCAAGGGGAACCCCATTACCTGGGCTCAGGATCCAAGCCTATTCTGTATTCCCACAGCAATGCTATCCCTAAGAACTCTGTAAATCTCTGTTTCTGCATGGCCCAGAGATACCCCTTCCTCAACTCAATGAGGCCTGGATTTGCTCAAAAAGGCTTTGCTAATATATTCTATGGGCCCTCTTGTGGGATGGTCCTAACCCAGAAATCCACCTCCTCTTTCTCTCTCTCCCTCTCGTCCCTTCTATGTGTATATCTCTAAAGGATTTATAAGGACAGCAACAAGAGAGTTCTAACAATTCTAGTGTGAAGCCAAATAGTGATCTTTTAGTGCTTTGGGGATGGGGTGGGCTGGGGTGGATGGATGGGCAACAGTGATTTTGATTACCCCTGCTGCTCTGCACTTGCCAGTTTATTATTTCATTTCTTCTATCTGACTGTTTGACCCTGTCAAACAAGTGTCAAAGTTGTGTGTTTAAAAAAAATGTTTAAAAAAATATGATGTTGTAATGACACAAAGCCTTATGAAAATATTTATGGAGTTCAATAAAAGAAGTAAAAAGACACCTCCAGGCATAGCTCTCATGCCATTTTGTGTGTGTGTTTGTGTGTGTGTTTTACCAGTTGCAAAATAAAGGGAATTTGCCTGGCAGGGACAGCTTACACCAGCCTAGTCTTGGCCTGCCAGCCCTGCTGTTCTATTGCCAGGCTTGCCATGGTCTGTCTGTGGCCTCCCATGTCTTTTCTGGAAGAGTGGGTCACAAGAATCAAGTTTGATCCTGTAACCAGGGGTGCTTCAAATGTCTTCATGGGTGGGACTGTCCTTCATGTCACTTGGCTCTTTCACAAGACTTGAAGGCCCATTCCTGACCTCGCTCCTTTTCCTTGCAGCTGTAAGTCCAGTACCTGCCCTGTGTACTCTCACGTGAGCTTAAAAGCTGCTTTTTGGACCTAACCAGAATCCATATCACTTAGGAATCCCCCACCTCCAGTTCTTTCCTAATGCTTCCAGTCCTGTCTCCTCAGAGGTAGACATATTCTTTATCCGTCCCCCAAAGTGGATGGAATGACCTTACTGTTTCTTTCATCATAGTGTCTCCTGCACATACATGCTCCTTACTGCCCACAAGGCTCCCATGTGGTGTCTTATGCTGCCCATTAGAGACACAATAGTTTGTATGTTCTGATACTACTTAACTTGCCTTTCTCCAGAAGAAATAAACACTGACCTTAATAAAATGCTTATTCTTCACCCATCTCCCAACCCCCTTCAAATTGATCTCAGAGTTGCTTACTCTCAGAGAGTTCCTGGGTGCAGCATGGGTTGAGGGGGGTTGGGAGCAAGAATATGGAATGGGTTGATACTAGCACATGAATGTGTCACTCTCTATAATCTCCTTGAGAGCCCTGTCTCTTAAGTTTTCTAATCTAGGCTTCCAACAGGTGACTACAACCATAGGTCCTTTTGTCTCTAGTACCAAGAGCAAGGGGGAGGAGGCCTAAGGTCTCTGTTGTGGGCTTTGGCTTACTTCAGTGTTTCAGTCACAGAGACCACCACTCTGCTGCTTGGCCCACTTAACTTTTGGACCCTTTGGGATTTCCTTATTTATGATGACCTGCTTACCCCTGGCTCCCAGAGACTTCTGTCCTGAATAGGATACAGGACTGGTGAGGTAGATCTTGCTTGCCTGGGCCTTTACCTACCAGGCCCAAGATAACAAAATGAGACCTCAGCATTCCACCAAGTCCAACCACCTGCAAGGCAACAGTTCAGCCTGGCCATAGGTAGATTAGACCATCTGGGTTTGCAACACAGTTAGAGGGGGTGTTTGGATGTAAAATTCATGTTCCCTGGAAGCACTCTATTCTGATTCCATCTCTCCCATTTCTCTCTTGAACTGTGAATTCCTTCTCTAGTAGGCCATGAGTGTCACATGGACACTGTTTTCTCATATAGTTGGGGAAGAGGAAAAAAGGAATGGTACATGGCCACAGAGTGGCCCTGTGTTTTTCAGAAGCCTCTATTATTTCTGTTTAGCTCACCAGTGCATCATTTAAGGCAGATTTTTAGGCAAGTTTATGTCCATCTCCACAACAGCCATGCTGCCAACCAGCTGAATTAGATTCAACTTGCATATCCTGAATACGTAATCTGGGCCAGGTACACGAGAAGATGACTAAAATAAAATATCTACAGTCACTCAGAATTTAGTGAGAACATATAAGCATGGACCATAACAAGGATGGATGTGGGCCTGGAAGCACTCAAAAAATGGAGTGGTTAATTGTGATTGAGGAAGATCTTTGCAATCAGGATAAGTTTAGTTGTGCTGCAGTAACAGATATTTCCCCAAATCTTAATGGCTTTAACATACCAGAGTTTATTTCTTACTCATACAAATCCTGCTGTGAGTCCACGTGACTCTCTGGGGCAGCTATCACCCATGTGATAGTACACAATCTGTGCTGCTTCTGCCTTACTACACCTCCATCTCAAGACATTTCCATAATCACCACAGCTGGAAAGAGAGCCCTAGATTGTTTCTCACTTACAGTTAAATTCTCTAGCCAGAACTGATCACATGGCTTCATCCAGCTTCAAGGGAACAGAAAACTGTAAAAGTCCTATGAACTCAGAAGGGCAGGAGAACTAGATATGGATGAACATTAGAAATCTCTACCAAAGAAGGAAATGTTTGAACTAAATTTCAGAAGACAGGGAAATTTCTACCATGTTAAGGTTAGAGCAACTGTGAAGTTAAGGGGAACAGTTCACACAAGACAACCCTCCCTTCTGACACCAATTGAAAGTCCAGGGGTCCCAAATAACACCCTTAGTTTCGATAATCCACCAGAAAAACTCACAGGGCAGAGTATAAGAAAGTACCAAACAGGGAGCTTCAGTTTTCCTATCCCTGTGGAGTCAAGACAATGTTACTTTTCAGCATAAATATGTGACAATATTCACGGAGTATTGCCAAGCAGGAAAGCACACCCAAGCTTCTAAAGATTTTGTTGGGGCTCCATCACTGCCCCTCTGGCTGATCCTCTTCTCCAGTCTTCTCAGAAGATGAGCTGATACCAGGTAACTCAGAGCCCCCACCCTAAATCACATTGTTGATGTGGCCAAAATCCCAATTCTAAATAACATTGTTAGACTATCAGTTGACCCAAGGCCCCCAGGCAAACAAAAATATTCCTATCAGACATGACATTTCAAGGGCTAAGAGATTACCTCCCAGAAGCTGAGGGCAAGGGTCAGACCCGTCTTTGGGCTAGGATAAATTCTTTACTACACACACGTGGAAAAGGTATGGGACAGGGACTGGGAAGAGGAATAGAGGGTATGCCAAGTGGAGGGAATAGCACAACTAAAATCCTGGTAGATAAGGTCAGATTCTCTGTATATGACTTTGTATTCATTTATTAATCCAACAAATATTTACTTGCATGCTAGAGGTGAACAAATTAGTGTTCCTATCTGCATGGTGCTTGTGGAGTGGTAAATCATACTCAAGTACAAATTCCTTTGTAAGTGTGTATTCCTGGGGAGAGAGATGGGAGCTTCCAAGCTCTGGTAGCAAATCAACCACAAGTATAGCTTCAGCGAGACACCTCCTAGCTGTCCAGCTTCCTGGTCACCAGATTCCATACCCTCTGTCTCCTGTTCAGCCTTAGCTAAGGCAGTCCACATTTATTTCCAGCCCCATACCTATAGGTATATGTACTGTCCCCATTTCATAGGTTAAACAACATGATCAACTGAAAATCCTTTTTATTATTAATAAATACTAGCTAGCACTTATGGAGCACTTGCTAATATGCTAAGCTTTGTGATAGGTTCTCACCATAATCCTAAAGGGTAGGTATAAATATTTTCCCTATTTTACTGATCAGGGTCACAGAGTTAGCACATGAGCTGGGCTTAAAACTCAGACTTGCCCCACCTGAGGTTCTTACAACACTGTGTCATCCATTACTGCAGCAACATGGCAATAGACCAGACACTCAAGAACTGTTGAATATATTAGAACTGAGGATAATATTGATAAGGATGCAAGCTAACATGTTGTAGCAGATGCTGTTGGTGTTCCATCCATCTCCCTTACCATTTCCTTACACACCAACCTGACTTTCAATATCCAGCACCCGTGTCTTTGTTGGAAGGCTTCCCTCAGGCTGATGGAACCCACTTTGTCCAGAATATAGCAGGCCAGAAGTACCTGAGAATTACTGCCTTCCCTGCCCTGGGAATAGCCCTTAATCAATGACTGATGGGGGAAGGGTATAAATGTCATTGTTCCCTTGCTCCTCAGGGATGATAATTGAAAATTTTGACACTTTTCCCCAGAGTTTCCCCAGGGATTAAGCTTCAGTTGCCCACTGTAGCAGCTGGTTTAATAACACACCCCATATTTGCTGCCTGCATCACTTCCCTAATCCCCTCATATCAGGGGATATGCTTCTTGGGGAGATTCAGCTAATACACATGAATTAGTGCTCAGGGTGTATCGTGTGAAGTGCTACCATTCTCACCGAAGCATTGGTGATTTTATAAGTTAGGAATTGTGTCTGACTGTATAAAACAGGAACCCTCAAAGCATCCCCTTCTTGGATCAGACTCGATAAGAGACAAATATCTAAGGGAAAAAAGAAATGGTGGCATTTCAGGCAGGACTTGAGAGAGTGACATAGCACCAGGAAGTTTTTCTTGGTACCCCAGAAATCCCATTAGGGAAATGGTGGTGTTGGAATAGCAATGCAGTAAAATTATTTTCAAATTGCAGGTCAAGAAATCAGTTTAGTTGAACATGACCAACATTTTAAAAAATGAAATAATAGAATGGAATAGAATAGAATAGAATAGAATAGAGTATTGTAGATAGAAAATGTATGTAGTGTTTTGAATTTGAAAGGTATGTATACTGGGATGCAATATTAAAGGTATTAAACATTAAAGGTAGGTTGTCACAAAGAATGTTCCAGAAACACCGGTATGGAGACAGACTGCCTGGGTTCAAATCATAGCTCTACTGTTAGTTGGCTGTGTGACCTTGGGTAGTTACTTAACTACTCCATGCCTTAGTTTCCCTATCTGTAAAATAGGGATTCTAATAGTATTATCTATTACTGAAAAATTGTTGATTGCCTTTCTAGTATCCATTTATCCTTTCTTATTTGCAACTCAAACCCCAATTTTGAGGCAACAGTGTGCTCAGTTAAATATTTATTTTTCCAACTTCTCCTGCAGCAAAAGGTAGCCATGTGACCAACACCTAACTAAGGAAATGTTAGAGAAAGTCTGCTGGTAGGGGGCTGGTTTCTGATAAATCTTTTGTCTCCTGATAAAGGGATGAAATACAGCTGGCACCAACACCACTTTTCTTTTCCCTATTTTGAATGCAGATGTGATACCTTGAGATAGGGTGGCCATCTGTGACCATGAAGTAACAAGCATGAGACTAAAGATCTAGACATACTAAGGATGGTAGCAAAAAAAGATAAGAGACTGAGTCCCTGATGACATTAGTAAATTACAGAAATATTCAGCAACCACCTACCTCTGGATTGTTATTATGTGAAGAAAAGAAACGCCAACTGAATTAGATTACAGTTAGATAAGTTTGATGTCACCTGAGGCCAAAAGCATGTCTGATGCTCATAGGAATTTGTTATGATGATAAAATAAGTTAATACATGTAAAGCAACTACAATAGTAGTAGCTCAATAAAATGAAGGCTGTTATTATTATTATTATTATTATTATCACACTAAATCACTGTGAGGTTCAGAGAAGGGAAAGAGGGAAGGAGGTTTTCCAGGATCATAGTTTTCCCTTCTCTAAACTGAAGGAGGGTGACTCAAATTTGAGGTGACTCAAATTCCGCTAAATCCCTGTCCAGCTCCCTTTTCCCTGAAAGGAAAGGCAGAATGGTCCAGAGGAACCCTGAAAGTTTCACTCTGTTCTTTTTGGGTTCAGCATGTCCTCTGTGCTCACTGAGACCAGAAGCCCAACATAGCTGAGACAGGGAGTCTTTACTGGTCTCTTCTGCTGTCCTCAGTTCTGAGGACTAAAAGGAGCCCAACACAGCAAGTACTCACCTGAATTTTATACCTGCCCAGAGAGAGATTGAGGTCATTCCCTTTACCTGGTAAGGTGTACTTGTCTATAAAATGGAAACCACTCATTGTTTTATAGGTAACCAGACACTCTCCTTCCCCCTGAGGAAACCCCTAATAGAAAGAGCTCATTCTTGTAACACTTAGAAGTTCCTTCTTCATCTTGCCTGCTCCTATCCCTTCCCCTACCCACATAGGTAGAGACACAGGTCCAGAAACCCTGTATCATAGCAATATTAAAAAACCTGGGATAAGTCAGTTCTGCTCTCACTCCAGACCTGGGTACCCCATCTGGGACAGGGCACATGGTCAGAGTAAAGGACACAAGATCATCCATGAGGAATACAGAATAAAATATTAAAACATCTCTATTATTTAAAAAATAAGAAGGAACTTAATTGTCCCAATAATTAAAATGGATTGTCAGTAGCACATGCTTATAATAAATACACCTATATTGGGAAGTTGTGCTCAGAAATGTTTTACTGATGGGGTAGAGGATCAAAAATGTTTGGAAATGCTGGTCCATATTTCATTAAGATTTACTGAGCACTTACCATATACACAAGCCCTATTCTAAGTGCATTACACGTATTAAATCAATTTAATCCTCACAATAGCCCTATAAGAAAAATACCATTATTTAACCATTTTGCATATGAGGTAACTGAGGCACATATTGGTTAAGTAAATTGTCCAAAGTCATACAAGTAGTGAGTGACAGAGTTTGGACTCAAGCCCAAACCATCTGGCTGTAGGGTTTGCACTTTTAACCACTTGGTTAAACTAAAAAGATTAGTCAGTGAAAGCCAAATTCCAAACCTCTGCTATAAAACAAATATGCTAATCTGAAATCATCATTTTTTTTCAGAGCAAGAATTGTTTTATGTCTGTCTGGCCATCTCCTCCTCCAAGAACTCTGGAGCCAAACGGCCTGAGTTCGAATCCCAGCTTCATCATCCACTTCCTAGCTGTGGGACCATAAGCAGATGACATCCCCTCTCTGAGCCTCATTTTCCTCACCTGTCATATGGGAATAAAAGTAGTTAGTAATTACTTTGCAGAATTGTTACAAGGAGTAAATCAGTTTACAGCTAACATGGAAAATACCACAATGCCTAAGACATAGTAAACACTCAAATTGTTAAAAGTGGGGTCTTACAGTTTCTCAAAAAGTTTGACATGCAGTTACCATATCAACATCAATTCCATTCCTAGCGATATACCCAAAAGAAATGAAAACATGTCTACACAAAAACTTGTACATAAATGTTCATAGCAGCTTTATTCATAATTGCCAAAGGTGGAAAAAACCAAATGTCCATCAAGTGGTGGATAGATAAACAAAATGTGTTATATCTCTATAACAACAGAATACTATTCAACCATAAAAAGAAATGAAATACTGATATGATACTGACACTGATACTACAATGGGTGAAACATTATGCTATGTGAAAGAAGCCAGACTCAAAAGGATTTTTATGGTTCCATTTATATGAAATGTCAAAAATAAGCAAATCCATAGAGACAGAAAGTGAATTATTGGTTGCCAAGGGCTGGGAAGTAGACGGGAATGACTGCTAATGGATTTCTTTTGGGGTAATAAAAATTATCTAAAATTGATTGTGTTAGTGATTACACAATTCTGTGAATATTCTAAAAAGCACTGAAATGTATACTTCTTAAAGGTTGAAATTTATGTTATGTGAATTATATCACAATAAAGCTGTTACAGATAAAAGGAAGGGGGCCTTAATGCAACATTTTCCTGCTCCTATGCTATTGAAGAATTCCGCAACACAGCTCTCCAAATTTGCCTCAAGGAGAAACCCTTGTTCCACTGCCCCCAACCCCATGCCTATATGAAAGAATTTTCTCAAATAAATGACAGTGACCTTCCTCTTTCCTCTGCCTGGCTTCCAGCCTTCTCTCCATCAACCCTCTGTTGTCTTCCCTGCCAGCAGGCGTCCATAGTACCACCCCACTAGGTTTGTCCCCTGGAGAGATGTGAGGGTGGAGAAGGGGCTGCCTAACCTTTCTGTTCAGAAAACAAATTGATGGATCCATGCATTATCCTTTATATATACATTTGGTCTTTTCTAATTAAGTCAATTTAAAAAATGATTATGGCATTTTACAGTGTCCTTTTAAGGTAAAGAATATTTGGCAGATTTCTGTCAAAAAATATGGCTGTTATATATCATGATTTTTTTCCTATTACAGTTACTTCATTTCATTTCCTTCCAAAACTCCGCAAGAAAAAAACAAAACCAAAAACAAATTGCTAAAT
Organism: Balaenoptera borealis; assembly: GCF_965194805.1. Lineage (NCBI taxonomy): Eukaryota > Metazoa > Chordata > Mammalia > Artiodactyla > Balaenopteridae > Balaenoptera > Balaenoptera borealis. The sequence continues at coordinate 51,145,855 of NC_138881.1, read as the reverse complement.
TTTTCAGTGTGGGAATAGCATTCACGTTGCAAAGTCTGTTTACTGGTTCACGTGATCTATGCATTCACCTCAGAGGCTCTGATTGTTCACACAAAGCAAATTCAAATATCTGGAAAAGTGGGTCCATTGTGAAAACTCATCATGGCCTTCCCTGAGTGGTTTGAGGTTAGCTGATCAGGAGAAGTCCTGCTTTGATGAAGTTATTCAAATCTTCATGTTGTCACTATGGGAAAAACAGCTCCCTCAAAATGTTTTGTTTTGTGAAGAAAACAGATGCCTTGAACATGATATTCACTTCCTTTGGAAGAATACCACATTTTGATAAGTGGAGGTATTTTTTTCTGAAGAACCTACTGCTCTCATATTAATTAAAAGTGATTCAACCAGTGCATAAAGAGATTTTAGTGTCATGGTTAATTTACAAAGCAGCGAACCCAACAGATTGAGTGCTGAGTTAGTTACCTGTGAACTTCGGGTTTCTTTAATATGCTTTTTTAAAAAATTAATTAATTAATTAATTAATTTTAGGCTGCATTGGGTCTTCGTTTCTGTGCAAAGGCTTTCTCTAGTTGCGGCAAGCGGGGGCCACTCTTCATTGTGGTGCGTGGGCCTCTCACTATCGCGGCCTCTCTTGTTGTGGAGCATAGGCTCCAGACGCGCAAGCTCAGTAGTTGTGGCTCACAGGCCCAGTTGCTCCGCGGCATGTGGGATCTTCCCACCAGGGCTTGAACCCTTGTCCCCTGCATTGGCAGGCAGATTCTCAACCACTGCACCACCAGGGAAGCCCCTTTAATATGCTTTTTACTTGTTTGGAAGCAAAAGATGGACTTTTAAGAATAACAAAGAATATAAATCTGCTGATTGAATGTAAAATAGAGGATTGTCATCCACAAAGTCCCACATCATGTCTATATTTTTTAGGCTGATACATTTTTATCAGGTATGTCTAGTATTTGAGTTGAAACCATTTGGCAAATGGGGTCCTTCCACTATTTCTCTTAGAATCACAGATCCTCTATTCCTGTAGGTAGAGGCTTTGTCTGGCCTCAGTCACTGGGGAGGATGTCAGCCCGTCAAGTGGGAATCCAGGAGCTAATGGTAATACATTTACATACAGTTGAACTGGGATATATTAATATTCAGTTTAGCAAAATGATTAAGTTTGTGACTCTGGGGTCACAGAGACCTGGGTTCTAACTCTGGCTGTGCCAGTTGCTACCTGAGTAGGTTACTTAACCTCTTGGTACCTTAGTTTCATCAAAATGGAGATAATAATCTTAGCCACCTTCCAGGATAACTAAGAAGAATTAATTAGATAATTCATCCCAAGTTCTTAGCACAGTACCTGGTATATAAGAAGGGTAAAGAAGAGCAACTCTTGTTATCATTACTGTTATTGCTATTGATATTATTGCTAGAGTTTAAAAATAAATAAATAAAACACTGCAACAAAAATGAAGAATGGCTTTGATGAGCTCACTAGTAGACTGGATACAACTGAAGAAAGGATTTCTGAGGTAGAAGATAATGCAATAGAATCCTCAAAAACTGAAAAGCAAAGAGAACAAAGACTGAAAAGAAAAGAACATTTAGGACTATGGGAAAACTAAAAAAAAAAAAAAAATTGTAACATTCATGTAATGGGAATATCAGAAAGAGAAGAAAGAAAGAAACAGAAGAAATATTTGAAACAATAATGACTAAAAAATTCCTTAATATCAGACACCAAATTACAGACTCAGGAACCACAGAGGACACCAATTAGGATAAATGCCACAAAACTGCACCGAGCCATACAATTTTGAAATTACAGAAAATCAAAAATAAAGAAAAATCCTGAAAGAAGCTACAGGAAAAATAACACTTCAACTCTAAATGAAAAAGATCAGAATCACATCCAAATTCTCAGAGGCTATATAAGCAAAAAGAGAATAGAGAAATATTTAGTGTTGAGAGAGAGAAAAATAGAAACTGTCAACCTAGAATTCTCTACCCTGAGAAATTATCCTTCAAAAGTGAAGGAGAAATAAAGACTTTTTCAGACATATAAAAAACTGAGGGAATTTGTTGCCAGTAAAACTGACTTGCAAAATAATGTTAAAATAAGTTCTTTAGAGAGAAGAAAAATATATATAGGTCAGAAACTTGGATCTACATGAAGTAAAGAAAGGACTCAAAGAAGTAATAAGTGAAGGTAAAATAAAAATTTTATTTTTCTTACTCTTAATTGATCTAACAGAAGCAGCTTGCTGAAAAAAATAACAATATATTTGATTATGTGTTCTTGTGTATGTTTATAATAAGTGAAACAAATGACAGCAATGATACAAGGAATAAGAGGGAGGAATTAGAATTATTTTGGTGTTGTAAGGTACACACACTGCCCATGAGGTGGTAATAGTGTTATTTGAAATTGAACTTGGATTAGGTGTAGTGTATAATGCAAATTCTATGGCAATCACTAAGAAAAGTTAAAAAAAAAATAAGTATAACATACACTAAGAAAGTAGAAAAATGTAATCATATAAAATGATCAGTTTAAAACCATAAGATGAAGAAAAGGAGGGGAAAAAAAACATAGGTTCAAACTATAAAGGCAACAATTAGAAAACAGTAAAGAATATTAAGGAATTAATCCAACTATATCAATAACCTTTTTGAACATCAATCGTTTAAGTACACCATGAAGAGATCAAGATGGCAGAGTAGGAGAATGCTGGGCTCACCTCCCTCATGAATACATCAAAAGTGCAACTACATGTAGAACAACTCTCACTGAAGTCAACCTGGGGACTAGCAGGCCAGCTCTTCTACAACCAAGGCTATAATGAAAAACCCACATGGAGTCTGATGGGAAGGGTGAAGAAGCAATCTGGTCAGGACCTGCACTCCTCACAGAGGATACAGAAGAGGAGGAGGATATCACAGGCTTGGGGATTCTCCCTGGAGAGCAAGAGGTTCAAGCCACATATTGAGCACCTCAGCCCTGAGATGCTCTGATGAGAAAGATGAGCCCCCTTAGCTGGTGTGAAAACCAGTGGGGCTTACCAGAGGTCTGTAAGAAAGTTAACTTCCACCCTGAAAGAATTAACACACAGACTTGCTTACTCTCGGCCATAACATGGGGGCAGCAAATTGAAAACTGTCTGGGGCTCTGGCTAGCCTGCCAGGACCACCCAGCACACCCCCTCTGACTGCACCAGCCTCCTGCTCCAGGCCCTCTTGCTCTGGTGCTGCTCCCCACTAAGGCAGTGGCTTCCATTGCCAATGAGACAGTGCATATATGGATGGAATGTAGCTGGCTTGGACCTGACTAGGGTGGAAGCAGCCATTGCCAGTACTCACATTGGTGCACACACTTGGAAGGGAGCGAGGCTAGCTAAAGGGTGGAGACCACAACTGCCAGATCACACAACCCTGCACACTCTCAGAAGGGAGTGAGACTAGATCCAGGTTGGAAACTTCCATATTCAGAGCACACATCCCTGTGTACATATGGGAGAGGGTGGGGCCAGCTCAGTGAAATAGCAACAACTTCTCCAACCCTGACCCAGTCTCTAACCAAGGTGCAAACACCTGGAAAAAAGTGAAACCAGCACAGGTGCAGCCCCAAGCCCTCAGGCCTCAGCAATATCACAAAATAAAGAGGAGACTGCCATTCAGCCAGGAGAAACCAAAATTCCTTAAGGCTCTTGCTCCAGCCCCATGGACCAAGACCACACTCCTGATGGGGGGGGTGATGGTTAATTAGCATAGAAGAAAGATTGGTTTGCATCTGGCTCTGGCACTAGCACCTCCATCTCCAGCCCTTCCTCCTACTAAGGAAGTGTCTGCCAACACACCTTGGAGGAAGACATGGCACATGCTCACATGCAGACTGCATAGGGATGCTCCTACACAAGGACATATTCAAGAGTGGGATGGATAGGTAACTGTTTCACCTAATTTCATAGAGATAGAGAAAATTAAACAAAATGAGAAGACAAAGAAATATGTTTCAAGTTAAGGGACAAGAAAAGAACTGAAAAAAAAAACCCTAATAAAACAGAAATAAATAAGTTGACTGATAAAGAGTTCAAAGCAATAGTAGTAAGAATGCCAACTGAACTAAGGAAAAGAATAGATAATCTCAGTGAGAATTTTAACAAAGATCTAGAAAATATAAAAAAGAAACAGTCAGAGCTGAAGAATACAATAAGTGAAAAGAAAAAATACACCAGATTGATAGCAGCAGATTAGGTGATAAACAAGAAAGCATAAGTGATCTGGAAGATACAATGAAGTAAATCACACAATCTGAACAGCAAAAAAAAGAAAACAAATAATTTTTTTTTTTAATTAGAATAGTTTAAGGAAATCTGGGACAATATCAAGCATACTAACATTGCACTATAGGGGTCCCAGAAGCAGAAGAGAAGGAGAAAAGAGTAGAAAATGTGTTTGAAGAAATTATGGCTGAAAACTTCCTGAACCTGAAGAAGGAAACAAATATCCAGAAATAGGAAGCACAGAAAGTTGTAAACAAGATGAACCCAAAGAGACCCACACCAAGATATATCATTAAAAAAATGGCAAAAGTTAAAGAGAGAATTTTAAAGACAGCAAGAGAAAAAACAAATCACATACAAGAAAAAACCCCATAAGGCTATCAGCTGATTTTTCAGCAGAAACTTTGCAAGCCAGGAGAAACTGGCGTGTTTTATTTAAAGCACTGAAAGGGAAAAAACTAAAAGTTAGGATACTCTACCCAGCAAGATTATCATTCGGAATTGAAGGAGAGATTAAAAAAAAAAAAACAACTCAGGCTAGCAAAACTTAAGAGTTTGTCCTTACTAAAGCAACCTTACATGAAGTGTTAAAGGGTCTTCTTTAAGTGAAAAGTGCTACAACAAGCAATAAGAAATTACAGGTAAAATTGTAGCAAAAATCCCACTGGTAAAGGCAAATACATAGGAAAGGCTGTGAATCAACCACTTAAATAAGATCATAAGAAGGTTAAAAGACAAAAATTGTAAAAGCAACTATAACTAAAATAAACACTTAAGGGGCAGACATAAAGATGTAAAGTATAACATAAAAACCACAAAAGTTAGGGGGGAGTAAAAAACATAGAGCTTTTAGAATGTGTTTGAACTTAAATGACTATAAATTTAAAAGAGTAGATATAGCTTTAGGTCAACATACATGAACTTTATGGTAACCACAAATCAAAAACCTACAAGAGATATACAAAAACTAGAGAGAAAGGAACACAAACATAACACTAAAGAAAATAATCAAACCGCAAAGGGATAGATTAAAAGAAGAAAAGAAAAAAAGAACTACACAAACACCCAGAAAACAAATAACAAAAGGGCAATAAGTACATACATATCAATAACTGCATTAAATGTGAATGAACAAAATGCCCAACCAAAAGATGTAGGATGGATGACCATATGTCTCTTGTAGGCAACATATGGATAGATGACCCATCCATATGTTGTCTACAAGAGATGTAATTCAGATCTAAAGATACAGACAGACTGAAAGTGAGGGGATAGAAAATGATATTCCATGCAAATGGAAATGAAAAACAAGTGCAAAGTAGCATTGAAAAGAAAGCCTATAACAAAAAACAAAGGACATTATGTAATGATAAAGGGATCAATACAAGAAGTGGCTATAACATTCATTAACATGTATGTGTCTACTATAGCAGAACCTAAATATATAAAGCAAATATTAACAGACATAAAGGGAGAAATTGTCAATAATACAATAATAGTAGGAAACTTTAACACCTCACTGGCATCAAAGGACAGATAATCCAGACAGAAATTGAATAAGGCAACAATGGTCTTAAATGACACAATAGACCAGTTGGACATAATAGATATCTACAGGACATTGCATTCAAAAACAGCAGAAAACACATTCTTTTCAAGTTAACATGGAACATTTTTCAGGACAGATTATATGCTAGTCCAAAAAAATACAAGTCTCAACAAATTTAAGGGCATAAAAATTATATCAAGCATTTTTTTCCAACCACAGTGGAATAAAACTAGAAATAAATTACAGGAAGAAAAATGGAAAAAAATAAACATGTGGAGAACAAACAGCATGCTACTAACAAACCAATAGGTCAACAAAGAAATCATAGAGGAAATCAGAAAATAACTTGGGGCCAACGAAAATAAAAGTGCAACTTTCCAAAATCTATGTGACATAACACAAGTACTTCTAAGAGGGAAGTTTGTAGTGAGGCAGGCCTACCTCAAGAAACAAGAAAAATCTCAAGCAACCGAAACTACCAATTAAAGGAATGAGAAAAAGAAAAACAAAGATCATATTCAGCAGAAGGATAGAATTAATAAATATGAGAGGGAAAATAAACAAAATAGAGACCCTACAAAAATAGAAAAGATCAATGAAACCAAAGAATGGTATCTTTAAAAAAATAAACATTATTGATAAGCCTTTAACTGGGCTCATTAAGAAAATAAGAGAAAGGGCTGAAATAAACAAAATAAGAAATGAAATAAGAGAAATTATGGACAATATCACAGAAATACAAACAATCACAAGAGAATACTATGAACAGTTAAATGCAGACAAATTGGACAACCTAGGAGAAATGGATGCACGTCTAGAAACAAACAATCTTCCAATACTGAATAAGGAAGTAATAGACAATCTGGGCAAACCAATTACTGCTACTGAAATTGAATCAGCAATTTAAAAACTCCCCAAAAACAAAAGTCCAGGAATAGATAGATTCACAGGTGAATTCTACCAAACATATTAAGAAGAGTGGATTTCTATACTTCTCAAAATATTCCAAAAAATTGAAGAGGAGGGAACACTCCCAAATTCATTCTATGAGGCCACCCTTACTCTGATACCAAAATCAGACAAAGACACTACAAAGCAAGAAAATTACAGGCCAATATCCCTGATGAATATAGATGCAAACATCTTAAACAAAATATTAGCAAACCAAATTCAATAATATATAAAAAGGATCATACACCATGACCAAGTGGGATTTATTCCAGGGATGCAAGGATGGCTCAATATCCACAATTCAATAATTGTGATATATCACATTAACAAAACAAAGGATAAGAATCACATGGCCGTCTCAGTAGATACAGAAAGAGCATTTAACAAAATCAAACACCTGTTCATGATAAAACTTTCAACAAAGTTAGTATAGAGAGAATATATCTCAGCATAATAAAGGTCACTTATGCTAAACTGCAACTAACATCATACTCAATGGTGAAAACCTGAAAACTATTCCTCTAAAATCAGAACCAAGACAAAGATGCCCACTCTCGCCACTTCCATTTAACATAGTATTGGAAGTCCTAGCTACAGCAATCATACAAAAAAAAAATGAAAAGTATCAGAATTGGATGGAATATGTAAACTGTTATATTTACAGATGACATGATGCTATATATAGAAAACTCTAGCATTTCCACCAAAACTCTATTAGAACTGATCCATGAATTCACTAAAGTGGCAGGATAGATTATTAATATACAGAACTCTGTTGCTTTTCTGTGCACTAATAATGAACTATCATAAAGAGAAAGCACAGGAAAAAATCCCATTTACAATCATATCAATAAGAATATTATACCTAGGAATAAACTTAACAAAAGAGGTGTAAGACCTATATTCTCAAATATATAAGACACTGATGAAAGAAACTGATGATACAGAAAAATGGAAAGATATCTTGTGTTCATGGATTGGAAGAGTTAATATTGTTAAAATGTACATACTTGCAAAACAATTTACATATTAATTAAATCCCTATCAAAATACCCATGACATTTTTCATAGAACTAGAACAAATAATCCTAAAATTTATATGGAACTACAAAAGATCATGAATAGCCAAGCAGTCTTGAGGAAAAAAACGAAGCTGGAGGTATCACAGTCCCTGACTTCACACTATACCATCCATCTGCAGTAATCAAAACACTATGTTACTTGCAAAAAAAAAAAAAAAAGACACACGGATCAATGGAACAGGATAGACAGCCCAGAAAAAAACCCACGCATATGGTCAATTAATCTATAACAAAGGAGACACTGGGCAAAGACAGTTTTTTCAATAAGTGGTGCTGGAAAAACTGAACAGCTACATGTAAAAGAATAAAATTAGAAAAATTTCTCTCACCATATACAAAAATAAATTCAAAATGGATTAAAGACCTAAATGTAAGACCAGAAACCATAATACTCCTAGAATAAAACATAGTCAGTACACTTTTTGACATGTCTTAGCAATATTTTTTTGGATCTGTCTTCTTAGGTAAGTGAAACAAAAGGAAAAATAATCAAATGGGACCTAATTAAACTTAAAAGGTTTTGCACAGCAAAGGAAATCATTGAGAAAACAAAAAGCCAACCTATGGAATAGGAGAAAATATTTGCAAATTATGTGAACAATAATTGCTTAATATCAAAGATATTTAAACAGCTCATACAACTCAATATCAAAAAACTAAAAAACCCAGTTAAAAAAGGGGCAGAAGACCTGAATAGATATTTTCCAAAGAACACATACAGATGGCTAACAGCCACATGAAAATATGCTCAACATCTTTAATTGCCAGAGTAATGAAAATCAAAACTACAATGAGATATCACCTCACATCGGTCAGAATGGCTATTTTCAAAAAGACCACAGATAAGAAATGTTGGAAACTATGTGGAGAAAAGGGAACCCTAGTTCAGTGGTGGTGGGTTGAAAATTCGTACAGCCACCATAGAAATGGTATGGATATTCCTCAAAAAATGAAAAATAGAACTACCATATGATACCACAATTTCATTCCTGTGTATATATCCAAAGAAAACAAAAACACTAATTTGACAAGATATATGTACCCCAATGTCCATAGTAGCATTATTTGCAATAGTCGAGTTATGAAAGCGCCCTGTGTCCCTCAACAGATAAATGGATAAATAAGATGTGGTATATATATACAATGGAAATTTACTCAGCCATAAAAATGAATGAACTTTTGTTATTTGCAACAACGTGGATGGATCTGGGGGTTATTATGCTTGTTAAGTAATTCAGACAGAGAAAGTCAAATACTGTATGTTTTCACTTATATGTGGAATCTAAAAAATAAAACAAAAGAATAAATATAACAAAACAGAAACAGACTCATACATACAGAAAACAAACTAGTGGTTACCAGTGGGGAGTGGGGTGGGGAGAATTGCAAGAAAAGGGAAGGTGATTAAGATGTAAAAAACACTAGGTATAAAATAAGTAAGAAACAAGTATGTAATATAAAGCACAGAAAATATAACCAATATTTTATAACAACTTTAAATGGAGTATAATCTATAAAAATATTGAATTACTAAATTATACATCTGAAATTAATATAACATTATAAATAACTATTCTCCAATAGAAAAATAAAATATAATAACATAAATTTCTCCAGAGAGAGTTTTTAAAATACATGCATAAAATTATTACATCAAATATTTAACATATGCATTCAATATTCATTAACTTCTTTATTTTGACTCTATAATTTCATAAGTAGGTGCACAAATTTGATCAGCTTTAAAACACATGGCAAGAAATTTTTACTAAGTATGGTTATTTTTTTTTAAATTGGAGTATAGTTGTTTACAAGGTTGTGTTAGTTTCTGCTGTACAGCAAAGTAGAGTTCCCTGTGCTATACAGCAGGTTCACATTAGTTATCTACTTTATACATATTAGTGTATATACGTCAACTCCAATCTCCCAATTCATCCCACCTCCCTTTCCCCCCTTGGTGTCCATACTTTTGTTCCCTACAACTGTGTCTCTATTTCTGCCTTGAAAAGTGGTTCATCTGTACCATTATGCTAGATTCCACATATATGCATTAATATATGGTATTGGTTTTTCTCTTTCTGACTTATTTCACTCTGTATGACAGTCTCTAGGTCCATCCACGTCTCTACAAATAACCCAATTTCATCCCCTTTTTCTGGCTGAGTAATATTCCATAGTATACATGTACCACATCTTTATCCATTCGTGTGTTGATGGGCATTTAGGTTGCTTCCATGACCCATCTATTGTAAATAGGGCTGCAATGAACATAGGGATCCATGTGTCTTTTCGAATTATGGTTTTCTCAGGGTATATGCTCAGCAGCAGGGCTCCTGTGTCATATGGTAATTCTATTTTTAGTTTTTTAAGGAACATCCATACTGTTCTACATAGTGGCTATGTCAATTTACATTCCTACCAAAAGTGCAAGAGGGTTCCATTTTCTCCACACCCTCTCCAGCATTTATCTAGATTTTTTTGATGATGGCCATTTTGACTGGTGTGAGATGATACCTCATTGTAGTTTTGATTTGCATTTCTCTAATAATTAGTAATGTTGCTCATCTTTTCATGTGCCTCTTGGACATCTGTATGTCTTCTTTGGAGAAATGTCTATTTAGGTCTTCTGCCCATTTTTGGATTGGGTTGTTACTTTTTTTGATACTGAGTTGCATGAGCTGTTTGTATATTTTGGAGGTTAATTCTTTGTCAGTTGCTTCATTTGCAAATATTTTCTCCCATTCTGAAGGTTGTCTTTTCGTCTTATTTATGGTTTCCTTTGCTGTGCAAAAGCTTTTAAGTTTCATTATGTCCCATTTGTTTAATTTGTTTTTTATTTCCATTTCTCTAGGAGGTGGGTCAAAACAGATCTTGCTGAGATTTATGTCAAATAGTGTTATTCCTATGTTTTCCTCTAAGAGTTTTATAATATCTGGTCTTACATTTAGGTCTTTAATCCATTTTGAATTGATTTTGTGTACAGAGTTAGGGAGTGTTCTAATTTCATTCTTTTACATGTAACTGTCCAGTTTTCCCAGCACCACTTATTGAAGAGGCTGTCTTTTCTCTATTGTTTACCCTTGCCTCCTTTGTCATAGATTAGTTGACCGTAGGTGCGTAGGTTTATCTCTGAGCTTTCTATCCTGTTCCATTTATCAATATTTCTGTTTTTGTGCCAGTACCATACTGACTTGTTTACTGTAGCTTTGTAGTATACTCTGAAGTCACAGAGCCTGATTCCTCCAGCTCCGTTTTATATTCTCAAGACTGCTTAGGCTATTCTGGGTCTTTGGTGTCTCCATACAAATTTTAAGATTTTTTGTTCTAGTTCTGTGAAAAATGCCATTGGTAATTTGATAGAGATGGCACTGAATATGTAGATTGCTTTGGGTAGTAAAGTAATTTTTTGCAATATTGATTCTTCCAATCCAAGAACACGGTTATATCTCTCCATCTGTTTGTGTCATGTTTGATTGCTTTCAACAGTGTTTTATAGTTTTCTGAGTACAGGACTTTTACCTACTTAGGTAGGTTTATTCCTAAGTATTTTATTCTTTTTGTTGCAATGGTGAATGGGATTGTTTCCTTAATTGCTCTTTCTGATCTTTCATTGTTAGTGTATAGGAATGCAAGAGATTTCTGTGCATTAATTTTGTATCCTGCAACTTTACCAAATTCATTGATTAGCTCTAGTCATTTTCTGGTGGTATCTTTAGGATTTTATATGTATAGTATCATGTCATCTGCAAAGAGTAACAGTTTTACTTCTTCTTTTCCAAATTGGATTCCTTTGATCTCTTTTTCTTCTCTGATTGCCACAGCTAGGACTTCCAAAACTGTATTAAATAATAGTGGTGAGAGTGGACATCCTTTTCTTGTTTCTGATCTTAGAGGAAATGCTTTTACTTTTTCACCATTGAGAACGATGTTTGCTGCAGGTTTGTTGTATATGGCCTTTATTGTGTTGAGGTAGGTTCCCTCTATGCCCACATTCTGGAGTGTTTTTATCATAAATGGGTATTGAATTTTGTCAAAAGATTTTTGGCATCTATTGACATGATAATATTGTTTTTATTCTTCAATTTGTGAATGTGCTGTATCACATTGATTGATTTGCATATATTGAAGAATCCTTGCATCACTGGGATAAATCACACTTGATCATGGTATATGATCCTTTTAACGTGTTGCTGGATTCTGTTTGCTAGTGTTCTGTTTAGGATAGTTACGTTTATATTCATCATTGATATTGGTCTGTAAATCTTTTTTTGTGATATCTTTATCTGCTTTTGGTATCAGGGTGATGGTGGCCTCGTAGAATGAGTATGGGAGTGCTCCTTCCCCTGTAATTTTTTGGAAGAGTTTGAGAAGGATAGGTCAGCTCTTCTCTAAATGTCTGATAGAATTCACCTCTGAAACCATCCGGTCCTGGACTTTTGTTTGTTGGAAGATTTTTTCAACACCGTTTCAATTTCAGTGCTTATGATTGGTCTGTTCATATATTCTATTTCTTCCTGGTTCAGTCTTGGAATGTTATACCTTTCTAAGAATTTGTCGATTTCTTCCAGGTTGTCCATTTTATTGGCATATAGTTGCTTGTGTAGTCTCTTAGGATCTTTGCATTTCTGCAGTGTCCATTTAACTTCTCCTTTTTCATTTCTAATGTCATTAATTTGAGTCCTCTCCCTCTTTTTTATGATGAGTCTGGCTAAAATTTTATCAATTTTGTTTATCTTTTCAAAGAACCAGCTTTCAGTTTTATTGATCTTTGCTATTGTTTTCTTTGTTTCTATTTCATTTATTTCTGCTATGATCTTTATGATTTCTTTCTTCTAACTTTAGGATTGTCTGTTCTTCTTTCTCTAGTTGCTTTAGGTGTAAGGTTAGGTTGTTTATTTGAAGTACCTCTCGTTTCATGAGGTAGGAGTTTATTGTTATAAACTTCACTCTTGGAACTGCTTTTGCTGTATCCCATAGGTTTTGGGTCATCGTGTGTTCATTGTCATTTGTCCCTAGGTATTTTTTTATTTCCTCTTTTATATCTTCAGTTATGCATTGGTTGCTTAATAACATATTGTTTAGCCTCCAAGTGTTTGTTTTTTACAGTTTTTTTTTCTGTAATTTATTTCTAATCCCATAGCATTGTGGTAAGAATAGATGCTTGATACATTTCAATTTTCTTAAACTTACCAAGTCTTGATTTGTGAGCCAAGATGTGATCTGTCCTGGAGAGCATTCTGTTTGCACTTGAGAAGAAAGTGTATTCTGCTGTTTTCAGATGGAATGTCCTATAAATATCAATTAAATCTATCTGGTCTATTGTGTCATTTAAACCTGTGTTTCCTTATTAATTTTCTGTCTGGATGGTCAGTCCATTGGTGTAAGTGAGGTGTTAAACTCCCCAGGAATTACTGTGTTTCTGTCAACTTCCCCTTTTTATAACTGTTAGCATTTGCCTTATGTATTGTGGTGCTCCTATGTTGGGTGCATATATATTTATATTTGTGATAGCTTCTTCTTGGATTGATCCCTTGATCATTATGTAGTGGCCTTACTTGTCTCTTGCAATAGTCTTAAAGTCTACTTCATCTGTTATGAGTATTGCTGCTCCAGCTTTCTTCTGACTTCCATTTGCATGGAATATCTCTTTCCATCCCCCCACTTTCAGTCTGTATGTGTTCCTAGGTCTGAAATGGGTCTTTTGTAGACAGCATATATACAGGTCTTGTTTTTGTGTCCATTCAGCCAGTCTGTGTCATTTGGTTGGAGCATTTAATCCATTCACATTTAAGGTAATTATCGATATATGTGTTCCTTTTACCATTTTCTTAATTGTTTTGGGTTTGTTTTTGTAGGTCTTTTTCTTCTCTTGTGTTTAATATGTAGAGAAGTTCCTTTAGCATTTGTTGTAGAGCTTGTTTGTTGGTGCTGAATTCTCTTAGCTTTTGCTTGTCTGTAAAGCTTTTGATTTCTCTGTCTTATCTGAATGAGATCCTTGTTGGGTACAGTAATCTTGGTTGTAGATTTTCCCTTTCATCACTTTAAATATATCCTGCCACTCCCTTCTGTCCTGCAGAATTTCTGCTGAAAAATCAGCCGATAACCTTAGGGGGATTTCCTTGTATGTTATTTGTTGATCTTCCCTTGCTGCTTTTAATATTTTTCCTTTGCATTTAATTTTTGATAGTTTGATTAATATGTGTCTTGGCATGTTTCTCCTTGGATTTACCCTGTATGGGACTCTCTGTGCTTCCTGAACTTAACTATTTCCTTTCCCTTGTTAGGGAAGTTTCGGACTACAATCTCTTCATATATTTTCTCAGACACTTTCTCTTTCTCTTCTTCTTCTGGGACCCGTATAATTCAAATGTTGGTGGGTTTAATGTTGTCCCAGAGGTCTCTGAGACTGTCCTCAATTCTTTTCATTCTTTTTTCTTTATTCTGCTTTGTGGTAGTTATTTAGTTATTTTTACCATTCTATCTTCTGGCTCACTTATCCATTCTTCTGCTTCAGTTTTTCTGCTATTGATTCCTTTTAGAGTATTTGTAATTTGAGTTATTGTGTTGTTCATCACTGTTTATTTGTTCTTTAGTTCTTCTATGTCCTTGTTAGACGTGTCTTGTATTTCCTCCATTCTTTTTCCAAGATTTTGGATCATCTTTACTATCATTACTTTGAATTCTTTTTCAGGTAGACTGCATATTTCCTCTTCATTTGCTTCATCTTGTGGGTTTTTACTTTGCTCCTTCATCTGCAGCATATTTCTCTGTCTTCTCATTTTGTTTAACTTACTGTGTTTGGGGTCTCACTTCCGCAAGCTGCAGGGTCATAGTTCCTCTTACTACTGGTGTCTGCCCCCAGTGGGTGAGGTTGGTCTTGTGACTTGTTTATGCTTCCTGATGGGGGCAGATTGGTGCCTGTTTTGCAGTGGGTGGACCTGGATCTTCTCCCTCTGATGGGCAGGGCATCCGATGGTGTGTTTTGAGGTTTCTGTGAGGCAACCTCACAGAAGTTGAGACAAACTGTCTGTTAATGGGTGGGGTTGTTTTCCTGTCTTGCTATTTGTTTGCCATGAAGTGTCCAGCACTGGAGCTTGCTGGCCTTTTGGTGGAGCCAGGACTTGGTATTGAGATGGAGACCTCTGGGAGTGGTCTCACTGATTAACATTCCCTGAGGCTGGAACTTCTCTGGAGGTCAAACGTCCTGGAATTGGCTCTCCCACCTCAGAGGCTCAGATCCAACCCCTGGCCAGAGCACCAAGACTCTGCAAGCCACATGGTACAGAAGAAAAGGGGAAAGAAAAAAGGAAACATACAGACAAACAAAACCTCAAGATGAATAGTAAAAGCAAAACCAAAGAGACAAAAACACAAAAAGTAACACACACACACACAAAGAGAGAAAACAAAAAAGAGAGCAGCCAAACAAATAAACAAACCCCAAAATGAAAACAAACACTAAAAACTAAACTAACAACAACAAAAAAACCAAAAATCAAAGGCAGAAAGCAAACTAAAAAAAGGTAAAGAAAGCATAAAACAAACACACAATAATGATCAAACAAAAGATAAAAACAAAAGAAAGAGGAAAACACAAAACACCAGAAAAGTAAAGTAAAAATAGAAAATATAGTTTAAAAAGATTTAAAATAGTAAAACAAAGGGGAAAAAAAACTAAAACAAGGACAAAACACAATACAACAAAAATATAGACCTAAATAGACATTTCTCCAAAGAATATATACAGGTTGCCAACAAACACATGAAAGGATGCTCAACATCACTAATCATTAGAGAAATGCAAATCAAAACCACAATGAGGTATCATCTCACCCTGGTCAGAATGACCATCATCAAAAAATCTACAAACAATAAATGCTGAAGAGGGTGTGGAGAAAGGGAACACTTTGACACTGTTGGTGGGAATGTAAATTAATGCAGCCACTATGGAGAACAGTATGGAGGTTCCTTAAAAACCTAAAAATAGAACTACCATATGACCCAGCAATCCCACTACTGGGCATATACCTTGAGAAAACCATAATTCAATAAGAGACATGTACTATAATGTTCAGTGCAGCACTCTTTACAGTAGCCAGGACATGGAAGCAACCTAAGTGTCCATTGACAGAGGAATGGGTAAAGAAAATATGGCACATATATACAATGGAATATCACTCAGCTGTAAAAAGAAATGAAATTAAGTTATTTGTAGTGAGCTGGATGGACCTAGAGTCTGTCATACAGAGTGAAGTAAGTCAGAAAGAGAAAAACAAAACCATATGCTAACACATATATATGGAACCTAAAAAAATATGGTTCTGATGAACCCGGGGCAGGACAGGAATAAAGAGGCAGATGTAGAGAATGGACTTGAGGACACAGGAAATGGGAAGTGTAAGCTGGGACAAGAGAGAGTAGCATTGACATATATACACTGCCAAATGTAAAATAGATAGCTAGTGGGAAGCAGCTGTATAGCACAGGGAGATCAGGTCTGTGCTTTGTGACCACCTAGAGGGGTGGGATAGGGAGGGTGGGATGGAGGCACAAAAGAGAGGTGGCATGAGGATATATGTATATGTATATCTGGTTCACTTTGTCATACACCAGAAACTAACATAACATTGTAAAGCAATTATACTCCAATAAAGATGTTAAAAAATAAGAAATAGAAAAAAATAAAATAAAAATTATGTTAAAATAAGTATAAAAAGAAAATAAAAATAAATAAAAATTAAAAGAATAATGAAAAAAGAACAACAATAGAACAAAATGAAACAAAAAATACTACTAATAATATTTTCCTTGGGCCTCAGCTGTCAGTGTCCTTGCCACCACAGTGAGCCACAGCCAATCTCTGCCTACCACGGAAGTCCTCCAATACTTCTAGGTAGGTCCCTGGACCTGCTGTGGCACTGTATGGCCAGCTCCTTCTCTGACCTGGCCTTATTCCTGTGTGTACTTTCCTCCAAAGTCCACACTGTCCACAGTCCCCAAAGTCCACAGCCTCAGTTGTGAGAACATGTTGTGTATTCAGATTTTCTACAGATGCAGTGTTTACCAAGTTGATTGTGGGGATTTAATCTGCTGTTCCTGTGGCTGCATGGAAAGTTTTCCCTTCCTCTTCTTTGGTAGCACCACCACTGGGGTTCAGCTTTGATTTTGGCCCCATCTTTGTGACTGGGCCACCTTCAGACATCTGTTTCCCACCCAGGCAAGAGGGGCAGAAAGCAGCAGCTGATTAGGGCTCACTTGCTCACTCAGGCCGGGGAGAGGAAGGGATACTGCCATCACAACTGGGATGTGCAGGGAATGCTTTCAGTGGCAGAGGCCGGCAGGAAGTTGCAACTTTCTGAGGTGCACCAGATGCTCTCCTGGGGAAGTTGGCCCCAGATCATGTGGCGTGACACTTGGCAGTGGTGGGCTGCACAGGCTCCCGGGAAGTTGTGCACAGTGACCTGCATTTTCTCACTGGACCCTTGGTGGCAGTGGCGGCAGTGGTAGCCTTCTGCACCTGCCCCTGGTGTTCAAGATAGCAGCCATGTCTCGTGCCTATCCCCAGAGCTTGCGCAGGTAGCACCCTGTCGCCTGTGAGCACACAGAGAAAGAAGCTCCTATGGCGGGCCTGCCCCTCTCCTCGTGCATCCCTCAATTATGGTCCCTTGCCACTCCAGCCGGCCCAGGTCTCTTCCCGGACTCTGTCAGCTATGGCACACCAGTCCCCCCACCCCCAGGCTTTCTTCACACAGCTAACCCCAGTCCTCTCTCTGTGGTCTGACCTCTCAAGCCCGAGCCTCAGCACCCAGCCCCACCTGCTCCAGTGGACAGACAAGCATCTCAGACTGGGGAGTGTTGGTCGGCATCATTCCAATCCTCTGTGTGGGATTCTCTCTGCTTTGCCCTCCACACCCCTGCTGCTGTGCCCTCCTCTGAGACTCCCCTGTCCCCACCAATGAGAGGACTTCTTACTGTGTGGATAATTTTCCTCCTTCACAGCTCCCTCCCAGAGGCACACATCCTGTCTCAATTCCTTTGTCTCTCTTTTTTTTTCTTTTTCTTTTTGCCCTGTCCAGTTATGTTGAGATTTCCTTGTCTTTTGGGAAGTCTGGGGTCTTCTGCCAGCGTTCAGTAGGTGTTCTGTAGGAGTTGTTCCACATGTAAATATATTTCTGATGTATCTGTGGGGAGAAGGTGATCTCCAGGTCTTACTCTTCCGCCATCTTGAAGGTTCCCCTGGTGATTGTTGTTAGTTAGACTTATTGTCTAGTTATCATTATGTTATGTAACTGAAATTAATATAATGTTATATGACAATTATATCTCAATAAAAAATTAAAAATAAATAAATAAATACACCAATTAAATGACAGAGATTGTCCAGGTGGGTCAAAAATCTAGTTCCAAGTATATATTTTCTACAATAAACTTACTTTAAATGTAAAGACACATATAGATTAAAAATAAATAAACAGTAATAAGTATATTATGCTAACACTAATCAGATGCTAGCAAAAGTAGCAATATTAATTTTAGACAGAACCAACTTCAATGCAAGGAAATTTATCAAGGATAAAGAAGGACATGTCATAATGATATGGGATAAATTCTTCAAAAAGTCATATCAATCCTTATTATGTATGCACCACAAAAGAGAGAATCAAAATGCATGAGGCAATAATTGATAGAACTTTAAGGAGACCTAGATGAATCCACTATCATACTTAGAGAATTTACTAACATACTACACATCCATCAGGCATAGTATCAGTAAGGGCATAGCTGTACTCAATGACATCATCACTCAACTATATATAATGGACATCTATAGACTACTTCATCTAAAAATAACAGCATACACATTATTCTCAAGTTCACATAGAACATTTGCCAAAATAGATCACATTCTTGGCCATAAGATGCGCCTTAAGTGATGTCAGAATCATTGTAGTATAAAGTGTCCCTCACTTTTGTCCCTCCTCTCAACAACAAAAATTTGGTATCCATCCACAGATATGTGCCTTTGAAGGATCTGTGGAATCCACCACCACATACCAAGTGATCCAGGAGGAACCTTGCCCACCCACATGCACAGTAATGGGCAGACAAAACTTGGTTCTGGCTGTGGAGCCTGCAGTGGCATGTTAACTTGCTCCAGCTCCTCTCACCCAAAGTTCAGGTGCCCCTGGAAAATACTGACTTAGTCACCCACAGATGAGAGAAACTTTGTGAAAATACATGTTTCCAAGAGGTTCCAGAACACATCTGGACCAGAAAAATATGAGTTTTGATGCATTGAAATAGGTGAGAGTAACAGATTGGCTACCTGCATCACCTCTCCCACATGGTGACACAGGTTAGAGCCAAGAGAGATCTTCCTTGGCTCATAATTTATCTCACAAGGGAAAGGGAGAACGTGTGAATGAGCACCTAGCTTCCTTAGCTGTGTGGCCTGCTGCCAAAGGGGATCATTTCTCTCTCATCCCATCACTGAACTGTGATCTACATGACTGGGGAGGGGTAAGAGGAGGAGAGAGAGGCAATTAGAACTCTCAGAAGACATTAAAGGAACAGAGATATACTAAATATGTCACAGGATCTATCAACAAGCCCACCCACAAGCTGCTGGGAATGCCTCACCCACAGATGCCCATAAATGGCAAATGGGAAGTTGCAGTTCTCCACTTGCCTCACTCAAACACTCCCCCAACCTGTGGTCAGCTTACTATTATTGTTCTGGATATCAGAGTAAGCAGGCTTTGGCTAATGCCTAGTGAGCATGTGCAGAAAGTTGGCAAAACCTTGGGGCCAGAGAAAGATACAAAAACTTAAGATTTAGTACCACCTTTGTGAACACAAAAATGAGGCTGTAAGCAGCACTCTGTCTGGTACATTGCAAGACCCAGAGAAGGCACCAAGCTTAAGAATTCTGACAAAAGAGGGATCAGGAAGCATGGAGCAGGGGTATATATAAAAGTTCTGAAATCCTCAGTATCAATAGCAGGGCTGACAGAAAGTATCTCTCTTATAAAGGCATTTAGTAGAGAATGAAGGAGGTGACTGCTATTGCAAATATGAAGATGACAAGGTAAAACTTCAAAGAACATGAAAAATCAAGGTAACATGATAATATCAAAGGATCAAATTAATTTTCCTGTATCCAAATCCAAAGGCATGGAGATCTGTGACTTAACAGATAAAGAATTCAAAATACTTGTTTTAAGGAAACTCAATGAGCTACAAGAAAACACAGAAAAAAAATCAATGAAATCAGGAAAAAAAACATGAACAAAAATAGATGTTTAACAAAGAGACAAAACTCATAAAAAAGAATGAAATAGAAATTCTGGAGCTAAGGAATACAAGGATAAAATTAAAATGAAATAGAGAGCTTCAACAGCATACTTGAGTGAGCAGAAGAAATAACCTGTGAAATTGAAGACATGAACATTGAAATTATCCAATCAGAGGAGAATAAAGAAAAACAAATGATAAAGAGTGAATAGAGTCTATGTAATATATGGATACCATCAAAGAACCATTTTGAAAATTATTGGAGTTCCAGAAGGAGAAGAGAGGGAAAAGAGAAAAGAAAGATTATTTAAAGAAATAATGGCTGAGAATTTCCCAAATATGGGAAGATATTTGGTTATCCAAGTTCATGAGGCTCATAGGTCTCCAAACAATAACAACTTAAGGAGATTCTCTCCAAGACAAACTATAAAAAAACTATCAAAAATCAAAGAAATGAAGAGAATCTTAAAAGGATCAGGGGAAAGAAACTTGTAATTTACAAGGGAATCCCCATAAGGATCAGGGAATTTCTCACTAGAAACCTACAGGCCAGGAGACAGTTAGATGATATATTCAAAGTGCTGAAAGAAAAAAATAGATTCCAACAAAGACTACTTTACCCAACAAAGCTGTCCTATAGAAACAAAGAACAGATACAGAAATTTTTAGAGGAAAAAATAATCTGAGGAAGTTCATCACCACTAAAATTGCCTTATAAGGAATGCTAAAAGGAATGTTTCAAGCTAAAATGAAGGATAGACATCCCAAGATGGCAGAGGAGTAGGAGGATGTAGAGTTCATCTCTCTCCATGGATGCATCAGGAATACATCTATAGATGTAACAATTCTCACTGAACACCAGGTGAACACCAGCAGAAGACCCTGGACACTGGAAAGGACTATAAAGATCCCTGCATAACTGGGTAGGATGAAGGAAAGAAGGGAGAAGGAGGAGGAGAGGCCTTCGGATGGGACATGCACCTCAGGGCCAGGGAACTGAAGCAGAGGAGAGATTCCTGGATCAGGGGAAACCACCTCTCTGATGGGGAAACCCCCTCTCCAATGGGGAAATCGATTGGGACAGAAGGGAAGCATTTGAAGCTGTCAGTAGAGGGTGAAGAGGCCGATCTCTGGAAGACGGGACAGAGTGAGAACTACACAGATGGTCTGTACTGTGGTCTTACATGCCCTGGACTGGGACATGTGTTCACAGCTGTGCAAGGGGGCTGGGAGCTGGAGCATGGGGACTGGAGAGCAGGCCCAGGGTGAGAACTGCTGGTGGCTGTGGGGAGATGGACTGAAGGGGCTGGAAGGAGGAAATCTGCAGCAGGGAATGCCTACAGAGGAAGACTGGACTGCCATGGAAGTGGGGCACTACTGCTGAGTCACACGCAGGGAGAGGAGCCACTATTGTAGCCTCTCTCTCCCCACACGCCAGCACGTGCTGACAGACAATAGAAAAAGCATTCTCAGGGCTGGCCCTCGCACACCTTACTCCAGGCAACAGAAAAGGCACTCACTAGGGCCATATCTCTTGTGCTTGTGGCTCTGGCTTCCTTGTGTATGTGGCACCACTGGGGGTCCCGTAATCCAAGCAGTCATACCACCTCTGCACCCTGTCTTCACTGGGGCACATCCAAAAGCTCCAAGTCAGCCCCAGGACAAGACTCATATGGGTGGACCACACACAGAGGTGGGGATAAAATCAAAGCTGAACCCCAGGGATGGGGAGACTAAGGAAGAGGATCGAAAATCTTTCCATCAGCTGCACAAGTTGCAGATTAAATCCCTGTAATCAGCTAGGTAGACCCTGCATCTATGGAATAGCTGAGTATACAGTGAGTGCTGCCACAAATGAAAACGGTCTAGCTCTGGTAGCCATGGACTTTGGGGGTAAGCACACGCAGGAATTGGACTTTGGAAGCAAGCACCCCAGGGATGGGGTGACTAAGGAAGAGGATCGAAAATCTTTCCATCACCTGCACAAGATGCAGATTAAATCCCTGCAATAAGCTAGTTAGACCTTGCATCTATGGAATATCTGAGTAGACAATGAGTGCTCCCACAAATGAAAATGAAAATGGTCTAGCTCTGGCAGCTGTGGACTTTGGCAGCAAGCACAAGCAAGAGTCTGAGTGGTCCCCACAGAGCCCACAGCAGGACCAGACACCAACCCAGAGGCAGAGGAGGGCCTCTTGGAGAGGCAGAGGCGGGGTGTGGCTCATGGCGTGTGCAAGGACACTTACAACTGAGACCACAAGGAAACATAATTATTACTATTATTGTTATTATGTTTTGATTCATTCTGTTGTTGGTTCAGGCTTTTGTTTTTTGTTTTGCTGTTTTAGTATTTTTTTTAGGCTTTTGGTATCTTTGTGTTTTATAACATATTTTGTATTTTTAAATTTTTATTATATATTTCTATTTTTACTTTGCTTTCTTTTTTTTACTTTGCTCCTTTCCCTTATTTTTCTTCTTCATTTTCTTTAATATATATATATTTTTTTATATTTCCATTTCTACTTTGTTTTTCTGTTGTTCTGTGCTTTCCTCCCCCCCTTTTTTAAAAATCATTTTTATTGGTTTCTTCTGTTTCTTTACTTTATTCTTCAGTTGGCACACTGCTTTGCATTTGGTTTTAGGTTTTGTGTTTCTCTTAGTTTTGACTCAATCGTTTGATTTCGTTTTGGGGTTCTTCTGTTTGGTTGTTCTCTTGCTTTTTGTTTTATTTGGTTCTGTATTTGTTTCTTTTGTGTGTGTGTGTGTGTTTCCTGCTTTCTGTTATAGTTTGTTTGATTTTGTTTTTACCCTTTGTCTAGGGTTTTGTTTGAATTTATTTTTGTTTAATATATTTGTTATTATTTTTTAATATATATTTCTATTTCTACATTGCTTTTCCATTGTTCTGTCTTCTTTCCCCTTTTTCTTTTTTTTATCATTTTTGTCAGCTTTTTTTTGTTTCTTTGCTTCATCCTTCAGTTGGCACTCTGCTTTGGTTTGGTTTTTTCGTTTTGTGTTTTTTTTAGTTTTCTCTTTAATTATTTGATTTCATTCCTGGCTTCCTTTGTTTGTCTGGTTGTTCTCTAGCTTTGTGTTTTATTTGGTTCTGTTTTTGTTTCTTTAGTGTATGTGCGTGTTTCCTTGTTTCTGTTTTTGTTTGTTTGATTTTAGTTTGTCTGGGGTTTTGCTAGTCTTTATTTTTAATTTTTTTTAAATCCACCTTATTGCCATGATGAACAACTTGTGGTGTCTTGGCTCCCCAACCAGAAGTCAGGTCTGAGGCTCTGGGGTGGGAGCACCACTTCCAGAACGCTGAAACACTAGAGAAATCCCAGCCCCATACAGAGAATATTAATTGCTGAGAGCTCTCACAGAGACCTCTATCTGAATGCAAGACCCAGCTCCACCCAACTACCTGCAGCTCCCAGCACAGGACGGCTCACACCAAACAACAAAGAAGACAGGAACACAAACCCACCCAATAGCACACAGACTACCTACAGTCATACTAAGTTCACACACAGACCAAAACACAACATCTGACATGGACCTACTCATCAGAGGGAAAAGGCTCAGCTCCACCCACCAGAACACAGGAACCAGTTCCTCCCATCAGGAAGGCAATGCAAGCCACTGGACTGACCTCACCACTGATGGCAGAGAACAGAAGCAAGAGGAACTACGATTCTGCAGCCTAGGGAAAAGAGACCACAAATACTGTAAATTAGACAAAATTAGAGATGGAGAAATATCTTCCAGACAAAGTAGCAAGATAAAAACTCACAAGACGAAATAAATTAAGAAGAAATAGGCAAATTACCTAAAAAAGAATTAAGAGTAATGATAGTAAAGATGATCCAATATCTCAGAAAAACAATGGTGGCACGGACTGAGAAGATACAAAAAATGTTTAACAAGGACCTAGAAGAAGTAAAGAACAGATATCAGAGATGAAAAACAAAATAACTGAAATGAAAAATACACTAGAAGGACCCAACAGCAGACTAACTGAGGCAGAAGACCAGACAGGTGAGCTGTAAGATAGAATGGTGGAAAATGCAGCATAGCAGAATAAAGAAAAAAGAATGAAAAAAAATGAAGACAGTTCAGAGACCTCTGAGACAACATTAAGTGGACCAACATTCAAATTATAGGCATTCCAGAAGAAGAAGAGAAAAAGAAATGGTCTGAGAAAATATTTGAAGAGATTATAGTTGAAAACTTCCTGAACAGGGGAAAGGAAATAGTCAAATAAGTCCAGGAAGTGCAGAGACTCCCATGCAGGATAAACCCAAGGAGAAACACGCCAAGACACATATTAATCAAACTATCAAAAATTAAATGCAAAGAAAAAATATGAAAAGCAGCAAGGGTAAATCAACAAATAACATACAAGGGAATCCCCATAAGGTTAACAGCTGATCTTTCAGCAGAAACTCTGCAAGCCAAAGGGAGTGACAGGACATATTTAAAGTGATGAAAGGGAAAAACCTACAACCAAGATTACTCTACCCAGCAAGGATCTCATTCAGATTTGACAGACAAATTAAAACCTTTACAGACAAGCAAAATTTAAGAGAATTCAGCACCACCAAACCAGCTTTACAACAAATGCTAAACTAACTTCTCTAGGTGGGAAACACAAGAGAAGGAAAACACCTACAATCGCAAACCCAAAACAAATAAGAAAATGGTAATAGGAACATACATATCAATAATTACCTTAAATGTAAATGGATTAAATGCTCCAACCAAATGACACAGACTGGCTGAATGGGTACAAAAACAAGACCCATATATATGCTGTCTAAAAGAGACCCACTTCAGACCTAGCAACACATATAGACTGAAAGGGAGGGGATGGAAAAACATATTCAATGCAAATGGAAATCCAAAGAAAGCTGGAGTAGGAATACTCATCTCAGAAAAAAAAAAGACTTTAAAATAAAGACTATCACAGGATGGACCTAGAGTCTCTCATACATAGTGAAGTAAGTCAGAGAGAGAAAAACAAATACCACATGCTAATACACATATATAGAATCTAAAAAGGAAAAAAAAAGTTTCTGAAGAACCTAGGGGCAGGACAGGAATGAAGACACAGACGTAGTAAATGGACTTGAGGACATGGAGAAGGGAAAGTGTAAGCTGGGACTAAGTGAGAGAGTGGAATGGACATATATACACTACCAAATGTAAAATAGATAGCTATTGGGAAACAGCCACATAGCACAGATAGATCAACTCTGTGCTTTGTGACCACCTAGAGGGGTGGGATAGGGAGGGTGGAAAGGAAATGCAAGATGGAGGAGATATGGGGATATATGTATATGTGTAGCTGATTCACTTTGTTATAAAGCAGAAACTAACACACCGTTGTAAAGCAAGTACACTCCAATAAAGTTGTTATTAAAAAAAAAGACTATCACAAGAGACAAAGAAGGACACTACATAAAAATTAAGGGATCAATCCAAGAAGAAGATACAGTAATTGTAAATATTTATGAACCCAACGTAGGAGCAACTCAAAACATAAGGCTAATGCTAACAGCCATAAAAGGGGAAATCAACAGTAAGACAATAATCATAGGAGACTTTAACACCCCACTTTCACCAATGGACAGATCATCCAAATTGAAAATAAATAAGGAAAAACAAGCTTTAAATGACACATTAGACCAGATGACCTTAATTGATATTTATAGGACATTCCAGGCTTCGCTGGTGAACAGTGGTTAAGAATCCACCTGCCTATGCAGGGGAAACAGGTTCGGGCCCTGGTCCAGCCAGATCCCACATGCCATGGATCAACTAAACCCTTGAGCAAAAACTACTGAGCCTGCGTTCTAGAGCCCACGAGCCACAACTACTGACCCCATGTACCAAAACTACTGAAGCTTGCATGCCTAGAGCCTTTGCTCTGCAACAAGAGAAACCAACGCAATGAGAAGACAGTGCACCACAAAGAAGAGAAGCCCCCACTCTCCACAACTAGACAAAGACCACATGCAGCAATGAAGACCCATTGCAGCAAAAAATAAATAAATGAAATAAATACACTTATTTAAAAAAATAGGACATTCCACCCAAAAACAACAGAATACACTTTCTTCTCAAGTGCTCATGGAATATTCTCTAAGATAGATCATGTCTTTGGTCACAAATCAAGCCTCGGTAAATTTAATAAATTGAAATAAT
Organism: Balaenoptera borealis; assembly: GCF_965194805.1. Classification (NCBI taxonomy): domain Eukaryota; kingdom Metazoa; phylum Chordata; class Mammalia; order Artiodactyla; family Balaenopteridae; genus Balaenoptera; species Balaenoptera borealis. The sequence continues at coordinate 51,119,513 of NC_138881.1, read as the reverse complement.
ATCAAGTATATTTTCCAACCACAATGCTATGAAACTAGATATCAGTTATAGGAAAAAAAAAACTGTAAAAAATACAAACACATGGAGGCTAAACAATACACTCCTAAATAACCAAGACATCACTGAAGAAATCAAAGAGGAAATCAAAAAATACCTAGAAACAAATGACAATGAAAACACGATGACCCAAAACCTATGGTATGCAGCAAAAGCAGTTTTAATAGGGACGTTTATACCAATACAATCCTACCTCAAGAAACAAAAGAAATTTCAAATAAACAACCTAACCTTACACCTAAAAAATTAGAGAAAGAAGAACAAAAAAACCCAAAGTTAGCAAAAGGAAAGAAATCATAAAGATCAGATCAGAAATAAATGAAAAAAGAAATGAAGGAAACAATAGCAAAGATCAATAAAACTAAAACCTGGTTCTTTGAGAAGATAAACAAAATTGCTAAACCATTAGCCAGATTCATCAAGAAAAACAGGGAGAAGACTCAAATCAACAGAATCAGAAATGAAAGAGGAGTAACAACTCACACTGCAGAAATACACTAGATTATGAGAGATAACTACAAGCAACTATATGCCAATAAAATGGACAACCTGGAAGAAATGGACAAATTCTTAGAAAAGTACAACCTTCCAAGATTGAACCAGGAAGAAATAGAAAATACGAACAGAACAATCACAAGCACTGAAAATGAAACTGTGATTAAAAATCTTCCCACAAACAAAAGCCCAGGACCATATGGCTTCTCAGGTGAATTCTATCAATCATTTAGAGAAGAGCTAACACCTCTCCTTCTCAAACTCTTCCAAATTACAGCAGAGGGAGGAACACTCCCAAATTCATTCTAGGAGGCCACCATGACCCTGACACCAAAACCAGAAAAAGTTGTCACAAAGAAAGAAAATTACAGGTCAATATCACTGATGAACATAGATGCAAAAATCCTCAACAAAATACTAGCAAACAGAATCCAACAGCACATTGAAAGGATAATACACCATGATCAAGTGGGGTTTATCCCAGTAATTCAAGGATTCTACCAAATAAGGTGATACACCACATGAACAAATTGAAGGGTAAAAACCATATGATAATCTTAATAGATGCAGAAAAAGTTTTGTCAAAATTCAACACCCACTTATGATAAAAACACTGCAGGGCTTCCCTGGTGGCGCAGTGGTTGAGAATCTGCCTGCTAATGCAGGGGACACGGGTTCGAGCCCTGGTCTGGGAAGATCCCACATGCCACGGAGCGGCTGGGCCCGTGAGCCACAACTACTGAGCCTGCGTGTCTGGAGCCTGTGCCCCGCAACAGGAGGGGCCGCGATAGTGAAAGGCCCGCGCACCGCGATGAAGAGCGGTCCCCGCACCGCGATGAAGAGTGGCCCCCACTTGCCGCAACTAGAGAAAGCCCTCGCACGAACCGAAGACCCAGCACAGCCAAAAATAAATAAATAAATAAAAATAAAAAGTAGCTATAAAATTAAAAAAAAAACACTGCAGAAAGTATGCATAGAGGGAACATAATTCAACATAATAAAGACCATATATGACAAATCCTAAGCCAACATCATTCTCAAAGGTGAAAAACTGAAACCATTTCCTCTAAGATCAGGAACAAGACAAGGTTGTCCACTCTCACCACTATTATTCAACATAGTTTTGGAAGTTTTTGGCATGGTCATCAGAGAAGAAAAAGAAATAAAATGAATCCAAACCAGAAAAGAAGAAGTAAAACTGTCACTGTTTGCAGATGACAAGATACTACACATAGAAAATCATAAAGATGCTACCAGAAAACTATTAGAGCTAATCAATGAATTTGGTAAAGTAGCAGGATACAAAATTAATGCACAGAAATCTCCTGCATTCCTATACAATAATGATGAAAATCCTTTAAGAGAAATTAAGAAAACACTCCCATTTACCATTGCAACAAAAAGAATAAAATACCTAGGAATAAACCTACCTAAGAAGAAAAAAGCCCTGTATGCAGAAAACTATAAGACACTGACATGAGCAATTGAAGACAACACAAACAGCTGGAGAGATATACCATGTTCTTAGACTGAAAGAATCAACATTGTGAAAGTTGCAATACTACCCCAATCTACAGATTCAGTGCAATACCTACAAAAATACCAATGGCATATTTCACAGAAGTAGAACAAAATATTTCACAATTTCTATGGAAACACAAAAGACCCCAAATAACCAAAGCAATCTTGGGAAAGAAAAATGGAGAATGAGGAATCAGGCTCCCTGACTTCAGACTATACTACAAAGCTACAGTAATCAGGACAGAATGGTACTGGCACAAAAACAGAAATATAGATCAATGGAACAGGATAGAAAGGCCAGAGATAAACCCACACATCTTATGTTTGATAAAGGAGGCCAGAATAAACAATGGAGAAAAGACAGCCTCTTCAATAATGGTGCTGGGAAAACTGAACAGCTACATGTAAAAGAATGAAATTAGAACACTCCCTAACAACACCACACACAAAAATAAACTCAGGAAAGTAGCTTCAAGATGGCGGAACAGTAAGACGTGGAGATCACCTTCCTCCCCACAAATACATCAGAAATACATCTACATGTGGAACAACTCCTACAGAACACCTACTGAACGCTGCCAGAAGACCTCAGACCTCCCCAAAGGCAAGAAACTCCCCACGTACCTGGGTAGGGAAAAAGAAAATAGAAAAAAACAGAGACAAAAGAATAGGGAAGAGACCTGCACCAGCAGGAGGGAGCTGTAAAGGAGGAAAGGTTTCCACACACTAGGAAGTCCCTTCACGGGTGCAGACTGCGGGAGGCAGAGGGGGGAATCTTTGGAGCCACAGAGGAACCCGCAGCAACAGGGGTGCAGAGGGCAAAGCGGAGAGATTCCTGCACAGATGGTAGGTGCTGACCAGCACTCACCAGCCTGAGAGGCTGCTCTGCTCACCCGCTGGGATGGGTGGGGGCTGGGAGCTGAGATTCCAGCTACGGTCAGATCCCAGGGAGAGGACTGGGGTTAGCTCTGTGAACACAGCCTGAAGAGGGTTAGTGCTCCACAGCTAGCCAGGAGGGAGTACGGGAAAATGTCGGGAACTGCCAAAGAGGCAAAAGAGTTTTTCTTGCCTCTTTGGTTCCTGGTGTGTGAAGAGAGGGGATTAAGAGCGCTGCTTAAAGGAGCTCCAGAGACCGGCGTGAGCCGCGGCTATCAGTATGGACCCCAGAGACAGGCATGAGACGCTAAGGCTGCTCCTGCAGCCACCAAGAAGCCTGTGTGCAAGCACAGGTCACCATCCACACATCCCCTCCCGGGAGCCTTTGCAGCACACCACTGCCAGGGTCCCGTGATCCAGGGACAACTTCTCCAGGATAACACAGGGCATGCCTCAGGTTGGTATAATGTCACGCCAGCCTCTGTAGCAGCAGGCTCGCCCCGCACTCCGTACCCCTCACTCCCCTTGGCCTGAGTGAGACAGAGCCCCCAAATCAGCTGCTCCATTAACGCCCTTCTGTCTGAGCATAGAACAGATGCCCTCAGGCGACCTACACGCAGAGGCAGGACCAAAGCCAAAGCTGAATCCGAGGAGCTGTGCGAACAAAGAAGAGAAAGGGAAATCTCTCCTAGAAGCCTCAGGAGCAGCAGATTAAATCTCCACAGTCAACGTGATGTACCCTGCATCTGTGGAGTACCTGAATTGACCATGAATCATCCCAAATTGAGGAATTGGACTTTGGGAGCAACAATATATATATTTTTTGTCCCTTTTTCTCTTTTTGTTATTTTGTATGTGTATGTTTCTGTGTGTGATTTTGTCTGTAGAGCTTTTCTCTTACCATTTATCTTAGGATTCTGTCTGTCCTTTTTTTTGGGTTTTTTTTATCTGTTTGTTTGCTTTTTAGTATACTTTTTAATGCTTGTTATGATTGGTGTATTTCTTTTTTGGTTTGGTTGTTCATTCTTTCATTTTTTCTTTTTAACTACTTTTAAATTTTGTTCAATAATTATTTTTTGGTTTTTATTTTAATAACTTTTATATTTTATTTTATTTTATCTTAATCTTTCTTTCTTTCTTTCTTCTCTCTTTTATTCTGAGCAGTGTGGATGACAGGCTCTTGGTGCTCCAGGCCAGGCATCAGGGCTGTGCCTCTGAGGTGGGAGAGCCAAGTTCAGGATATTGGTCCACCAGAGACCTCAGAGTTCCACGTAATATCAAAGGGCGAAAAAAACCCAGAGATCTCCATCTCAATGCCAAGACCCAGCTGCACTGAACGACCAGCAAGATACACTGCTGGAAAACCTATGCCAAAAAACTAGCGAGACAGGAACACAGCCCCATCCATTAGCAGAGAGGCTGCCTAAAATCATAATAAGCTCACAGACAGCAAAAAACACACCACCAGACGTGGACCTGCCAACCAGAAAGACAAGATCCAGCCTCATCCACCAGAACACAGGCACTAGTCCCCACCACCAGGAAGCCTACACAACCCACTGAACCAAACTTAGCCACAGGGGGCAGACACAAAAAACAATGGGAACTACGAACCTGCAGCCTGCAAAAAGGAGACCCCAAACACAGTAAGTTAAGATAATGAGAAGACAAAGAAGCACACAGCAGATGAAGGAGCAAGGTAAAAACTCACCAGACCTAACAAATGAAGAGGAAAAAGGCAGTCTACCTGATAAAGAATTCAGAATAATGATAGTAAAGATGATCCAAAATCTTGGAAATAGAATGGAGAAAATACAAGAAACGTTTAACAAAGACGTAGAAGAACTATACAGCAAACAAACAATCATGAACAACACAATAAAGGAAATTAAATATTCTCTAGAAGGGATCAATAGCAGAATACAGAGGCAGAAGAACGGATAAGTGACCTGGAAGATAAAATAGTGGAAAAAACTACTGCAGAGCAGAATAAAGAAAAAAGAAAGAAATGAATTGAAGACAGTCTCAGAGACCCCTCGGACAATGTTAAATGCACTGACATTCGAATTATAGGGGTCCCAGAAGAAGAAGAGAAAAATAAAGGGACTGAGAAAATATTTGAAAAGATTATAGTTGAAAACTTCCCTAATATGGGTAAGGAAATAGTTAATCAAGTTCAGGAAGCACAGAGAGTCCCATACAGGATAAGTCAAAGGAGAAACACTCCAAGACATATTAATCAAAGTATCCAAAATTAAATACAAAGAACAAATATTAAAAGCAGCAAGGGAAAAGAAACAAATAACACATAAGGGAATCCCCATAAGGTTAACAGCTGATCTTTCAGCAGAAACTCTGCAAGCCAGAGGGTAGTAGCAGGAGATATTTAAAGTGATGAAGGAGAAAAACCTATAACTAAGATTACACTACCCAGCAAGGATCTCATCAGATGTGGCAGAGAAATTAAAAGCTTTACAGACAAGCAAAAGCTAGGAGAATTCAGCACCACCAAACCAGCTTTACAACAAATGCTAAAGGAACTTCTCTAGGCAGGAAACACAAGAGAAGGGAAAGGCCTACAATAATACACCCAAAACAAATAAGAAAATGGTAATAGGAACATACATATCGATAATTACCTTAAATGTAAATGGATTAAATGCTCCAACCAAAAGACATAGACTGGCTGAATGGATACAAAAACAAGACCCATATATATGCTATCTACATGAGACCCACTTCAGACCTAGGGACACATACAGACTGAAAGTGAGGGAATGGAAAAAGATATTCCACACAAATGGAAATCAAAAGAAAGCTGGAGTAGCAATTCTCATATCAGACAAAATACTCGTTAAAACAAAGACTATTACAAGAGAAAAAAAGGACACTAAATCATGATCAAGGGATCAATCCAAAAAGAAGATATAACAATTGTAAATATTTATGCACCCAACATAGGATCACCCAAACACATAATGCAAATACTAACAGCCATAAAAGGGGAAAGCAACAGTAACACAAACATAGTAGGGGACTTTAACACCCCACTTTCACCAATGGACAGATCACCGAAAATGAAAATAAATAAGGAAACACAAGCTTTAAAAAATACATTAGGAGGATTAACCAAGATGGCGGAGTAGAAGGACGTGCTCTCACTCCCTCTTGCGAGAGCACCAGAATCACAACTGGCTGCTGGACAATCATCGACAGGAAGACACTGGAACTCACCAAGGAGGATACCCCACGTCCAAGGACAGAGGAGAAACCACAGTGAGACGGTAGGAGGGGCACAATCAGAGTAAAATCAAATCCCATAATGGCTGGGTGGGTGACTCACAGACTGGCGAACACTTATACCACAGAAGTCAACCCACTGGAGTGAACGTTCTGAGCCCCATGTCAGGCTTCCCAACCTGGGGGTCCGGCAACGGGAGGAGGAATTCCTAGAGAATCAGACTTTGGAGCCTAGTGGGAATTGATTGCAGGACTTCGACAGGACTGGGGGAAACAGAGACCCCACTCTTGGAGGGCGCACACAAAATAGTGTGTGCATCAGGACCCAGGGGAAGGAGCAGTGACCCTGGGGGACACTGAACCAGACATACCTGCTGGTGTTGGGGGGCCTCCTGCAGAGGCGGGGGCTGGCTCTGTTTCACTGTGAGGACAAGGACACTGGCAGCGGAGGTTCTGGGAAGTACTCCTTGGCGTGAGCCCTCACAGAGTCTGCCATTAGCCCCACCAAAGAGCCCGGGTAGGCTCCAGTGTTGGGTTGCCTCAGGCAAAACAACCAACAGGGAGGGAACCCAGCCCCACCCATCAACAGTCAAGTGGATTAAAGTTTTACGGAGCTCTGACCAACACAGCAACAGTCAGCTCTACCCACCTCCAGAGCCTCCTATCAAGCCTCTTAGATAGCCTCAACCACCAGAGGGCAGACAGCAGAAGCAAGAAAAACTACAGTCTTGCAGCCTGTGGAACAGAAACCACATTTACCGAAAGATAGACAAGATGAAAAGGCAGAGGGCTATATACCAGATGAAAGAACAAGAAAAACCCCAAAAAAAACAACTAAATGAAGTGGAGATAGGCAACCTTCCAGAAAAAGAATTCAGAATATTGATAGTGAAGATGATCCAGGACCTCGAAATAAGAGTGGAGGCAAAGATTGGGAAGATGTAAGAAATGATTAACAAAGACCTAGAAGAATTAAAGAACAAACAAACAGAGATGACCAATACAATAACTGAAATGAAAACTACACTAGAAGGAATCAATAGTAGAATAACTGAGGCAGAAGAACGGATAAGTGACCTGGAAGACAGAATGGTGGAATTCACTGCTGCAGAACAGACTAAAGAAAAAAGAATGAAAAGAAATGAAGACAGCCTAACAGACCTCTGGGACAACATTAATCGCTACAACATTCGCATTATAGGGGTTCCAGAAGGAGAAGAGAGAGAGAAAGGACGAGAGAAAATATTTGAAGAGATTATAGTCGAAAACTTCCCTAACATGCGAAAGGAAATAGCCACGCAAGTCCAGGAAGCACAGAGAGTCCCATACAGGATAAACCCAAGGAGAAGCACGCCGAGACACATAGTAATCAAAGTGGCAAAAATTAAAGACAAAGAAAAATTATTGAAAGCAGCAAGGGAAAAACGACAAATAACATACAAGGGAACTCCCATAAGGTTAACAGCTGATTTCTCAGCAGAAACTCTACAAGCCAGAAGGGAGTGGCATGATATACTTAAAGTGATGAAAGGGAAGAACCTACAACCAAGATTACTCTACCCGGCAAGGATCTCATTCAGATTTGATGGAGAAATCAAAAGCTTTACAGACAATCAAAAGCTAAGAGAATTCAGCACCACCAAACCAGCTCTACAACAAATGTTAAAAGAACTTCTCTAAGTGGGAAACACAAGAGAAGAAAAGGACCTACAAAAGCAAACCCAAAACAATTAAGAAAATGGTCATAGGAACATACATATCGATAATTACCTTAAACGTGAATGGATTAAATGCTCCAGCCAAAAGACACAGGCTTGCTGAATGGATACAAAAACAAGACCCATATATATGCTGTCTACAAGAGACCCACTTTAGTCCTAGGGACACATACAGACTGAAAGTGAGGGGATGGAAAACGATATTCCATGCAAATGGAAATCAAAAGAAAGCTGGAGTAGCTATGCTCATATCAGATAAAATAGACTTTAAAATAAAGAATGTTACAAGAGGAAGGACACTACATAATGATCAAGGGATCAATCCAAGAAGAAGATATAACAATTATAAATATATATGCACCCAACATAGGAGCACATCAATATATAAGGCAACTGCTAACAGCTATAAAAAAGGAAACTGACAGTAACACAATAATAGTGGGGGACTTTAACACCTCACTTACACCAATGGACAGATCATCCAAAATGAAAATAAATAAGGAAGCAGAAGCTTTAAATGACACAATAGACCAGATAGATTTAATTGAAATTTATAGGACATTCCATCCAAAAACAGCAGATTACACGTTCTTCTCAAGTGCGCATGGACCATTCTCCAGGATAGATCACATCTTGGATCACAAATCAAGCCTCAGTAAATTTAAGAAAATTGAAATCATATCAAGCATCTTTTCTGACCACAACACTATGAGATTAGAAATGAATTACAGGGAAAAAAACGTAAAAAACACAAACACATGGAGGCTAAACAATACATTACTAAATAACCAAGAGATCACTAAAGAAATCAAAGAGGAAATAAAAAAATACCTAAAGACAAATGACAATGAAAACACGACGACCCAAAACCTATGGGATGCAGCAAAAGCAGTTCTAAGAGGGAAGTTTATAGCTATACAAGCCTACCTAAAGAAACAAGAAACATCTCAAGTAAACAATCTAACCTTACACCTAAAGAAACTAGAGAAAGAAGAACAAACAAAACCCAAAGTTAGCAGAAGGAAAGAAATCATAAAGATCAGAGCCGAAATAAATGAAATAGAAACAAAGAAAACAATAGCAAAGATCAATAAAACTAAAAGCTGGTTCTTTGAGAAGATAAACAAAATTGATAAGCCATTAGTCAGACTCATCAAGAAAAAGAGGGAGAGCACTCAAATCAATAAAATCAGAAATGAAAAAGGAGAAGTTACAACAGACACCGCAGAAATACAAAGCATCCTAAGAGACTACTACAAGCAACTCTATGCCAATAAAATGGACAACCTGGAAGAAATGGACAAATTCTTAGAAAGGTATAACCTTCCAAGATTGAACCAGGAAGAAGCAGAAAATATGAACAGACCAATCACAAGTAATGAAATTGAAACTGTGATTAAAAATCTTCCAACAAACAAAAGTCCAGGACCAGATGGCTGCACAGGTGAATTCTATCAAATGTTTAGAGAAGAGCTAACACCTATCCTTCTCAAACTCTTCCAAAAAATTTCAGAGGAAGGAACACTCCCAATCTCATTCTATGAGGCCACAATCACCCTGATACCAAAACCAGACAAAGACACGACAAAAAAAGAAAATTACAGACCTTTATCACTGATGAATATAGATGCAAAAATCCTCAACAAAAGACTAGCAAACAGAATCCAACAACACATTAAAAGGATCATACACCACGATCAAGTGGGATTTATCCCAGGGATGCAAGAATTCTTCAATATACGCAAATCAATCAATGTGATACACCATATTAACAAATTGAAGAATAAAAACCATATGATCATCCCAGTAGATGCAGAAAAAGCTTTTGACAAAATTCAACACCGATTTATGATAAAAACTCTCCAGAATGTGGGCATAGAGGGAATCTACCTCAACATAATAAAGGCCATATATGACAAACCCACAGCAAACATCATTCTCAACAGTGAAAAACTGAAAGCATTTCCTCTAAGATCAGGAATGAGACAAGGATGTCCACTCTCACCACTATTATTCAACATAATTCTGGAAGTCCTAGCCATGGCAATCAGAGAAGAAAAAGAAATAAAAGGAACACAAATTGGAAAAGAAGAAGTAAAGCTGTCAGTGTTTGCAGATGACATGATACTATACATAGAGAATCCTATAATTGCCACCAGAAAACTGCTAGAGCTAATTAATGAATATGGTAAAGTTGTAGGATACAAAATTAATGCACAGAAATCTCTTTCATTCCTATACACTAATGATGAAAAATCTGAAAGAGAAATTATGGAAACACTCCCATTTACCATTGCAACAAAAGGAATAAAATACCTAGGAATAAACCTACCTAGGGAGACAAAAGACCTGTATGCAGAAAACTATAAGACACTGATGAAAGAAATTAAAGATGATACCAACAGATGGAGAGATATACCATGTTCTTGGATTGGAAGAATCAACATTGTGAAAATGAGTATACTACCCAAAGCAATCTACAGATTCAGTGCAATCCCTATCAAATTACCAGTGGCATTTTTTAATGGAGCTAGAACAAATCATCTTAAAATTTGTATGGAGACACAAAAGACCCCGAATAGCCAAAGCAGTCTTGAGGGAAAAAAACGGAGCTGGAGGAATCAGACGCCCTGACTTCAGACTATACTACAAAGCTACAGTAATCAAGACAATATGGTACTGGCACAAAAACAGAAACATAGATCAATGGAACAAGATAGAAAACCCAGAGATAAACCCACACACGTATGGTCAACTAATCTATGACAAAGGAGGCAAAGATATACAATGGAGAAAAGATAGTCTCTTCAATAAGTGGTGCTGGGAAAACTGGACAGCTACATGTAAAAGAATGAAATTAGAATACTCCCTAACACCATACACAAAAATGAACTCAAAATGGATTAGAGACCTAAATGTAAGACTGGACACTATCTAACTCTTAGAGGAAAACATAGGAAGAACACTCTTTGACATAAATCACAGCAAGATCTTTTTTGATCCACCTCCTAGAGTAATGGAAATAAAAACAAAAATAAACAAATGGGACCTAAAAAAACTTCAAAGCTTTTGCACAGCAAAGGAAACCATAAACAAGACGAAAAGACTACCCTCAGAATGGGAGAAAATATTTGCAAATTAATCAACGGGCAAATGATTAATCTCCAAAATATATAAACAACTCATTCAGCTCAATATTAAAGAAACAAACACCCCAATCCAAAAATGGGCAGAAGACCTAAATAGACATTTCTCCAAAGAAGACACACAGACGGCCACGAAGCACATGAAAAGACGCTCAACATCACTAATTATTAGAGAAATGCAAATCAAAACTACAATGAGGTATCACCTCACACCAGTTAGAATGGGCATCATCAGAAAATCTACAAACAACAAATGCTAGAGAGGGTGTGGAGAAAAGGGAACCCTCTTGCACTCTTGGTGGGAATGTAAATTGATACAGCCACTATGGAGAACAATATGGAGGTTCCTTAAAAAACTAAAAATAGAATTACCATATGACCCAGCAATCCCACTACTGGGCATATACCCAGAGAAAACCGTAATTCAAAAAGACACATGCACCCGAATGTTCATTGCAGCACTATTTACAATAGCCAGGTCATGGAAGCAACCTAAATGCCCATCAACAGACGAATGGATAAAGAAGTTGTGGTACATATATACAATGGAATATTACTCAGCCATAAAAAGGAACGAAATTGAGTCATTTGTTGAGACATGGATGTATCTAGAGACTGTCATACAGAGTGAAGTAAGTCAGAAAGAGAAAAACAAATATCGTATATTAACGCATGTATGTGGAACCTAGAAAAATGGTACAGATGAGCCAGTTTGCAAGGCAGAAGTTGAGACACAGATGTAGAGAACAGACATATGGACAGCAAGGGGGGAAAACTGTGGTGGGGTGGGGATGGTGGTGTGCTGAATTGGGCGATTTGGATTGACATGTGTACACTGATGGGTATAAAATTGATGACTAATAAGAACCTGCAGTATAAACAAACAAACAAACAAACAAAAAATACATTAAACAAGCTGGACATAATTGATATTTAAAGGACATTCCATGCAAAAACAACAGAATACACTTTCTTCTGAAGTGCTCATGGAACATTCTCCAGGATAGATCATATCTTGGGTCACAAGTCAAGCCTTGGAAAATTTAAGAAAATTGAAATCATATCAAATATCTTTTCAGACCACAGCACGTTGAGACTACATGTCAATTACATGACTAAATCTGTAAAAAATACAAACACATGGAGTCTAAACAATACACTACTTAATAACCAAGAGATCAATGAAGAAATCAAAGAAGAAAATAAAAAAAACTAGAAACAAATGACAATGAAAACACGATGTCCCAAAATCTATGGGATGCAGCAAAAGCAGTTCTAAGAGGGAAGTTTATAGCAATACAATCCTACCTTAAGAAACCAGAAACATCTCAAATAAACAATGTAACCTTACACCTAAAGCAATTAGAGAAAGAAACACAAAAAACCCCAAAGTTAGCAGAAGGAAAGAAATCATAAAGATCAGATCAGAAATAAATGAAAAAGAAATGAAGTAAAAGACAGCAAAGATCAATAAACCTAAAAGCTGGTTCTTTGAGAATATAAACAAAATGTAAAAACCATTAGCCAGACTCATCAATAAAAAAAGGGAGAAGACTCAAATCAACAGAATTATAAATGAAAAAGGGGGAGTAACAACTGACACTGCAGAAATACAAACGATCATGAGAGATTACTATAAGCAACTCTATGCCAATAAAATGAACAACCTGGAAGAAATGGACAAATTCTTAGAAATGCACAACATTCTGAGGCTGCACCAGGAAGAAATAGAAAATATGAACAGACCAATCACAAGCACTGAAATTGAAACTGTGATTAAAAACCTTCCAACAAACAAAGCCCAGGACCAGATGGCTTCACAGGCGAATTTTATCAAACATTTAGAGAAGAGCTAACACCTAGCCTTCTCAAACTCTTCCAAAATATAGCAGAGGGAGAAACACTCCCAAACTCATTCTACGAGGCCACCATCACCCTGATACCAAAACCAGACAAAGATGTCACAAAAAAGGAAAACTGCAGACCAATATCCCTGATGAACATAGATGCAAAATTTCTCAACAAATTACTAGCAAACAGAATCCAACAGCACATTAAAAGGATCATACACCATGATCAATTGGGGTTTATCCCAGGAATGCAAGGATTCTTCACTATATGCAAATCAATCAATGAGATACACTGTATTAACAAATTGAAGGAGAAAAACCATATGATCATCTCAATAGATGCAGAGAAAGCTTTCAACAAAATTCAACAGTCATTTATGATAAAAACCCTCCAGAAAGCAGGTACAGAGGGAACTTACCTCAACATAACAAAGACCGTATATGACAAACCCACAGCCAACATCGTCTTCTATGGTGAAAAACTGAAACCGTTTCCACTAAGATCAGGAACAAGCCAAAGTTACCCACTCTCACCACTATTATTCAACATAGTTTTGGAAATTTTAGCCACAGCAATCACAGAAGAAAAAGTAATTAAAGGAATCCAAATGGGAAAAGAAGAAGTAAAGCTGTCACTGTTTGCAGATGACATGATATTATACATAGAGAATGCTAAAAATGCTACCAGAAAACTAGAGCTAATCAATGAATTTGGTAAAGCAGCAGGATAAAAAATTAATGCACAGAAATCTCTTGCATCCCTATACACTAATGTTGAAAAATCTGAAAGTGAAGGTAAGAAAACTCTCACATTTACCATTGCAACAGAAAGAATAAAATACCTAGGAATAAATCTACCTAAGGAGACAAAAGACCTTTATGCAGAAAATTATAATACACTGATGAAAGAAATTAAAGACGATACAAAAAGTTGGAAAGATATACCATGTTCTTGGATTGGAAGAATCAGCATTGTGAAAACGACTATACTACCCAAAGGATTCTACAGATTAAATGCAATCCTAATCAAACTACCACTGGCATTTTTCACAGAACTAGAACAAAAAATTTCACAATGTGTATGGAAACACAAAAACCCCGAATAGCCAAAGCAATCTTGAGAAAGAAAAACGGAACTGGAGGAATCAGGCTTCTGGACTTCAGACTATACTACAAAGCTACAGTAATCAAGACAATATGCTACTAGCACAGAAACAGAAATATAGATCAATGGGACAGGATATAATGCCCAGAGATAAACCCACGCAGATATGGTCACCATATCTTTCATAAAGGAGGCAAGACTATACAGTGGAGAAAAGACAGCCTGTTCAATATGTGGTGCTGGGAAAGCTGGACAGCTACATGTAAATGAATGAAATAAAACACTCCCTAACCCCATACACAAAAATAAACTCAAAATGGATTAAAGACCTATATGTATGGCCAGACACTATCAAACTCTTAGAGGAAAACATAGGCAGAACACTCTATGACATAAATCACAGCAACATCTTTTTTGACCCACCTCCTAAAGAAATGGAAATAAAAACAAAAATAAACAAATGAGACCTAATGAAACTTAAAAGCTCTTGCACAACAAAGGAAAGCATAAACAAGACGAAAAGACAACCCTCAGAATGGTAGAAAACATTTGCAAATGAAGCAACTGTCAAAGGATTAATCTCCAACATTTACAAGCAGCCCATGCATCTCCATATCAAAAAAATAACCCAATCCAAAAATGGGCAGAAGACCTAAATAGACATTTCTCCAAAGAAGATATACAGATTTCCAACAAACACATGAAAGAATGCTCAACATCATTAATGATTAGAGAAATGCAAATCAAAAGTACAGTGAGATATCACCTCACACCAGTCAGAATGGCCATCATCAAAAAATCTACAAACAATAAATGCTGGAGAGGATGTGGAAAAAAGGGAACCCTCATACACTGTTGGTGGGAATGTAAATTGATACAGCTACTATGGAGAACAGTATGGAGGTTCCTTATAAAACTAAAAATAGAACTACCATACGACCAAGCCATCCCCCTACTGGGCATATACCCTGAGAAAATCATAATTCAAAAAAGTCATGTAGCACAATGTTCATTCCAGCTCTATTTACAATAGTCAGGACATGGAAGCAACCTAATTGTTTATCAACAGATGAATGGATAAAGAAGATGTGGCACATACATACAATATAATATTACTCAGCCATAAAATGAAACGAAATTGAGTTATTTGTAGTGAGGTGGATGGACCTAGAGTCTGTCATACAGACTGAAGTAAGTCAGAAAGAGAAAAACAAATACCATATGCTAACACATATATATGAAATCTAAAAAAGAAAAAAAAATGGTCATGAAAAACCTAGGGGCAGGACAGGAATAAAGACGCAGACCGACTAGAGAATGGATTTGAGGACATGGGGAGAGGGAAGGGTAAGCTGGGACAACGTGAGAGAGTGGTAGTGTATACATGGACATATAAACACTATCACATGTAAAATAGATAGCTATTGGGAAGCAGTCACATAGCACAGGGAGATCAGCTCGGTCCTTTGTGACCAGCTAGAAGGGTGGGATAGGGAGAGTGGGAGGGTGGGTGACAATAGAGGGAAGAGATATGGGGATATATGTATATGTATAACTGATTCACTTTGTTATAAAGCAGAAACTAACACACCATTTTAAAGCAATTATACTCCAATAAAAACGTTAAAAGAAAAAAAAAACTCAAAATGGATTAAAGACATAAATGTAAGGCCAGAGACTATAAAACTCTTAGAGGAAAACATAGGCAGAACACTCTATGACATAAATCACCGCAAGTTCCTTTCTGACCCACCACCTAGAGAAATGGAAATTAAACCAAAAATAAACAAATGGGACCTAATGAAACTAAAAATCTTTTGCACAGCAAAGGAAACCATAATCAAGAGGAAAAGACAATGCTCAGAATGGGAGAAAATATTTGCAAATGAAGCAACTGACAAAGGATTAATCTCCAAAATATGCAAACAACTCATGCAGCTCCAAAGCAAAAAACAAACCCAATCCAAAAATGGGCAGAGGACCTCATAGACATTGGTCCAAACGATATATACAGATTGCTAACAAACGCATGAAAGAATGCTCCACATCACTAATCTTTAGAGAAATGCAAATCAAAACCACAATGAGGTGTCACCTCACAGTGGTCAGAATGGCCATCATCAAAAAATCTACAAAAAATAAATGCTGGAGAGCATGTGTAAAAAAAGGGTACCCTCTTGCACTGTTGGTGGGAATGTAAACTGATACAGCCACTATGGAGAACAGTATGGAGGTTCCTTAAAAATCTGAAAATGGAACTACCATATGACCCAGGAATCCATCTCCTGGGCATGCACCCTGAGAAAACCGTAATTCAAAAACAGACATGTACCATAATCTTCATTGCAGCACTATTTACAATAACCAGGATATGGAAGCAACCTAAGTGTCCATCGACAGATGAATGGATAAAGAAGATGTGGCACATATGTACAATGGAATATTACCCAACCATAAAAGAAATGAAATTGAATTATTTGTAGGGAGGTGGATGGACCCAGAATCTGTCATACAGAGTGAAGTAAGTCAGAAGGAAAAAAAACAAATACCATATGCTAACATATATATATATATATGTAATCTAAAAAAAATGTTCTGATGAACCTAGGTACAGGACAGGAATAAAGATGCAGATGTAGGGAATGGAATTGAGGTATCGGGGAAAGGGAAGCTGGCACGAAGTAAGAGAGTAGCATGGACATATATACAGTACCAAATGTAAAATAGAAAGCTAGTGGGAAGCAGCTGCATAGCACAGGGAGATCAGCTCGGTGCTTTGTGACCCCTCAGAGGAGTGGGATAGGGAGGGTGGGAGGGAGATGCAAGAGGGAGGGGATATGAGGATACATGTATACATATAGGTACACTTTGTTATACAGCAGAAACTAACACAACATTGTAAAGCAATTAAACTCCAGTAAAGTTGTTAAAAAAATAATAAAATAAAATAAAATGAAAAAAGGTAAATAAATAAAGACAAAAATAAACAAATGGGGCGTCATTAAACCTAAAATCTTTTGCAAAGAAAACCATAAACGAGATGAAAAGCCCACACATGGAATGGGAGAAAATACTGCAGATTATGTTACCGAGAAATGATTAATCTCCAAAATATAAAAACAGCTCATGCAGCTCAATATAAAAAAAAAATTAATGGGCAGAAGTCTAAATAGACATTTCTCCAAGGAAGACATACAGATGGCCAATATGCACATGAAATTATGCTCAATATCATTAATTATTAGAGAAATGAAAATCAAAACTGCAATTAGGTATCACCTCACGCAGGTCGGAATGGCCATCACCAAAAGTCTACAAACATACTAGCTATCTATTTTACGTTTGGTAGTGTATATATGTCCATGTGCTTTGTGACCACCTAGAGGGGTGGGATGGGGAGGGTGGGAGGGAGGGAGATGCAAGAGGAAAGAGATATGGGAACATATGTATATGTATAACTGATTCGTTTAGTTATAAAGCAGAAACTAACACACCATTGTAAAGCAATTATACTCCAATAAAGATGTTAAATAAAATGTGTTAAATAAAATGCATTAAAAAAAGTCTACAAACATAAATGTTGGAGAGGGTGTGGAGAAGAGGGAACTCTCCTACACTGTTGGTGAAAATGTAAGTTGGTACAGCCACTATGGAGAGCAGTATGGAGGTTCCTTAAAAACCTAAAAATAAAACTACCATATGGTCCAGCACACCCACTTCTGGGCATATATCATAAAAAACCGTAATTCAAAGAGATACATGCACCCTGATGTTCATTGCAGCACTGTTTACTATAGCCAGGACTTGGAAGCAACTTAAATGTCCATTGACAGAAGAATGGGTAAAGAAGATATGGTATATACATATATATATACAGTGGAATGTTACTCAGCCATAGTAAAGAATGAAATAATGCCATTTGCAGTCACATGGATGGGCCTTGAGATTATCATAGTAAGTGAAGTAAGTCAGAGAGAGAAAGACAAATATCTTAATGATATCACTTATATGTGTAATGTGAAAAAATGATACAAATCAAGTTATTTACAAAACAGACTCATAACAGACTCATAGACTTAGAAAACAAGCTTGTCTTTACAAAGGAGAAATGTGGAGGAGAGGGATAAATTAGGAGTTTGGGATTCACATATACACAGTACTATATATAAAATAAATAATCAACATGGACCTACTGTATATCACAGGGAACTCTACTCAATATTCTGTAATAACCTATATGGGAAAATAATCTGAAAAAGGATGGATATATGCATGTGTATAACTGAATCACTTTGCTTTCCACCTGAAACTAACACAATATTGTAAATCAACTAAAAAATTTTATGCTGCTTAGCATTTGTTAGTCTGTATTTTATGTTAAGCATATTTTTACTTTTGTAAGAAATTTCCAAACTGTATTCCAATATGAATATACAATTTTGTATTCAGCAGCAATGAATGAAAGTTCCTGTTTCTCCACATCCTCAAAACGTTTGATGTCAGTGTTCCAGATTTTGGCCATTCTAATATGTGTTTAGTGCTGTCCCATTCCTGTTTTAATTTGCATTTTAATGATGATGTTATGTCGAACATCCTTTTATATACTTATTGGCCATCTGTATATCTTCTTTAGTGTGGTGTCTGATAAGGATTTTGGCTCGTTTTTATTGGATTGTTTGTTTTCTTACTGTTGAATTTTGAGAATTGGGATAACAGTCTATTATCAGATATGTCTTTTTCAAATATCTTCTCCTAGTCTCTCTTATTGTCTCATTCTCTTGACTTTGCCTTTTTGAGGTAATATTGATTTATAACATTATATAAGTTTTCTGTGTACAACATTATATTTCAACTTCTGTATATGCTGCAGTGTGGTCACCCCCAGAATTTAGTTTTTAATCTGTGAACATATGGTTGACTGTCTTTACCTGTTTTTCACCCCCTCATCCCTTCTGGTAACCACTATTTGGTTATCTATATCTACATGTGTATTTTTCCTTGGTTTGGTTTTGTTCACTTATTTTGTTTCTTTGTTTTCTTGCTTTTTATATTTCACATATCAGGGAAATCAAACCGTATTTATCTTTGTCTGACTTATTTCACTTAGCTTAATGCCCTCAAGGTCCATCCACATTGTTGCAAATGGCAAAATTTCATCTTTTAATGGCTGAGTAGTATCACATTGTATGTGAGTATGTGGATAGATAGATGATAGATAGATAGATAGATAGATAGATGATAGATAGATAGATAGATAGATAGATAGATAATAGATATACATACCACATCTTTTTTAACCATCCATCTGCAAATGGCTACTATTATTCTAAGGTTGTTTCCATATCTTGGCTATTGTAAATAATGCTGCAATGAATATAGAAATGAATACGTCTTTTCAAATTATTGTTTATGTATTCTTCGGATAAATACCTAGAAGTGGAATAGCTGAATCATGTGGTAGTTCTATTCTGAATTTTTGTGGAACCTCTATACTGTTTTACACAGCAGCTGCACAATTTACATTCCCACTAATAATGTTTGAGGGTTCCCATTTCTCCACACCTGTTTTTTCTTGCCTTTTTGGTAATCACCATTCTAACATGCTTAACAAGATATCTCACTGTGATTTTGATTTGCATTCCTCTAATTGGTGTTATATTTCATGTGCCTTTTAGCCATCCGTATGTTTTCTTTGAAAAAACGTTTATTCATCTCCTTTGCCCATTTTTAAACCAGGCTGTTTATTTTTTGTTGTTGAGTTATGAGTTCTTTATATAGTTTGGATATTAACCTCTTATCAGATATATAATTTGCAAATATCTTTTCCCATTCAGTAGGTTGTCTTTTCACTTTCTTAATGGTTCCCTTTGTTGTGCTGGAGGATTTTAGTTTGATGTAGTCCTATTTTAAAAATTTGGTTCTGGGCTTCCCTGGTGGCACAGTGGTTGAGAGTCCGCCTGCTAATGCAGGGGACACGGGTTCGAGCCCTGGTCTGGGAAGATCCTATGTGCTGCAGAGCAACTGGGCCCGTGAGCCACAATTACTGAGCCTGCGCGTCTGGAGCCTGTTCTCTGCAACAGGAGAGGCCGCGATAGTGAGAGATCCGCGCACCTTGATGAAGAGTGGCCCCCGCTTGCCACAACTAGAGAAAGCCCTCGCACAGAAACGAAGACCCAACACAGCCATAAATAAATAAATAAATAAATAAAATTAAAAAAAAAATTGGTTCTGTTTCCCTTGCCTGAGGAGACATATCCAGAAAGACATTGCTAATGTAAATGTCAAAGAGCATACCGCCTATGTTTTCTTCTAGGAGTTTTATAGTTAAAGGTATTACATTCAAGTCTTTGATCCATTTTGAGTTGATTTGTTTGTATGATGTGAGATAGTTGTCTAGTTTCATCCTTTTTCATGAGTCTCCCCAGTTTTCCAGACACCATTTATAGAAGAGACCATTCTTTCTCCATTGTATATTCTTTGCTCCTTTGTCTAGATTTAATTGTCCATATAGGTGTAGGTTTATTTCTGGGTTCTCAAATTTTTAACATTGATCTATATGTCTGTTTTTCTGACATTACAGTGCTGTTTTGATTACTATAACATTGTAATATAGTTTGAAATCAGCACATGTGATATCTCCAATTTTGCTCTCTTTTTCCCTCAGGATTGTTTTGGCTATTTGGGATCTTTTGAAATTCCATACAAATTTTAGGATTTTTTATTCTCTCTTGTAAAAAAATGTCATTTGGAATTTGATACGGATTGCATTGAATCTGTAGATTGCTTTAGGTAATATGGGCATTTTGACAGTGTAAATTCTTCCAATCCTTGAGCACAACATATCTTTCCATTTTTTATGTGTCTTCTTCAATTTCCTTCAAGAATATTTAATAGTTTTCAAGGTACACACTTTTCACCTCTTTGGTTGAATTTATTCTGAGACATTTTATTCTTTTTGTTGTGATTTTAATTTGGAGGGTTTCCTTAATTTCTCTTTCTACTAGCTTATTGTTAGTGTACGGAAACACCACAGTTTTTGTATATTGATTTTGTACTCTGAAACATTACTGTATTCATTTACTATTTCTAATAGTTTCTTTTTTGTTGTTTTGTAGAGTCTACAAGGTTTTCTACACATAAAATCACAATATTTTCAAATAGGGACAGGTTTACTTCCTCCTTTCCAATTTGGATGCTTTTTATTTCTTTTTCTTGCATAATTTTTCTGGCTGGAACTTCCAATACTATGTCAAATAAGAGTGACAAGAATGAGCATGCTTGCCTCATTTCTTATCTTAGAGGGATAGCTTTCAGTTTTTCACCATTGAGTAGGATATCAGTTGCAGGTTTGTTATATATGGCTTTTATTATACTGAAGTATTTTTTTCTATACTCATTTTATTGAGTTTTTAACATAAACGGGTGCTGAATCTTGTCAGATGCTTTTTCTTCATCTATTGAGATGATTATGTAATTGTTTACTTCATTTTGTTAATTTGATGTTTCACATTGGTTGCTTTGCAAATGTTGTACCATTATTTTTTTAAATTAATTTTTATTGGAGTATAGTTGCTTTACAATGTTGTGTTAGTTTCTACTGTACAATAAAATGAATCAACCATACATATACATATATCCCCTCCCTTTTGGACTTCCTTCCCTTCCAGATCACCACAGTGCATTAAGTAGAGCTCCCTGTGCTATAGAGTATGTTCTCTTTAGTTATCTATTTTATACATAGTATCAATACTGTATATGTGTCAATCCCAATCTCCCAATTCCTCCCACCATCCCTTTCCACCTTGGTATCCCTACATTTGTTCTCTACGTCTGTGTCTCTATTTCTGCTTTGCAAATAAGATCATCTATAACATTGTACCATTCTTGCATCACTGAAATAAATCCCATTTGGTCATGCTGTATGATTATTTTAAAGTATTATCGAATTTGGTTTGCTACTATTTTTTTTGAGGATTTTTGCATCTATGTTCATTAGAAATATTGACCTGTATGATTCGCTTTTTGTGTCTTACATTTTGGTTTTGATATCAGGGTAATGTTGGCCTCAAAAAATTTAGGAAGCATTCCCTCTTCAATTTTTCGGAAGAGTTTGAGGATAGTTATTAAATCTTTGAATGGTAGAATTCATTGTGACACTGGTCTTGAACTTTAGTTTCTTGGGAGTTTGTAGTTATTGTTTTAATCTCTTTATTTGTTATCTGTCTATTCAGATTTTCTATTTCTTCATGATTCAGTTGGGAAGTAGCATGATTCTAAGAATCTCTCCATTTCTTCTAAGTTGTCTCTTTTGTTCACAAAGAGCTGTTCATAATATTCTCTTACAATCCTTTGTATTTCTATGGCATCCATTTTTATTTCTTTTTTTATTTCTGATTTTATTTATCAGAAACTTCTCTGTTTTTTTTTCCTAGTGACTCTAGCTAAGTTTGTCAATTTTGTTTATGTTTTCAGACATAACTCTTAGTTAACTCTTAGTTAAAAGAAACAAACTCTTAGTTTTATTGATCTTTTTTATTGCTTTTTAGCCTCTATTTTATTTATTTCCACTCTGATATTTATTATTTCCTTCCTTCTACTGACTTTAGGCATTGCTTTTCTTTTTTCTTCTTTTTCTAGTTTTTTTTTTTTTTTTGGTATAAGGGTAGAATGTTTCTTTGAGATTTTTCTTCTTTCTTGAGGTAAGTCTGTATTGCTATAATCTTCCTTCTTATCACAGATTTTGCTGCATCCCATAGATTTTGGTATGTCACATTTTCATTTTTGTTTGTCTTCAGGTGGTTTTTAATTCCTCATTTGATTTCTTCTTTGACTTGATAGTTGTTCTGTAGCATGTGGTTCAATCTTTACACATTTGTGATTTTTCCAGCTTTCTTCTTGTAGTTGATTTCTAATTTCATACCATTCCGATTGGAAAAGATGTTTGATACGATTTTAGTCTTAATTTTATTGAGACTTATTTTGCATCCCAACATATGGTCCATGCTTGAGAATGTCCCATGTGTACTTGATAAAAATGTGTAATGTGCTACATTTGGACATAATATTAGCTATAAATCTATCAAATCCATCTCATTTAATGTTTGATTTAAATCTGCTCTTTCCTTGTTGACTTTCTTTCTGGATGATTTATTCATTGCTGTAATTGGGGAGTTAAAGTCCCCTATTATTGTGTTGCTGTCAATTTCTCACTTTAGGTCTGCTACAAATTGCTTGGTATATTTTGGTGTTCCTGTATTAGGTGTATATATATTAATAACTCTTAGTCTTCTTGATGAATTACCCCCCTTATCATTATATAATTCTTGTCTTTGTCTCTTGTTACATTTTTTTCCTTGAAGTCTATTTTGTATGACATATATATGGCTACACCTGCTTTCTTTGGGCTGACAATAACTTGGGGTATCATTTTTCATCCCTTCACTTTGAGAGTATGTTTGCCTTTAGAGCTGAGGGGAGTCTTTTCCAGGGAGCATATAACTGAGTCTTGCTCTTTAATCCATCCAGCCACCCTGTGTCTTTTGATTGGTGAATTTAATCCATTTACATTTAGGGTAATTATTGATAAATGAGAACTAGTACTGTCATTTATCTTTCATTTTCTTGTTGTTCTATATCTCCATTATTTATTTTTCCTTTTGTTTCTCTCTGCCATTTTAGTTTGGTAGTTTTCTATGATTTTTTTTCACTTTCCACTTTCTTATATCTTGTTGTTACCATGAGATTTTTTTAAAAAATGTCTATATAGGGACTTCCCTGGTGGTGCAGTGGTTAAGAATCACCTGCCAATCCAGGGAACACAGGTTTGAGCCCTGGTCTGGAAAGATCCCACATGCCATGGAGCAACTAAGACCGTGCACCACAACCACTGAGCCTGCACTCATCAGTCCATGAGACACAACTACTGAGCCCATGTGCCACAACTACTGAAGCCCGTGTGCCTAGAGCCTGTGCTCTGCAAAAAGAGAAGCATATATTCGTGCCTCCTTTATCACAGATAAGGTGAACATATGTGTGTGGGTTTATCTCTGGGCTTTCTATTCTGTTCCATTGATCTATATTTCTGGTTTTGTGTCAGTATCATACTGTCTTGATTACTGTAGTTTGTAATTTACTCTGAAGTCAGGGAGCCTGATTCCTCTAGCTCTGTTTTTTTTCTTTCTCAAGATTGCTTTGGCTATTCGGGGTCTTTTGTGTTTCCATACAAATTGAGAAATTTTTTGTTCTAGTTCTGTGAAAAATGCCATTGGTAGCTTGATAGGGATTGCATTGAATCTGTAGATTGCTTTGGGTAGTATAGTCATTTTCACAATGTTGATTCTTCCAATCCAAGAATGTGGTATATCTCTCCATCAGTCTGTATCATCTTTAATTTCTTTCATCATTGTCTTATAGTTTTCTGCAGACAGGTCTTCTGTCTCCTTAGGTAGGTTAATTCCTAGGTATTTTATTCTTTTTGTTGCAATGGTAAATGGGAGTGTTTCCATAATTTCTTTTCCAGATTTTTCATCACTAGTGTATAGGAATGCAAGAGGTTTCTGTTCATTAATTTTGTGTCCTGCTACATTACCAAATTCATTGATTAGATCCAGTACTTTTCTGGTAGCATCTTCAGGATTCTCTATAGTATCTTCTCATCTGCAAACAGTGACAATTTTAGTTCTTCTTTTCCAATTTGGATTCCTTTTATTTCTTTTTCATCTCTCATTGCTGTGGGTAAAACTTCCAAAGCTAAGTTGAATAATAGTGGTGAGTGTGGACATCCTTGTCTTCTTCCTGATTTTAGAGGAAATGGTTTCAGGTTTTCACCATTGAGAACGGTGTTGGCTGTGGGTTTCTCTATATGGCCTTTATTATGTTGAGGTAAGTTCCCTATATGCCTACTTTCTGGAGGGTTTTTATCATATATCTGTGTTGAATTTTGTTGAAAGCTTTTTCTGCATCTATTTACATGATCATATGGTTTTTCGCCTTCAATTTGTTAATATGGTTTATCACATTCATTCATTTGCATATATTGAAGAATCGTTGCATTCCTGAGATAAACCAAGTGGGCTTGATCATGGTGTATGATCCTTTTAATGTGCTGTTGGATTCTGTTTGCTAGTATTTTTTTGAGGATTCTTGCATCTATGTTCATCAGTGATATTGGTCTGTAGTTTTCCTTTCTTGTGACATCTTTGTCTGGTTTTGGTATCAGGGTGATGGTGGCCTCATAGAATGAATTTGGGAGTGTTCCTCCCTCTGTGAAATTTTGGAAGAGTTTGAGAAGGCTAGGTGTTAGCTCTTCTCTAAATGTTTGATAGAATTCGCCTGTGAAGCCATCTGGTCCTGGGCTTTTGTTTGTTGGAAGGTTTTTAATCACAGTTTCAATTTCAGTGCTTGTGATTGGTCTGTTTATATTTTCGATTTCTTCCTGGTTCAGTCTCAGAAGGTTGTGCTTTTCTAAGAATTTGTCCATTTCTTCCAGGTTGTCCATTTTATTGGCACATAGTTCCTTGTAGTAATCTCATGATCGTTTGTATTTCTGCAGTGTCAGTTGTTACATCTCCTTTTTCATCAGCAATTCTGTTGATTTGAGTCTTCTCCTTTTTTTTCTTGATGAGTCTGGCTAATGGTTTTTAAATTTTGTTTATATTCTCAAAGAACCAGCTTTTAGTTTTATTGATATTTGCTATCATTTCCTTCATTTTTTTTCCATTTATTACTGATCTGATCTTTATGATTTCTTTCCTTCTACTAACTTTGGGGTTTTTTTGTTCTTCTTTCTCTATTTGCTTTAGGTGTAAGGTTAGCTTGTTTATTTGAGATGTTTCTTGTTTCTTGAGGTAGGATTGTATTGCTATAAACTTCCCTCTTAGCACTGCTTTTGCTGCATCCCATAGGTTTTGGGTCTTCATGTTTTCATTATCATTTGTTTCTAAGTATTTTTTGATTTCCTCTTTGATTTCTTCAGTGATGTCTTGGTTATGTAGTAGCGTATTGGTTAGCTTCCATGTGTTTTTACTTTTTATAGTTTCTTTCCTGTAATTGATATCTAGTCTCATAGCTTTGTGGTCAGAAAAGATACTTGATACGATTTCAATTTTCTTAAATCTACCAAGGCTTGATTTGTGACCCAAGATATGATCTATCTTGGAGAATGTTCCATGAGCACTTCATAAGAAAGTGTGTTCTGTTGTTTTTGGATGGAATGTCCTATAAATATCAATTAAGTTCACCTTGTTTAATGTATCATTTAAAGCTTGTGTTTCCTTATTTATTTTCATTTTGGTTGATCTGTCCATTGGTGAAAGTGGGGTGTTGTTAAAGTCCCCTACTATTATTGTGTTGCTGTTGATTTCCCCTTTTATGGCTGTTAGCATTTTCCTTGTGTATTGAGGTGCTCCTATGTTAGATGCATAAATATTTACACTTGTTACATCATTTTCTTAGATTGATCCCTTGATCATTATGTAGTGTCCTTCTTTGTCTCTTGTAATAGTCTTTATTTTAAAGACTATTTAGTCTGATATGAAAATGCTACTCCAGCTTTCTTTTGATTTCTATTTGAGTGGAATATCTTTTTCCACTCCCTCACTTTCAGTCTGTATGTGTCCCTAGGTCTGAAGTGGGTCTGTTGTAGATAGCATATATATGGGTCTTGTTTTTGTATCTATTCAGCCAGTCAATGTCTTTTTCTGGGAGAATTTAATCCATTTACATTTAAGGTAATTATCAATATGCATGTTCCTATTACCATTTTCTTAATTGTTTTGGATTTTTTATTGTTGGTCTTTTTTTTTCTCTTGTGTTACCTGCCTAGAGAAGTTCCTTTAACATTTGTTGTAAAGCTGGTTTGGTGGTGCTGAATTCTCTTAGCTTTTGCTTGTCTGTAAAAGTTTTATTTTCTCCATTGAATCTGAATGAGATCCTTGCTGGGTAGAGTAATCTTGGTTATAGGTTTTTCCCTTTCATCACTTTAAATATGTCCTGCTACTCCCTCTGGCTTGCATAATTTCTGCTGAAATATCAGCTGTTAACCTCATGGGGATTTCCTTTTATGTTATTTCTTGCTTTTCCCTTGCTGCTTTTAATTTTTTTTCATTGTTTCTAATTTTTGATGGTTTGTTTAATATGTGTTTTGGCATGTTTCTCCTTGGATTTAGCCTGTATGGGACTCTCTGCACTTCCTGGATTTGCATGACTATTTCCTTTCCCATATTAGGGAAGGTTTCAACTATAATCTCTTCAAATATTTTCTCAGTCTCTTTCTTTTTCTCTTCTTCTTCCTGGACCCCTCGAATGTTGTTGCATTTAATCTTGTCCCAGTGGTCTCTGAGACTGTCCTCAATTCTTTTCATTCTCTTTTCTTTATTCTTCTCTGTGGTAGTTATTTCCACTATTTTATCTTCCAGGTCACTTATCCGTTCTTCTGCTGGAGTTATTATGCTACTGCTTCCTGCTAGAGAATTTTTCATTTCATTTATTGTGTTGTTCATCATTGTTTGTTTGTTCTTTAGTTCTTCTAGGTCCTTGTTAAATGTTTCTTGTGTTTTCTCCATTCTATTTCCAAGATTTTGGATACATTTACTCTCATTATTCTGAATTCTTTTTCAGGTAGACTGCCTATTTCTTCTTCATTTATTTGGTCTGGTGAAGTTTTTACCTTGCTCCTTCATCTGCTGTATGTTTCTCTGTCTTCTCATTTTGCTTAACTTACAGTGTTTGGAGGCTCCTTTTCACAGGCTGCATGTTCCTATTTCCCATTGTTTTTGTTGTCTGCCCCCAGTGGGTAAGGTTGGTTCAGTGGGTTGTTTAGGCTTCCTGGTGGATGGGACTGGTGCCTTTGTCCTGGTGGATGAGGCTGGATCTTGTCTTTCTTTTGGGCAGTACTGTGTCTGGTTGTGTGTTTTGGGGTGTCTGTGAACTTACTATGATTTTAGGCATCTTTGCTAATGGGTGGGTTTGTGTTCCTGTCTTGCTAGTTCTTTGGCATGGGGCTTCCAGCACTGGTGGTTGCTGGTCATTGAGTGGAGCTGGGCCTTAGTGTTGAGATGGAGATCTCTGGGAGAGCTCTTGCCGATTGATATTATGTGGGGCCAGGAGGTCTCTGGTGGTCCAGTGTCCTGAACTCGGCTCTCCCACCTCAGAGGCTCAGGCCTGACACCCGGACGGAGCACCAAGACCCTGTCAGCCACATGGCAGTGAATGTGGTAGACTCCATTATGAAGTCAGATTATGAGGGTCTACAATAGCTGTTCAACTAGAACAGGCTGACTTGGTAGCAATTTGTCTTTGAGGCTGTCTCCAGCACCTGGTGGCTAAAAGAGTAAGTCTCTGCATGTGCTACCAGAATCTTAAACGTTTATATAGAAGCCTCACTGGGTTCAGTCACGGATTCAGTACAGATGGTCTCAAGAACACCTTAGTCTCTCAAGGTTGTGTGCTTGAAACAGCTCTTAAGCCTGAGGGTCTACAAGCTGCAGGAAGATGAGACCTCCCGGGGTGGCCTGCAAGCCATGATCTTGCCACGAACCCTGCTGCTGCTGTCATGGAATCTGGCTTCCCCCGCCACTCTGCAATTTTTCAGTGAAGCTTTCTCTCTGTGCTGATGAGATTCACGCTACCTAAGTTGCCCAACGCCATAGAGCGCTTAAATGTTGGGACTGGGGTACAAACCGAACAAATCTGGTTCCAAGGTCTGTGTTACCTCACCCAATGAGAGTGGGAAGGCCACACACCTAAATGCCTCACCCCTGCGAGCTGCTTCCTCAAACCTGCGTTGCTGCAGGAAGAGTCGCCCACACTGACGCTCAAGAAATCAACTTATAGCCTAATGAGGATTCCTTTGTAGGCTACCATTTCCCCCCAGTTTCCTGTAAAATTTTTTCTTTGTCATTGACTTTTGACAGTTTTAATATAATTTGCCTTGGAGAAGGTCTTTTTGTGTGATGTTAAATGTTCCCTTAGTTTCATGGACTTTTATATTCAGTTCCTTCCCCAGGTATGGGAAGATCTTATCTATTATTTTTTTAAATAAACTCTCTTCTCCCTTCTCCCCCTCTTCTCTTTCTTGGGTACCCATTATCTTAATGCTGTCCTTCCTGAATGAGTCAGATAGTTTGCATAAAATTTCTTCTTCTTCTTCTACTCCTCCTCCTCTTCATTATCCTCCTCCTTTTTCTTCTTGATCTTTAAATCTCTCTCCTCTCCTCCTGTGTCATTTATAGATTTCTATCCTTGAGCTCGGTATTCTCCCTTCCATATGATTTGTTCTATTTCCAATGCTTTCTAATGCATTTTCACTTAATTTATTGAGTTCATCAGCCTTAGAATTTTTTTTTTTAGAGTTTCAATGTCTTTGGTAAAGTATGCCTTCTGCTCATTAATTTTATTCCTGAGATTGTTGAACTGCTTTTCTGAGTTTTCTTGTAGCTCTTTGTGTTTCTTTATGACAACTGTTTTGAATTCTCTATCAGAATGGAATATTCCATTATTTTAACTTTGGCTTCTGAATAATTGCCATTTTCTTTTTGACACATTGTTACATGGTTACATGTTACATATGGTTCTACATGGAGCTTGATGAATTGTTCCTCTGCAAACTTATCTGAAGTGTTGAATATCTTTCTTTAAATAAAGATTTTTTTCTTTTTCTTGACTCTAATGATTCAAGGATTAGAAATTAGAGGGCTTTCTTTTGTTATTTAGTAGGTGGTGTTATAGCACAAGTTTTAGTTTTCTCTAATCTGGACTGCTTCTGGTTATTTTTGATAATTGACACTTTTTTCCCCTCCACGGCCTCTGTCATAAGCATTGCCTAGTGTCTTCATTTCTGCTGCTATAGCCAGGAGGCCCAAGTTGTGTGCACTGCCTCCTTTGTGTTACGGGGTTCTCTGGGGCTGTGGGCTCAGCTGCTGTGGCTGAGGGGGGCTTCAAGATCACTGGCACCATCTTTGCTGTTCCCCGGTTCTGTCTACTCTATGTGTTCCAGTCCACTCACCTATAGATGTACAGATGTGTGGTATTTTCCAGAGCCCTGGTGTGTTGGGCAGAGGAAACTTTGTTGAGTTGTGGGTGTTTTACTGGTTGTAGACTGAATGGGAGATAAAAAGGGGATATCCCGCTTCACTCTGATCCTTATTTCACTCCCTCTAAACATTGTCTTTTGCAGAGCAGGAGTTCTTCATTTTAATGAAGTCTAGATTATCAATTATTTCCTTCATGGATCATGCTTTTAGTGTTATACCTAAAAAGTCATAACTATAGTCTACATCATGTAAGTTTTCTTCTATGCCGTCTTCTAGGGGCTTTATAATTTTGTGTTTTACATTTAGCTCTGTAACCAAGTTTGAGTTAAATTTTGTGAAGGCAGTAAGGGCTGTATCTAGATTTATTTTTCGGCATATAATTTTCCACTTTTTCCAGCACTATTTGCTGAAAAGTCTTCTCTGCTTTATTGTATTTTCTTTGCTCCTTTTTCAAAAATCAATTTACCATACTTATGTGTGTCTATTTCTGGGCTTTCTATTCTGTTTCATTTATCTATTTCTTTATTCTTTTGCCAATGCCAAACTTTCTTGATGACTATAGCTTTATATTGCCTTTGTATTTGGTAGTATCAGTCCTTCAGTGTTGTTTTTCTCCTTCAATGATGTGGGCTATTCTGGTGCTTTTGTCTCTCCATATAAACTTTAAAATGAATTTGTTGATATCCACAAAATAACCTGCTGGGTTATTAATTAGCTTTGCATTGAATCTAAGGATCAAGTTGGGAAGAACTGACATCTTGAAAATTTGTGTCTTCCTGTTTTGGGCATGGACTATCTGTCCATTAATTTTAATTAATTTAATGTTCCCTTGAGAACATTTGGATGGGAATGCTGGCTTGGTTCCCAGCTCAATGAGCCTTTAAAATGGACTCTGCAGTTGCCTGTGTTTTATGGTCAGGCTTACAAGATGATTGTGACTGGGCACTATGCTCAGCAGTATATTGGGAATAAAGCTGATGTAAATGTGGGAGTGCAGTATCTCTTTGAGAAATTTCCTTTATCTCCTTTGGATATATGCCCCGAAGAGGGATTGCTGTATACTGTTTTCCATAGTAATTGTATCGATTTACTTACCAACCAGCAATGCATAAGACTTCCTTTCTTCAATATCTGGGCTAGCGTTTGTTATTTCTTAGCTTTTAATGATGGTTATTCTACCAGGTTTATTAGTATCTCATTGAGGTTTTGCTTTGCATTACTCCAATGGTTAGTGATGTTGAACATCTTTTCATGTACTTGTTGACCATTTGTAAGTCTTCTTTAGAGAAATGTCTTTTCAAGTCCTTTGCCAGTGTTTTAAACGTATAGTTTGTTTTTGCTATTGAGTTGTATGAGTTCCTCATATATTTTGGATATTAACCCCTTATCTGATATATCGTTTGCAAGTATTTTCTCCCATTCCATAGCTTGCCTTTTAATATTGTTTATTTCTTTTCTGTGCAGGCACTTTATAGTTTGATGTAATCCCACTTGTTGATTTTTGATTTGTTGCCTGTACTTTTTGGTGTCGTAAACACAATGACTTTGCCAAGACCAATGACAAGGAGCATTCTTCCTACATTTCTTCTAAGAGTTTTATTGTTTCAGGTCTTATGTTTACATTCTTAATTCATTTTTATTTAATTTTTGTGAATGGTGTAAGATAAACATTCAATTTTATTCTTTTGCATGTGGTTATCCAGTTTTCCAACAATATTTATTGAAGATACTACCCTTTACCCATTGGATATTATAGGCTCCCTCGTCAAATATTAGTTGATCATATATGTGTGGATTTATTTCTGGGCCCTAATTCTGTTCAATTGGTCTATGTGTCTGTTTTTATGACAGGACTAAACAGGACTATGGTTTTGAGTACCATAGGTTTTTAATATTTGAAGTCAGGATTTCTAATACCTCCAGCTAGGCTCTTTCTCAAGATTACTTTGGCTATTAAGTCTTTTGTGGTTACATAAAACTTTTAGGATTGTATTTTTTATTTCTGTGACAAAATGCCATTGGAATTTTGATAGAAATTACATTGAATTTGCAGATGGCTTTGGGTAATATTGACATTTTAACAATATTAACTTTTCTTATCTATTTATACAGGCTATCTTACCTATTATTTGTGTCTTCTTTAATTCCTTTCATAAATATCTTATAGTTTAGATATTTCAAAACCATAGATCTATAGTATAGGTCTTTCACATTTTTGGTTAAATTTATTCCTAAGTATTTTCTTGTTTTTGATGTTATGGTAAGTGGGATTGTTTTCTCCATTTGTTTTTCAGATAGTTCATTGTTAGCGTATAGAAATTCACCTGATTTTGTATGTTAATCTTGTATCTGGAAACTTTATGAATTTGTTTAATATGTCTAATAGTTTTTGGAGGAGTGTTTAAAATTTTCTTTATATAATACTTTATCATCAGCACAGAGTACATCTTTTCCAATTTGGATGCCTTTAATTACTTATTCTTGCCTAACTGCTCTGGGTAGGACCTTCCACTACTACATTGAATAGGAGTGGAAAGAGTCATCACTCTTATCTTCGTCCTGATTATAGAGAAAAAGCTTTCAACCTTTCACCATTGAGTATGGTGTTAGCTGTGGTTTATCATATATGGATATATTACATTAAGGTATGTCTCTTCTACACACAATTTGTCAAGAGTTTTTATCATGAGAGAATGTTTTAATTTGTCAAATGTTTTTGGATCTATTGAGGTAACTTTATCGTTTTTGTCTTTCATTCTATTAATGTGATGTATCCCATTTATTAATTTGTGTATGTTAAAGCAATATTGCATCCCAGGAACAAATCCATATTGATCAGGGTGAATGATCCTCTCAATGTGCTGTTGAATTTGGTTTGCTAATATTTGTTGAGAACTTCTGTATCTATATTCATAAGGGATGTGTCTGTAGTTTTCTTAGATTCTTGCCTGGTTTTGGTGTCAGGCTGATGCTGGCCTTGTAAAATCATGTTTTTCCCCTGTTTGATTTTTTTTGAAAAGTTTAAGAAGAATTTGCATTAATTCTTCTTTAAATGTTTGGTAGAATTCACCTGCAATGTCATATGGTCCTGGGCTTTTCTTTGTTTTGAGGTTGTTGATTGCTGATTCAAATTCCTTACTCATTATCAGTCTGTTCAGATTTTCTATTTCTTCCTCATTCAGACTTGGTATGTTATGTTTCTAGAAATTTATCCATCTCTTCTAGGTCGTCCACTTTGTTGGTGTATAATTGTTCAAAGTGATCTCTTATGAGCCTTTGTATTTCTGTGGTCTCAGTTGTAATGTCTCCTTTTAATTTATAACTTAATTTAACTTAGTTATTTCTCTTTTTTTCTGGTAAACCTAGCTAGTGGTTTGTCAATATTTTTTTATCTTTTTAAAACACCAACTCAGTTTTGTTGAACTTTTTTTATTATTTTTCTATTTTCTAATTCTTTTCTTTTCTGCTCTCATTTTTGTTAGTTCCTCCTTCAGCTAACTTACAGCTTTTTCCCCCTGGTTCCTTGAGTTGTAAATTTAGATTGTTTATTTGAGATATTTTTTTCCTTTAGTGTAGGTGTTATTGCTATAAACTTCCCTCTTAGCACTGTTTTTGCTACATTCAATGAGTTTTGGTATGTTATGTTTCCATGTCTCTTTTAAATTTATATTTTTGATTATCTTTCATTTCATCTTTTATCCACTGGTTGTTCAGGAGTGTGTTTTTGGTTTCTACATATTTGTGTACTCTAGTTTTCCTCCTGTTATTGATCTCTAGTTTTATATTATTGTAAAAAATATACTTGCTATGATTCTAATCTTTTAAAATTTACTGACTTGTTTCATGACCTAACATATGATTTATCCTAGAGAACATTCCGTGTGCACTAGAAGAGAATGTGTATTCTGCTGCTGTTCGATTGAAAGATCTATAATCTCTTATAGGTTCATTTGGCATAAAGTGCAATGTTTCCTTTATGATTTTCTGTCTGGATGATATATCCATTGTTGAAAGTGGGGTGTGATGTTTTTTATAGTTTTCTTTAGAAATTAAAGCCATATCTATTTTATTATTTTTTCTCCTTCAATCTTTACACTAGAGTTAAATGGTTAACACACTACCATATTGCAGTACTGTAGTATTCTGAGTCTGATTATATACTTGCTTTACCAATGTGTTGTTTAATGTCATATGTGTTCATGTTTCTAATTAATGTCTTTTCATTTCAACCTGGAAGAACTTTCCAAGGGTGTTCACATCCCCCAACACAATAAGTGTTACTATTTCCTCTTTTATGGCTATTAGCATTTGCCTTTTATATTGAGGTTCTCCTATGTTGGGTGCATATATATTTACAATTGTTATATCTTCTTCTTGGATCGATCCCTTGATTTTTGTGTAGTGTCCTTCTTTGTCTCTTGTAACAGTCTTTATTTTAAAGTCATTTTGTCTGATGTGAGTATTGTTATTCCAGATTTCTTTTGATTTCTATTTGCATGGAATAACTTTTTCTGTCCCCTCACTTTCAGTCTGTATGTGTCCCTAGATCTGAAATGAGTCTCTTGTAGAAAGCATATATAAGTATTTTGTTTTTGTATTCATTCATTCATTATTCATTGTCTTTTTGTTGGAGCATTTATTCCATTTACATTTAAGGTAATTATTGATATGGTTGTTCTTATTGCCATTTTGTTAGTTGTTTTGGATTTATTTTTCTAGGTCTTTTTTCTTCCTTTACTCTTTTGTTCTTTTTTCATCTGATTTGATGACTTTCTTTAGTGTTGTGTTTGGATTCCTTTTTTCTTTTTTTGTGTATGCATCCATTGTAGATTTTCAGTTTGCTGTTACCATGAGGTTTTGATATAGCAGTCTATATATATATATACACAATATTGTTTTAAGTTGCTAGTCTCTTAATTTCTTTTGCATTTCATATATCCTGCATTTGTACTCTCCTCTTCTCACGATTGCTGGTTTGGATATCATATTTCTGTGTGGATGATTTCCTACCTTTACCGTATTTTTGCCTTTACTGGTGAGCTTTCCTATTTGTAAATTTCTTTTTTTTTCTAGTTTTGAATTTTTCTTTTCAGCCTAGAGAAGTTCTTTTAGCATTTATTGTAAAGCTGATTTAGTAGTGCTGAATTCTCTTAGCTTTTGCTTGTCTGTAAAGCTTTTGATTTCTCTGTTGAAT
Organism: Balaenoptera borealis; assembly: GCF_965194805.1. Lineage (NCBI taxonomy): Eukaryota > Metazoa > Chordata > Mammalia > Artiodactyla > Balaenopteridae > Balaenoptera > Balaenoptera borealis. The sequence goes on along the minus strand of NC_138881.1, from coordinate 51,084,280 downwards.
GTGAATGAGAGCCTTGCTGCCTAGAGTATTCTTGGTTTCAGGTTTCTCCCTTTCATTACTTTAAATATATCATGAAACTACCTTCTGGTCTGTAGATTTTCTACTAAAAAATCAGCTGAGAACATTATGGGGATTATCTTGTACTTGTTGCTTTTCCCTTGTTGCTTTTAACATTTTTTCTTTGTACTTAATTTTTGTTAGCTTGATTACTGTGTGTCTTGGTGTGATCCTCCTTGGGTTCATCCTGTATGGGACTCTGTGCACTTCCTGGACTTGGATGACTGTTTCCTTTCCCATGTTAGGGAAGTTTTCAGCCATTATCTCTTCCCATATTTTCTCAGGTCATCTCTCTCTCTCTTCTCCTTCTGGGACCCTTATAATCCGAATTTTGCTGCATTTAATGTTCTCCCAGAGATCTCTTAGACTGTCCTCACTTCTTTTCATTCTTTTTTCTTTATTCTGTTCCATGGCAGTGAATTCCAACATTCTGTCTTCCATCTCATTTATCCATTCTTCTGCCTCAGTTATTTTGCTATTCATTCCTTCTTGTGTATTTTTCATTTCAGTTATTGTTTTGTTCAACCCTTGTTTGTTCTTTAAATCCTCTAGCTCTTCGTTAATCATTTCTAGTATCTTCTCAGTCTGTGCCTCTATTCTTTTTCCAAAATCTTGGATCACCTTTATTTTCATTATTCTGGAATCTTTTTCCAGTAGATTGTCTATCTCCACTTCACTTAGTTGTTCTTCTGGAGTTTTATCTCATTCCTTTGTCTGGAACATATTCCTCTGCTGTCTTAGTTAGTCTGACTTTCAGTGTTTGTGGTTCCACAGGCTGCAGGGTTGTAATTCCTCTTGCTTCTGGTGTCTGCTCCCTGGTGGGTGAGGCTGGGTCTTGTCTCTATGGTGGACAAGCCCATGTCCAATGGTGCTTTTAGAGGTGGTTGTGGGCTCAGGACGGCTTTAAGCAGCTTGTCTGCTGATGGGTGAGGCTGTGTTCCAGCCCTGTTACTTGTTTGGCCTGAGGCGTCCAGGCTCTTGGGCTTACATGCTGTTGGGTGGGACCAGGTCTTGGTGAGAAAATGGCGGCTTCCTGGAGGGCTCATGTCAATGCATACTCCCCAGAACTACCACCTCCAGTGACTTTGTCCCCGCAGTGAGCCACCATCGCCCGCTGCCTCCCCAGGAGACCCTCCAAGACCAGTAGGTATGTCTGACCCAGGCTCCTATGAAGTCACCACTTTTTCCCCTGGGTCCCAGTGTGCACGGAACTTTGTGTGTACCCTCCAATAGTGAGGTTTCTGTTTCCCCCAGTCCTGTGGTTTTCCTGTGATCAAACCGTGCTGGCTTTCAAAGCCAAATGGTCTGGGGGCTTCTCCTACTGATACCAGACCCCCAGACTGTGGAGGCTGACATAGAGCTCAGAATTCTCACTCTTGTGGGAGGATGTCTGCAATATAATTATTTTCCAGTTTGTAGGTCACCCTCCCAGTGGGTATGGGACTTTGATCGTATCATGAGTGTGCCCCTCCTACTGTCTTGTTGTGACTTATTTTTCTTTGGAAGTAGAATATCCTTTTTGGTAGGTTCCAGTCCTTTTTTGTCAATGGTTGTTCAGCAGTTAGTTGTGATTTTGGTGTTTTCATGAGAGGAGGTGAGCTCAGGTCCTTCTACTCCACCATCATGTCCTCTTTCCCTTTTAGCTTTTCTTTTGTGCTTCATCTAGTTTCACTTTCTCATAGGGTATCACATGCAGAGGCCTCACATGTGGCACTAAGGCCAGAGCTCCTCATGGGAAAACGATGTGCCAGACACCTCAGTTCAGTTGGCCATGTCTGTGTCTTTTAAATTTTTAATTACTCAACAGGGTAAGCTCAGAGAGGAAGGTGTTGAGCCTCGAAATTGGCTTCTTGCAGCACTCGGCTCTGCACACCTCAGCCTCATGCCAAGATGGGTTCTCCCTTGGGCTGCAAAATGTTAACCAAGTTTTGTTTCTTTAAATAAGCTTTCTACCTCTTTATCCCTCTTTGCTTCTTTTGGGACACCAATGACACGTAGATTATTTTTCTTAATCATGTACCATAAGACCTATAAGATTTTTTCCTTTCTTTTTTTTCCTCCTCTGATGGATAATTTTAAATGATCTGTCTTCAAATTCACTGATTCTTTTTTTTTCTTTTCCTGATCTAGTCTTCCATTGAAGATGCTTATTGAATGTTTTAGTTAGGTCACTGTGTTCTTCAGCTCCAAAGTCTATACTTCTTTTTTATGTTTTCTTTCTTTTTTTTTAACTTACCATTTTATTCTTGTATTGTTTTCCTGGTATTGTTAAATTGTTTATGTTTGCTCTTGTAGCTCTCTGATCATCTTTTTTTTTTAAACATCTTTATTGAAGTATAATTGCTTTACAATGGTGTGTTAGTTTCTGCTTTATAACAAAGTGAATCAGTTATACATATACATATGTTCCCATATCTCTTCCCTCTTGCATCTCCCTCCCTCCCACCCTACCCATCCCACCCCTCTAGGTGGTCACAAAACACCGAGCTTATCTCCCTGTGCTATGAGGCTGCTTCCCACTAGCTATCTATTTTACATTTGGTAGTGTATATATGTCCATAACACTCTCTCTCCCTGTCACATCTCACCCCTCCCCCTCCCCATATCCTAAAGTCCATTCTCTAGTAAGTCTGTGTCTTTATTCTCGTCTTGCCACTAGGTTCTTCATGGCCTTTTTTTCCCCTTAGATTCCATATATATGTGTTAGCATACTGTATTTGTTTTTCTCTTTCTGACTTACTTCACTCTGTATGACAGACTCTAACTCCATCCACCTCATTACAAATACCTCCATTTCGTTTCTTTTTATCGCTGAGTAATATTCCATTGTATATATGTGCCACATCTTCTTTATCCATTCATCGGTCAATGGACACTCAGGTTGCTTCCATGTCCTGGCTATTGTAAATAGAGCTGCAATGAACATTTTGGTGCATGAATCTTTTTGACCTATGGTTTTCTCAGGGTATATGCCCAGTAGTGGGATTGCTGGGTGGTATGGTAGTTCTATTTGGAGTTCTTTAAGGAACCTCCATACTGTTCTCCATAGTGGCTGTATCAATTTACATTCCCACCAACAGTGCAAGAGTGTTCCCTTTCCTCCACACCCTCTCCAGCATTTATTGTTTCTAGATTTTTTGATGATGGCCATTCTGACCGGTGTGAGATGATATCTCATTGTAGTTTTGATTTGCATTTCTCTACTGATTAATGATGTTGAGGATTCTTTCATGTGTCTGTTGGCAATCTGTATATCTTCTTTGGAGAAATGTCTATTTAGGTCTTCTGCCCATTTTTGGATTGGGTTGTTCTTTTTTTGTTATTGAGCGACATGAGCTGCTTGTAAATCTTGGAGATTAATCCTTTGTCAGTTGCTTCATTTGCAAATATTTTCTCCCATTCTGATGGTTGTCTTTTGGTCTTGTTTATGGTTTCCTTTGCTGTGCAAAAGCTTTTAAGTTTCATTAGGCCCCATTTGTTTATTTGTGTTCTTATTTCCATTTCTCTAGGAGCTGGGTCAAAAGGAATCTTGCTGTGATGTATGTCATAGAGTGTTCTGCCTATGTTTTCCTCTAAGAGTTTGATAGTGTCTGGACTTACACTGAGGTCTTTAATCCATTTTGAGTTTATTTTTGTGCATGGTGTCAGGGAGTGTTCTAATTTCATACTTTTAAATGTATCTGTCCAATTTTCCCAGCACCACTTATTAAAGAGGCTGTCTTTTCTCCACTGTATATGCTTACCTCCTTTATCAAAGATAAGTTGACCATATGTGCGTGGGTTTATCTCTGGGCTTTCTATCCTGTTCCATAGATCTATATTTCTGTTTTTGTGCAAGTACCAAACTGTCTTGATTACTGTAGCTTTGTAATATAGTCTGAAGTCAGGGAGCCTGATTCCCCCAGCTCCATTTTTCATTCTCACGATTGCTTTGGCTATTCAGGGTCTTTTGTGTTTCCATACAAATTGTGAAATTGTTTGTTCTAGTTCTGTGAAAAATGCCAGTGGTAGTTTGATAGGGATTGCATTGAATCTGTAGATTGCTTTGGGTAGTAGAGTCATTTTCACAATGTTGATTCTTCCAATCCAAGAACATGGTATATCTCTCCATCTATTTGTATCATGTTTAATTTCTTTCATCAGTGTCTTATAATGTTCTGCATACAGGTCTTTTGTCTCCTTAGGTAGGTTTATTCCTAGATATTTTATTCTTTTTATTGCAATGGTAAACTGGAGTGTTTTCTTAATTTCACTTTCAGATTTTTGTCATTAGTGTATAGAAATGCAAGAGATTTATGTGCATTAATTTTGTATCCTGCTACTTTACCAAATTCATTGATTAGCTCTAGGAGTTTTCTGGTAGCATCTTTAGGATTCTCTATGTATAGTATCATGTCATCTGCAAACAGTGACAGCTTTACTTCTTCTTTTCCGATTTGGATTCTTTTTATTTCTTCTTCTTCTCTGATTGCTGTGGCTAACACTTCCAAAACTATGTTGAATAATAGTGGTGAGAGTGGGCAACTTTATCTTATTCCTGATCTTAGTGGAAATGGTTTCAGTTTTTCACCATTGAGGACAATGTTGGCTGTGGGTTTGTCATATATGGCCTTTATTATGTTGAGGAAAGTTCCCTCTATGCCTACTTTCTGCAGGGCTTTTATCATAAATGGGTGTTGAATTTTGTCAAAAGCTTTCTCTGCATCTATTGAGATGATCATATGGTTTTTCTCCTTCAATTTGTTAATATGGTGTATCACATTGATTGATTTGCGTATATTGAAGAATCCTTGCATTCCTGGCATAAACCCCACTTGATCATGGTGTATGATCCTTTTAATGTGCTGTTGGATTCTGTTTGCTAGTATTTTGCTGAGGATTTTAGCATCTATGTTCATCAGTGATATTGGCCTGTAGTTTTCTTTCTTTGTGACATCTTTGTCTGGTTTTGGTATCAGGGTGATGGTGGCCTCGTAGAATGTGTTGGGGAGTGTTCCTCCATCTGCAATATTTTGGAAGAGTTTGAGAAGGCTAGGTGTTAGCTCTTCTCTAAATGTTTGACAGAATTCACCTGTGAAGCCATCTGGTCCTGGGCTTTTGTTTGTTGGAAGGTTTTTAATCACAGTCTCAATTTCAGTGCTTGTGATTGGTCTGTTCATATTTTCTATTTATTCCTGGTTCAGTCTCGGTAGGTTGTGCATTTCTAAGAATCTGTCCATTTCTTCCAGGTTGTCCATTTTATTGGCATAGAGTTGCTTGTAGTAATCTCTCATGATCCTTTGTATTTCTGCAGTGTCAGTGGTTACTTCTCCTTTTTCATTTCAAATTCTATTGATTTAAGTCTTCTCCCTTTTTCTCTTGATGAGTCTGGCTAATGGTTTATCAATTTTGTTTATCTTCTCAAAGAACCAGCTTGTAGTTTCATTGATTTTTGCTATTGTTTCCTTCATTTCTTTTTCATTTATTTCTGACCTGATCTTTATGATTTCTTTCCTTCTGCTAGCTTTGGGGTTTTTTTGTTCTTCTTTTTCTAATTGCTTTAGGTGCAAGGTTAGGTTGTTTATTCGAGATGTTTCCTGTTTCTTGAGGTAGGCTTGTATTGCTATAAACTTCCCTCTTAGCACTGCTTTTGCTGCGTCCCATAGGATTTGGGTCATCGTGTCTCCATTGTCATTTGTTTCTAGGTATTTTTTGATTTCCCCTTTGATTTTTTCAGTGATCACTTCGTTATTAAGTAGTGTATTGTGTAGCCTCCATGTGTTTGTATTTTTTACAGATCTTTTCCTGTAATTGATAAATAGTCTCATAGCGTTGTGGTCAGAAAAGATACTTGATACGATTTCAATTTTCTTAAATTTACCAAGGCTTGATTTGTGACCCAAGATATGATCTATCCTGGAGAATGTTCCATGAGCACTTGAGAAAAATGTGTATTCTGTTGTTTTTGGGTGGAATGTCCTATAAATATCAATTAAGTCCATCTTGTTTAATGTATCATTTAAAGCTTGTGTTTCCTTATTTATTTTCATTTTGGATGATCTGTCCATTGGTGAAAGTGGGGTGTTAAAGTTCCCTACTATGATTGTGTTACTGTCGATTTCCCCTTTTACGGCTGTTAGTATTTGTCTTATGTATTGAGGTGCTCCTATGTTGAGTGCATAAATAGTTACAATTGTTATACCTTCCATTTGGATCGATCCCTTGATCATTATATAGTGTCCTTCTTTGTCTCTTGTAATAGTCTTTATTTTAACGTCTATTTTGTCTGATATGAGAATTGCTACTCCAGCTTTCTTTTGATTTCCATTTGCATGGAATATCTTTTTCCATCCCCTCACTTTCAGTCTGTATGTGTCTCTAGGTCTGAAGTGGGTCTCTTGTAGACAGCATATATATGGGTCTTGTTTATGTATCCATTCAGCCAGTCTGTGTCTTTTGGTGGGAGCATTTAATCCATTTACATTTAAGGTAATTATTGATATGTATGTTCCTATTCCCATTTTCTTAAATGTTTTGGGTTTGTTATCATAGGTGTTTTCCTTCGCTTGTGTTTCTCGACTAGAGAAGTTCCTTTAGCATTTGTTGTAAAGCTGGTTTGGTGGTGCTGAACTGTCTCAGCTTTTGCTTGTCTGTAAAGGTTTTAATTTCTCCATCACATCTGAATAAGATCCTTGCTGGGTAGAGTAATCTTGGCTGTAGATTTTTCTCCTTTATGACTTTAAGTATATCCTGCCACTCCCTTCTGGCTTGCAGAGTTTCTGCTGAAAGATCAGATGTTAACCTTATGGGGATTTCCTTGTGTGTTATTTGTTGTTTTTCCCTTGCTGCTTTTAATATGTTTTCTTTATATTTAATTTTTGACAGTTTGATTAATATGTGTCTTGGCGTGTTTCTCCTTGGATTTATCCTGTATGGGACTCTCTGTGCTTCCAGGACTTGATTAACTATTTCCTTTCCCATATTAGGGAAGTTTTCAACTATAATCTCTTCAAATATTTTCTCAGTCCCTTTCTTTTTCTCTTCTTCTTCTGGGACCCCTATCATTTGAATGTTGGTGTGTTTAATGTTGTCCCAAAGGTCTCTGAGACTGTCCTCAGTTCTTTTCATTCTTTTTTCTTTATCCTGCTCTACAGTAGTTATTTCCACCATTTTATCTTCCAGGTCACTTATCCTTTCTTCTGCCTCAGTTATTCTGCTATTGATCCCATCTAGAGTATTTTTAATTTCAATTATTGTGTTTTTCGTCGTTGCTTGGTTCCTCTTTAGTTCTTCTACATCCTTGTTAAATGTTTCTTGCATTTTGTCTATTCTATTTCCAAGATTTTGGATCATCCTTACTATCATTATTCTGAATTCTTTTTCAGGTAGACTACCTATTTCCTCTTCATTTGTTAAGTCTAGTGTATTTTGACCTTGCTCCTTCATCTGCTGTGTGTCTTTCTGTCGTCTCATTTTGCTTATCTTACTGTGTTTGGGGTCTCCTTTTCACAGGCTGCAGGTTCGTAGTTCCCGTTGTTTTTGGTATCTGTCCCCAGTGGCTAAGTTTGGTTCATTGCGTTGTGTAGGCTTCCTGGTGGAGGGGACTAGTGCCTGAGTTCTGGTGGATGAGGCTGGATCTTGTCTTTCTGGTGGGCACGTCCACGTCTGGTGGTGTATTCTGGGGTGTCTGTGGCCTTTTTATGATTTTAGGCAACCTCTCTGCTAATGGATGGGGCTGTGTTCCTGTCTTGCTAGTTGTTTGGCATAGGGTGTCCAGTGCTGTAGCTTGCTGGTCGTTGAATGAAGCTGGGTCTTGATGTTGAGATGGAGATCTCTGAGAGATTTTTGCCGTTTGTTATTACGTGGAGCTGGGAGGTCTCTTGTGGACCAGTGTCCTGAAGTTGGCTCTCCCACCTCAGAAGCACGGCCCTGATGCCTGGCTGGAGCACCAAGAGCCTTTCATCCACACGGTTCAGAGTAAAAGGGAGAAAAAATAGAAAGAAAGAAAGAAAGAAAGAGGCTATAATATAGTGAAGTAAAATAAAGCTATTATAAAGCAAAGCTATACAGACAAAATCTCACCCAGAAGCGTATACATATACCCTCACAAAAAAAGGAAAAGGGGAAAAATTAATATATCCTGCTCCCAAAGTCCACCTCCTGAATTTGGGATAATTCGTTGTCTTTTCAGGTATTCAACAGATGCAGGCACATCAAGTTGTTTGTGGAGTTTTAATCCGCTGCTTCTGAGGCTGCTGGGAGAGATTTCCCTTTCTCTTCCTTGTTCGCACAGCTCCCGGAGTTCAGCTTTGGACTTGGACCTGCCTCTGCGTGTAGGTTGCCTGAGGGCGTCTGTTCCCTGCCCAGACAGAACGGGGTTAAATGAGCAGCTGCTTCGAGGGCTCTGGCTCACTCAGGCCGGAGGGAGGGAGGGGTACTGATGCGGGGCGAGCCTGCAGCGGCAGAGGCCTGTGTGATGTTGCACCAGCCTGAGGCACGCCGTGTGTTCTCCGGGGGAAGTTGTCCTAGGATCACGGGACCCTGGCAGTGGTGGGCTGCACCAGCTCCCTGGAGGGGCGGTGTGGAGAGTGACCTGTGCTCGCAAACAGGCTTTTGGTGGCAGCAGCAGCAGCCTTAGCGTCTCACGCCCGTCTCTGGGGCCCGCACTGATCTCCACGGCTCGCGCCAATCTCTGGAGTTCGTTTAGGTGGCGCTCTGAATCCCCTCTCCTTGCTCGCCGCGAAACAAAGAGGTAAGAAATAGTCTCTTGCCTCTTCGGCAGCTGCAGACTTTTTCCCGGTCTCCCTCCCAGCCAGCTGTGGTGCGCTAACTTCTTCAGGCTGTGTTCATGCTGCCAACCCCGGTCCTCTCCCTGATATCCGACCGAAGCCCGAGCCTCAGTTCCCAGCCCTGCCCGCCCCGGCGGGTGAGCAGACAAGCCTCTCGGGCTGCTGAGTGCTGCTCGGCGCTGAGCCTCTGTGCGGGAATCTCTCCGTTTTTTCCTCTGCGTCCCTGTTGCTGTGAGATCCCCGCTGATAGCCGCAGCTCACGCCCATCTCTGGAGCTCGTTTCGGCGGCACTCTGAATCCCCTCTCCTCGCGCACCAGGAAACAAAGAGGGAAGAAAAAGTCTCTTGCCTCTTCAGCAGCTGCAGACTTTTTCCCGGACTCCCTCCCTGCTAGCTGTGGTGCACTAACCCCTTCAGGCTCTGCTCATGCCGCCAACCCCAGTCCTCTCCCTGCAATCCGACCGAAGCCCGAGCCTCAGCTCCCAGCCCCACCTGCCCCGGCGGGGGAGCAGACAAGCCTCTCGGGCTGGTGAGTGCTGCTCGGCACCAAGCCTCTGTGCGGGAGTCTCTCCGCTCTGCCCTCCGCACCCCTGTTGCTGCGCTCTCCTCCGTGGTTCCGAAGCTTCCCCCCTCTTCTACCCGCAGTCTCCGCCTGCGAAGGGGCTTCCTAGTGCGTGGAAACATTTCCTCCTTCACGGCTCCCTCCCACTGGTGCAGGTCCTGTCCCTATTCTTTTGTCTCTGTTATTTCTTTTTTGTTTTGCCCTATCCAAGTACGTGGGGAGTTTCTTGCCTTTTGGGAGGTCTGACGTTTTCTGCCAGCGTTCAGTGGGTGTTCTGTAGGAGCAGTTCCACGTGTAGATGTATTTCTACTGTATCTGTGGGAAGGAAGGTGATCTCTGTGTCTTACTCTTCCGCCATATTCTCTCCGCCCCACATTTTTGCCTTCTTTTCAGGGAGATTTTTAATTGTAAATTTAATGTCTTTAATAGGTAGAGGATTATTTGTGCTACGCATTTTATCTTGGCTGAGTTTTGATAGTTTGGTGTTTTTAAATGCTCAATTTCTTCTAAATCTTCAAGTTAATAAGAGTAAAGTTATTATTAGTATTCCTTTATTTTTTATTGTGGTATAATATATATCATAAATTTTACCATTTTAACCATTTTTAAGTGTACTCTTCCAGTGGCATTAAGCACATTTACATTGTGGTGCAACCATCATCACTATCCATATATCCAGAACATTTTTTCTCCATCCCAGACTAAAATTTTATACACATTGAAGAGTAATTCCCCTTTAACTACACTGCAAACCCAGATACAACTATTCTATCAATACCTTCTGTCTCTAAGAATCTGACTATTCTAGGTACCTCGAATAAGTGGAATTACACAAAATTTGCCCTTTTGTATCTGGTTTATTTCACTGAGCATAATGTCTTTAGGGTTTTCCTTGTTGTAACATACATCATAATTTGATTGAATTTTAAGACTAAATAATATTCCATTGTATGTTTTTTTACCACATTTTGTTTATCCATTTATCTGCTGATAGACCCTTAGGTTATTTTCACATTTTGGCTCTTGTTTATAATGCTTCTGTAAACATGGGTGCACAGATATTTGTTCTAGTCTATTCTTTCAATCACTTTGGGTATATGCCAGAAGTGGAATTACAGGATCATATTGTAATTCTATGTCTAATTTTTTGAGGAATTGCCATACTGTTTTTCATATGGCTGTTTCATTTCACATTCCCACCAGTAATGCACAATGGTTCCAATTCATCCACATCCTCATAAGTGCTTGTAATTTTCCAGTTTTTTAAATTATTATTGTTATTATTATTACTAATGGGTATGAAATGTTATCTCATTATGGTTTTGATTTACATTTCCCTAATGATTTGTGTTGTTGAGCATCTTTCCTTTGCTTATTGGCCCATTGCTGTATCTACTTTTAAGAAATGTCTATTTGAGGCACTTCTCCATTTTTGACATGTGTTATTTGCTTTTTGCTTTAGAGTTTTAGGATTTTTTAAATATTGTGGATGTTAATTCCTTATCAGATATATTATTTGCCAATATTTTCTCCCATTCTTGTGTTGCCTTTTTACTCTCTTGATAGTGTCGTTTGATGTACAAAATTTTTAATGTTGAAGTCCAGTCTATTTATTTTTTCTTTTGTTGCCATGGCTTTTGGTGTCATATCCAAAAATAATTTCCTATATCCAATGCCATGAGGATTTCCTTTATATTTTCTTCCAAGAATTTTACAATATTAGCTTTTAAATTTAGATATTTAATATATTTTAATTTAATTTTTGTATACAGTGTAGGGTAAGGATCCAACATCCAACATTTGGCAAGTCAATATTCAGTTTTCCCAGTACCGTTTGTTGAAAAGTCTGTCTTTCCTCACATATAGCACTGGCAAACTTGTCCAAAATTTTTAGAGCTTATATGTGAGGGTTTATTTCTGGGTTCTGTGTTCTATTCCATTGGTTTATGTGTACGTTTTTATGCCAGTACCACATTGTATTTTTTGTTCCTTTGGTATTTTAATTATAGAAATTTCAGGTGTACAGCATTATAATGCAACAACTGTATACACTACAAAGTGATCACCACTGCATGTCTTGTTCCCATCTGTCATCATACAGTTGATCCCCTTCACACACACCCCGACCCACCTCCCCTCTAATAACCATTAATCTGTTCCCTGTATCTATGAGTTTGTTTTTGTTTTATTTATTTTTTTATTTTGTTTTGTTTTGTTAGATAACACACATGAGTGAAATCATACAGTATTTGTTTTTTTTGGTCTGACTTATTTCACTCAGTATAATACTTTCAATTCCATCCGTGTTGTCACACATGGCAGGATTTCATTCTTTTATATGGTTGAGTAGTATTCCATTGTATATATATATATCACATATGCTTTATTCATTGATCCATCAATGTGCACTTAGGTTGTTTTTATATCTTGGCTATTGTAAATAATACACAATGAACATAGGAGTGCATATATCTTTTCAAATTACTGCTTTTATGTTTTGGTAAATACCCAGAAGTGGAATAACTGGGTCATATGGTGGTTCTATTTATAATTTTTTGAGTAATGAATATATTGTTTTCCATAGTGGATGCACCAATTTATATTCCTACTAAGAGTGTAAGAGGATTTCCTTTTCTTCACATCCTTGCCAGCACTTGTTATCTTTTGTATGTCTGATGATAGCCATTCTGACAGGTGTCTCATTATGGTTTTGATTTTAATTTCCCTGATGATGTTGAGCATCTATTTGTGTGTCTCGTGGACATCTGTATATCTCTTTTGGAAAAATATCTATTTAGGTTTTCTGCCCATATTTTAGATTGGGTTGTGTGCTATTTTGCTATTGAGTTGTATAATTCTTTATATTTTGGAGGTATTAACCCCTTATTAGAGATACAATTTGCAAATATCTTCTACCATTCGGTAAGTTGCCTTTTTGTTTCAATGATAGTTCCCTTCACTGTGCAGAAGCTTTTAGTTTGATGTAGTTCCATTTGCTTATTTTTGCTTTTGTTTCCCTTGCTTTTGGAATCAGATCCACAAAAACATCGCTAAACCAATGTCAATGAAGTTACAGCCTATGTTTCCTTCTAGAAACTTTATGGTTTTAGTTCTTAAAGTCTAATCCATTTTGAGTTTATTATTGTATGTAATGTAAGATGGTGGTCTAGTTTTATTCTTTTGAATATGGCAATTCAGTTTTCCAAACACCATTTATTAAAGAGACCATCATTTCTCCATTTGCAACTTTGTCATAAATTAGTTATCCATATATGTGTACATTTATTTCTGGGTTCTCAGTTTTGTACCATTGATGTGGGTGTATTTTTTTGTGTCATTCCCATACTGTTTTGATTACTGTAGCTTTGAAGTATAGTTTGAAATCAAGGAGCGTGATATCTCCAGCTTTGTTCTTCTTAAGACTGTTTTGGCTACTTGGGGTCTTTTTTTTTCCATACAAATTTTAGAATTATTTGTTTTACTTCTGTAAAATATACAATTGTAATTTTGACAGGGATTGCATGGAATCTGTAGATAGCTTTGGGTAGTATGGATATTTAAACAATATTAATTCTTCTAATCCAAGAATGTGGACTATTGTTCCATTTATTGCAGTTTATTTCAATAGTATCATACTTTTCAGCACACAGGTTTTTCACCTCCCTAGTTAAATTTATTTCTGGGCATTTTATTTCATTGATGCAGTGGTAAATTAAATAGTTTTCTTAATTTCTTTTTCTAATAGTTCATTATTAATTTATAGAAAAACCATAGATTTTTGTATATTAATTTTGTGTCCTGGAATTTACTGAATTAATTTATAAGTTCTAAATATTTTTTGCTGGAGTCTTTAGAGTTTTCTGTATGCAGTATCATGTGATCTGCAATTAGTGACAGTTTTCTTTTTCCTTTCAATTATGGATACTTTTGCTTTATTTTTATGGCCTAATTGCTGTGGTTAGGACTCCAACACGATGCTGAATAAAGTGGTGATTGTGGGCATCCTTGTCTTGCTCCTGATGTTAGATAAAAAGCTTTCAGTTTTAAGTATGATGTTAATGTGGGTTTGTCATACATGGCCTTTAATTTGATGAGGAATGCTCACTGTATACTAAATTTGTTGAGTTTTTATCATAAGTACATGTTGAATTTTGTCAAATGTTTTTTCTGCATCTAATGAGATGATGATAGGACTTTTATACTTCATTTTGTTAATGTGAAGTACCATGTAGTTTGATATGTGAATGTTAACCATCCTTGCATCCAGGGAAAAAAATCCCACTTGATCATGGTGCATGATCCTATTCATGTAATGTTGTATTCAGTTTTCTAATATTATGTTGATAATTTTTGCATCTATATTCATCAAAGATATTGGCCCATAATTTTCTTTTTTTGTAGGGTATTTGTGTGGTTTGGATATCAGGGTGATGCTACACTCATAGAATCAGTTTGGAAGAAATTTTTCCTCTACAACTTTTTGAAATAGTTTTAAAAGGATAGGTGTTAACTCTTTGTTAAATGTTTGGTAGAATTCACCAGTGAAAGTACTTGATCCTGGACTTTATTTGTTCAGAGTATTTTTTAACAATAATATAGTTAATTCAAAATGCTGTGTGAGTCTCAAGTGCTCAACAAAGTGATTCAGTTATACACACACACACACACACACACACACACACACACACACGTATTCTTTTTCAGATTCTTTTCCATTAAAGGTCATTACAAGATATTGAGGATAACTCCCTGTAATATACAGTACATTCCTGTCATTTACCTATTCCATATATAGTAGTGTGCATATGTTAACCCCAAACTCCCAATTTAGCACATTCCCTTAGAGGGAATGCTTTCAGCTTTTCACTTTTGAATATGATCAGGATTGTCAAATATGTCCTTTATTATGTTGAGGTAGCTTCATTCTATGCCCACTTTCTGAAGAGTTTTTATCATAAATGGATGTTGAATTTTATCAAAAGCTATTTCTGCATCTATTGAGATGATCAGATGGTTTTTATTCTTCAATTTGTTAACGTGGTGTAACATATTAATTGATTTGTGGATATTGAAAAATCCTGTATCACTAGGATAAATCCCACTTGATCATGGTGTATGATCCTTTTAACATTTTGTTGGAGTGGTTTGCTAGTATTTTGTTGAGGATTTTTGCAACTATGTTCATCAGTCATATTGGTCTATGATTTTCTTTTTGTGTGATATCTTTGTCTGGTTTTGGTATCAGGCTGACAGTGGCCTCATAGAATGAGCTTGGGAGTGTACCTTTCTCTGCAATTTTTTGGAAGAGTTTAGAAAAATAGGCGTTAACTTTTCTCTAAATGTTTGGTAGAACTCACCTGTGAAGGCTTCTGGTCCTGTGATTTTCTTTGTTGGAAGTATTTAAATTACTGATTCAGTTTCAGTACTGGTAATTGGTCTTTTCATGTTTTCTATTTCTTCCTGGTTCCGTCTTGGGAGACTGTACCTTTTGAAGAATTTGTCCATTTTTTGCTAGGTTGTCCATTTTATTGGCATATAGTTGCTTATAGTAATCTCTTATGATACTTAGTATTTCTGTGGTGTCAGTTGTAACTTCTTTTTCAATTCTGATTTTATTGATTTGAGTCCTCTCCCTTTTTTTTCTTGTTGAGTCTAGTTAAAGGTTGATCAATCTTGTTTATCTTTGCAAAGAATCGGCTTTTAGTTATGTTGATCTTTTCTATTTTTTTCTTAGTCTGCATTTCATTTATTTCTGCTCTGATCTTTATGATTTATTTCCTTCTACTAACTTTGGCTGTGTTTGTTCTTCTTTCTCTAGTTGCTTTAGGTATGGTTAGGTGGTTTATTTGAGATTTCCCTTGTTTCCTAAGGGAAGCTTGTATTGCTATAAACTTCCCTCTTACAACTGCTTTTGCTTCATCTCATAGGTTTTGGATGATCTTGTTTTCATTTTCATTTGTCGCTAGGTATTTTTAAATTTTCTCTGTGATTTCTTCAGTGATCCATATTTCTTAGCCTCATCGTATTTGGGTTATTCTTGCAGTTTTTTCTTTTTTAAAAAAAAATATTGGAGTGTAGTTGATTTAAAGTGTTGTGTTAGTTTCAGGTGTACAGCAAAGTAAATTAGTTATATATATATATATGTATATATATATATATGTATATATATACACATATATATACATATATATATAGCCAATATTACATATATATGTATATGTATATATATATACATATATATATCTCCATTCTTTTTCAGATTCTTTTCCCATATATTTTATTACAGAATATTGAGTAGAGTTCCTTGTACTATATAGTAGGTCCTTGTTATTTATTTATTTTATATATAATAGTGTGTATATGTTAATCACAATCTCCTAATTTAGCACTATCCCCTGTTTACCCTATGATAATCAAAAATTTGATACTGAGATCTGTGAGTCTGATTCGGTTTTGTAAATAAGTTCATTTTTTTCATTTTTATTAGATTCCACAAATAAATAATATCATATGTTATTTGTCATTCTCTGTCTGACTTACTTCACTTAGTATGATAATCTCAAGGTCCATCCCTGTTACTGAAAATGGCATTATTTCATTCTTTTTCATGGGTGAGTAATATTCCATTGTATATATACACATCTTCTTTATCCATCCATCTGTCAACGGACAAACTTAGGTTGCTTCTATGTCTTGGCTTTTGTAAATAGTGCTACAATGAATGTTGTGGTTCATGTATCTTTTTGAATTATGGTATTCTCCAGATATATGCCCAAGAGTGGGATTGTTGGATCATATGGTAGTTCTATATTTAGTTTTTTAAGGAACCCCATACTGTTCTCCATAATGGTTATACCAATATACATTCCCACCAACTGTGTAGGAGGGTTCCCTTTTCTCCACCTCCTCTCCAGCATTTATTGTTTGTAGATTTTTTGATGATGTCCATTCTGACCCATGTGAAGAGATACTTCATTGTAGTTTTGATTTGCATTTCTCTAATAATTAGCAAAATTGAGCATCTTTTCATGTGCCTGTTTCACTGTCTGTCTTCTTTGGAGAAATGTCTAGAATTTCTGACCATTTTTTGATTGTTTTCTTTTCTTCTTTTTTTTCTGATATTAAGCTACAAGAGCTGTTTCTATATTCTGGAGTTTAATCCCTTGTCAGTTGCTTTACTTGCAAATATTTTCTCCCATTCTCTGTGTTGTCTTTACATTTTGTTTACAGTTTCCTTTGCTGTCCAAAAGCTTTTAAGTTTAATTAGGTCCCATTTGTTTATTTTTGATTTTATTTTCATTACTCTAGAGGTGGATTCAAATAGATATTTCTTCACTTTATGTCAGAGAATGTTTTGCCTAGGTTTTCCTCTAAGAGTTTTATAGTGTCCATCCTTATATTTAGGTCTTTAATCTATTTTGAGTTTATTTTTTTGTATGGTGTTAGGGAATGTTGTAATTTCATTGATTCACAGGTAGCTATCCGGTTTTCCCATCACCACTTATTAAAGATGTTGTCTTTCCTCCATTGTATATATTTGCCTCCTTTGTCATAGCTTAATTGACCATATGTGCGTGGGTTTATCTCTGGGCTTTCTATCCTGTTCCATTGATCTATAAGTCTTTTTGCCAGTACCATACAGTTTTGTTGACTGCAGCTTTGTAGTATAGTCTGAAGTCAGGGAGCCTGATTACTCCAGCTCTGTTTTTCTTTTTCAAGATTGTTTAGGTTGTTCAGAGTTTTATGTGTTTCCATAGAAATTTAAAGATTTTTTGTTCTAGTTCTATGAAAAATGCCTTTGATAATTTGATAGGGATTACATTGAATCTTTAGATTGCCATGGGTACTATGCTCATTTTAACAATACTGATTCTTCCAATCCATGAACATGGTATATCTTTCCATCTGTTTGTGTTGTCTTTGATTTCTTTCATCAGCATCTTATAGTTTTCTGTGTACAGGTCTTTTGCTTCCTTAGGCAGGTTTATTCCTAGGAATTTTATTCTTTTTGATGCAATGGTAAATGAGATTGTTTCCTTAATTTCTCTTTCTGATCTTTTGTTGTTAGCATATAGGAATGCAAGAGATTTCTGTATATTAATTTCGTATCCAGCAACATTACTGAATTCATTGATGAGCTCTAGTAGTTTCCTGGTAGGACCTTTAAGATTTTCTATGTATAGTATCATATCATCTGCAAGCAGTGAGAGTTTTACTTCTTTCCCAATTTGGATTCCTTTTATTTCTTTTTCTTCTCTGATTGCCATGGCTAGGACTTCCAAAACTATGTTGAATAAAAGTGGTGAGAGTAGACATCCTTGTCTTATTCCTGATCTTAGACAAAATGCTTTCAGCTTTTCACCATTGAGAATGATGTTAGCTGTGGGTTTGTCATATATGAGATTTATTATGTTGAGGTATGTTCCCTCTATTCCCACTTTCTGGAGAGCTTTTATCATAAATGGGTGTTGAATTCTCTCATACGCTTTTTTTGTGTCTATTGATATGATCATATGGATTTTACTCTTCAGTTTGTTAATGTGGTCTATCACACTGATTGATTTGTAGGTATTGAAGAATCCTTGCATCACTGGGATAAAACCCAGTTGATCATACAACCCATGTTGTATGATCCTCTTAAAGTATTGTTGGATTCTGTTAGGTGGTATTTTGTTGAGGATTTTTGTGTCTATGTTCATAAATGACATTGGCCTGTAATTTTCTTTTTTGTGGTCTCTTTGTCTGGTTTTGGTGTCAGGGTGATTGTGGCCTCATAGAAGGATCTTGGGAGTGTTCTTTCCTCTGTAATTTTTTGGAAGAGTTTCAGAACGATGGGTGTTAACTCTTCTCTAAACGCTTAATAGAATTCTCCTATGAAGCCATCCAGTCCTGGACTTTTGTTTGTTGGATGTTTTTAAAAAGCAGTTTCGATTGCAGTACTTGTGATTTCTCTGTTCAAGTTTTCCATTTCTTCCTGCTTCAGTGATGGATAGTTGTACCTTTTTACGAATTTGTTCATTTCTTCTAGGTGGTCCGTTTTATTGGCATAGAGTTGCTTGTAGTAGTCTCCCATGATCCTTTGTATTTCTGCAGTGTCTGTTTTAACTTCTCCTTTCTCATTTCTAATTATATTGATTTGAGCCCTATCCCATTTTTTCTTAATGAGTCTGGCTAAAAGCTAATCAGTTTTGTTTATCTTTTCCAAGAAACAGCTTTTAGTTTCAGTGATCTTTTCTGTTGTTCTCTTCATCTCTATTTCATTTGTTTCTGCTCTGATCTTTATGATTTCTTTCCTTCTATTACCTTCACGTTTTGTTTGTTCTGCTTTCTCTAGTTGCTTTAGGTGTAAGCTTAGGTTGTTTACTTGAAATTTTTATTCTTTCCTGAGGCAAGATTTTATTGGTATAAACTTCCATATTACAAGTGCTTTTGTTGCCTCCTAAGGGTTTTGGATCATTGTTTTCATTGTCATTTGTCTCTATTTTTTGATTTCCTCTTTGATTTCTTCAGTCATCCATAGGTTGTTTAGTAACATGTTGTTTAGCCTCCATGTGTTTCTGGTTTTTTACAATTTTTTCCTGTGATTTATTTCTAATCTCACAGCATTTTCTTCAGAAAAGACACTTGATATGTATTCCATTTTCTTAAATTTACTGATGCTTGATTTGTGGCCCAAAATGTGATCTATCCTGGAGAATGTTCCATGTGCACTTGAGAAGAAAGTGTATTCTACTGCTTTTGCATGCAATGTTCTATAAATACCAATTAAGGTCATCTGATCTAATTTGTCATATAAGGCTTGTGTTTCCTTATTGCTTTTCTGTCTGAATGATCTCTCCATCGATGAGAGTGGGGTGTTAAAGTCCCCCACTATTATTGTCTTTCTCTCAGTTTCCCAGTTTTTGCCAGTACCATTTGCCTGATATATTGAGGTGGTCCTATATTGGGTTCATATATATTTACAATTGCCACATCTTCTTCTTGCCTTGATCCCTTGATTATTAAGTACTATCCTTCTTTGTCTCTTGTAACAGTGTTTATTTTATGAATTTACTTATTTATATATTTTTGGCTGCATTGTGTCTTCATTGCTGTGCGAGCTTTCTCTATTTGCAGTGAGGAGGGCCTACTCTTCATGGTAGTGTGGTGGCTTCTCATTGTGGTGGCTTCTCTTCTTGCAGAGCATGGGTTCTAGACATGCAGGCTTCAGTAGTTGTGGCTCACAGGCTCAGTAGTTGTGGCTCGTTGGCTCTAGAGTGCAGGCTCAGTAGTTGCTCCACAGCATGTAGTATCTTCATGGACCAGGGATCGAACCAGTGTCCCCTGTATTGGCAGGTGGATTCTTAATGACTGCAACAACAGGGAAGTGCAACAGTCTTTATTTTTAAGTCTATTTTGTCTGATATGATCATTGTTACTCCAGCTTTCTTTTGATTTCCATTTGCACAAAACAACTTTTTTGGCCCCTTCATTTTCATTCTGTACATGTACCTAGGTCTGAAGTGGGTCTCTTGTAGACAGCATAAATACGGGTCTTGTTTTTGTATCCATTCTGCCATTCTATGTTTTTTGGTTGGAGCATTTAATGCATTTACATTTTAAAAAAAATCTTTATTGGAGTATAATTGCTTTACATAGTTGTGTTAGTTGCTGCTGTAAAACAAAGTGAATCAGCTATATGTATACATATATCTGCATATCCCCTCCCTCTTGGGTCTCACTTCCACCCTCCTATCCCACCTTTCTAGGTTGTCACAGCACCGAGCTGATCTCCCACTGCTATGTGGCTGCTTCCCACTAGCTATCTATTTTATATTTGATAGTGTATATATGTGCATGCCACGCTTTCACTTTGTCTAAGCTAACACTTCCCCCTCCCCCTGTCCTCAAGTCCATTCTCTACATCCACGTCTTAATTCCTGTCCTGCCCCTCGGTTCTTCAGAACCTTTTTTTTTATTCCATATATGTGTTAACATACAGTGTTTGTTTTTCTCTTTCTGACTTACTTCACTCTGTATGACAGACTCTAGGTCCATCCACCTCACTACAAGTAACTCAGTTTCATTTCTTTTTATGGCTGAGTAATATTCCATTGTATATATGTGCCACATCTTCTTTATCCTTTCATCTGTTGATGGACACTTAGGTTGCTTCCATGTCCGGCCTATTATAAATAGTGCTGCAATGAACATTGTGGTACATGACTCTTTTTGAATTATGGTTTTCTCAGGGTATATGCCCAGTAGTGCAATTGATGGGTCACATGGTAGTTCTATTTTTAGTTTTTTAAGGAACCTCCATACTGTTCTCCATAGTGGCTGTATCAATTTACATTCCCAGCAACAGTGCAAGAGTGTTCCCTTTCCTCCACACCCTCTCCAGCATTTATTGTTTCTAGATTTTTTGATGATGGCCATTCTGACTGGTGTGAGGTGATACCTCATTGTAGTTTTGATGTGCATTTCTCTAATGACTAGTGATGGTGAGCATCCTTTCCTGAGTTTGTTGGCAATCTGTATATCTTCTTTGGAGAAATGTCTATTTAGGCCTTCTGCCGATTTTTGGATTAGGTTGTTTGTTTTTTGCTATTGAGCTGCATGAGCTGCCAGTATATTTTGGAGATTAATCATTTGTCAGTTGTGCCATTTGCAAATATTTTCTCCCATTCTGAGGGTTGTCTTTTCATCTTCTTTATGATTTCCTTTGTTGTGCAAAAGCTTTTAAGTTTCATTATGTCCCATTTGTTTAGTTTTGTTTCATTTCCGTTTCCCTAGGAGGTGGGTCAAAAAGTATCTTGAAGTTATTTATGTCAAAGAGTGTTATTCCTATGTTTTCCTCTAAGAGTTTGATAGTGTCTGGACTTACATTTAGATCTTGAATCCATTTTGAGTTTATTTGTGTGTATGGTGTTTAGAAGTGTTCTAAGTTCATTGTTTTACAAGTAGCTGTCCAGTTTTCCCAGCACCAGTTAATGAAGATGCTGTCTTTTCTCCATTGTATATTTTTGCCTCCTTTTTCATAGATTAGGTGACAATAGGTGTGTGGGTTTATCTCTGGGCTTTCTACTCTGTTCCATTGATATATGTTTCTGTTTTTATACCAGTATCATACTGTCTTGATTACTGTAGCTTTGTAGCATCGTCTGACATGAGGGAGCCTGATTACTCCAGCTCCATTTTTCTTTCTCAAGATTGCTTTGGCTATTCGGGGTCTTTTGTGTTTCCATACAAATTGTGAAATTTTTTGTTCTAGTTCTGTGAAAGATGCCAGTGGTAGATTAATAGGGATTGCATTGAATCTGTAGATTGCTTTGGGTAGTATAGTCATTTTCACAATGTTGACTCTTACAATCCAAGAACATGGTATATCTCTCCATCTATGTGCATCATCTTTAATTTCTTTCCTCAGTGTCTTATAGTTTTCTGCATACAGGTCTTTTTTCTCCTTAAGTAGGTTTTTTATTCTTTTTTCTGCAATGGTAAATGGGAGTGTTTCCTTAATTTTTCTTTCAGATTTTTCACCATTACTGTATACGAATGCAAGAGATATCTGTGGATTAATTTTGTATCCTGCTACTTTACAAAATTCATTAATTAGCTCCATTAGTTTTCTGGTACATCTTTAGGATTCTCTATGTAGAGTATCATGTAATCTGCAAACAGTGACAGATTTACTTCTTCTTTTCTGATTTGAATTCCTTTTATTTCTTTTTCATCTCTCAGTGCTTTGGCTAAAACTTCCAAAACTTTGTTGAAGTATAGCAGTGAGAGGGACAACCTTGTCTTGTTCCTGATCTTACTGGAAATGGTTTCAGATTTTCACCAGTGAGAACGATGTTGTCTGTGGGTCTGTCATATATGCCCTTTATTTTTTTGAGGCAAGGTCCCTTTATTCCTACACTCTGGAGAGTTTTTATCATAAATCAGTTTTGAATTTTGTCAAAAGCTTTTTCAGCATCTATTGAGATTATCATATGTTTCTTCTCCTTCAATTTTTTAATATGGTGTATCTTATTGATTGATTTGCCTGTATTGAAGAATCCTTGTATTCCTGGAAAAAAACCCACTTTACCATGGTGTATGATCCTTTTAATGTGCTGCTGGATTCTGTTTGTTAGTATTATGTTGAGGAATTTTGCATCTATTTTCATCAGAGATATTGGCCTGTAGTTTTCTTTTTTTGTGACATCTTTGCCTGGTTTTGGTATCAGGGTGATGGTAGCCTCATAGAATGAGTTTTGGAGTGTTCCTACCTCTGCTATATTTTGGAAGAGTTTGAGAAGGATAGGTGTTAAATCTTCTCTAAATGTTTGACAGCATTCACCTGTGAAGCCATCTGGTCCTGGGTTTTTTTATGTTGGAAGATTTTTCATCACAGTCT
This sequence comes from Balaenoptera borealis, assembly GCF_965194805.1. Lineage (NCBI taxonomy): Eukaryota > Metazoa > Chordata > Mammalia > Artiodactyla > Balaenopteridae > Balaenoptera > Balaenoptera borealis. Next base: position 51,061,513 of record NC_138881.1, on the reverse strand, counting down.
CAATTTCAGTGCTTGTGATTGGTCTGTTTATAGTTTCTATTTCTTCCTGGTTCAGTCTCGGAAGGTTGTGCGTTTCTAAGAATTTGTCCATTTCTTCCAGGTTGTCCATTTTATTGGCATATAGTTGCTTGCAGTAATCTCTCATGATCCTTTGTATTTCTGCAGTGTCAGTGGTTACTTATCCTTTTTCATTTCTAATTCTGCTGATTTGAGTCTTCTTGATGAGCCTGGCTAACAGCTTATCAATTTTGTTTATCTTCTCACAGAACCTGCTTTAGTTTTATTGATCTTTGCTATTGTTTCCTTCATTTGTTTTTCATTTATTTTTGGTCTGATCTTTATTATTTCTTTCCTGCTGCTAATTTTGGGGTTTCTTTTTTTTTTGTTCTTTTTTCTCTAATTGCTTTAGTGTAAAGTTAGGTTGTTTATTTGAGATGTTTCTTGTTTTTTGAAGAAAGATTTTATTGCTATAAACTTCCCTCTTAGAACTGCTTTTGCTGCATCACATAGGCATTGGGCCATCGTGTTTTCATTGTCATTTATTTCTAGGTATTTTTTGATTTCCTCAGTGATCCATTGGTTATTTTGTAGCGTATTGTTTAGCTTCCCTGCGTTTGTATTTTTTTAAAGTATTTTTTTTCCTTTAAGTGATATCTAGTCTCATAGCGTTGTGGTCAGAAAAGATACTTGATACAATTTCAATTTTCTAAAATTTACCAAGTCTTGATTTGTGACCCAGGATATGACCTATCCTGGGAGATGTTCCATGAGCACTTGAGAAGAAAGTGTATTCTATTGTTTTTGGATGGAATGTCCTATAGATATCAATTAAGTCCATCTTGTTTAATGTATCATTTAAAGCTTCTGTTTCCTTATTTATTTTCAATTTGGATCATCTGTCTATTGGTGAAAGTGGGGTGTTAAAGACCACTACTATTATTTTGTTACTGTCCATTTCCACTTTATGGCTCTTAGCATTTGCCTTATGTATTGAGGTGTTCCTATATTGGGTGCCTAAATATTTACAATTGTTATACCTTCTTCTTGGGTTGATCCCTTGATCATTATGTAGTGGCCTTCTTTGTCTTGTAATAGTCTTTATTTTAAAGACTATTTTGTCTGATATGAGAATTGCTACTGCAGCTTTCTTTTGATTTCCATTTACATGGAATATCTGTTTTCATCCCCTCACTTTCAGTCTGTATGTGTCCCTCAGTCTGAATTGGGTCCCTTGTAGACAGCATGTATATGGGTCTTATTTTTGTATCCTTTCAGCCAGCCTATGCCTTTTGGTTGGAATATTTAATCCATTTACATTTAAGTTAATTATCGATATGTGTGTTCCTATTACCATTTTCTTAATTGCTTTGTGTTTCTTATTACAGGTCTATTCCTTCTCGTGTGTTTCCTGCCAAGAGAAGTTCCTTTAGCATTTGTTGTAAGCTGGTTCAGTGGTGCTGAATCCTCTTAGCTTTTGCTTGTCTGTAAAGGTATTAATTTCTCCATTGAATCTGAATGAGCTCCTTTCTGGGTAGAGAAATCTTGGTTGTAGATTTTTCCCTTTCATCACTTTAAATATGTCCTGCCACTCCCTTCTGGCTTGCAGAGTTTCTTCTGAAAAATAAGCTGTTAACCTTATGGGGATTCCCTTTTATGTTATTTGTTGCTTTTCCCTTGTTGCTTTTAATATTTTTTCTTTGTATTTAATTTTTGATAGTTTGATTAATATGTGCCTTGGCATGTTTCTCCTTGGATTTATCCTGTATGGGACTCACTGTGCTTCCTGGACTTGATTGATTATTTCCTTTCCTATATTAAAGAAGTTTTCAACTCTAATCTCTTCAAATATTTTCTCATTCCCCTTCTTTTTCTCTTCTTCTTCTTGGACTCCATAATTTGAATGTTGGTGTGTTTAATGTTTTCCCCGAAGTCTTTGAGACTGTCCTCAATTCTTTCCATTCTTTTTTCTTTATTCTGCTCTGCAATAGTTATTTCCACTATTTAATCTTCCAGGTCACTTATGCGTTCTTCTTCCAGAGTTATTATGCTATTGCTTCCTTCTACAGAATTTTTTATTTCATTTATTGTGTTGTTCATCATTGTTTGTTTGCTCTTTAGTTCTTCTATGTCCTTGGAAATGTTTCTTGTATTTCCTTCATTCTATTTCCAAGATTTTGGATCATCTTTACTATCATTATTCTGAATTCTTTTTCAAGTAGACTGCCTATTTCCTCTCCATTTGTTTGGTCTGGTGGGTTTTACCTTGCTCCTTCATCTGCTGCTTATTTGTCTGTCTAATCATTTTTCTTAACTTACTCTGTTTGAGGTCTCCTTTTTGCAGGCTGCAGGTTTGTAGTTCCCATTATTTTTGTTGTTTGCCCCCAGTGGGTAAGGTTGTTTTAGTAGGCTGTGTAGGCTTCCTGGTGGAGGGGACTGGTGTTTGTGTTCTGGTGGATGAGTCTGGATCTTGTCTTTCTGTTGGGCAGTACCACTTCTAATGGTGTGTTTTGGCGTGTCTGTGAACTTAGCATGATTTTAGGCAGCCTCTCTGCTAATGGGTGGTGTCGTGTTCCCATCTTGCTAGTTGTTTGGCATGGGGTGCCCAGCACTGGAGCTTGCTGCTCGTTGAGTGGAGCTGGGTCTTAGTGTTGAGACGGAAGTCTCTGGGAGATCTCTCACTGATTGATATTACATGGGACCAGTAGGACTCTGGTGGTCCAATGTCCTGAACTCGTTTTTCCCACCTCAGAGCTTCAGGCCTGACAACCGCCAGGAGCACCAAGCCCCTTTCAGCCACACGGCTCAGAAGAAAAGGGAGGAAAAAAAGAAATAAATAAAATAAAAGAAAGTTATTAAAATAAAAAAATTTAAAATATTATTAAAATAAAAAATATTTTAATATAATTTAAAAAAAGAGAGCAACAAAACCAATAAACAAATCCACCAGTGATAACAAGCACTAAAAACTAAACAAGATAAACATATAAATCAGAAAGTAGTCAGTCACATATAGCAAACCTCAAGTCTACAGTTGCTCCCAAAGTCCACTGCCTCAATTTTGGGATAATTCATTTTCTATTCACGTATTCCACATATTCAGGGTACATCAAGTTGATTTTGGAGTTTTAATCTGTTGCTTCTGAGGCTCCATCAAGAAATTTCCCTTTCTCTTCTTTGTTCACACAGCTCCTGGTGTTCAGCTTTGGATTTGGTCCTGCCTCTGCATTTAGGTCGCCCTCTGGTGTGTGCTCTTCACCCAGAATGGAGAGGGTTAAAGGAGTGGCTGATTAGGGGGCTCTGGCTCCCTCAGGTCGTGGGGAGTTAGGGGTACAGAATGTGGGTTGAGCCTGTGGTGGCAGAGGCCAGCATGACATTGCAACAGCCTGAGGCATGCCATGTGTTCTCCTGGGGAAATTGTCCCTGAATCATGGGACTCTGGCAGTGGCAGGCTGCACAGGCTCCTGGGAGGGGATGTGTGGATAGTGACCTGTGCGTGCACACAGTATTCTTGGTGGTTGCAGCAGCAGCATTAACGTTTCATGCCTGCCTCTGGTGTCCGTGCTGCTAGCCGCAGCTCATGCCCATATCTGCAGCTCATTTAGGCGGTGCTCTGAATCACCTCTCCTCCTGCACCTGGAAACAATGGTCTCTTGGCTCTTAGGTAGTTCCAAAGTTTTCCCCTGATTCCCTCCTGGTTAGCTGTGGCACACTAGTCCCTTTTTGGGTGTGTTCACACAGCCAACCCCAGTCCTCTCCCTGGGATCTGACCTCCAACGCCCAAGCCCCAGCTCCCAGCCTCACTTGCCCTGGCAAGTGCGCAGACAAGCCTCTCAGGCTGATGAGTGCTGGTAGGCACCAATCCTCTGTACGGGAATCTCTCCGCTTTGCCTTCTGCACTCCTGTTGCTGTGCTGTCCTCCGTGTCTCCAAAGATTCCCCCCTGCCTACCCCCCATATCTGCCAGTGAAGGGTCTTCCTAGTGTGTGGAAACTTTTCGTCCTTTACAGCTCTCTCCCAGAGGTGCAGATCCCATCCCTATTCTTTTGTCTCCGTTTTTTCTTTTTTCTTTTGCCCTACCCAGTTACGTGGGGAGTTTCTTGCCTTTTGGGTAGTCTGAGGTCTTCTGCCAGCCTTCAGTAGGTGTTCTGTAGGAGTTGTTCCACATGTAGATGTATTTTTGATGTATTTGTGGGGAGGAAGGTGATCTCCATGTCTTACTCCTCCACCATCTTGAAGGTTCTCCCCTCCATTTACATTTAAGGGAATTACTGATATGTATGCTTTTATTACCATTTTGGTAATTGTTTCAGATTTGTTTTTATAGGTCTTTTTTCTTCCCTTCCTCTTTTGTTCTCTTCTCTTGTGTTTTGATGACTATATTTAATGTTGTGTTTGGATTGCTTTTTCGTTTTGTGTTTGTATCTATTGTAGATTTTTGGTTTCCAGTTACCTTGAAGTTTTCATATAGCAGTCTATATATATATATATATATATATATATATATATACACACACACAAGATTGTTTAAGTTGCTGGTCTCAATTTCCAATGCATTTCCAATATCCTGCATTTGTAATCTCCTCTTCTCATGATTGCTTGTTTTGATATCATATTTGCGTGTGGATGATTTCCTACCTTTATTTTATGTTTGCCTTTCTTATGAGCTTTCCCATTCCTAATTTTCTTTTTTCTAGTTGTGAAGTTTTCTCTTCTGTCTAGTTAAGTTCCTTTACATTTCTTGTAAACTGGTTTGGTGGTGCTGAATTGTCTTAGCTTTTGCTTGATTGTAAAGCTTTTTTTTCTCCATCAAATCTGAATGAAGGCCTTGCTGGGTTGAGTATTCTTGGTTGTAGCTTCTTGCCTTTTATCACTTTAAATATATCATGCCACTCCCTTCTGGCCTGCAGAGTTTCTGCTGCAAAATCAACTGATAATCTTATGGGGATTCCCTTGTATGTTATCTCTTGCTTTCCCCTTGTTGCTTTCAATATTTTTTCTTTGTTTTTAATTGTTGTCAATTTGATTACTATGTGTCTCAGTGTGTTTCCCTTTGGGTTTATCCTGTGTGGGACTCTCTGCACTTCCTGGACTTCGGTGACTTTTTCTTTTCCCATGTTATGGAAAATTTCAGCTACTATCTCTTTACATATTTTCTCAGGTCCTTTCTCTCTCTCTGCTCCTTCTGGAACCCCTATAATGCGATTGTTGGTCCATTTAATGTTGGCCCAGAGGTCTCTGAAACTGTTCTCATTCTTTTCATTCTTTTTTCTTTATTCTCTTCTGTGGTCGTTATTTCCACCACTTTGTCTTCCAACTCACTTATTCGTTCTTCTGCATCATTTATTCTGCTATTGATTTTTTCTAGTGTATTATTCATTTCAGTTATTGTATTGTTCATCTCTGTTTGTTCTTTAAATCTTCTAGCTCCTATTAAACATTCATTTATTTTATCTTTTCAGTCGTTGCCTCCATTATTTTTCTGAGATCTTGGATAATCTTTACTCTCATTACTCTAAATTCTTTTTCAGATAATTTGCTTATCTCCACTTCATTTAGTTGTTCTTGTGGGTTTTGTCTTGTTACTTCTTCTGGGACATATTTCTCTGCCTTATCATTTTGCCTAACTTTCTGTTTGTTGTCTTCTTTCCTCAGGCTGCAGGATTGTAGCTCCTCTTGCTTCTTTCGTTTGCCCCCTGGTGGATAAAGTTCATCATGAGGCTTGTTCAGGCTTCCTGGTGGGAGGGACTGGTGCCTGTCCACTGGTGGGTGATGCTGGGTCTTATCCCTCTGGTGGGCAGGGCCATGTCAAGGGGTGTGTTTAGAGGTGGCTGTGAGTTCAGTATGACTTTAGGCAGCCTGTCTGCTGATGTGTGGGTCTGTGTTCCTATCTTGTTGCTTGTTTGGCCTGAGGTGTTCTAGCACTGTAGCCTGTAGGCTATTGGATAGGGCCAGGTCTTGGTGCCAAAATGACAACCTCTGTTAGAGCCCACATGGATCAATATTCCCTGAGTCTTCTGCCACTTTTGTCCTTGCTCCCCTCACCCAGTGAGCCACAGCTGACCCTTGCATTCCCATGAGACCCTCCATGACCTGCAGGTAGGTCCAGCCCAGACTCTTATGGAGTTACTGCTTTGTGTTGGCTCCCAGTGTCCTTGAAACCTTGTGTTGCCCTCCAAGAGTGGAGTGCCTATTTCCCCCAGTCCTGTGGAGCTGCTGTACTCAAGAGTCACTGGAATTCAAAGCCAAATGCTTTAGGGTTTCCTCCTCTTGATGCCAGACCCTCAGGCTGGGGAACCTTGCGTGGGGCTCAGGACTCTCACTCTTGTGGGAGAACCTCTGAGATATAATTATTTTTCAAGTTTGGGGATTGCCCACCTAGCAGTTATGGGATTTGCTTATGTCACAAATGCCCCCCTCCTACCATCTCGTTGTGACTTCTTCTTTGTCTTTGAATGTAAAATATCTTTTTTGGTAGGTTCCAGTCTTTTCTGGTTGATGGTTGTTCAACAGTTAGTTGTGATTTTGGAGTTTTCATGAGAAGAGGTTAGCTCAAGTCTTTCTACTCCACCATCTTGTCTGGACTCAAGTGGTTGCTTTTACTTTGGATGCTGGCTGCCTCTTTCCTCAGCATGTGCTGACTGTTATTCCCTTCATTTGGCGTTTGCAGTTTCCACGGCCCTTGCGCACTTTGGGGATGGCTGGAGCAGGTCTTGTAGTGGCAGCTGCGGCCTATGAACTCCTGGGACAGTGGGGGCAGGGCTTTTCGCTTGCTTGTGGGTCTTGTATGGGCAGCTGCGGCCCATGCACCCCCAAGACAGTGGGAGCAGTTCTTGGGGCCTGCTTGCGGTCTCAGCTGCAGTGACCTGCACCCACCTCCAGGGCTCCTGTAGGTGGTGTCCTGTTACCTGAGAGAGCTCACAGGGAAAGAAGCTCTTATGCTGGTCCTGTCTTTCTCCTTGCGTGCCCCCCAATAATGGTGACTTGCCTCTCTGATGGGGCCAGACTTCTTCTGAGTACACCCTCAGTTACTACCATCCAGCCTCTTCAGGCTGTCTCCACACAGCCAACACCGGTCTTCTCCCTGGGTCTGACCTCTGAAGCCTGAGCTTCAGCACCCAGTCTCCACCTGCACCTATGGATGAGCATGTCAGGCTGGTGAGGGCAAGGTGGTGGTGCCAACCTTCTGTGCAGGTTACTCTTCATTTTGACTTCCACAAACTGGTTGCTGCACTCTCCTCCTAGTCTCTGAAGCCCCCCCTCTGTCTAGGCTGATCTCACCACTAGTGAAGAGAGTTCCCAGGGTGTGGGAACTTTTCCTACTTTATAGCTCCCTCCCTGGAGCATAGGTCCTGTCTTGATTCCTTTCCTTTTCTTTTTCCTTTTCTCCTACCTGGTTTCATGGAAATTTTCTTGCCATTTCATAGGTCTAAAGTCTTCTGCCAGTGTTCAGTAGATGTCCTGTGTCAATCGTTCCACTTGTAGATGTATTTTTAATATTTTTGTGGGAGAAGGTGAGCTCCACATCCTACTTCTCCACCATCTTGATCCTGCCCCCCCTTTCATTCTTTTGCATGTGAATATCCAGTGTTCTCAACATCATTTCTTGAATAAACTATCCTTTTCCCATTGGAAAGAGTCTTGGCACACAGGTGATTATTTGGCTAGATACGAATGGGTTTATTTCTGAGCTCTTTATAATGTTCCATTGGTCAATATGTTTGTCTGTAAGCCAGTGCCATACTCTTGATTACTATAGCTTTGTAATATTTTGAAGTAAGGGAGTGTGTTGCCTCCATGTTGCTCAACACTGTTTTGGATACTCATGGTCCTTTGTGGATCCATATGAATTTTAGGATGAATTTTCCTTTTTCTGCAGAAAATATCACTGGAATTTTGATATGGATCAAATTTAGTATGTAGCTCATTTGGGGTAGTATGGACATTTGAAGAAGGTTAATTCTTCCCTTTCATGAACATTTATTTGTATCCATTTATTTGTGTCTTCTTTAATCTTTTCATCAATGTTTCATAGTTTTAAGTGTAAATGTCTTTCATCTCCTTGGTTAAATTTATTCCTAAGTATTTTTAAGTTTTTGATGCTATTGAAAGTGGATTAAAAAAAATTTTAGATAGTTTCCTTTTAGTGTACAGATATGAAGGTGATTGTTGTATGTTGATTTTGTATCCTTAAACTTTACTCAATTTGCTTATGAGTTATAATTTTGTTTTTGGTGGAGTCTTTACAGTTTTCTGTGTTTAAAATGATGTCATCTGCAAACAGACAACTTTTATTTTTCCTTTCCAATTTTAATGTTTTTATTTACCTTTCTTGCCTAATTGCTCTGGATAGAACTTCCCGTACTATGTTTAATAGAAGTGGTGAGAGTTGGCATAATTTCCATGTTACAGATCTTAAGGGAAAAGCTTTCAGCTCTTGACCATTGAGTATGAAGTTATCTGTGGTCTTAAAATATTAAAGTACATTCTTTCTATACATAATTTGTTGAGAGTTTTATTATGAAAGGCTATTTAATTTTGTCAAATGCTTTTCCTGCCTCTATTGAAATGATCATATAATTTTTATCTTTCATTTTTTAATGTGAGGTATCATATTTATTGATGTATGTATGTCGAACCATCATTGCGTCCCAGGAATGTTTAATTCAGTTTAGCATGAAAGGTTTTGAGAATTTTTACATGTATGTTAACCAGGGATTTTGGCCTATAATTTTTTTCTTGTAGTATCCTTGTCTGGCTTTGGTATTGGAGTAATGCTGGCCTTATGAAACAAGTTTTGAAATGTTCTCTCATTTTTTATCTTTTTTGGAAGAGTTTGAGAAAGACTGTTAATAATTCTACTTTAAATGTTTGGGAGAATTCACCAATGAAACCATCTGTTTCTGGGCTTTTCTATGTTGGGAGACTTTTGATTACCTATTCAGTCTTCTTACTAGTAATTGGTTTGTTCAAATTTTTTAATGATTCAGTATTTGTAGATTGTATATTCCTAGAAATATATCTATGTCTTCTAGGTTATCCAATTTGTTGGTGTACAGTTGTTCATAATAGTCTCTTATTATCCTTTGTATTTCAGTGGTATCAATTGTAATGTCTCCTCTTTCACTTATAATTTTGTTGTTTTGGGTCCTCCCTCTTTTTTCCTTGCTTGGTCTAGCAATTTTGTTTACCTTTTCAAAGAACACACTCTTAGTTTTGTTAATCTTTTCTTTTGTTATTCTGTTCTCGATTTCATTTATTTCTGATCTAATCTTTATGTTTATTATTTTCTTCCTTCTGCTAAACTTTGGGCTTTGTTTCTTTTCTAATATTGGGGTATAAAGTTGGGTTGTTTATTTTTCATCTTTCTTCTTTCTTAGGATAGACATTTATTGCTATAAACTTCCCTCTCAGAACTGAGTTTGCTGCATCCCATAAGTTTTGATATGTTGTGTTTCCATTTTTGTTCTCTTTAATATATTTTAAAATTCCCTTTTAATTTCTTCTTTGATCCATGAGTTGTTTAGGTGTGGTTTAATTTCCACACATTTTTAGTTTTCCAGTGTTTTTCTTTTTTTTTCTGTCATTGATTTCTAGTTTCGTACCATTGTGGTCAGAAAAAGTACTTGGTATGATTTCAGTCTCCTTACATTTACTAAGGCTTGTTTAGTGACTTAACATGAGATGGATCCTGGAGGATTCTGTGTGCACTTGAAAAAATGTGTATTCTGCTCCTGTTAAATGGAATGTTCTGTATATGTCTGCTAGTTTTATTTGGTCTAAGATGTGGTTAAGGTCTAGTATTTCCTTATTGGTTTTTTGTCTGGATGATGTACCTATTATTGAAAGTAGGATATTGAAGTCCTCTACTATTATTGTATTGTCTATTTCTCCCTTCTGATCTGTTAGTATTTGCTTAATGTATTTAGATGCTCCAATGATGACTGCATATATATTTACAATTGTTATATTTTCTTTGGAATTGATCTCTTTAAGTATACAGACATCTTTTTTAATTGTCCTTCACAGATATTGCATTTTTTTATAAATTGACGGTTTGTGGCAACCTTGTGTCACAATTGGCACCATTTTTTCCAACAGCATTTGCTTACTTTCTCTTTGGCACATTTTGGTAATTCTCACAATACTTCAAACTTTTCCATTATGATTGCATTTCTATGGTGATCTGTGATCAGTGATCTTTGATGTTACCATTGCAAAATATTATGACTTGCAGAAAGCTCAGATGATGGTTAGCATTTTTTAGCAATAAATTATTTTTAAATTAAATTATGTACATTTTTATCTACATAATGCTATTGCACACTTGATAGACTATAGTATAGTATAAACATGACTTTAATATGCACTGGGAAACCACAAAATTCGTGTGATTTGCTTTATTGTGATATTCATTTTATTGCAGTGCTCTGGAACTGAACCCACAAAATCTCCAAGGTGTGCCTGTATAATGACCTTCTTTGTCTCTTGGTACAGTTTTTGACTTAAAACCTATTTTTTCTGCTCTCTTTTGTTTTCTATATGCATGGAATATTTTTGTCCATCAATTCACTTTGAGCCTATGTGCATCATTTTAGCTGAATTGAATCTTATGTAGGCAGCACATAATTGAGTCTAGTTTTTTAAATTCATTCACCATTATATGTCTTTTAATTGAATAATTTAATCCATTCATATTTCAGGTAATTACTGATAAGTAAAACAACCTACTGCCATCTTGTTAATTGTTTTCTAACTTTTTTGTGATTTCCTTTTTCTTTTCTTCTTTTGTTGTGTTTCTTTTTGGGTTGATGTTTTTCTGTGTTACTATGCTTTAATTATATTCTCTTTATCTTTTTGTATTTACTGTAGGTAGGCTTACATAAAACATCTTATAGATATAAAAGTTTATTTTATGTGGATGACAGCTTAAATTACATACAAAACTCCATCCTTTTATTATTCCCTCCATAATTTTGGGTTTTGATGTCACAATTTACCTGTTTTTAATATTATGTACCATTAACAGGTTATTATGTCTATACTTATTTTTAAAACTTTTTTCCTTTAAACCTTTATACTAGTGTTAGGTGAATAACACACCACATACTACAGCATTAGAATAGTCTGAATTTGATCATGAACTTACCTTTACCAGGATGATTTATATTTTCATATGTTTAGTTTTTACTAATTAACATTTTTCCTTTCAGCTTGAAGAACTCCTTTCAGCATTTATCGTAAGGCAGGTCTAGGACTGATGAACTTTCTCAGCTTTTGTTTGTCTGGAAATGTCTTTCTCTCTCATTCATTTCTGAAGGATAACATTGTCAGATAGAGTAGTCTTGGTGGTAGTTTTTTTTTTCCCCCAGAATTTTGAGTATATTATTGCACTCTCTCCTGGCTTCCATGGTTTCTGCTGAGAAAATCTGATAACCTTATGGGGGTTTCCTTATATGTGAGATTTTTTTTCCTCTTGCTGCTTTTAAAATTATCTTTTTGTTTTTGATTTTAGATAGTTTTATTATAATGTGTATTGGAGAAGATACTTTTGAGTTGAAATTTGGGGGTAGCATATTAGCTTCATAAAATTGGATATTTAAATCTCTCCCCAGATTTGGGAAGTTCTCAATCATTATTTCTTTAAATAAGCTTTCTCCTCCTTTCCCCCTCTCTTCTCCTTTTAAGACTCCAACATTGCATACATTGCTTCTTTTAATGGTGACCTATAATCACATAGGCTTTCTTCACTCTTTTTCATCTTTTTTTCTTTTTTGCTTCTATGACTGTATGGTTTCTAATTACTTGTTCACTAAATTCTTCTGCTTGGTTGATTTGCTGTTAAAGCTCTCTATTGAATTTTTCCTGCAGTCATTATTCTTCAACTCTTGGATTTCTGCTTTTCTTTTTAATGTTTTCTATTTCTTTCTTGACCTCCTCGTTTTGTTCATGCACTGTTTTGCTAATTTTATTTAGTTGTCTCTCTGTGTTTTCTTATGATTAACAAAATTTCATTAAGAGGATTATTCTGATTTCTTTACCAGGCAGATCATAGATATCTATCTCCTTAGGGTCAGTCACTAGAATTTTATTAGTTTCACTTGGTGTCATGTTTTTTGTGGTGTCCATGGACAGGCTTGCTGCTGGAGTCCTTGAGTAGACTGGTGTTGGTGTGGGTTGAAAACCTGGGAGAGCAGTAGTCTGCCTGGCACTGACCCTGATGCCCCCTTGAATCCTGGATTCATGGGCATTTTGGGGAGCCTGAGGCCACAGAAGCCACCCAGGGCTGCAAGTGCTGGCTAGTGCTGGGGTGAGTCTGGAGTCTATCAACTTCCAGGGGGTTGATAGCAGCCCCCTGGAGCCTGTTACCATGAAGTCACCTTGGGCTGTGTGGGCCAGCAGGCACTGGATTGGATAAGGGAGCCAGGTTCACAGGAGCCCTCTAGGAACCTGGTGCCAAGGGAACCACCTGTGGACTGCTAGAGGTGGCTGGCACTCAGATGGGTAGGAGTCTGGTTTTGCAGAGTTCTTTTGAGACTCCATAACCAAGGAGAAGTGGGAGCTCTCTGGGGCAACTGGAGCTGGCAGGCACTGGGGTAAAGTGGAGGATTGGATTCACAGGGGCCTGCTGGAAGCCTGGTACTGTAGAATCCACCTAGTTCTTTGGGAACTGCCTAGGGCCACTGGAGCTGGCAGGTGCCAGGGTGAGCTGAGAGCCTGGATTCACCAGGACCTTCCAGGAGCTTGGGGCTAAGGATACCATCTGAGACCATATGGAGGCTGACTGGGGCCACTGAAGCCAGCAGACATAGTGATGAGCTGGGGGTCTGAATTATAAGGGACCTGGAAGAAGATTTGTGCCACAAACACCACCTGGGGCTTCTGGAATAGGCAAGTGTAGGGTGAGACGGGTCCTGGGTTCACAGGAGCCCACAGGGAGTGCTGCTTTGAAAACTGCCTGGAGCCATAGGAGGTATCTGGAGCTGTTGGAGTAGGAAGACACTGAAGTGAGAAAGCTTTAAGATTCACAGGGGCCCAATGGGGTCCTGATGTCACATGAGCTACCTGGGGCACTGGAGTTGGTAGATGCCTGGGTGTGACAGGGACCTGGATTCCTGAGAGACTTCCAGGAGCCTGGTATCATAGGGGCCACTTGGGACCGCTGGAGCCATCAGGTGCTGGTGTGGGATGGGAGTATGGGTTCTCAGGTGCTCACAGAAAGCTCTGATATGGAAGCTGCCTGGGGCTGAGGGAGCTGCCTGGGTCAGTTTAATGTAAGCTTCAGAGTGAACCAGGGTTTGCAGGACCCTGCTGGGAGTCTGCCATATAAGTTTCCTGGGACCTTGGGAGCTGCCCGGATCACTGCAGTAGGCAGGCACTGGGATGAGCTGGGGGTGCCATGCAAGCCACGTGAGGCCTTAGGAGGTGCCTGGTGTTGCTAGAGTAGGCAGGTACCAGGGTGAGATGGGGCCTGTGTTCCTGGGGCCCACAGGGCACCTGGTGTTATGGGATCTGCCTGGGGTCACTAGAGTAGGCAAGTGCTGAGTTGAGTAGGGGCCTGGGTTTGCAGGATTCTTGCCATGGAAACCACCTGCGGCTGGGAAGTACCTGGGGCGTCTGGGGTAGCCAAGTGCTAGAGTGAATGGGGGCCTGGGTTTGTAGGAACCTTCAGAGAGCCATCTAAGCCTGCAGGTATCAGTCCATTATTAGGGTGGGCTTGGGGTCCATGGTGAAGTCTAGTGTTCACTTTCCTCTAAACACAGGAACAATGTATGTCTCCCCACTGGGCTGCCTGGGCTTGGAAGAGGGGTAATAAGGTTAGTGCAAATCTATCTTTCCTACCCTCCTCAATGTGCTCTTTCTTATTTCTGTGCTTCACCCAGATGCTGTAATCCCTCACCTGAAATCCTTGGCTCTTGTGAAGGTACTGTATTTTCATGTACAGATAGTTGTTCAAATTGATGTTTCTGAAAAGGGCTGATTGGTTAAAATTCCTGTGCCGCCATTTTTTTATGTCACTCTCCAGATACAGTTTCATAAAAATACAAATATTACAGAAAAAGCAAAAGTTCCCTCTTGACCATCTCTTCTCCCAATCCCAGGCCTCTCCTTAGACATATATTTCAATTTGGTAGGTGTCCCTCCAAATTGTTTATATACATTTAGTGTGTGTGTAAGTATCATTTATATATATATGTGTGTGTGTGTATATATGTACATACATATATATAGACACACACACATATAAAAACATATATATATATATACAGCTATTTTACAATTTGCTTTTTTTACACTTAATACATTTCAGTGAAAATATGTGTTTAAGGGAAAACATATTGTTTCACTTAATATGTTTCAGACATTTTTAGATGTCAGTACATATTTGAGAGGTGGAAATGGAATCTCTCATTGTTGTAGTTTGCATTTCCCTGATTATCAGGTAGGTTTAGCATGTTTTACTATGTTTGTTGGGCATTCACGTTTTCTCATCTTCATTTTGCCTTTGCTTATTTTCTATATAATAAGAGAATTTGTCTCTTCTTATTGATTTATAGGTGTATTTTTTCATGTGCATATATACATATATATATATGTCCTTAAAGATTTGTTTTTATAAAATTCATGTACTCTATATGTTCTGGAGTTTTATTTAACTTGTTTTTAGTGTCTAAGATGGTTAACTATCATGAACTCAAATCTGCAAAATCCTATTTGTGTGGAATATTCTGTATGAATATTGTACTGTTTGATATACAGTAATTTAAAGAAAAATAAAGAAGCTTTAAATGTGTATGATTTTTTTTCTGAACTTTCATACATCAGTAAAAATGGGCAATTATTGGAACTTCTGATTTAGTCAATTAAATTTACTTTTTTGAATCATTAAGGCTAGTTTTCTTTTTTACTTTTTAAAATTTATTTATTTTTATTGAAGTATAATTGATTTACAGTATTCTGTTAGTTTCAGGTATACAGCAAAGGGATTTAGTTACACATATTTTTTTTCAGATTCATTTCCATTTTAGGTTATTATAAGATATTGAATATAGTTCCTTGGGCTATACAGTAAATCCTTGTTGTTTATCTTTGTTATGTATAGTAGTGTGTATCTGTTAATCCCATACTCCTAATGTATCCCCCCTTTCCCCTTTGGTAACCATAAATTTTTTTTCTATGTTTGTGAGGCTGTTTTGAAAATAGATTCATTTGTATTATTTTTTAGATTACATAGATAAGTGATATAATATTTGTCTTTATCTGTCTGACTTACATCACTCAGTATGATTTTCTCTAGGTCCATCCATGTTGCTGCAAGTGGCAATATTTCATCTTTTTTATGGCTGAGTAATATTCCATTGTGTAGATAGATGGATAGATAGATATGTCACACCTTTTTCTGTTACTTTTGAGGTTAAAACAAGTATGATAGCAAGAATACCAAATATTACATACAACAAAAAATGTATTAAGAGCTTGTTTGATTTTATGGGAGTATCCTTATTATTCTCTGTAACCTACATCTACAATAGAGATTTTTAAAAAATATTTTTATTGTAATAAAATATATTTAACAAAATTAGCCATTTTTACCACTTTTAAGTGTACAGTTCACTGGCATAAATTACATTCAGAATGTTGGGCAACGATCAACACCACTATCTGCTTTGAAGACTTTTCATCACCCCAAGTAAAGGCTCTGTAACCATTAAGAAATAACTCCCCACTTTCCCCTATCCCAGCCCATGGCAATCTCTAATTTATCTTCTGTCTCTTGGAATTTGCCTATTCTAGATATATCATATAACAGAAATCATACAATATTTGACCTTTTGTGTCTGGCTTATTTCACTTGTACATATTTTCAAAGTTCATCCATGTTGTATCATGTATTAGGACAATTTCTTATGGCAGAATAATATTCCATTTTCTGTATAGTCCATATTTTGTTTTTAAGTTCATTTATTGGTAGGTACTTGGGTTGTTTCCAGCTTCTGGCTATTGTAAATAATGCTGCAATGAACACTGGTGTGAAGCTATTTGTTTGAGACTCTCTTTTCATTTTCCGGGGCAGGGGTATACACCTAGAAGTGGAATTGCTGAGTCATATGGTAATACTTTGTTTAGTTTTTTGAGGAACTGCCAACCTGTTTTCCACAGCAGCTGCACCATTTTGTAGTCTCACCAACAATTTATAAGAGTTCCAGTTTCTCCACATCCTCTCCAATGCTAGTTATTGTCCATCATTTTTATTATAGCCATCTTAGTAAGGGTCAATAGTATCACTGTTTTTTCCCTATTTTTTCTTTTAAATACATTGTTATATTTAATTTTTCTCAGTTTTATTGAGAAATAATTGACATACATCACTGTATAAGTTTAAGGCATACAGCATGATGGTTTGGTTTGATTTACATATATTGTGAAATGATTCCCACAATAAGTTCAGCTAACATCCATCTTCTCACATGTATACAATATAAAAAAATGAATAAAGAAAAAAAGGAAAATAAATTTTCTCCTTGTGATAAAAACTCTTAGGATATACTCTAACAACTTTTCTTATATGTCATAGAGCAGTGTTAGCTATAGTTATCATGTTGTACATTACATCCCTGGTACTTATTGATTACATAACTGAAAGTTTGTAGCATCTGACCAACCTCCTCCAATATGCTCTCCCACACCCTACCAATATCCTTTTTCATTTCTTTTTAAAATTTTATTATTATTATTGAAGTATAGCTGATTTACAATATTATATTAGTTTCAGGTGTACAGCATGGTGATTCAGTATTTTACAGATTACACCCCATTAAAAGTTATTACAAGATAATGGTCTAATATTATTTCTTTGTGCTATACAATATATCTTTGTTGCTTATCTGTTTTATACATAGTAGTTTGTATCTCTTAATCCCATACCCCTAACTTGCCCATCCCCCAGCCCCTCTCCCCTCTGGTAACCATAGTTTGTTCTTATATCTGTGAGTCTTTTTCTGTTTTGCACATACATTCGCTTGCATTATTTTTTAGATTCCACATACAAGTGACATCATACAATATTTAATGGCTGAAAAATATATATAATATATAAAATATATAAAATTTATTATATAAGAATATATATATATTCTTTTTCAGATATAACTTCTTTATCCATTCATCTGTTGATGGGCACATGGGATGCTTCCATATCTTGGCTATTGTAAATAGTGCTGCTATGAACATTAGGGTGTATGTATCTTTTCAAATTAGTGTTTTAGCTTTTTCCAGATATATTCAGGAGTGGAATTGCTGGACCATATGATCATTCTTTTTTAGTTTGTTGAGGAGCCTCCACACGTTTTTTCCATAGTGGATGCACCAGTTTACGTTCCAACGAGTGTAATTATACACTTATAATTTCCATTACCTCCACATCCTCTCCAACATTTGTTATTTGTAGACATTTTGATGATAACCATTTTGACAGGTGTGAGGTGATATCTCATTGTTGTTTTCATTTGAATTTCTCTAATAACTAGCAATGTTGAGGATCTTTCCATGTGGCTGTTAGCCACCTGTATGTCTTCTTTGGAAAAATGTCTATTCAGTTCATCTGTTCATTTTTTGATTGGGTGGTGTGTTTCTTTGATATTGAGTTGTATATGCTGTTTATATATTTGGACTAATAAACCCTTGTCAGTCATATCATTCGCAAATATTTTCTTCCATTCTGTAGGTTGCTTTTTTTCTTTAAATGGCTTTCTTTTTTATTTTTTTTAATTGGAGTATACTTGGTTTATAATGGTTCAGGTGTACAACAAAGTGATTTAGTTTTATATATATAATATATAAAAATATATATATTCTTTTTCAGATTCCTTTCCACTATGAGTTATTACAAGACATTGAATATAGTTTCCTGTGCTATACAGTAGGTCCTTATTGGTTATCTATTTTATATATAGTAGTGTGTGTCTGTTAATCCCAAATTCCCAATTTATCCCTCCCCTCTTTCCCCTCAAGTAACCATAAGTTTGTTTTCTATGTCTGATTTTATTTCTGTTTTGTAAATAAGTTCATTTGTATCATTTTCTTAAGATTCCACATATATGTGATATCATATATTTGTCTTTCTCTGACTTCACTTAGTATGATAACCTCTAGAGCCCATCCATGTTGCAGCAAATGACATTATTTCATTCTTTTTTATGGCTGAGTAATATTCCATTGTGTATGTGTGTATATATATATATATATATATATATATATATATATATATATATATCTCACATCTTTATCCATTTGTCTACTGATGGACATTTAGATTGCTTCTATATCTTGGCTATTGTAAATAGTGCTGCTATGAACATTGGGGTTCATGTATCTTTTTGAATTATACTTTTCTTCTTTTCCAGTTATATGCCCAGGAGTGGGGTTGCTGGATCATATGGTAACTATATTTTTAGGATTTTAAGGAACCTCCATAGTGGCTGCACCAATTTACATTCCTAACTACAAGGTGGAGAAGGGTTCCCTTTTCTCCACACCCTCCCCAGCATTTATTAGTTATAGACTTTTTAATGATGGTCATTCTTACTGATGTGTGGTGATACTTCACTGTAATTTTGATTTGCATTTCTCTAATAATTAGTGATGTTGAGCATCTTTTCATGTGACTGTTGGCCAGCTGTATGTCTTCTTTATAGAAATGTCTATTTAAGTCTTCTGCCCATTTTTTATTTTTTTTATTTTTTTTTTGATATTGAGCTGTATAAGCTGTTTGTATATTTTGGAAATTAAGCCCTTCTTGGTCACATCATTTGCAAATATTTTCTCGCATTCTGTACGTTGTCTTTTCATTTTTTTTAAATGGTTTTCTTTACTCCAAAAGCTTTATGTTTGATTAGGTTTTATTTGTTTAATTTTGCTTTTATTTCTTTTCTCTTATGAGACAGATCCAAAAAATATTACTACAATTCATGTCAAAGAGCATTGTGCCTGTGTTCTCTTTTGGAGTTTTATGGTCTCATGTCTTACATTTAGGTCTTTAATCCATTTTGAGTTTATTTTTTTATATGGTGTGAGGTAATGTTCTAACCTCATTGTTTTACATGTAGCTGTACAGTTTTCCCAGCACTGGTTTCTGAAGATACTGTCTTTCTCCAGTGTATGTTCTTGCTTCCTTTTTCATAGATTAATTGAACATAGGTCCATGGGTTTCTGGACTCTGTGTTCTGTTCCATTGATCTATGTGTCTGTTTTTGTTCTAGTAACAGTGGGTTTTGATTAATGTAGCTTTGACTATAGTCTGAAGCCTGGGAGCATGATACCTCCAGCTTTGTTCTTTTTCTCAAGACTGCTTTGGCAATTCAGGGTATTTTGTGGTTCCATATGAATTTTAGGTTTATCTCTTCTACTTCTGTGAAAAAAACGTAATGAATATTTTCATGGGGTTTGCATTAAATCTTTAGATTGCTTTGGGTAGTACAGTATGGCCATTTTAACCATACTAATTCTTCCAGTCCAAGAGCACAGAAATCTTTCTATTTATTTATATCATTTTCAATTCCCTTGATCAATGTTTTATGGTTTTCAGAGAATAGGTCTTTCGCCTCTTTTGTTAAGTTTATTCCTATGTATTTTACCCATTTTGATGAGATTTTAAATGGGATTTTTTTTTACATCTCTTTCTGATATTTGGTTATTAGTGTATAGAAAAGCAACAGATTTCAGTATATTAATCTTGTATACAGTAATCTTCCTGAATTCATTTATTAGTTTTAATTTGGGGGGGGGTGGAGATTTTAGGGTTTTCCTTATAAAGTATCATGTCATCTGCAAATAGTGACAGTTTTACTTCTTCCCTTCAAATTTGGATGCCTTTTATTTCTTTTTGTTACCTGATTGCTGTGGTCAGGACTTCCAAAACTATGTTAAATAAAAGTGGCAAGAGTGTGCATCCTTGTCTTGTTCATGAATTCAGAGGAAACGCTTTCAGCTTTTCACTGTTGAGCATGAAGTTAGCTATGAGTTTGCCATAACTGGCTTTTATTATTATGTTGACAGATGTTCCTTCTATACCTTTTTTTACAAAATCTTTATTGAACTATAATTGCTTTACAATGGTGTGTTAGTTTCTGCTTTATAACAAAGTGAATCAGTTATACATATACATATGTTCCCATATCTCTTCCCTCTTGCATCTCCCTCCCCCCCACCCTCCCCCTCCCACCCCTCTAGGTGGTCACAAAGCACCAAGCTGATCTTCCTGTGCTATGCGGCTGCTTCCCACTAGCTATCTATTTTACATTTGGTAGTGTATATATGTTCATGACACTCTCTCACCCTGTCACATCTCACCCCTCCTCCTCCCCATATCCTCAAGTCCATTCTCTAGTAGGTCTGTGTCTTTATTCCCGTCTTGCCACTAGGTTCTTCATGGCCTTTTTTTTTCCCCTTAGATTCCATATATATGTGTTAGCATACTGTATTTGTTTTTCTCTTTCTGACTTACTTCACTCTGTATGACAGACTCTAACTCCATCCACCTCATTACAAATAACTCCATTTCATTTCTTTTTATGGCTGAGTAATATTCCATTGTATCTATGTGCCACATCTTCTTTATCCATTCATCCGATGATGGACGCTTAGGTTGCTTCCATGTCCTGGCTATTGTAAATGGAGCTGCAATGAACATTTTGGTACATGACTCTTTTTGACCTATGGTTTTCTCAGGGTATATGCCCAGTAGTGGGATTGCTGGGTGGTATGGTAGTTCTATTTGGAGTTTTTTAAGGAACCTCCATACTGTTCTCCATAGTGGCTGTATCAATTTACATTCCCACCAACAGTGCAAGAGAGTTCCCTTTCCTCCACACCCTCTCCAGCATTTATTGTTTCTAGATTTTTTGATGATGGCCATTCTGACCGGTGTGAGATGATATCTCCTTGTAGTTTTGATTTGCATTTCTCTAATGATTAATGATGTTGAGCATTCTTTCATGTGTCTGTCGGCAATCTGTATATCTTCTTCGGAGAAATGTCTATTTAGGTCTTCTGCCCATTTTTGGATTGGGTTGTTCATTTTTTTGTTATTGAGCTGCATGAGCTGCTTGGAAATCTTGGAGATTAATCCTTTGTCAGTTGCTTCATTTGCAAATATTTTCTCCCATTCTGATGGTTGTCTTTTGGTCTTGTTTATGGTTTCCTTTGCTGTGCAAAAGCTTTTAAGTTTCATTAGGTCCCATTTGTTTATTTGTGTTCTTATTTCCATTTCTCTAGGTGCTGTGTCAAAAAGAATCTTGCTGTGATGTATGTCATAGAGTGTTCTGCCTATGTTTTCCTCTAAGAGTTTGATAGTGTCTGGCTTTACACTTTGGTCTTTAATCCATTTTGAGTTTATTTTTGTGCATGGTGTCAGGGAGTGTTCTAATTTCATACTTTTACATGTATCTGTCCAATTTTCCCAGCACCACTTATTGAAAAGGCTGTCTTTTCTCCACTGTATATGCTTGCCTCCTTTATCAAAGATAAGGTGACCATATGTGCATGGGTTTATCTCTGGGCTTTCTATCCTGTTCCATTGATCTATATTTCTGTTTTTGTGCCAGTTCCAAACTGTCTTGATTACGGTAGCTTTGTAATATAGTCTGAAGTCAGGGAGTCTGATTCCTCCAGCTCCATTTTTCATTCTCAAGATTGCTTTGGCTATTCGGGGTCTTTTGTGTTTCCATACAAATTGTGAAATTTTTTGTTCTAGTTCTGTGAAAAATGCCAGTGGTAGTTTGATAGGGATTGCATTGAATCTGTAGATTGCTTTGGGTAGTATAGTCATTTTCACAATGTTGATTCTTCCAAGCCAAGAACATGGTATATCTCTCCATCTGTTTGTATCATCTTTAATTTCTTTCATCAGTGTCTTATAATTTTCTGCTTACAGGTCTTTTGCCTCCTTAGGTTGGTTTATTCCTAGATATTTTATTCTTTTTGTTGCAATGGTAAACGGGAGTGTTTTCTTAATTTCCCTTTCAGATTTTTCGTCATTAGTGTATAGAAATGCAAGAGATTTCTGTGCATTAATTTTGTATCCTGCTACTTTACCAAATTCATTGATTAGCTCTAGTAGTTTTCTGGTAACATCTTTAAGTTTCTCTATGTATAGTATCATGTCATCTGCAAACAGTGACAGCTTTACTTCTTCTTTTCTGATTTGGATTCCTTTTATTTCTTTTTCTTCTCTGATTGCTGTGGCTAACACTTCCAAAACTATGTTGAATAATAGTGGTGAGAGTGGGCAATCTTGTCTTGTTCCTGATCTTAGTGGAAATGATTTCAGTTTTTCACCATTGAGGACAATGTTGGTTGTGGGTTTGTCATATATGGCCTTTATTATGTTGAGGAAAGTTCCCTCTATGCCTACTTTCTGCAGGGCTTTTATCATAAATGGGTGTTGAATTTTGTCGAAAGCTTTCTCTGCATCTATTGAGATGATCATATGGTTTTTCTCCTTCAATTTGTTAATATGGTGTATCACGTTGATTGATTTGCGTATATTGAAGAATCCTTGCATTCCTGGGATAAACCCCACTTGATCATGGTGTATGATCCTTTTAATGTGTTGTTGGATTCTGTTTGCTAGTATTTTGTTGAGGATTTTTGCATCTACGTTCATCAGTGATATTGGCCTGTAGTTTTCTTCTTTGCGACATCTTTGTCTGGTTTTGGTATCAGGGTGATGGTGGCCTCGTAGAATGAGTTTGGGAGTGTTCCTCCCTCTGCAATATTTTGGAAGAGTTTGAGAAGGATAGGTGTTAGCTCTTCTCTAAATGTTTGATTGAATTCACCTGTGAAGCCATCTGGTCCTGGGCTTTTGTTTGTTGGAAGGTTTTTAATCACAGTTTCAATTTCAGTGCTTGTGATTGGTCTGTTCATATTTTCTATTTATTCCTGGTTCAGTCTCGGCAGATTGTGCATTTCTAAGAATCTGTCCATTTCTTCCAGGTTGTGCATGTTATTGGCATAAAGTTGCTTGTAGTAATCTCTCATGATCGTTTGTACTTCTGCAGTGTCAGTGGTTACTTCTCCTTTTTCATTTCAAATTCTATTGATTTGAGGCTTCTCCTTTTTTTTCTTGATGAGTCTGGCTAATGGTTTATCAATTTTGTTTATCTTCTCGAAGAACCAGCGTTTAGTTTCATTGATTTTTGCTATTGTTTCCTTCATTTCTTTTTCAGTTATTTCTGACCTGGTCTTTATGATTTCTTTCCTTCTGCTAGCTTTGGGGTTTTTTTGTTCCTCTTTCCCTAATTGCTTCAGGTGCAAGGTTAGGTTGTTTGTTCGAGATGTTTCCTGTTTCTTGAGGTAGGCTTGTATTGCTATAAACTTCCCTCTTAGCACTGCTTTTGCTGCGTCCCATAGGATTTGGGTCGTCGTGTCTCCATTGTCATTTGTTTCTTGGTATTTTTTGATTTCCCCTTTGATTTCTTCAGTGATCACTTCGTTATTAAGTGTTGTATTGTGTAGCCTCCATGTGTTTGTATTTTTTACAGATCTTTTCCTGTAATTGATAAATAGTCTCATAGCGTTGTGGCCAGAAAAGATACTTGATACGATTTCAATTTTCTTAAATTTACCAAGGCTTGATTTGTGACTCAAGATATAATCTATCCTGGAGAATGTTTCATGAGCACTTGAGAAAAATGTGTATTCTGTTGTTTTTGGCTGGAATGTCCTATAAATATCAATTAAGTCCATCTTGTTTAATGTATCATTTAAAGCTTGTGTTTCCTTATTTATTTTCATTTTGGATGATCTGTCCATTGGTGAAAGTGGGGTGTTAAAGTCCCCTACTATGATTGTGTTACTGTCGATTTCTCCTTTTATGGCTGTTAGTATTTGCCTTATGTATTGAGGTGCTCCTATGTTGGGTGCATAAATATTTACAATTGTTATACGTTCCTCTTGGATCAATCCCTTGATCATTATATAGTGTCCTTCTTTGCCTCTTGTAATAGTCTTTATGTTAAAGTCTATTTTGTCTGATATGAGAATTGCTACTCCAGCTTTCTTTTGATTTCCATTTGCATGGAATATATTTTTCCATCCCCACACTTTCAGTCTGTATGTGTCTCTAGGTCTGAAGTGGGTCTCTTGTAGACAGCATATATATGGGTCTTGTTTTTGTATCCATTCAGCCAGTCTGTGTCTTTTGGTGGAAGGATTTAATCCATTTACATTCAAGGTAATTATTGATATGTATGTTCCTATTCCCATTTTCTTAAATGTTTTGGGTTTGTTATTGTAGGTGTTTTCCTTCTCTTGTGTTTCCTGCCTTGAGAAGTTCCTTTAGCATTGGTTGTAAACCTGGTTTGGTGGTGCTGAACTCTCTCAGCTTTTGCTTGCCTGTAAAGGTTTTAATTTCTCCATCAAATCTGAATGAGATCCTTGCTGGGTAGAGTAATCTTGGTTGTAGGTTTTTCTCCTTCATCACTTTAAGTATATCCTGCCACTCCCTTCTGGCTTGCAGAGTTTCTGCTGAAAGATCAGATGTTAACCTTATGGGGATTTCCTTGTGTGTTATTTGTTGTTTTTCCCTTGCTGCTTTTAATATGTTTTCTTTATTTTTAATTTAAGATAGTTTGATTAATATATGTCTTGTTTTGTTTCTCCTTCGATTTATCCTGTATGGGACTGTCTGTGCTTCCAGGACTTGATTAACTATTTCCTTTCCCATATTAGGGAAGTTTTCCACTATAATCTCTTCAAATATTTTCTCAGTCCCTTTCTTTTTCTCTTCTTCTTCTGGGACCCGTATAATTCGAATGTTGGTGTGTTTAATGTTGTCCCAGAGGTCTCTGAGATTGTCCTCAGTTCTTTTCATTCTTTTTTCTTTATCCTGCTCTGCAGTAGTTATTTCCACCATTTTATCTTCCAGGTCACTTATCCGTTCTTCTGCCTCAGTTATTCTGCTATTGATACCATCTAGAGTATTTTTAGTTTCATTTATTGTGTTTTTCATCGTTGCTTGGTTCCTTTTTACTTCTTCTACGTCCTTGTTAAATGTTTCTTGCATTTTGTCTATTCTATTTCCAAGATTTTGGATCATCCTTACTATCATTATTCTGAATTCTTTTTAGGTAGACTACCTATTTCCTCTTCATTTGTTAGGTCTGGTGTGTTCTGACCCTGCTCCTTCATCTGCTGTGTGTTTTTCTGTCATCTCATTTTGCTTATCTTACTGTGTTTGGGGTCTCCTTTTCACAGGCTGCAGGTTCGTAGTTCCCGTTGTTTTTGGTATCTGTCCCCAGTGGCTAAGGTTGGTTCAGTGGGTTGTGTAGGCTTCCTGGTGGAGGGAACTAGTGCCTGAGTTCTGGTGGATGAGGCTGGATCTTGTCTTTCTGGTGGGCACGTCCACGTCTGGTGGTGTATTTTGGGGTGGTGTCTGTGGCCTTATTATGATTTTAGGCAGCCTCTCTGCTAATGGATGGGGCTGTGTTCCTGTCTTGCTAGTTGTTTGGCTTAGGGTGTCCAGCACTGTAGCTTGCTGGTCATTGAGTGAAGCTGGGTCTTGATGTTGAGATGGAGATCTCTGAGACATTTTTGCCGTTTGTTATTACGTGGAGCTGGGAGGTCTCTTGTGGACCAGTGTCCTGAAGTTGGCTCTCCCACCTCAGAAGCATGGCCCTGATGCCTGGCTGGAGCACCAAGAGCCTTTTATGCACATTGCTCAGAGTAAAAGGGAGAAAAAATAGAAGGAAAGAATGAAAGAGGATATAATATAGTGAAGTAAAATAAAGCTATTATAATGCAAAGCTATACAGACAAAATCTCACCCAGAAGCATATACATATACACTCACAAAAGAAGGAAAAGTGGAAAAATTAATATATCCTGCTCCCGAAGTCCACCTCCTGAATTTGGGATGATTCGTTGTCTGTTCAGGTATTCAACAGATGCAGGCATATCAAGTTGTTTGTGGAGTTTTAATCCACTGCTTCTGAGGCTGCTGGGAGAGATTTCCCTTTCTCTGCTTTGTTCGCACAGCTCCCGGGGTTCAGCTTTGGATTTGGACCCGCCTCTGCGTACAGGTCGCCTGAGGGCGTCTGTTCCCTGCCCAGACAGAACGGTGTTAAAGGAGCAACTGCTTCGGGGTCTCTGGTTCACTCAGGCCGCGGGGAGGGAGGGGTACGGAGGACGCGGGGTAAGCCTGCAGCGGCAGAGGCTTGCGTGACGTTGCACCAGCCTGAGGCGCGCCGTGCTTTCTCCTGGGAAAGTTGTCCCCGGATCATGTGACCCTGGCAGTGGCGGGCTGCACCGGCTCCCGGGAGGGGCAGTGTGGAGAGTGACCTGTGCTCGCACACAGGCTTTTTGGTGGCAGCAGCAGCAGCCTTAGCATCTCACGCCCGTCTCTGGGTCCCGCGCTGATCGCCGCGGCTCGCACCCATCTCTGGAGTTCGTTTAGGCAGCGCTCTGAATCCCCTCTCCTTGTGCGCCGCGAAACAAAGAGGAAAGAAAAAGTCTCTTGCCTCTTCGGCAGCTGCAGACTTTTTCCCGGTCTCCCTCCCAGCCAGCTGTGGTGCGCTCACTCCTTCAGGCTGTGTTCACGCTGCCAACCCCGGTCCTCTCCCTGTGATCCAACCGAAGCCCGAGCCTCAGCTCCCAGACCCGCCCGCCCCGGCGGGTGAACAGGCAAGCCTCTCAGGCTGCTTAGTGCTGCTCGGCACCGAGCCTCTGTGCGGGAGTCTCTCCGCTTTTCCCTCCACACTGCTGTGGCTGTGCTCTCCTTCGTGGCTCCGAAGCTTCCCCCCTCTGCTACCCACAGTCTCTGCCCGCGAAGGGGCTTCCTAGTGCGTGGAAACCTTTCCTCCTTCACGGCTCCTTCCCACTGGTGCAGGTCCCGTCCGTATTCTTTTGTCTCTGTTATTTCTTTTTTCTTTTGCCCTTCCCAAGTACGTGGGGAGTTTCTTGCCTTTTGGGAGGTCTGATGTTTTCTGCCAGCATTCAGTGGGTGTTCTGTAGGAGCAGTTCCACGTGTAGATGTATTTCTACTGTATCTGTGGGAAGGAAGGTGATCTCCGCGTCTTACTCTTCCTCCATCTTCTCTCCTGTTTTTCTCTATACCTATTTTGATGAGAGGTTTTTTTTTAAATTTATTTTATTTATTTATTTTTGGCTGCGTTGGGTCTTTGTTGCTGCGCGCAGGCTTTCTCTAGTTGTGGTGAGCGGGGGCTACTCTTTATTGCGGTGCACGGGCTTCTCATTGCGGTGGCTTCTCTTGTTGTGGAGCACGGGCTCTAGGCACGCAGGCTCAGTAGTTGTGATTCACGGGCTTAGTTGCTCCACGGCATGTGGGATCTTCCCGGACCAGGGCCCGAACCCGTGTCCCCTGCATTGGCAGGCAGATTCTTAACCACTGCGCCACCAGGGAAGCCCCTTGATGAGAGTTTTTATCATTAATGGATGTTGAATTTTATCAAATGCTTTTTCTGGGTCTCTTAGGATGATAATTTGATTTTTATACTTTCGCTAATGTGTTGTATCACATTGACTTGCAAGTGTTGAACCATCCTTGTGACCCTGGAAAAATCTTTTTTATATATTACTGGATTCTGTTTGTTAATATTTTGTTGAGGATTTTTGCATCTGTATTCATCAAAGATATTTGTGTGTAATTTTCTTTTCTTTTCTTTCTTTTTTTTTTGTAGTGTCTTTGGTTTTGGTATGAGGGTAATAGTGGCCTTGCACAATGAATTTGCATGTGTTTTTGGACTAGTTTGAGGGGGATAGGTATTGGTTTTTCTTTATATATTTGGTAGAATTCCCTTGTGAAGCCGTCCAGGTCTGGACTTTTGTTTGCTGGGAGGGTTTTTTTTTTTTTCATTTTAATTACAATTTCTGTTTCACTACTAGTGATCAGTCTGTTCAAGTTGTCTGTTTCTTCTTGATTCAGTCTTGCCAGCTTGTATATTTCTCGACATTTGTTCACTTCTTCTATGTTGTCCAAATTGTTGGCATATAACTGTTCATACTATTCTCTTATTACTTTTTGTATCTCTGTAGCATTGTTATTTCTCCTCTTTCATTTCTTATTTTGTTTATTTATATTCTTGCTCTTTTCTTCTTGGTGAGCCTGGTTAAAGGACTACCAATTTTGTGTATCTTTTTTAAAAAACCCAGCTCTTGGTTTCATTGATCTTTTCTAATTTTTGTCTCTATTTTATTCATTTCCTCTCTGATCTTTATTAGTTCCTTCCTTCTGTTGACTTTGGGCCTTGCTCTTTTTCTAATTACTTTAGGAGGTAGACTAGGTTGTTTATTGATTTTTTTTTTTGTTTTTTGAGGAATGCCTGTATCACTGTAAACTTCCCTCTTAAAACTGCCTTTGCTGCATCCATATAATTTTGAGTGTTCTCTTTTAATTTTCATTTATCTCAAGTTATTTTCTGATTTCTCCTTTGATTTTTTCATTGACCCTTATTTTTTAGTGGCACAATGCTTAGTTTCCACATGTTTCTTCTTTTCCCATTTTTGTTTTTATAATTGATTTCTAGTTTCATATTCTTTTGTTTGGAAAAATATTCTTCATATAATTTCTGTCCTCTTAAATTCATTGCAATTTGTTTTGTGGCCTGGTGTGTGATCTATGCTGGAGAACGTTCCATATGTACTCTAAAAGAATGTGTATTCTGCTATTTATGGATGGAATGTCCTGTAGACATCTACTAGTCTAGCTGGCCCATTGTGTCATTTAAGACAACTGTTGCCTTATACCTTTTCTGTCTGGATGTTCTGCCCATTGTTGTAAATAAGGTGTTAAAGTCCCCTACTATGATTGCATTATTATCAGTTTCTGCCTTTGTGTCTGTTAATGTTTGCTTTATATATTTAGATGCTCCTATATTGGGTGCATATATGTTAATGAATGTAGTATCCTCTTCTTGTATTGATCCCCTTATCATTATGTAGTACCCTTCTTTGTTTTGTATTATAGCCTTTGTTTCAGTGTCTAATTTTTCTGATATGAGTATTGCTACACCTGCTTCTTTGTCATTTCCATTGCATGAAATATCTTTTTCCATCCCCTCACTTTCATTTTGTGTCTTTAGCCCTGAAATGAGTCTCTTATAGGCAGCATAAGAAGGGTCTTGTTTTTTTTTGTTTTGTTTTGTTTTTTATCCATTCTGCCACCCTATGTCTTTTGATTGGAGCATTTAGTCCATTGACATTTAAAGTAATCCTTGATAGGAATGTACTTATTGCCAATTAATTTCTTGTTTTCTGGTTCTAAGGGTAGTTCTTCTTGGTTCATTTCTTCCTTTCTTTCTTCCTTTGTGCTTTGATGATTTTCTTCAATAGTATGCTTCTGTTCCTTTCTTTTTCGTTTTTGTCTATTGTAGGTTTTTATTTTGTGCTTACCATAAGGTTCATATATCTTCAAATATAACTATATCTACTTGTTTTAAACTGGTAGTCATTTATGTTCAAACACATTCTAAAAGATTTATATTTTTTCCTCCCCTCCCCCATATTTTGTGTTTTGATGTCATGTCTTACATCTTCATGCGTACCTTTTGTTTATTTTAGTTATAGTTGTTTTTACAGTTTTTGTCTTTTAATCTATGTACTGGTTTATTTAAGGGGTTGATCCTCAGTCCTTACTATATATGTGTCTTTCCTAGTGTTATTTACCCTTTCCTATAGATTCTTACTTTTTTTCCACTTAGAGAAGACCCTTCAACATTTCATTTGGGGTGTGTTTAGTATTGACAAACTCTTAATTTTTGCTTGTCTGAGAAGTTCTTTATCTCTCTTATTCCAAATGATGATCTTGCTAGTAGGTTTTTGCAGGTTTTTCCTTTTCAGCACTTTGAATATATCATTCCACTCCCTCCTGGCTTGAAAAGTTTCTGCAGAGAAATGAGCTGATAACCTTATGGGAATTACCTTTATTTCACTCTTTGTTTTTCTCTTGCTGCCTTTAGAATTCACTGTTCATCTTTAACTTTGCCATTTAAATTATAAAATGTCTTGGTGTGGGTCTATATGGGTTCTTCTTGTTTGGGATACTCTGTGCTTTCAGTACCTGGATATCTGCTTCCTTCTACAGGTTTGGGAATTTTTCAGACATAATTTCTTCAAATATTTTTTTGATCCCCTTCTTGCTCTTATCCTTCTTGGACCCCTATAATATGAATATTTGTATGTTTGATAATACGCCAGAGATCTTTTAAATTATTTTTATGATTGAAATTACACTTTATTGTAAGATGTTAACATTTTATTTTTTTAAGACTATTTCTTTTTTTATTGTGTAGTTGATTTACAATGTTTCAGATTGTACAGCAAAGTGATTTGGTTATACATATATATCTATCCTTTTTCAGATTCTTTTCTGTTATAGTTTATTACAAGATATTGAATATAGTTCTCCGTGCTATATAGTAGGACATTATTGTTTATTTTTTACTTTGTTTTTCTTTCTGCTGTTCTGATTGGGTGATTTCTTTTATAGTGTCTTCCAGATCACTTATGCATTCTTCTGTATCACTTCATCTGCTATTTATTCCTTCTAGTGTGTCCTTCATTTAAGCCACTGAATTATTCATTTCTTATTTTGTCTTTTTAATATTTTCTATATTTCCTTGTAAAAATGGTCTTTGCTTAGATCAATTACTACCCCTAATTTAGTTAATATTTTTATTACACATGTTACCAATTTTTATATTGTAAACTTTATTTCTGTATGATTATTTTTTTCAGGGGTTTTCTGTTGCTCTTTTATTGACAGTAGTTTCTCTGCTTTTTCATTTTTCTGAACTTCCTCTGCCTCTATGAATTTAGGTGAAACAGTTACCTATTGCAGACTTAAAGGGGTCTTCTTATGTGAGAGTATCTCTGTACAGATTGCTTGTGTCCAGTGTCTTTAGTGGGAGAGCTGGATTTGATGTCTATGCAAGTCACATCTTTCCTCAGGGTGTACTGGCAAATATCACCTTGGTATTTGGTAGGACTGGAGATGGAGGGGCTAGAGCTGGCACCTGGTGTGAAGGAAGACTTACTCTCTGCTCAGTGGCTGTGACTGGCCTGTTGGTGGTGGGGTCTGAATCCCAAGTTGCTGGGGCATAATCCCTGAGGGTCTCTCCCAAGATGGCTCTGTTCCCTTTAATTGTGTGTTTTTCCCTTTCCCTGCACCAGATTTTTGCCCCAGAAGAGGGGAGTGCTAATGCAGTTGGGGTCCATGCACAGGTCTGATGTGCTACCTGTGTAGGTGCCTGTGGCTCTGCTCCGATACAGTCTTACATGCAAGGCCCCTTTATTCCTCATATCAGATCACTGATCCCTACCATCCCTGCCCCCACCATGTCGATGAACTGCTCCACAGGGCTGGTGGTGACCCACATGGACTCTCAACATGTTTGGGGAGGTTAGTTGTGGTGGAGCAGCTGCCGTCAGACATCTACATGGCTTCTGACATGCCACTTGAGTACACACCAGCAATGGACACTGCCACCCCATGCAGACTCCCCCAGGATCAAATCACCTCTGTGTCCCATAGTAAAATGTTTCCCCAGTTGTGTGCATCCTATATCCAGGTCCGTGCTGTAGCATGGAGTGAGTGGGGCTGGAGCATTCACTTGGCTCAATCTGAGGCACATAGTGAGGTGGTTGTTGAAACCTGACAGCCACTAGAAGAGACCTCTCTCTGCCCTGCCTTGGGGGCAAGGCTTCATTGTCTCTCACAGCTGATCACTGACCCCAGCCTCCACTGCTCTTGCTCTGTTGTGAAACCACCTCATGGGGCACATCAGGCCTACATGTTTTTTTATTTTTCATGTGTCGGGAGTTGAACTGTGGTGGTCCTGCCTCTGCCTGAGATCTGTTTGGCTTCTGAAGAGGTGCTTGAGCAAGTGCCCACAATGGTTGCCACTGCCCCAGCCAGGCTCTGCCCTGGTACAAGGATGACTCTGCATCCCACAGTCATGTATTTTCCCTGCTCATGGCCTCCTAAGATCCAGTGCCAGGCTGTGGTATGAAGAGAGCAGAGCCTGAGAATTTGCTCATCTTGGGCTGGGATGCTCGGTTATTTGGTTGTGGAAAACCCATCACTTGCTAGAGCAGACCTCATGCCCTGCCTCAGGGGTAAGCGATTATGTGCACACTACTCATATGTGGAGTTCAGCCTTCCCCCAGCCCTTCTATTAGTTCTCATGGCATTACAACCAACCAACAAGTATTGTCTCCTCTTTGTAGAACCCAAGGACTAGGACGCCCAATCTGTGTTTTAAACTGCTTACTGCCCAGGTCGGCTGTCTTCCTGTTTTCCTCTGATTCCCTTCCCAGAGGCACAGGTCCCAACCTGATTGCTTTTCTTCCTTTCCTATGTGATTATATGTGTATTTTTCTTACAAAATTTATTGTATGAGAGACTTTCTGGTTCCAGCTGGTCTGGGACCTATATGTTTGTGGTCAGCAGTTTTCATCTGTTGGGAGTCTGGTTTATGTAAAAGTAACTTAAGAGGAGGATCTTCAAGATGGCGGAAGAGTAAGATGTGGGGATCACCTTCTTCCCTACAGATACCTCAGAAATATATCTACATGTGGAACAACTCCTACAGAACACCTACTGAAGGCTGGCAGAAGACCGCAGACCTCCCAAAAGGCAAGAAACTCCACACGTACCTGGGTAGGGCAAAAGAAAAAAGAAAAAACAGAGACAAAAGAATAGGGACAGGACCTGCACCAGTGGAAGGGAGCTGTGAAGGAGGAAAGGTTTTCACACACTAGGAAGCCCCTTCGAGGGTGGAGACTGTGGATGGTGGTGGGGGGAGCTTCGGAACCACAGAGGAGAGCGCAGCCACAAGGGTGTGGAGGGCAAAGCGGAGAGATTCCCGCACAGAGGAGAGATCCCTGCACAGAGGATCAGTGCCGACCAGCACTCAGCAGCCTGAGAGGCTTATCTACTCACCCACTGGGACGGGCAGGGGCTGAGAGCTGAGGCTCGAACTTCGGAGGTCAGATCCCAGGGAGAGGACTGGGGTTGGCTGTGTGAACACAGCCTGAAGGGGGCTAGTGTACCACAGCTAGCCGGGAGGGAGTCCGGGAAAAAGTCTGGAGCTGCTGAAGAGACAAGAGACTTTTTCTTGCCTCTTTGTTTCCTGGTACGTGAGGAGAGGGGATTAAGACCACCACTTAAGGAGCTCCAGAGATGGGCGGGAGCCGCGGCTAACAGCGTGGACCCCAGAGACGGACATGACATGTTAAGGTTGCTGCTGCAGACACCAAGAAGCCTGTGTGCAAGCACAGGTCACTATCCACACCTCCCCTCCCGGGAGCCTGTGCAGCCTGCCACTGACAGGATCCCATGATCCAAGAACAACTTCCCCGGGAGAACACACAGCACGCCTCAAGCTGTTGCAACATCATGCCAGCCTCTGCCACTGCATTCTCACCCCACATCCGTACCCTTCCCTCCCTGTGGCCTGAGTGAGCCAGAGCCCCAAAATCAGCTGCTCCTTTAACCCCATCCTCTCTGAGAGAAGAAAAGATGTCCTCAGGCTATCTGCATGCAGAGGCAGGTCCAAATCCAAAGCTGAACCCCAGGAGCTGTGCAAACAAAGAGAAAGGGAAATTTCTCCCAGCAATCTCAGGAGCAGTGGATTAAATCTCCACAATCAACTTGATGTATCCTGAATCTATGGGATAACTGAATAGACAACAAATCATCCCAAATTGAGGAGGTGGACTTTGGGAGCAAAGATATATATATTTTCCCCTTTTTCTCTTTTTTGGAATGTGTATGTGTATGCTTCTGTGTGTGATTTAGTTTGCTTAGCTTTGCTTTTACCATTTGTCCTAGGGTTCTGTCTGTCTGTTTTTCTTTGTTGTTGTTGTTGTTTGTTTTATTTTTATTACTTTTTAAAAAACTTTTCTTAATAATTATTTTTTACTTTTTATTGTAATTATTTTATTTTACTTTATTTTATTTTATATTATCTTCTTCTTTCTTTCTTTATTTCTTTTCTACCTTTCATTCTGAGCTGTGTGGATGAAAGGCTCTTGGTGCTCCAGCCAGGCATCAGGGCTGTGCCTCTGAGGTGGGAGAGCCAACTTCAGGACACTGGTCCACAAGAGACCTCCCAGCTCCACGTAATACCAAACGGCAAAAATGTCTCAGAGATCTCCATCTCAACATCAAGACCCAGCTTCACTCAACGACCAGCAAGCTACAGTGCTGGACACCCTATGCCAAACAACAAGCAAGACAGGAAAACAACACCACCCATTAGCAGAGAGGCTTCCTAGAATCATAATAAGGCCACAGACAGCCCAAAACACACCACCAGACGTGGAACTGCCCAGGAGAAAGAAAGATCCAGCCTCATCCACCAGAACAGAGGGGCTATTCCCCTCCACCAGGAAGTCTACACAACCTACTGAACCAACCTTAGCCACTGGGGGAAGGCATCAAAAATAACGGGAACTACAAGCCTGCAGCCTGCGAAAAGGAGAACCCAAACACAGTAAGTGAAGCAAAATGAGAAGACTGAGGAACACACAGCAGATGAAGGAGCAAAGCAAAAACCCACCAGACCTAAAAAATGAGAGGAAATAGGCAGTCTACCTAAAAAAGAATTCAAAATAATGAGAGAAAAGATGATCCAAAATCTTGGAAATAGAATGGAGAAAATGCAAGAAACATTTAACAAGGACCTAGAAGAATTAAAGAGCAAACAAACAGTGATGAACAACACAATAAATGAAATTAAAAATTCTCTAGAAGGGATCAATAGAAGAATAACTGGGGCAAAGGAACAGATAAGTGACTTGGAAGATAAAATAGTGGAAATAACTACTGCAGAGCAGAATAGAGAAAAAAGAATGAAAAGAGTTGAGGACAGTCTCAGAGACCTCTGGGACAACAATAAACACACCAACATTCGAATTATAGGGGTGACAGAAGAAGAAGAGAGAAAGAAAGGAATTGAGAAAATATATAAAGAGATTATAGTTGAAAACTTCCCTAATATGTGAAAGGAAATAGTTAATCAAGTTCAGAAAGCACAGAGAGTCCCATGCAGGATAAATCCAAGGAGAAATACGCCAATACACATATTGATCAAAGTATCAAAAATTAAATACAAAGAAAAAATATTAAAAGAAGCATGGGAAAAACAACAAATACCACATAAGGGAATCCCCATAAGGTTAATAGCTGATCTTTCAGCAGAAACTCTGCAAGCCAGAAGGGAGTGGCAGGACATATTTAAAGTGATGAAGGAGAAAAACCTACAACCAAGATTACTCTACCCAGCAAGGATCTCATTCAGATTTGATGGAGAAATTAAAACCTTTATAGACAAGCAAAAGCTGAGAGAATTAAACACGACCAAACCAGCTTTACAACAAATGCTAAAGGGACTTCTCTAGGCAGGAATCACAGGAGAAGGAAAAGACCTACAACAACAAACCCAAAACATTTAAGAAAATGGTAATAAGAACATACATACCAATGATTACCTTAAATATACATGGATTAAATGCTACAAACAAAAGACATAGACTGGCTGAATGGATACAAAAATAAGACCCGTGTATATGCTGTCTACAAGAGACCCACTTAAGACCTAGGTACACATACAGACTGAAAGTTAGGTGACGGAAAAAGATATTCCATGCAAATGGAAATCAAAAGAAAGCTGGAGTAGCAATTCTCATATCAGACAAAATAGACTTTAAAATAAACACTATTACAAGAGACAAAGAAGGACACTACATAATGATCAAGGGATCAATCCAAGAAGAAGATATAACAATTGTAAATATTTATGCATCCAACTTAGGAGTACCTCAATACATTAGGCAAGTACTAACAGCCATAAAAGGGGAAATTGACAGTAACACAATAATAGTAGGGGACTTTCAAACCCACTTTCACCATTGGCCAGATCATCCAAAATGAAAATGAATAAGGAAACACAAGCTTTAAATGACACATTAAACAAGATGGATTTAATTGATATTTATAGGACATTCCATCCAAAAACAACAGAACACACTTTCTTCTGAAGTGCTCATGGAACATTCTCCAAGATAGATCATATCTTGGGTCACAAATCAAGCCTTGGTAAATTTAAGAAAATTGAAATCGTATCAAGTATCTTTTCTGACCACAAAGCTATGAGACTCGATATCAATTACAGGAAAGAAACTATAAAAAGTAAAAACACATGGAAGCTAACCAATACACTACTACATAACCAAGACATCACTGAAGAAATCAAAGAGGAAATCAAAAAATACCTAGAAACAAATGATAATGAAAACATGAAGACCCAAAACCTATGGGATGCAGCAAAAGCAGTTCTAAGAGGGAAGTTTATAGCAATACAATCCTACCTCAAGAAACAAGAAACATCTCAAATAAACAACCTAACCTTACACCTAAAGCAATTAGAGAAAGAGGAACAAAAAAACCCCAAAGTTAGCAGAAGGAAAGAAATCATAAAGATCAGATCAGATATAAATGAAAAAGAAATGAAGGAAATGATAGCCAAGATCAATAAAACTAAAAGCCGGTTCTTTGAGAAGATAAACAAAATTGATAAACCATTAGCCAGACTCATAAGAAAAAAAGGGAGAAGACTCAAATCAATAGAATTAGAAATGAAAAAGAAGACGTAACAACTGACACTGCAGAAATACAAACGATCATGAGAGATTACTACAAGCAACTCTATGCCAATAAAATGGACAACCTGGAAGAAATAGACAATTTCTTAGAAATGCACAACCTTCCAAGACTGAACCAGGAAGAAATAGAAAATATGAACAGACCAATCACTGGCACTGAAATTGAAACTGATTAAAAACCTTCCAACAAACAAAAGCCCAGGACCAGATGGCTTCACAGGCGAACTCTATCAAACATTTAGAGAAGAGCTAACACCTATCCTTCTCAAACTCTTCCAAAGTATAACAGAGGGAGGAACACTCCGACACTCATTCTATGAAGTCACCATCACCCTGATACCAAAACCACACAAAGATGTCACAAAGAAAGAAAACTACAGGCCAATATCACTGATGAACATAGATGCAAAAATCCTCAACAAAATACTAACAAACAGAATCCAGCAGCACATTAAAAGGATCATACACCATGATCAAGTGGGGTTTATCCCAGGAATGCAAGGATTCTTCAATATACGCAGATCAATCAATATGATACACCACATTAGCAAATTGAAGGAGAAAAGCCATATGATCATCTCAATAGATGCAGAGAAAGATTTCGACAAAGTTCACCACCCATTTATGATAAAAACCCTCCAGAAAATAGGCATAGAGCGAACTTTCCTCAACATTATAAAGGCCATATATGACAAACCCACAGCCAATATCGTCCTCAATGGTGAAAAAATGAAACCATTTCCTCTACGGCCAGGAACAAGACAAAGTTGCCCATTCTCACCACTATTATTCAACATAGTTCTGGAAATTTCAGCCACAGAAATCAGAGAAGAAAAAGAAATAAAAGGAATCCATATTGTAAAAGAAGAAGTAAAGCTGCCACTGTTTGCAGATGACATGATACTATACATAGAGAATCCTAAAGATGCTACCAGAAAACTACTAGGGCTAATCAATGAATTTGGTAAAGTAGCAGGATGCAAAATTAATGCACACAAATCTCATACATTTCTATACACTAATGATGAAAAATCTGAAAGTGAAATTAAGAAAACACTCCCATTTACCACTGCAACAAATAGAATAAAATATCTAGGAATAAACCTACCTAAGGAGACAAAAGACGTGTATGCAGATAATTATAAGACACTGATGAAAGAAATTAAAGATGATACAAATCGATGAAGAGATATACCATGTTCTTGGATTAGAAGACTGAACCTTGTGAAAATGACTTTACTACCCAAAGCAATCTACAGATTCAATGCAATCCCTATCAAACTACCACTGGCATTTTTCTCAGAACTAGAACAAAAACTTTCACAATTTTTATAGAAACAAAGAAGACCCGGAATAGCCAAAGCAATCTTGAGAAAGAAACACGGATCTGGAGGAATCAGGCTCCCTGACTTCAGACTATATTACAAAGCTACAGTAATCAAGACAGCTTGGTACTGGCACAAAAACAGAAATATAGATCAATGGAACAGGATAGAAAGCCCAGAGATAATGCCAAGCACATATGGTCACCTTATCTTTGATAAAGGAGGCAAGCATATACAGTGGAGAAAAGACAGCCTCTTGAATAAGTGGTTCTGGGAAAACTGGACAGCTACATGTAAAAGAACGAAACTAGAACACTCCCTAACACCATACACAAAAATAAACTCAAAATGGATTAAAGACTTAAATGTAAGGCCAGACACTATCAAACTCTTATAGGAAAACATAGACAGAACACTCTATGACTTAAGTCACAACAAGATCCTTTTTGACCCACCTCCTAGGGAAATGGAAATAAAAACAAAAGTAAACGAATGGGACCTAATGAAACTCAAAACTTTTGTATGACAAAGGAAACCATAAACAAGACGAAAACACAACCCTCAGAATCGGAGAAAATATTTGCAAATGAAGCAACTGACAAAGGATTAATCTCTAAAATTTACAAGCAGCTCATGCAGCTCAATGTCAAAGAAACAAACAACCCAATCCAAAAATGGGCCCAAAACCTAAGTAGACATTTCTCCAAAGAAGATACACAGATTGCCAACAAACACATGAAAGAGTGCTCAACATCATTAATCATTAGAGAAATGCAAATCAAAACTACAATGAGATGTCATCTCACAACGGTCAGAATGACCATGATCAAAAAATCTACAAACAATAAATCTGGAGAGGGTGTGGATAAAAGGGAACCCTCATGCACTGTTGGTGGGAATGTAAATTGATACAGCCACTATGGAGAACAGTATGGAGGTTCCTTAAAAAACTAAAAATAGAACTACCATACGACCCAGCAATCCCACTACTGGGCATATACCCTAAGAATACCATAATTCAAAAAGATTCATGTACCAAAATGTTCATTGCAGCTCTGTTTACAATAGCGAAGACATGGAAGTAATCTAAGTGTCCATGGACAGATGAATGGATAAAGAACATGTGGAACATATATACAATGGAATATTGCTCAGCCATAAAAAGAAACGAAATTGAGTTATTTGTAGTGAGGTGGTTGGACCTAGAGTCTGTCATACAGAGTGATGTAAGTCAGAAAAAGAAAAACAAATACCGTATGCTAACACTTGTATATGGAATCTAAAAAAAAAAAAAGGTCATGAAGAGCCTAGGGGCAAGACGGGAATAAAGACACAGACCTACTAGAGAATGGACTTGAAGATATGGCGAGGGGGAAGGGTAAGCTGGGACAAAGTGAGAGAGTGGCATGGACATGTATACACTACCAAGCCTAAAATAGATAGCTAGTGGGAAGCAGCCTCATAGCATAGGGAGATAAGCTCGGTGCTTTGTGACCACCTAGAAGAGTGGGATAGGGAGGGTGAGAGAGAGGGAGTCGCAAGAGGGAAGAGATATGGGGACATATGTATATGTATAACTGATTTACTTTGTTATAAATCAGAAACTAACAGACCATTGTAAAGCAATTATACTCCAGGAAAGATGTTACAAACGAATGTATATATCAAAACAGAAACAGACTCACAGATATAGAAAACAAACTGATGGTTACCAAAAGGGAGAGGGAAGGGGGGAGGGACAAATTAGGGGCATGGGATTAAGCGGTACAAACTACAATGTATAAAATAGATAAACAACGAGGATATATTGTATAGCATAGGGAATTATAGTCATTATCTTTTAATAAGATATAATGGATTACAATCTGAAAAAATACTGAATCACTGTGCTGTATACCTGAAACTAATATAATATTTTAAGTGAACTATACTTCAATAAAAAAGTACTTAAAATATCCAGAGGAAAAAAAATAACTTAAGAATGTGCTTCAGACATTGTTATCTATGTCCTTCAGGGAGGAACTAAAGGTTCTGTGACTCTGCTATATTACTGATCTCTTTTTAAATTGTTACCAATTCTCCTGCCTGACTGATGTTCTTTTTCTCTGCATATTCTTATTCCTTTGCTAATTAACACTTGATCCAGATACTTTGGAACTCAGAGAAGGTCTGAAAAACAAAAACAAAGCCTTCTACTTCAAAAGACAGGGACATGGGTTTTTTTTAATGGTTTCAATCCCCTCTTTTCATTGATGCTGCTGAATTCTGAGGAGAACAGATGTGGTGACCTTTGTAACTACTTCCTGCTTAACAGGTATGACGTTAAAAATGGTGAGGATTAGAGAAGAGAAAGTCCTAGACTTTTACCTCAAAGAACTCTACGGTTTTATATAACAGTCTCAAATTCTGCAAAATAGAGACTTTCTCTTTCCTTTCCCTGACCTGCCATCATTTCCTCTTGCAATAACACTTCAGTAAGAAAAGCAAAAGGATTAATATCAAGAGGGAGCTAACCAATAATTTTAAATAGTCAGTTTCCTCCAAAGAGGTTAGAAAACCAGTCTATGACCCTTGAGAAAGTATTTGTGTAATGGTTAGTTAACTATATCATCCTTTTCCTCCCATATCTACAACTATTTGAACTCAATGAAATCTTTCGCTCTTTGTTGAAGTACCTTTTGAACTAGCTCAGAGTTTTCCTCTAGTTTATCTTATGGCCAGCTGTCTTCTACCTTTATAACTGAACTTAGGGTCTTCAATTCTAACTCCAATTACATGTAATGATCAATATCTGTTTTCTCATAGGTTTTATTTTTTCTGTTAATTGTAGTTTACCAACCATAATGTAATTACACCAAATCCCAGTGTTATTCATTTGGAAGGTATTATTAAGGCAGTAGAAATCAGTTAAGGTTACAGACTCATTTTTGGAGCCTTCCCAGCAAAACTTTCCTTTCCCATATAGAATATGTTGTTCTGTGCCAGAGTCTTCAACATGAGCCATGTTAAATGGTCTCAGAATCTCACAGAGTTTGAGGGCATTAACCAAATATTGCTCTTTAAGGTGCAGCTCAGCATTGAGACTTGTGTCCAATTTTTGGGGGGGGGTTCAGTCTTCTTATCTTATCAAGTCCAACATCTCCCCATGGGTAGTATGCATTGTTTTTGAAATACATTCCTTATTTCAACCAAGTGTATTAGTTGGTATAACTGCTTTTGACTAATCAGAGGAGCTAAAGCAATCAGGATGTGACAATGAAGGTTTACAGTTGCAGCTTATAACATCCCACAGTCATGGAGGACCATAAGTCTCCCAGAAGTGAGCCTCCTGGTCTTCTGTTCCCAGTATAGTGGGCCACTGTCTAGAAGGCAATTCTGATTCTATAGTTACCTTGAGACCATAAAGTTGCAGTTGGCAGCTGCTAACAGATATTGTTTTGAGAATAGCTGATGGTGTCCTTTAATCTGGTACCATTCAGAAATTCAAGTTCTCAGTAATAAAGGAATGTGTATAATATCATGTACACAATGGCCATCCAGCTCTATTTTGGATGCCTGAACCAGTTACTTTATTTTGATTTTTAAATGCATTCTTTTCCTTCAGTGGTTAAAGTAGATGTACAATGTATGTTTTATAGACCACAAAACATGCTGTTCTAGTTTAAGTTAAATTATGTATAAGCCAGAAAGACTTTCCCATTCCTCTATATGTGAAAATTTCTTCAATCATTTCCCCTTTTGGTTTGCAATTGATGGAAAATATTTGTCCCTCAATGCCAGGTTGATTGCTGCCTGCCCTGGGTCCATCATGTCCCTTGGTGCTAGGCCTACTTTATATATATACATATTCCTAGATATCCACATTGGGGGAAATCTAATCAGACATAGTGAACAAGCTCGGAAGGTATGCTAATGAGGAAACATTTTATAAGCTATACATTTTATCAATTATACTGAATTGTCACACAAACATTGTACATGTGCCTTTAGCAGTAGATTTTAAATAAGCAGTGACATATGTCATGAGTAGTTATACTCTGTGACACCTTCACTGGAGAATTCTCTTTTCCTCCTGAACATCAAGGCAAATGTATAGCTAGAAGTTCAGCAATAACTTTCAATTTTGATAGGGAGACAAACATTTGGTAAGCAGCTCAATTGAATAGTAGGATGGGTCTTTCAGTCCTGGTCCTAATCCTTGGGTCATCTATCTACCATTGCTGTTGTCATCTTCTCATGCTGTGTGGGTGTCATTTGGGGTCAGCAGTCCTTTTTATAAACCAGTCTGATGCAGAAGCCATTCTTAAGTGGGAAATATGAATTCAAGGATTAATTCCCTTCAATATTGCTATGCATGAGCTAGTTAAACGTACCTGATAAAGGTCCTTTTATCTAGGTTGGAGACAGTCCTTTAAATGAAGCCTTTTCCAGTATGCATAATCCCCTGGTTGCACGCAGATCATGGGGCATCTGATCTTCATCCAAAGATAGATTACTGTGATCAGCATCAGAAACAAGATTAGAACATCATTTTAATAACTCAATTAAACTTTACAATAATGTAACATAACAACAAAAGCCATCTTAGACATAGATAATATGTAAATAACCTTACTATATATAAAACCCCAATATCCACAAAAATATATTACTGAAATATAATTTTTCTCCCTAAGTTATCCTCATTTCTACAAAATTTAGCTAAATTAAGACTAATTTATTTGTAAAATAAGTGTGGTTTCAATAAATTTGGCCTGATTATTTACATAAGTATAACTGTTCACATAGGCTCTTTTAAATTGGATGTGCTGGAACATTTCATAAGAGATCGCAGACTGAACTTTTAAAAGGCCTCTCAAGGCCAGGAAAGTAATGTCAAGGTTTTGCCACAAATTCTACCTGTGATATCTATAGATATGAGTGAATTACTTTGTTCTTGAGGTCCCCCAAATATCTTGAGATTACTGCTCTTGTCAGGAGAAGACCTTCCTTATTCACAAAAAAGGCTGCTGGCAACCTGATTTTCCAATTTCTGGAGGGATCAGGTAGATAGAAAAGATAAATGCTTCAATTCTACTTACAAAGGTATAGTTTACCAAGTTGATTTAAGTCACCATTAGCTTGAAGGGAAAGATTTTGTTAAATCTGAAAAATGCAGATTAAAATCCAGTAATATTTCAGATAAAACCCATGAAATTATAACCATATTCATCAATTCATTCAAGTCTATGTAATTAATCCTTGATTTCAATCTTTTTTAACAGTTTTCTGAAACCATCAGGATTTCCATTAGAATTCTTTAATTTCTTACCCAGTTCAGTGGTATGATCAGAAAGTTATCAGAAACCTGTACTTTTCAAAAAGTCCTTTCTATGAATGTTCTTAAAGGTGAAGCATTGTTGCAAAAGCATCAGAGTGAAACAATAACTGTTTATGAATGACAAAAGACTTAAAAAGTCACAGTTAAAGATCTGATTATGGTGTAATTGACAAAGAAGATTAATTAATTTGATGTGACATACATATATAGGATAATAACTAGAATTATGGCTAATAACATAATACCAGTACATATTCAAATTTTAGAAACTTAATATAATTTCTAGAATATTTATATTAATGACATTTATCCATACAGTTAACCTAAGAATGTTTACCACCACTTATTTGACAACACTTTGCATGTAATTTAACATACCAAATAATCCTAATTAGTTTAATATTTCTCTCTGAGATGACTCAGGGGCCCTTTGAAACAACATAAAGTTAAGTAGAGGTGAAAATAACTTTATTTAGAATTTGAGTTGAGGGAGTTTGTCAAAAATATCAAAAAGGTTTTGAAACACTTGGTCAAAAAGTATCTTAGGTCACTGAGAAATAATACTTATTCACTTAACAAAAGTGACAATAAAAGATTTCAAAAGCAAATACATAAAGTTACAACAGATCCTTAAAAGGTAATAAAACTTACAATCTGTTATCAAAAGCAGGTGAATATTCCAAGAAAACATTGTTCTATTAACACAGAACACCTGCCTCCTGTCTTGTACCAGTTTACTTTTAACAGCACTCTCACAGGTGAACAG
The DNA here is from genome assembly GCF_965194805.1 of Balaenoptera borealis. NCBI lineage: Eukaryota > Metazoa > Chordata > Mammalia > Artiodactyla > Balaenopteridae > Balaenoptera > Balaenoptera borealis. Next base: position 51,017,425 of record NC_138881.1, on the reverse strand, counting down.
CTCAAGAGGAGGAATACTCAGTGGCTTCTCTCCCAGTGGGAGTGTTCCAATCCCACCTACCTTGCACTGCAGATCAGAAACATTGCTACGAAACAGATCTAGGGGCCTCTACTCCAACAACTAGGGAGTAGACCTCACCCTGACAGGGAAGTGACAACCACAAAGCAAAGGGGAGGCCCCACTCAATATCCAGAGCAGACTCTGTTCACCACAACAGCAGTCAAACCTCCTATCAATGGGATAATGGCCAGCATACGCTGAGGAAAGAGGTGGCAGTCATCCACACTGAAAACAGTGCTTGCAATAAAAAATATTAAACCCATGCAGGCTACACAGGGACATTCCTACATAAAATAGCCCCCACCAAGACAGTCTGAGGGTCTGGCGTTGGGAGAAAGAGTGCCCAGAGCATTTAGCCTTGAAAGCCAGTGGAGCTGGATTGCAGGAGCTCCACAGGGCTGGGGTAAACAGTAACTCCACTCTTGGAGGGCACACACAAGGTCTCATGTGCACTGGGTCCCAACACAAAGGAGTAACTCCATAAGAACCTGGGCTACACCTACCCAGGGCTCTTGGAGGGTCTCCTGAAGAGGCGAAGGTTGACTATAGCTTGCTGTGGCAAAAAGGACACTGGTAGCAGAAGCCCCAGGGAGCTCTCCCAGAGGTCCACATTTCGGCAGCAAGACCCAGTGCCACCCAACAACCTGCAGGCTCCAGTGCTGGAACGCCTCAGGCCAAACAATCAACAAGATAGAAACACACACACACCCATCAGCAGACAGGCTGTCTAAAGTAGTACTAAGCTCACAGACACTCCAAAACACAAACCTTGACATGGTCTTGCCCGTCAGAGGGACAAGACCCAGCTCCACCCACAAGAGGGTGGCATCAGTCCCTCCCACCAAGAAGCCTGCAGAGGCCCCTGGATCAACCTCACCCCCCCAGGGGGCAGACACAAAAACAAGAGGAGCTATGATCATTCAGCCTGTGGAAAAGGGACCACAAACACCATAAGTTAGACAAAATGAAATGACAGAGAAGTATGTTGCAGATGAAGGAGCTAGATAAAAACGTATAAGAACAACTAAATGAAGAGGAGATAGGCAATCTACCTGAAACATAATTCAGAATAATGATAGTAAATGTGATCCAAAATCTCAGAAAAAGTATGGAGGCTCAGAGTGAGAGATAAAAGAAATGTTTAACAAAGACTTAGAAGAACAAAAGAACAAAAACAGAGATGAACAACACAATAACTGGGAAATGAAAAATACACTGGAAGGAATCAATAGCAGAATAACTGAGGCAGAAGAATGGATAAGTGAGCTGGAAGATGGAATGGTGGAAATCACTTCTGCAGAACAGAATAAAGAAAAAAGAATGAGAAGAAATGAGGACAGTTTCAGAGACCTCTGGGACCACATTAAATGAATCAACATTCGAATTATAGGGGTCCCAGAAGAAGAAGAGAAAGAGAAATCGCCTGAGAAAATATTTCAAGAGATTATAGTCAAAAACTTCCCTAATATGGGAAAGGAAATAGTCACCCAATTCCAGGAAGTGCAGAGAGTCCCATACAAGATAAACCAAGGAGGAACATGCCAAACACATATTAATCAAACTAACAAAAATTAAATACAAAGAAAATATCAAAAGCAACAAGGGAAAAGCAAGAAATAACATACAAGGGAATCCCCATAAGGTTATCAGCTGATTTTTCAGCAGAAACTCTGCAGGCCAGAAGGGAGTGGCACGATATATTTAAAATGATGAAAGGGGAGAAGCCTACAACCAAGAACACACTACCCAGCAAGGCTCTCATTCAGATTCAATGGAGAAACCAAAAGCTTTACAGACAAGCAAAAGCTAAGAGAATACAGCACCTCCAAACCAGCTTTACAGCAAATGCTAAAGAAACTTCTTTAGGTAGGGAAAAAAAATGTGCCATGACTAGAAACAAGAAAATCACAAATTGGATAACTCTCTGGTAAAAGCAAACATACAGTAAAAGCAGGAAATCATCCATACAAAAATATGATATCAAAACCAGCAACTGTGAGAAAAGGAGAGTGCAAATGCAGGAAATGGGAATTGCATTTGAAATTAAGAGACCAGCAACTTAAAATAACAGTGTATATATATAAACTGCTATATCAAATCCTCATGGGAAATGCAAGCCAAAAAACTACAATAGATACACACACACACCAAAAGAAAAATGCTGTCTACAAGAGACCCACTTCAGACCTAGGGACACATACAGACTGAAAGCGAGGGGATGGAAAAAGATATTCCATGCAAATGGAAATCAAAAGAAAGCTGGGGTAGCAGTACTTGTATCAGACAAAATAGATTTTAAAATGAAGACTATTACAAGAGACAAAGAAAGATGCTACATAATGATCAGGGATCAATCAAAGAAGAAGATATAACGATTGTAAATATACATGCACCCAATATAAGAGCACCTCAATATATAAGGCAAATGCTAACAGCCATAAAAGGGAAATGAAAAGTAACACAATAATAGTGGGGGACTTTAACACCCCACTTACACCAATGGACAGATCATCCAGACAGAAAGTTAACAAGGAAACACAAGCCTTAAATGACACATTAGACCTTAGACTTAATTGAAGTTTAGAAAACATTCCACCCAAAAGCAGCAGAATACACTTCTCAAGTGCACACAAAACAGTCTCCAGATGAGATCACATCTTGTGTCACAAATCAAGCCTCGGTAAATGTAACACATTATTGACCAGGAGATTTTTGCAGAAACTAATGCCTGTGGCCAGTGACTTTTTAATGTTAATGAGTATTGAAACACCCACTTTTGAATAAATATCAACAATTTTTTTTGCCCTTAATGTATTTACTTGAAACTTTGTACATGTCTTACTAAAGCATTCTAACATTTCTTTAGAGTGTGATAGGCAGTATAGCAGGCACTTCTCTGCAGGGGAACAGAAAATCTATTACAAATACACCGTGTTTCACTGTGTTTTCTCCTGGAAGAGCAGATTCTACACTTTCTTGCACCATTTCCTTTTTTTTTCTTTAGTCCTGTGGGTATTATTTCCTCTAGAATATGTTTTTTTATTTTGATAGTCGACAAAGTGGATCTTTGCAGGGGGCTCTTTTAGAAATGCCACAAGAAGGACCAGGTGCGGAATTACCACTACATTCGCCAGAATGGTCAGTTACCCATTCTCTAGCTACTGCTAACAAAAATTGCTTGTAAGTCATTTTATTCTGTGCATTATTGCTACAATAAATTGTAAACGCATTGAATGAACTGCAATTACTCAGAAACCCACTTTCTTATACCATTTTCGAGTTTTCTGGAGGATATCAAAGTTTGCAGATATTGATTGAATATATCAACTCCTTTCATATATTTGTTATACTCTAATATACAAGTGGGTTTAGTTATCTGACAGCCAGTCCTCCTTTCTTCCTTTCCTGTAGATGCTATGGAGGCATCATGAATAATTGCCACCATGCAGACTAGCCTCTTGTCTTTCCACATAAGAAGAATCATTTCTTCCTTCTATGTCTTTTTTCCCCGCTGTAGATTTTTAGATTTCTCCTTTAAGTGGTTTGGTAGACCATGATGCTCTCTTATAACCCCACAAACTCTGGTTTTATTTTTCAACAATATTTCAGATGTGGACACACTGTTGTAAAAATTTTCTTGGTAAATATGGTGCCATGAACCAAGATAAGGTTGTAGGACCGATAATATTGTTTCTTGCAGTTTCCTTCACCCGTGTAAATCTCAAGGTTGCATACACATCCAGTTTCATTTTCGCTAACCATCCTGATCAAAATTCCATATTTTGTAAGTTTTCTGGGATTATAGGTTTTGAATCTGAGTCATCCTCTCCACTTTATCATTTCTTCATCAAGTGATAGCTCTCGTTTGGGTATATACATCAATTGAAATTTTGGTAGAAAATAATCCAAAAGAGGTTTAACTTTTGAAATTCTGTCTGCAGGAAGTGGAGTTTCCAAGTTACATTAAAGTGAAGAAATGTCATTAGTTGCTTGAATCTTCTTTTCATCGTAATCTTTGGAAAGATAGGTATTTCAAGTAAGGGATCAGTCGACCAATATTCTTTCCAGTGTGAGTTTCTTATTTGTCCCATCAAAATTATTGATCCAAGAAACTTCTTCATGTCACTATTGGTTACATCAGTCCATTTTAAAGCCTTATCATACTTTTTATATGATTTTTCATTCTGTTGGTGATACAAGTTTGTTTGACAAGTGACCAACTCGAAAAAAGTGTTACCAAAAATTAATTCTGTTATTTCCCTAACATTTTGCAGGTTATTACATTCAAGAGTTACACCTGACACACTTGTAAAGTCTTCTAATTTTCGTGAAATATCTTCAATCCACTCTTCTGTAGAAGCAAAGGAGCATTCTCTAGCAACATGAGTTTCATTTTCACTTTCTGTATCAGAGTCAATCACCAAGGTTTTTTGTCTTTTTGTTGGTCTAATATTCACATCATTTGAATCAGAACTATATTCTAAAGAACTATCATCTTCTGAGACATTAGTATATACGTCACATGGATAATCAGAGAAAGTATCCACATAAAATTCACCGAAAAATACTTTCACTCAAAATTTCACGATGTGTCATTTTATAAAAATTTACAGTAATAAACTTGTGTTTATAATATACATAATATTGGAACAAAAACCTAAAGGAGCAACATGTGAATGATAATGACTATCATAAGTTGAATAATGAACCCTTGATAAATTTTAAGCTCTAACAATTTCACATGGTAATGTTAATTGTATCACTCTCTAAAAACGTATTGATACGTCCCTGGTCAATAACGTTCGGGTAACAAAAGAAATATTAATATATCTCAGGTCAATAATGTGCTAAGAAAATTGAAATCATATAGTCATCTTTTCCAACCATAATGTTATAAGATTAGAAATCAATTACAGGAAAAAAACTGTAAAAAAAACACAAACACATGGAGGTTGAACAATATGTTACTAAAAAACCAATAGGTCACTGAGGAAATCAAAACATACCTAGAGACAAATGACAGTGAAAACACGATGATCCAAAACCTATGAGATACAGCAGAAGCAGTTCTAAGGGGGAGTTTATACCAACACAATCTTACCTCAGGAAATAAGAAAAATCCCAAATAAACAGCCTAACCTTACACCCAATGCAACTAGAGAAACAAGAACAAACAAAACTGAAAGTTAGTAGAAGGAAATAAATCATAAAGATCAGAGCAGAAATAAATGAATTAGAGATGAAGAAAACAATAGGAAAATCAATGAAACTAAAATCTGGTTCTTTGAAAAGACAAACAAGATTGGTAAACCTTTAGTCAGGCTCATCAAGAAAAAAAGGGAGAGGGCTCGAGTCAATGCAATTAGAAATGAGAAAGGAGAAGTTACAATGGAAACCACAGAAATACAAAGGATCTTAAGAGACTACTGCAAGCAACTATACACCAATAAAATGGACAACCTAGAGGAAATGGACAAATTCCTAGAAAGGTACAACCTTCCAAGACTGAACCAAGACGAAATAGAATATATGAACAGACGAATCACAAGTACTGAAATTGAAGCTGTGATTTAAAAACTTACAACAAACAAAAGTACAGGACCAGATAGCTTCACAGGTCAATTCTATTGAACATATAGGGAAGAGTTAACACCTAAAGTTCTGAAACTCTTCAAAAAATTGCAAAGGAAGGAACACTCCCTAGCACATTCTGCAAGGCCACCATGACGCTGATACCAAAACTAGACAAAGATATCACAAAAAATGGAATATCAATGATGAACATAGATGCAAAAATTCTCAACAAAATACTAGCAAACCAAATCCAACAACACATTAAAAAGATCACACACCATGATCAAGAGGGTTTATCCCAGAGATGCAAGGATTATTCAATATATGAAAATCAATGAATGTGATACACCATATTAACAAAGTGAAGAATAAAAACCATATAATCATATCACTAGGTGCATAAAAAGATTTGAAAGAATTCAACACCCATTTATTATAAAAGGTCTCCAGAAAGTGTGCATGGAGGGAACCTACTTCAACATAATAAAGACTATGTGTGACAAACCCACAGCTGATATCATTCTCAACAGGGAAAAACTGAAAGCATTTCCTCTAAGATCAGGAGAAAGACATGGATGTCCGCTCTCACCACTTTTATTCAACATAGTTTTGGAAGTCATAGCCACAGCAATCAGAGAAGAAAAAGAAATAAGAGGAATCCACACTGGAAAAGAAGAAGTAAACTGTCACTGTTTGCAGATGACATGATATTATACATAGAAAATCTTAAGATGTTACCAGAAAACTACTAGAGCTCATCAATGAATTTGGCAAAGTTGCAGGATACAAAATTAATACACAGAAATCTCTTGCATTCCTATACACTAACAGTGAAAGATCAGAAAGAGAAATTAAGGAAACAGTTCCATTTACCATCACATCAAAAAGAATAAAATACCTAGGAATAAACCTAAATAAAGAGGCAAAAGACCTGTACTCAGAAAACTATAAGGCACTGTTGAAAGAAATCAAAGATGACACAAACAGATGGAGAGATATACCATATTCTTGGATTGGAAGAATCAATATTGTCAAAATGACTATACTATCCAAAGGAATCTACAGATTCATTGTAATCCCTATCATATCACCAATGACATTTTTCACAGAATTAGAACAAAAAATTTTACAATTTGTACGGAAACACAAAAGACCCTGAATAGCCAAAGCAATCTTGAGAAAGAAAAATGGAGCTCGAAGAATCAGGCTTCCTGACTTCAGACAATACCCCAAAGCTACAGTAATCAAAACAGTATAGCACTGGCACAAAAAGAGAAATTTAGATCAATGGAACAGGATAGAAAATCGAGAGATAAACCCATGCACCTATGGTCACTTAATCTATGACAAAGGAGGCCAGAACATACCATAGAGAAGGACAGTCTCTTCAAAAGTGGTGCTGGGAAAACTGGACAGCTACATGTACAAGAATGAAATTAGAACACTCCCTAATGCCATACACACAAATAAGCTTAAAATGGATTAAAGAGGCAAATGGAAGGCCGTATATTATAAAACCCTTTGAGGAAAACATAGGCGGAACACTCTCTTACAAAAAATTCAGCAAGATCTTTTTTGATCCACCTCCTAGAGTAATGAAAATAAAAACAAAAATAAATAAATGGGATCTAATTAAACTTAAAAGCTTTTGCACAGCAAAGGAAACCATAAACAAAATGAAAAGACCACCTTTAGAATGGGAGAAAATATTTGCAAATTAAGCAACCGACAAGCGATTAATCTCCAAAATATAGAAACAGCTCATGAAGCTCAATATCAAAAAAAAAAAAACATTGAAAAAATAGGCAGAAAATCTAAATAGACATTTCTCCAAAGAAGACATACGGGTGGCCAAAAAGCACCTGAAAATATCCTCAATATCACTAATTATTAGAGAAATGCAAATCAAACTAAGATGAGTTATTACCTCACAATTGTCAGAATGGTCATCATCAAAATTCTACAAACAGTAAATTCTGGAGAGGGTGTGGAGAAAAGGGAACCCTCTCACACTGTTGGTGGCAATGTAAATTGGTACAATCACTATGGAGAACAGTATGAACGTTCCTTAAAAACTAAACATAGACCTACCGTATAAGCTTGCAATTCCACTCCTGGGCATATATCCAGAGAAAAACATAATTAGAAACAATATATGCACCCCAATGTTCATTGCAGCATTATTTACAATAGCCAGGACATGGAAGCAACCTAAATGTCCATCAACAGAGGAGTGGATAAAGAAGATGTGGTACATATCTACAATGGAATATTACTCAGCCATACAATGGAATATTACTCAGTCGTAAAAAAGAATGAAATAATGCCATCTGCAGCAACATGGATGGACGTAGAGATTGTCATACTGAGTGAAAGAAGTCAGACAGAGAAAGACAAATATCATATGATATCACTTATATGTGGAATCCAAAAAAAGGTACAAATAAACTTATCTATAAAACTGGAATATAGTTACAGATGTAGAAAACAAACTTTTGGTTACTGGGGATAAGTGGAAGGGGGCAGGATCATTTGGGAGATTGGGATTGACATATATAGAATACTATATATAAAATAGATAACTAATAAGGACTTATTGTATAGCACAGGGAACTATATTCAATATTCTGTAATGGCTTATATGGAAAAATAATCTAAAAAATAGTGGATATATGCATATATATAACAGTTGCAGTTTGCTGTACACCTGAAACTAACACAACATTTTAAATCAACTATACTCCAATAAAAATTTTAAAAAGACATGTCTATATTAATAAAACCAACAAACAATCTTGTTTTCATTCATTACAGAATTAGTCCTAGATCATATGATTCTTTAAAACTTTTGGTTGATTTCTGCTGTATTCAGAAATATTAACTTGTAAGCACTTATTTTCTTTTTAGCCAATTAAATAAAGCTCATATATAATTTAATTTTTACATAAAGACAGAACCAGAAATCTTATAGCTTCATTTTAAAATTTAGTCATGAATCAGGTATTTCAATATAAAACTTGTTAGTTTATAAATAACAGTGGAAATAAGTTAACTGACTTGAGTTTAAAAGGGCTGTGTTTCCTTTTTCTTTTTTACCTTTTAGTTTTAGGTTCTACTAATTAGACCAAGGACATATGGGTTACCAAAATTGTTACTCAACCGAATTCTGGTCTGCTCACCTGACATGCTGAAAAGCTAATCCACTGACACTGGTTTGTAGTGAAGGAAGTATAGCATTTACTACAGGGCACCAAGCAAGGATGATGGGCAGCTCATGTGCAAAAGACCTGAACTCTCTGATGGCTCTCAGGGAAAGGTTTTTAAAGACAGTGTGAGAGAGAGCTTCATGGGTTGTATGATCTGCTCATGCACAATTCTCTGACTGGTTGACTGTGAGGTAACAGGGTGATGTTTCAAGGATCTCAGTCACAAACCTTCTCGTTCCAATCAGTCTGGGATCTACTTGTTTGTGGTCAGCAGTTTTCATCTGGTGGGAGTCTGGTTTCTGTAAAAACAACTTAGGAATGTATGTAATCTATGTCCTTCAGGGAGGGACTAAAGGTTCTGTGACTGCTATATGGATGATCTATTGTTTAAATTGATACAAATTCTCCTCCCCAACTGCTTTTCTTTGTCTCTGTATTCCTCTGATCATTAATGTTTAAGCAAGACATTTTGGAACTTAGGGAAGGCCCCAGAAATTAAAGCAAAACCTGCTGCTTCAAAAGACAGGGACATTGGGGTTTGTGTATGATTTCAAATAGATAATCATTTTCTGTTGTATATTTTTCTCCTTTAGAGTAAATTTATTATCCATATAAGCATGGATTTATTTCTGGGATTTCAATTATGTTACATTGGTCTATGTAATGGTTTTTCTGCTGGTACCATGCTGTTTTGATTACTATAATTTTGTAATATATTTTGAAATCAGGTAGTGTGATGCCTCCAGCTTTGTCCTTTTTTTCTCAGGATTGCTTTGGATATTTGAGGTCTTTTGCCATTCCATATTTATATTAGAATTTATTGTTCTTTTTCTGTAAAAATGTTAGTGGGATTTTTATAGTGTTTGCATTGGATCTGTAGATTGTTTTGGGTAATAAGGACATTTTGACAATGTTAATTCTTTCAATCCATGAACATGGAATATCTTTCTGTTTCTTTGTATCTTCTTCAATTTCTTTCAACAAAGTCTTGTAGATTTCAGTGTAGAGACCTTTCACTTCTTTGGTTTCATTTGTTCCTAGTTAATTTATTCTTTTCTTTTCTTTTCTTTTGCTTGTGATTGTAAGTGAGATTGTTTTTTTAAATTTCTCTTTCTGCTAGTTCATTCTTAGTGTATGGAAACTCAATTGATTTGTGTATATTTACTTTGTACCCTGCAACTTTACTGTATTCATTTATTATTTCTAATCACTTTTGGCATTATCTTTAGGGTTTTCTATAAATAAAATCATGTCATCTGTAAATAGTGACAGTTTTACTTCTCCCTTTCCAACTTGGGTATTTTTATTTCTTTTTCTTGCTTAATTAGTATGAGTAGGACTTCCAATACTATGTTGAATAAGACAGACAAAAGTAGGCATTGTTGTCTTGTTTCTGATCTTGAAGAGATAGCTTTCAGTTTTTCATTATTGAGTATGATGTTAGCTGTGGGTCTGTCATATATGGCCTTTATTATGTTGAGATATCCTCCTATTATACACATTTTATTGAGAGTTTTTAATCATAATGGGGTGTTGAATCTTGTCAAACGTTTTTCTGTGTCTATTGACATAATCATATGATTTTTACTTTTTATTTTGTTAATGTCGTGTATCATGTTGATTAATTTGTGGATATTCAACCATCCTTGCATTCCTGGAATAAATCCCACGTGATCATGGTGTGTTATCCTTTTAATATATTGTCATATTTAGTTTGCTAATATTTCATTGAGAATTTTTGCATCTATGCTTATCAGAGATATTGGCCTGCAATTTTCTGTTTGTTGTCCTTGCCTGGGTTTGGTATCAGAGTGATGCTGGCCTCATAGAATGAATTTGGAAGCTTTCCTACCTCTTCAATTTTTCGGAATATTTTAGGAAGGATAGGTGTTAATTTTTCTTTAAATGTTTGGTAAATTTCACTCATGAAAACTTCTGGCCCTTAGGTTGTTCAATTTGTTAGTGTATAAATACTCTTCATATTATTTTATAATTCTTTGTATTTCTGTGACATTCATTTTTATTTCTTCTCTTTTACTTCTGATTTTGTCAGAGACTTCTCTATTTTTTTCAGTAAGTCTAACTAAAGGTTTGTCAACTTTGTTTACCTTTTCTAAGAACCAGCTCTTAGTTTCATTCCTCTTTCTATTATCTTTTCAGTCTCTATTTCACTTATTTCCACTCTGATCTTTATTATTTCTTTCCTTCTACTGACTTTGGGCTTCTTTTTTTCTTATTTTTCTACTTCCTTTAGCTGTAAGATGAGATTGTTGTTTGAGATTTTTCTTGTTTTTTGAGCTGGTCTGCATTGTTATAAACTTCCTTCTTGGTACTGCTTCTGTTATATTCCATAGTTTTGGTATGTCATATTTTCATTTGTTATTTTTCTTTGCATATTTTTTCTCTTTTGATTTCTTTGTTGACCTAATAGCTGTTCAGCAGCATGTATTTCAGTCTCCAAATATTTGTTATTTTTTTCAATTTTCTTTTTGTAGTGGATTTCTGGTTTCATACCATTGTGATCAGAAAACGTTCTTGGTAAGATTTCAACCTTCTTAAATTTATTTTGTTTTGTTTCTCAGCATATGGACTATCCTTGAGGAAGTTCCATTTGCACTTCAGAAGAATGCGTATTCTGCTGCATTTGGATGGAATATTCTGTAAAAATCTATCAAAGCCATCTGATCTAATGTTTTATTTAGGGTTGCAATTTCCTTGTTGACTTTCTGTCTGGATGATCTATCCATTGATATAAGTGGGGTCTTAAATTTCCATACTATTATTGTGTTGCTGTCAATGTATCCCTTTTAGCCTGTTAATAATCACTTTATATATTTTGGTGCTCTTATGTTAGGTACATATATATTATTCACCGTTATGTCTTCTTGTTGAAATATCCCCTTTATTATTACATACTATCCATATTTGTCTCTTTTTTTCTTTTTCAGCTTGAAATCTCTTTTGCCTGATATGAGTATGGCTACACCACTTTCTTTTGGCTGATATTTTCTTTTTTGCTTAGAGTATCATCTTCCTTCTCTTCACTTTTAGTCTATGTTTGTCTTTACAGCTGAGATGTGTCTCCTGGAGGCAGCATAGAGTTGAGTCTTGTTTCTTCATCCTTCCATCCACTCTTTGTGTTTTGATGGGTGAATTCAATCAATTTATATTTAAGGTGATTATTGGTAGATGAGACAGTAATGCCATTTTATCTTTTGTTTTCTGATTGCTTTATATCTCCATTGTTTCTTTTCTCTTGTGTTTCCATCTGCCATTTTTATTTATTTTTTTATGATGTTTAATTGTTTCCTCTTTTTTGTGCTTTTTTTTTGGTCTCTGCTCTATATTTATATTTTGTGGTTACCCTGAGGCTTGTGTGTAACTTCATAGATAAAATAGTCATTTTTCTGCTGACAACATCTAATCTTCATTTACCTAAACAAGTTCTGTCCTTTTCTTCTTCCCCTTTTATGTTCTTGTTGTGTTAAATTATCCCTTTTTATGTTATGAGTTTGTTACTAAACTGAGATAGCTATAGTTATTTTTCAGCATTATTTTTTTTTCCTCCCTTTAAACTTTATACTGTAGTAAAGTTTTTGAAAACCTTTTCTGATAAAGATTTGCAGTTTTCTGGTTCTGTCTCTTTGTTACCTTGCTTACAGTTTTGTGCATTTTTGCTATTTTGTTTCTGGTAGAAGAGCTTATTTCAACATCTCTTGTAAGGCATGTCTAGTGTAGATGAACTACCTCAACTTTTGTTTGTGTGTGAAACCTTTATTTTTCCTTCAGATCTGAATCATAACTTTGCTCAATAGAGTATTCTTGGGTTATAGTTTTTAGCTTTCAATATGTTGAGAATTCCATTCTACTCCCTCCTGGACTATAAGATTTCTACTGATAGCCTAATGGGGTTTCCTTTCTAGGTTACTATCCTTTTTTTCCTGGCTGCCTTTAAAATTATTTCTTTGTCATTGACTTTTTTTTTTAATTATTAGCACCTTTAATTATTATTTATTTATTTGGCTGTGTTGGGTCTTCATTTCTGTGCGAGGGCTTTCTTCAGCTGCGGCAAGCAGGGGCCACTCTTCATCGCGGTGCGCGGGCCTCTCACCATCGTGGCCTCTCTTGTTGCGGAGCACAGGCTCCAGACGCACAGGCTCAGCAGTTGTGGCTCACGGGCACAGCTGCTCCGCGGCATGTGGGATCCTCCCAGACCAGGGCTCGAACCCGTGTCCCCCGCATTAGCAGGCAGATTCTCAACCACTGCGCCACCAGGGAAGCCCTGTCATTGACTTTTGACAATTTTAATTTATGCATGTTGGAGGTTTATAGCATTGAAGTAATTAGGTGTTGTCTTAGCTTCAAGGACTTGTATATTCAGTTCCTTCCCCGAGTTTGGGAGGTTCTCAGCTATTATTTCATTGAATTATCTCTCTACTCCCTTCTCCCTATCTTCTTCTGAGATATCCATTATCCTAAAGTTGCCCTTCCTAAAAGAGTCTGATAGCTCTCATAGCATTTTCCCCATGGTTTTTTATATCTTATTTCTCTTTCCTCTTCTACTTGTATCATTTCTAGATTTCTGTATTTGAACTCACTAATTCTCTCTTCCATATTGGTCTGCTCTATTTCCAATGCTTTCTAATGTATTCTTCATATTGTTTTTTGTGTTCTTCAGCTCCAGAATTTTGAAATGGTTCTTTTTTAGAATTTTAATTTCTTTGATAAAATATTTCTCTATCCATTAGTTTTATTTGTGAATTCACTGTATTACCTTTCTGAGTTTTCTTGTAGCTCCTTGAATTTCTTTATAAGAGCTACTTTGAGGGGCTTCCCTGGTGGTGCAGTGGTTGAGAATCTGCCTGCCAATGCAGGGGACACAGGTTCGAGCCCTGGTCTGGGAAGATCCCACATGCCGTGGAGCAACTGGGCCCGTGAGCCACAACTACTGAGCCTGCACGTCTGGAGCCTGTGCTTCACAACAAGAGAGGCCACGATAGTGAGAGGCTTGCGCACCACGATGAAGAGTGGCCCCCACTTGCCGCAACTAGAGAAAGCCCTCACATAGAAACGAAGACCCAACATAGCCAAAAATATAAATAAATAAATGAATAAATAAATTTAAAAAAAAGAAGCTACTTTGAACTCTTTATCAGTTTGTTTGCAATATTCCATGCCTTTGAGTTTGGTTGCTGGAGAATTGTTGTCTTTTTGTGATATCATTTTACCATGATTTTTCATACTGTTCATGGAAATGTGTCTCTGCTATAGCATTTGTGTGATTTTGTCTATATAGCTTTGCTTTTACCATTTGTCCTAAGGTTCTGTAGTATTTGAATTAGCAGACATCTTCCTTATTTCAGTAGGTTTTGTTTACTTTGTTTCTAACAGTTCAGAAGATTGGTAATTAGAAGCCTTTCTGTTGTTTTCCAGAATGTGAAAGTATTGCATAGATTTTTTATTTCTCTTAGAGGAGCTGATTTGCTACTAAATTTGAGAGCAACATTATTTTTTAAAAAGCTGGAGTTTAAAAAAGGCTGGTGGTAGAGTGGGGGGAGGTATGTGCTTAGCACCTGGGGCTTTGGGTGTGTCCTTGGCCTGGTAGAGAAATCCTTGAGTGTTTGAGTCCCAATATCCTGTGGGTGAACCACTTGCTATAGTCCCAGGGCAGACAGCAGGAAATGTGTTCCTTCAGTTCTTTTTGTCTGCTTCTTCCCTTTCCTTTCCCCCTGCACAGTCACTGCAGTCTCTCCTCAAAGTGAGCAACAGTTCCCTCCAACTGCAGCACCTATGGACTGACAGAACCCCACTCACATCTTTCACCCTCCAACTTCTCTACCAGCAAGGTCACAGCTGTCCCACAGCTACCTCTGCTGCCATGTCCCTGGGCTCTACAGCTTCCTCCAAGGTCCAAGTCAGCTGAAAGAGGCACAGGTGGAAAGATCCATTGGGAATCTTCGTGTGCTGTGCAGAGACACCTCTGCTTCCTTATGGATAGCCAAATAACTGAATCAAATGGGAGAGAAAAAAATATTACTTTTTGTTGTCATGATGCTGATATCACTGACCTTTTGTTTCTCAATGTAAGGATTTATTGCTATAAACTCCCCACTTAGAACTGCTTTTGCTGCATCTAATAAGTTTTGACATGTTGTATTTCCATTTTCATTTGTCTCAAGATATTTTTAGATTTCTCTTTTAAAACTTCTTTAACCTATTGGTTGTTTGGTATCATGTTGTTTAATCTCCTCATATTTGTGCATTTTCCAGTTTTCTTCTTGTAATTTATTTCTAATTTTATTCATACCACTGTGACTGAAAAACATACTTGACATGATTTTAATCTGCTTAAATTTATTAAGTGTAGTTTTTGGCCTAACATATGATCTATCCTGGAGAATGTTCCCTGTGCAATTGAGAAGAATGTGTATTCTGCTGTTTTAGGATATTCTATTTATGTCTTTTAAGGCTGGTTAATTTATAATGTCATTCATGTCCTATTTCCTTATTGATTTATTATTATGGAACTGTCTATTTGTCCCTCCAATTCAGTCAATATTTGTGTGTCATATATTTAGGAGCTCTATTATTTGATGCCTATATGATTATAATTGTATCTTCTTGATGAATTAATTATTTTATCTATCTATTTATCATCTATCTATCTATCTAGTTCTTCTTTGCCTCTTGTAACAACATTTGACTTAAATTCTATTTTGAGATAGCCACCCCCGCAATCTTTTGCTTACTATTTGTAAGCTTTTTGCCCTTTCACTTTCAGCTTATTTTTGTCTTTGGATCTAATGTGAGTTTTTGGTAGATGGGACATAGTATTATCATTTTAATTTTAAATCCATTCTGCCCATCTCTGCTTTTTGATTGGAGGGTTTAATCCATTTACATTTGAAGTAGTTACCGGTAAGAAAGGACTTACTTCAGGCACTTTTTTATTTGTTTTTATTATGTCTTATATACTCTTTGTACCTTATTTCCTCCATTATTGCCTTCTTTTGTATTTAGTTTTATTTTTTTTTGGATTCAACTATTTGTATTCCCTTCACTTTTTTTTTATTATAATGTTTATGATTTTTTGTGTGGTTACAATAAGGATTACATTTCATGTCCTGAATTTACAACAATCTAGTTTGAATTGATACCAACTTAACTTCAATAGCATACAAAAATTCTACTCCTATAAAACTCTATCCTACCAAGTTTTGTGTTGTGATTGCCACAAATTACATCTTTATATGATGTATACTCAATAACATACATTTATTTTTATTTTGTATGCATTTGTCTTTTAATCCTATGTAGATAGGATTACTCCCTTAGGTAATCAGGTAAATCATGTATTTAGTTAATACCTAGTATGTACCTTAGTAATTCTCTTCAGGCCTTTGAAGAAACTAGTATAAGTATAAGAAAGCTTGGGATTATTTGGCTCATTGTTAGATACAACTGTGGTGATTTCCTAGTTATTTCATGTTCATTTGGGTTTCTCAGTGATAATTTTGATGCATAATGTATTGCAAATTAGTCTTGCATAAAACAACATGAGATGGAAAATAATTACAACCCTGTAGTTGTGGTGTGAAAGCAGCCATAGACAACATGTAAGTGAATGATTGTGACTGTGTTCCAATAAAACTTTATTTTTGGATACTGAAATTTTAAATTCATATAATTTTGACATGTCACAAAATGTAATTCTCTTAATTTTTTCAACTATTTAAATATGTAGAAATCATTCTTAGTTCTCTGGCTATATTCAAACAGATTGCAGATCAGATTTGGCTGGCCCTTGAGCTGTCATTTACTGACACCTATTCTATTAGCTCTGGTTAGCATTTCCTCACCTTAGTCAGGTTGGATTTCACTTTCTGTGTGTGTGTGTGAGCGTCCTTGCTTCAGATCTCTGAGGAGTCTGTCCTTGTTTTCTAAGGACATTACAATCCTGTCAGCTTTACAATACAGTCATTTCACAAGATTTCCCTACCTTACATACCTTGATGAGGTCTCTGGCAGTGTTCATGTATTTGATTCACTTTAGGCCAGGGATGTAGTTATGTGTTGGTTTACCTTTTAATTTTCCCAATCTTTTTTGTCTCTTATTTTTAATTTGTATTAGTATTCATATATTACCTACATGCCAGGCATTATTATGTTTATTACACATATTAACTCTTCACACACACACAAAAAACTATGAGAAAGGTACAATTACAATCTCTATTTTAAAGATGAGGAAATTGAGGATCAGAAATGTTAAATAACTTGAGCTAATAACATAACTAATAAATGGCAGAGCTAGAATCCAAAACTAGGCAGCCTAGATCCAGAGTTCATTCTGACTTTTGATACTTGGAATGTTTTTTATTTTATTTTTCACACAAGAAATGATGTATGAAAGTTCCTTTCCAAACCCTGAAAAGTTTATGCCAGCCATACAGGACACCTTTCTTTGCAGCTAAATTAGCATCAGCAGGGTTCTTTGGAAGCCTAGAACTGGTGATAAAGGCACTGCTGTGCTGCAATAGAGAGCCCCCTCAGGCACCTGGTTGAATTTCACTCTCAGTTGATTACACTAAATGACAGATTCATGGTTCTATATTCTCTTAGTCTGAACTTCATACTCTGGATCTGTCTGGCTCCACTTCCTGTGCTTTTTCTTCTAAAATGGAGCTCAGTGGAACAAAAGAGTAATGTTCTGGATGATTTCTAGTTTATATTTAAATAAACAAGTAAACAAGAATATTTCAGAGAGAACTGTTAAAAAGAAAATAGAAGAGGGTGATGAAGGAAAATGATAGAGAGTGACTGCAATGGTTGTATAGGGTTAGAAGATTAGAGAGAAGCCCATACTGGGTGACATCTGAATCAAGACACAAGTGTCAAAATGGAGTCAATTTTTCAAAGATCTAGAGACAGATGTTTCAGGCAGAGGAAATAGCAAGTGATAAAACCCTAAGTCAGAAAGGAGCTTGCACGGTTGAGAAAGGTACTTTCACCTTTGTCACCAGAAAAAGTGTAAATATTTAAAAAGTGTTTCATATATACATATATATATACATATATACATACTTATATATATAAAACATGTATTTCTGTACTCACAGCATTACATTATAAAACATATACAAATAAAAATTTAAAAAGATGAGATGAAAAATAAATAAGAATCGATGTTAGAATACATTTTTCCACAGACAATTGGATCATCTTGCATATCTCTTGGCATGTGCACTCCCTACTTTTGCAATTGTAGATTTAGTCTATAATATCTATATTTAAATAAACTTAGGTCCTAGAGCCATGCTGTCCAACAAAAATATAAAGTGAACCACGTTTACAATTTAAAATTTTCTAACAGTCATATTTAAAAAGTGCAAGAAATAAGTAAAATTAATTTTAATAATATTTTTAGTTAATCTACTATTTCCAAATTACTATCATTGCAACATATAATCAATATAAAAAAGCAAGTTATGAGTGAAATAGTTTACGTTTTTGTAATTAGCCTAAGAAATCTGGTGTGCGTTTTATACTAACATTCCATCTCAAATTGAACTAGCTACATTTCAAATGCTAAAGAGTCACCTCTGGCCAGTGGTCACTATATTGCACAGTGAGACCTCAAGGGCTAATTTTCTTAATAGTATTCCCATCCCTCTCTCCTACTATCTGATTAACAAACTTAGACCCTACTCCTTTTGAGCCAATGACTGGAGCCTTTTTATCTTAGGAGAGCATTTTCTTTTTAACTGCCCTGATTTACTTTAACTAAAATGATTGTCACTGTGCCCCAAAGCAGGGTGAGTAGGGAGCTGGAAACAGAATGTGCTGTGTTTGAAAAAGTTTAGACCATTGAACCCTCTAAGAAGGAATGTTCATGGCACATCTGTTACTTGTTTATAGAGCAACATAAGCTTCTGAGAAGGGAAATATGAGCTATATCAGGTGCTCTGTGACGACCTAGATGGGTGGGTTGGGGGAGTGGGAGGGAGGTCCAAGAGGGAGGGGATATAGGTATACATATATCTAATTCACTTCATCATACAGCAGAACTAACACAACATTGCAAAGCAATTTTACTCCAATAAAAAAAATCCCTAAGACTTTTTCAAAAGATCTGATTTTTAAAAATATTTGTGATCTTACCATGTGCCAGACATGCTTCATTTGCATCATATCTAAGGGTCTTCTTGTATTCCCTCCCTACTTAGGAATGATAGGTGGCTGGACATTTTGTGTTTGCCCAAGGCTCTAACAGAACAAGACATAAATAGATCTCATAAGAACATAGTTGTATAAGTGGGGATGCTTACTTGGTTTAACCCATCCTCAGTACCAAAACTTGATTCTGATACACAGTTGAGGCCCATCTGGTGCTAGTGCAGTTGGTCATCTCTAAACTTTATGTGAATACCAAAAAGCTTTGTTGACTCCATAACAATGAACTCAGTAAACAGTTTACTCATGTGGTTCCTATTACTAAGTGTGGCTAATAGGTCTGTTCTGGCACATTTTGGCTCTCTGTGTTCCATGTTTTACTTATTTATTTAACAAACATAGGACTTCCCACTAGCCAGACATTGTTTATATATTAACTTGTTTAATTTAATTTTTATGACAAGCCATTAACAGATGAAGAAACTGAGGCACAGATAAAGCAACTTGCCAAAAATCCCATAACTTAGTAAAGAGCAGATCTGAATTCTAACCAAGGTAGCATGGCTTCAGAGTCCCTGTGCTTAATCTTTCTGCAAAGTCTGAGTCTCCTAATTTTTGATCTTCATGGCTTTCTCTGTTTCTTCTTTAGGGACTTGACATTATTACTGATCACAAGAGGTTCTTTGTCTTGGTTAACTCTGACGTACATTCAACATGCAGCAGCTCTGTCTTTCTGACAGAAGTGCTCAGAATATCAGATTCTCCTAGGCCCTCTGACCGTAAAAGAGGGCTTTTCAAAATCTCTTTTGTGAAGATTCTTCCTGCTTGAATTCTGAACGGACATTTGCACATTGCTACTACCCCTCTTATAAAACATTACATATTTCTAAAGCTACATAGGGTGCTGTAATAGTTGGATTTTCCTGTATACATAATCCATTTTTATTTATTCATTACAATTTGTTTTCCCTTTGTTGATTTAATTACAAAATAACACACTCATCCTAAGAATCCTAACAATACAGCGCTATGCATAGTTCTTGGTGAAAGTCTCCAATTCCTTTCATTCCTTTCTTTATAATTCCCAGTTTAATGCCATAGAAATAGACAACACTTCCAGCAGGCTATGCTGCATTTCGCTAGTCATAGCTGTTTGAGCTGTACCTCTGGGAAGCACTCTCCGCATTCCTTAGGGTGGGTTACATCCGGGAGGAAGGAACCATTGCCTGGGAAACAAGTCACGTGGGAACCTCTGGACGCAAACTGGGTGTAGGGATTCTGACCTGAGCTGGGGTCTGCGCTTCCAGTGAATGCTGTGGGAGCAAGTGCTGGTGACAGGTTAGCGGATGGCCCTGGCACCAATAAGGGCACTGGCTGGGCCGCCTGGGCGAGCTGGAGCCTACCAGAAAGCTTAGATCCTGTGGCCAAGGGCACAGACCTTGGCGAAGTGGAGCGTGGCAGGCAGCCTGATGACAGCGACTGCCCGGTAAGTTAGATTTGAAAACCTGGTGGGAGTCAGTAAGGGAAGATGAGATTGGACACAGTTCCTTACGATTCTTCTTTTGTCCAGGGGGACGTTGACCTGACCAGCATGCCGCTAGAGGTGGGGGTGGGGGAATGAGAAATGGAAGCAAGGAACAGGGCCAGTGAGGTGGGAGGACCCTGAGACGCGCGGGTCCTGTTTTGCTTGTCCTCTCTCACTCTCTATTTCCTCCTTATTCTTGTTCTTTCTTTTCCTGTTTACACGTTTTCGTTGCTCCAGAACCTGAATTCTAATGTAAGCTGTTTGGTTCCTGAGCCAGTTCTCTGCTAGCCTTCCTGACAGGTGCAAAGAGCTGTTAAAAATATGGAAAAATGGGCAAAGAATCAGAAGACACTATTCACACACGAGCAGCAATCTTTTGAAAAAGTCAGTTTCCCTCAATAATAAACGCACATGAATAAAACAGGATAGCATATTAAGATTGACAAGAATGGAAAAAGATCGTTTATCCCCAGTGTTGTGCAGGGTTTAGGAAAACTGGCACTAAATTACAGTATTGTTAAGAGTGTAAGTTAGCAAAACAATTTTGTGTTAGGCAATTTGGTTTATGTAACAAATCTGAAAACCTGTTACTCTATGGCCTAGAAATACTACCTGAGGAACTTATCCAACACAATTACTAATAGAAATGTAAACATACTCACACACATACATATAATGTGTTCATTAAGCTTTATTTGTAGTAGCAATTAGGGATATCTGGACACTGAATATTCTATGATATTAAGAAATTATTGTTATTGCTCTATGTGAAAATAGGATCATGGTTATGTTTTAAAATAATCTTTGTCTTTAGGGATTAATTCAGATATATTTACATATGGAATAATATGATATCTGGGATTTGCCTGAAAATAATTGGTATTGACTAATGGATTAGGGGATAGATGGATTGATAATTACTGAAGCTGGGTGATGGGAACATGGGGGAGTTCATTATTATTATTCTCTCTACTTTTGTATGAGTTTACGGGATTTTCCATAAGTTAAAAAAAAACTAGTTCAAGGTAGAAAATTGGAAAATTATGGAAGAGTGTTAGTAAATAAAAATCATCTCTAAATCTACTGGACAGTTGTAACCAGTGTTAAATTTTGGTGTGTGTGTATGGGGGGTGGATTGTTGCTCAACATTTGTTCCACTTTCTTGCACTTCAGGAAGAGCATTTAAAAGCACAGATTCAAGTCAGATTGTCTGGGTAAGAATCCCACCTCTGCCAATTACTAGCTGCCTGATGCTGGATAGGGTACTTTAGTCCTCGGAACCTCAGTTTCCTCATCTGTGAAATAAGAACGATACTGTGTATTATCAAATCCAATCAATAGTAAGCTACCCTATTACGATTTGTGCCACTATGGCAGAAAAATCACTTCCAAATAAAACAATGCACATCTTGATTTCAGAGGTGTAGAACATTAAAAGATATGAATCTTAGAATTAAAGAGATATTGTGGTGGCTGCCTTATAGGGTTTTTGTGACAAGTAAATAAGTTTAAAAGTGTAAAGTGTGTGGCACATGAGTACTCACTAAATATGAGTTATCATTATTACCTCATCACCATCACGATCCTAAGAGTGCTACCTAAGAGTGCTCATGTAGGCATCTTCATGCATTTTTCTCCCATTTGAGCAAGGAGACCAAATTATCAGATCTTGTTTAGGGTTTAATAGCATTACTTCTGGATTGTGGATTTTTTTGCAATATTTTAAATTGATAATGTATGAGAATATTCATTGCAGCATAGTTGGTAAAAGAAAAAAAAATGTTTGTAATAGCTTAAGCACTCACAAACAGGTAATGGTCAAATATTTTATGGAGGTATTCACACTGTAATACTATGCAACTTTGAGAAACAGTGAGGGAGGAGCTGGATGTACTGACATGGAAAGATGTCTCTGTTATAATGATTAGTAAAGAAAGCAAATAATTGAATAAAATGTATAGTTTAGGAAAAAGCTTATGTTACTTATAGATGTGTATATATTTGTGTGTGTGTGTGTGTGTGTGTGTGTAGATAGATAGATTCCAAACTTTTAATAATGGCTGCCTCTGAGGGGTGGGATTCACATCGGGGGAGTGAAATGAGACTTTCACTTTTTTACATATGCGTTTGGTATTGATTTTTATACTATGTATTACTTTTGTAATTGAAACATAATTTTGAAAAACTCAAGCATGAGCTTTTTTTCAGAGTATGCAAATCTATTCACTAAGTTTTTCTCCTACATAAGATTTGTCCTTTTAACATCTTGTCATAGGTTAGTAACACGAAACTTTTAAGAATGAAATGAGTATATTTTAAAACACTCTGTATTTTGACAAAGGCCACCCTTTTCAAATTGTGAAGTTCTTATAGCCAGCATATTATTTCCAGTCCTCACAGATGTTAAGCCTGTTCATAATGGCTTCCTATTATGTAAGTATACTATTAATGCAGTGACACATTACTATTACTTAGCCTAATACTATTAATTACTTATTTCCCTAAACAAGATTTGCCAAGGGATGTTAATAAACATTAAATTGGAATGTTAATAAACATTCCAATTCAATGTTCCTCTCATTAAATTGGAATACAGAGCAATTTCACTGCAGTTAGAAGGTATTATGATGCTTTACAAGTTATGTATGACCCACAGAATATTTTTTAAAAGAGTTCACAGTGAAATTTGAACTTCCTATATTCTGATTACCTTAGGTTGATGACTCCAATATACCTCACAGGCATAGACTTCAAGAGTTTAGGTTGGTAGAAGGTCTTTTCCTAGTGGTCTGAAGCTGCAAAATGGCTGCAAAGCCACTCTTTCTGCCAGTCCCCCCCCCACCCCCCCACCGCCCCACATCAACAGAACTTGTAACTATGTCAAACTTCAGCTTACACAGTTTGGAATTTCTTTCAGGTGTCAATGTGAATGTAATATATAATTCCAAGATATATTCTAAAATAAGAGTTACCATGATCTATTAGTTTTTGCTAGTTTATGCTTTGAGAAGAAACAGCCCCAAGAATTCAATAACTTACAATAACAAAAAAATGTTACTTGTTCACATTACTTGTTGGCTTTGGGGTTGTTCTCTATATCATTTTCATTCTAGAATCTAGGTTGGAGGAGCAGCCCTTATCTGACACCAGCTGCTCTTATTATACAATGAGGAGGAATGATAGAACCATGCAAAGATGTCTCTAAGAGCTTAGACATGGAATATGTAAATATCAAACTTGATATCAATAGAGTAGGAAAGTATAATCCTTTCACAGGGAGGGGTAGAAAATAATGTGGAACACTAATGCAATATGTTGCACAAGGTATTTGCCAAATAATAATTTTGCAACATACCCAAGCTCCTAAGTATGCATTAATTTATATGAATATATATTAATAATTAAAACCCTCTCAGACAGGGGATCTTACAATACAATATTTGGGAGGAACCTTATGTTACAAAAGTTCCAATCATATGAATTTTGGCTATAAATTTCATGGACATACCTACATGTATGTGTGTGTATGTCTTTTGTTTCTGTCATTTTTTCCTTATGCAAAAACAAGATTGTGTAATAACATATTACTCTGCAACAGGATACCATGGCCATCCCTGTGTTATGATTTCAATTGCATATATGTGTGTGTATTTCAGATCAGTTAATTTGATGCAGTTCATAAGTTTGGCTTGTGCAGAAATATCTCTTAAAAAACTATTTTTTGAAATAACATGTTTTAGTTCTTAATGTATGAAACTAATATCTCTTCATTGTAGGAAATTTGAGTATATATGTGGCTGTGTAATAGAGAGAGGAAAACATTTTAAAAGGAATATACTATGGTTGCTTTGTCTTCTATAGTGAGTGTCATAACTCATACCAGTGTGAAAATAAGTATCTTTATTGATCTCTTCCTCCCTAAGAGAATACTGGGGAAAAGGAGAATCATGATATTAAACATATTAAACATTTAAGGCCTCTGCTGGTTCTTTTGTGCTTCTAAAGTGTGGTCAACTGTTTGGCAGAGCCCATTAATCAGCCTGTGTAGAAGAAGGTGCAGAGCCTAACTTAAGATAGATGTGGGGCAGTAGTGATGTGAGTACATGTTGTATGTGGGGTGGGTGATGTCTCAGGGAAAGGTGCCTAGAAAGAGGGGAAGCAAAACATCTAGAAGTGATGAATGGGGCCATGGAAGAAGGTGCAAGAATGGAGCCTACAGAAGTGGACACGTGAAAAATTGCTGCTGATAGAATTGTTGGACAGCATTTCAGTTGTAAATGTTCAGTGTTAAGTTGTTTCCCATATCTTGTTGTGACTTAATCCCCACCCCACTCTGCTTCTCAGACCTTCGGTGATGTGTGGATTCATACAAATATCTTGTGTGCGTGATTCTTAAGTGGGAGTATCATGAAACCAGCCGGTCACCTGCAAGTAAATTAAAACAGTGATGAGTCAGTATTTTTAATTTTATCATATTGCCATAGAATAAAAAGAATGATGGCTGAGTGATCATTGTGCATTAATTTCCAGTCCATGAATTTGTCTGATAAAGCAGTAGAAACTAGCCTTGAATTCTTGCTTCATTACACTGTCATCCCAGTATACAGGATGCATTTTTGTGTCCAACAAATATTTCTGATTTCATTTAAAATTGTGGTCTTTTGAGGAGGAAGTAAGCTAGGGAAGTGAGGGGTGAGAGAAGACAAGTTCTGATGAGAGTGCTAGAGTATGTGTTGTTGGTAAGGATAATTACCAAACTATTACTGGAGGAGAGAAAGGGAGAGGCAGTCAGAAGCATGAATAGGGAGAAAGGAAT
Organism: Balaenoptera borealis; assembly: GCF_965194805.1. Lineage (NCBI taxonomy): Eukaryota > Metazoa > Chordata > Mammalia > Artiodactyla > Balaenopteridae > Balaenoptera > Balaenoptera borealis. The sequence continues at coordinate 50,992,071 of NC_138881.1, read as the reverse complement.
TAAATTTTAGACCTTTTTTTCTTAGTGAGAACTCTTCATACAGATGAAGAATATCCAATAGCTGGAATGATGCAGTTTTGGAGGATCTAAAAATGGTGATGACTTCTACTCCACCTTAGAAAGGCAGTTCTGTGGTGGACCATGACACCAACCTTCCTTGATGAGACCACTGCCTGGATAATCAGGTGAGTAATCATAAATGAGCCAGCTTTCCATTTATGGTAGTATATTTGAATCTATAGAATATCTTCTGTGACATTTATTGAAGGCCCAGAAAATATAAAATCTAATGTAAGAATCCCCTTTCCCTGCTAGGATGACCAGCTTCACCAGTTTGTCTAGGCTTTCCTGGTTTTAGACTTGCATTCCAGGAATTCTCAGTCCTAGGCAAAACAGGGATGGTCACTCTGCTCCAAACCCCTCTCTCCTGCCATCCCCACCCTTTCCCACCCCCTCCACTGACTCAATTTCTCAAACCTTAGCATTGTCTTCTCCCTCTGCAAGGACCCTATTATCCAAAAAAAACAATGAAAATGAAAGTGCTCTGATGACATCATAAACAAGGAAGGCATAGGATTTTTTTTTATCCTTAAAATAAACTTTTCTTTAAAAAAGTGCTTAGAAGAAGTTGGCAAAGAAGTGTGCCAGAACATTAAGAAACGACTGAGTGGGGTAACTGTGAATTTTTTACTTCTTTACACGTCTTTATTTTTCAAACTTTACTCAAAACAGATTATGACATTTATATTTACCAGATTTAAGCAAGTATAAAAACTAAAAATAAAAAAAACACTGGGTTTGGTTTCCAAGTTAATGTTAAAGTATCTTTCAAAGTTGTCTTTAAATCTATTTTTAAGTAAATAACATGTCTTATATGGTCCAGGAAACAATGTGAGCTTCTGGGAAGATAGAAGATTCCATTTAATTTACTTAACATTTTTTGATTGTCTATTCTGTTCCAATTATTGTATCAGATGATAACTGATCTATATGGTCTTTGGAATATTTTTATCTTTAATTTATTTAAATAATAAGAATGTGTTTAATGATAGGCATATGTTCTTGATAACTATAATGCTAAATCAGGACCCAAATAATATGTATATATTTATATTATCTTCTTCTGTGCAAATTTTTCAGTTTATACAGAACCATGCATACAGTTTGATTCCACTTTTATAAAACATTATGTGTATATCTGTAGGTGGAAAACCTATAAGAAGAAAATGAAAGGAAATATCCCCAAATGATAACAATGGTTAACTTGGAATTGCTTGATTACTTATTTCATTTGTTTTTACCAATAATTCGTTTTTTACAATTTTTATGTAAACTTTAAATTTTAGAACAGTTTTAGATTTACAGAATTATTACAAAGATGGTACAAAGTGTCCCTGTATACCTCGTACCCAGTTTTCCCTATTATTAGCATCTTACATTCATATGATACATTTGTCCCACTTAATGAACCAATGCTGATACATTATTATTAACTAAAGTCTATACTTTCTTCAGATTTCCTCACTTTTTCCCTAATATCTTCTCTCTCTTCAAGGATCCCATCTAGAATACCACATTACATTTAGCAGTCATGTCTCCTTAAGCTCCTCTTGGCTGTGACAGTTTTCAGACTTTCCCTGTTTTTGATAAACTTGGCAGTTTTCAGGAGTACTGGTTCGGGCATTTTGTAGAATTTCCCTCAGTTGTGATTTACCTAATGATTTTGTCATAAATAGACTGAGGGAGTGCATTTTTTTGGAGGAAGAACACAGAATACTTATTAAATAATATCAAGGGTACATACTATCAACATGACTTACCACTACTGATGTTGACTTTGATCATTTGGGATGAATAGTGTTTGTCAGGTCTGTCCACTGTGAAGTTACTGTTTTTCTTTTGGAAGAAAAATCACTATATATAGCCTGCACTTACAGAGTAGAGAGTTATACTCCCACTGCTTGAGGGTTAAGTAGTACATAAATTATTTGGAATTATTTTTTAAGGGAGATTCATCTCCTTGATTTGTTTTTAGTCAGTTATTAATATCAGTTTGGATTCATGGATAATTATTTCATGTTTTGTGTAATAGTCCAATACTGCATTATTAATTTATTTGTTCAAATTGTTCCAGCTTTGGCCATTCAGAGCTTTTTCAATTGGCTCCTGTGCCCCTTTGACATACTGCCATCAAAGTTTTGAGCAATCCCTTACTTTCTGGCACATCAAGGAGGAGGAGTATGGGCTGCACATAATAACTTTCATCCAAAGAGTGGAGTATGGAACAGGAGAAAAAAGAGGAACTATATTTTGGAGAAACCTGACAAACACTAATTAGCTTTGTAATAAAGGTCAATATCAACAGTGACACCATGTTAATAGTATGTACCTTTGATGTGATGTAATGAAAATGGAATTCAATTTCTTTGGTCTTCCTCACCAAAACATATTATCCCACTCTAGTCATAAGAAAAAAAATCATTAGACACATAGAGAGTTATTCTACAACATCCTACAATATGCCTGACTAATATTCCTTGAAACTATTAAAGTCACCAAAAACATTATAAGTCCGAGAAACTGTCAAAACAAAGAGGAGCCTAAGGAGACATGATACCTAGACGTAATGTGATATCCAGTGTAGGATCTTGGAACAGAAAAATGATATTGGGGAAAAACTGAGGAAGTCTGAGTAAAGTGTGTTTCATTTAATAACACTGTATCAATTTTGGTTCATTAAGTGTGACAAATGTGCTGTAATAATATGGAAAATTGATGTGGAGGTTATGGGAACTGTCTCTACTATATTTGCAACTTTTATATAAATTAAATATATCCTGAAATGAAAACATTTATAAGCTAATCAATTGGGCATATTTTTGGGGTCTTTTTCTGAGGTCTCTCTTCTAATCCATTGATTTATGCATATATCCCTCCAACAATACCACACAGTCTTGATTACTGTTGCAGTGTAGTAAACTTTTTTAAACTGCATTAACATTGGTTTATAATATTATATGTTTCATGTGTACAACATTATATTTCAACTTCTGTGTGCACTATAGTGTGCTTACCACCAAAGGGTTAGTTTTAATCTGTCACCATACAGTTGACGCCCTTTACCCATTTTGACCTTTTCTATCCATTACTCTCTGGCAGCCAATTTGTTCTCTGTATCTGTATGTTTGTTTTTGCTTGGTTTGTTCATTTATTATGTTTTACTTTTAGAGTTTTTTTATTCCACATTTGTGAAATCATATGGTATTTGTCTTTCTCCATCTGACTTATTTCACTTAGCATAATAACCTCAAGTTCCATCCATGTCTTCACAAATGGCAAGACTTCATCTTCTTTAATGACTGAGTAGTATTCCATTATAAATATATACCATATCTTCTTTATCCATTCATCTATGGATGAACACTTAGGTTGTTTCCATATCTTGGCTATTAAAAATAATGTTGTGATGAACATAGGCATGCATATATCATATTGAACTAGTGTTCTTGTATTCTTTGGATAAATAAAGAGAAGTGGAATACCTGGACCGTATGGTACTTCTACTCTTAAATTTTTGAGGATTCTCCACACTGTTTTTCATAATCACTGAACCAATTTACATTTCCATCAACAGTGTATGAGGGTTACACTTGCTTGGATTCTCCACGCTGTTTTTCATAATTGCTGAAACAATTTACATTTCCATCAAAAGTGTATGAGGGTTACTTTTGCTCCACAACCTCTCCAATGCTTGTTGTTTCTTGCCTTTTTGATAATAGCCGTTCACACAGCATGAGGTGATAACTCATTGGTTTTGATTTGCATTTCCCTAATAATTAGTGATGTTGAACTTTTCAAGTGCCTGTTGGCCATATGTATGTATTCTTTGAGAAAATGTCTACTCAACTGTTTTGTTCATATATTGATTGATTGATTGATTGATTGATTGATTGATTTGGGCTGTGTTGGGTCTTCATTGCTGCCTGCAGGCTTTCTCTAATTGGGGCGAGCAGGGGCTACTCTTCATTGCAGTGATCAGGGTTCTCATTGCACTGGCTTTTCTTGTTGCGGAGCACAGACTCTAGGTGCACAGGCTTCAGTACTTGCAGCACATGGGCTCAGCAATTGTGGCTCGTGCACTCTAGAGCACAGGCTCAGTAGTTGTGGCACACGGGCTTTGTTGCTCTGTGGCATGTGGGATCTTCCCAGACAAGGGATCGAACCTGTATCCCCTGCATTGGCAGGTGGATTCTTAACCGCTGCACCACCAGGGATGCCCTTCTTTCTTTCCTTCTTCCTTCCTTCCTCCTTCCTTTCTTTCTTTCTTTCTCTTTTTTCTTAACATCTTTAGTGGAGTATAATTGCTTTACAACGTTGTGTTAGTTTCTGCTGTATAACAAAGTGAAAGTGAAGCAGCTATATGTATACATATATCCCTATATCCCCTCCTTCTTGCATCTTCCTCCCACCCTCCCTATCCCACCCCTCTAGGTGGTCACAAAACACCCAGCTGATCTCCCTGTGCTATGCAGCTGCTTCCCACTAGCTATCTATTTTACATTTGGTAGTGTACATATGTCAATGCTACTCTCTCACTTCATCTCAGCTTACACTTCACCATCCCTGTATCCTCAAGACCTTTCTCTATGTCTGCGTCTTTATTACTGTCCTGCCCATAGGTTCATCAAAACCATTTTTTTTTTTTAGATTCCAAATATATGTGTTAGCATACGGTATTTGTTTTTCTCTTTCTGACTTAGTTCACTCTGTATGACAGACTCTAGATCCATCCACCTCACTACAAATAACTCAATTTCGTTTCTCTTTATGGCTGAGTAATATTCTATTCTATATATGTGCCACATCTTCTTTATCCATTCATCTGTCGATGGACACTTAGGTTGCTTCCATGTCCTGGCTATTGTAAATAGTGCTGCAATGAATATTGTGGTACATGACCCTTTTTGAATTATGGGTTTCTCAGGGTATATGCTCAGTAGTGGAATTGATGGGTCATATATGGTAGTTCTATTTTTAATTTTTTAAGGAACCTGCATACTGTTCTCCATAGTGTCTGTATCAATTTATATTCCCACCAACACTGCAAGAGGGTTCCCTTTTCTCCACACCCTCTCCAGCATTTATTGTTTCTAGATTTCTTGATGATGGCCATTCTGACCAGTGTGAGGTGATAACTAATTGTTGTTTTGATTTGCATTTATCTAAGAATTAGTCATTAGTGATGGTAAATTAGAGCATCTTTTCATGTGTTTGTTGGCAATCTGTATATCTTCTTTGCAGAAGTGTCTACTTAGGTCTTCTGAAGATTTGTGGATTGGGTTGTTTGTTTTTTAGGTATTGAGCTGCATGAGCTGCTTGCATATTTTGGAGATTAATCATTTGTCAGTTGCTTTGTTTGCAGATATTTTCTACCATTCTGAGGGTTGCTTCTTCATCTTGTTTGTGGTTTCCTTTGCTGTGCAAAAGTTTTTAAGTTTCATTAGGTCCCATTTGTTTATTTTTGTTTTTCTTTCCATTTCTGTAGGAGGTGGGTCAAAAAGGATCTTGCTATGATTTATGTCAAAGAGTGTTCTTCTTATGTTTTCCTCTAAGAGGTTTATAGTGTCTGGCTTTACCTTTAGGTCTTTAATCCATTTTGAGTTTATTTTTGTGTATGGTGTTAAGAAGTGTTCTAATTTCATTCTTTTACATATAGCTGTCCAGTTTTCCCAGGACCACTTATTGAAGAGACTATCTTTCCTCCATTGTATATTCTTGCCTCCTTTATCAAAAATAAGGTGACCATATGTGCATGAGTTTCTCTCTGAGCTTTCTACCCTGCTCAATTGATCTTATTTCTATTTGTGTGCCAGTACTATACTCTCTTGATTACTTTAGCTTTGTAGCATAGTTTGAAGCCAGGGAGCCTGATTCTTCCAGCTCTGTTTTTCTTTCTCAAGATTGCTTTGGCTATTCGGGGTCTTTTGTGTTTCCATACAAATTGTGAATTTTTTTCTTCTGGTTCTGTGAAAAATGCCATTGGTAGTTTGATAGGGATTGCATTGAATTTGTAGATTGCTTTTGGTAGTGTGGTCATTTTCACAATGTTGATTATTCTAATCAAAGGACATGGTATATCTCTCCATCTTATTGTGTCGTCTTTAATTTCTTTCAACAGTGTCTTTTAGTTTCCTGCATACAGGTCTTTTGTCTCCTTAGGTAGGTTCATTCCTAGGTGTTTTATTCTTTTTGTTACAATGGTAAATGGGAGTGTTTCCTTAATTTCTCTTTCAGATTTTTCATTGTTAGTGTATAGAAGTGCAAGAGATTTCTGTTCATTAATTAATCCTGCTACTTTACCAAATTCATTGATTAGCCTTAATAGTTTTCTGGTAGCATCTTTAGGATTCTCTATGTAGAATACCACGTCATCTGCAAACAGTGACAGTTTTACTTCTTCTTTTCCAATTTAAGTCCCTTTTATTTCTTTTTCTTCTCTGATTGCTGTAGCTAAAACTTCCAAAATTATGTTGAATAGTAGTGGTGAGAGTGGGCAACCTTGTCTTGTTCCTGATCTTAGAGGAAATGGTTTCCATTGTTCACCATTGAGAAAAATGTTGGATGTGTGTTTGTCATATATGACCTTTATTAAGTTGAGGTAGGTTCCCTCTATGCCTACTTTCTGGAGAGTTTTTAATCATAAATGGGTGTTGAATTTTTTCAAAAGCTTTTTCTGCCTCTATTGAGAAGATCATATGGTCTTTCTCCTTCAATTTGTTAATATGGTGTATCACATTGATTGATTTGCATATATTGAAGAATCGTTGCATTCCTGGGATAAACCTCACTTGATGATGGTGTATGATCCTTTTAATGTGCTTCTGGATTCTGTTTGCTAGTCTTTTGTTGAAGTTTTTTGCATCTATGTTCATCAGTGATATTGGTCTGTAGTTTTCTTTATTCATGACATCTTTTCTGTTGGTATCAGGGTGATGGTGGCTTTCTAGAATGAGTTTGGGAGTGCTCCTCCCTCTGGTATATTTTGGAAGAGTTTGAGAAGGATAGGTGTTAGATCGTCTCTAAATGTTTGATAGAATTCACCTGTGAAGCCATCTGGTCCTGGGCTTTTATTTGCTGGAAGATTTTTAATCACAGTTTCAATTTCAGTGCTTGTGATTGGTCTGTTTATATTTTCTATTTCTTCCTGCTTCAGTCTCGGAAGGTTGTGCTTTTCTAAGTATTTGTCCATTTCTCCCAGGTTGTCCATTTTATTGGCATATAGTTACTTGTAGTAATCTCTCATGATCCTTTGTATTTCTGCAGTGTCAGTTATTACTTCTCCTTTTTCATTGCTAATTCTGTTGACTTGAGTCTTCTCCTTTTTTTCTTGTTGAGTCTGGCTAATGGTTTGTCAATTTTGTTTATCTTCTCAAAGAGCCAGCTTTTAGTTTTATTGATATTTCATATTGTTTACTTCCGGTTTTTTTTCATTTATTTCTGATCAGATCTTTATGATTTCTTTCCTTCTGCTAACTTTCGGGGTTTTTTGTTCTTCTATCTCTAAATGCTTTAGGGGTAAGTTTAGGCTGCTTATTTGAAATTTTTCTTGTTTCTTGAGGTAGGATTCGATTGCTATAAACTTCTCTCTCAGAACTGCTATTGCTGCATCCCATAGGTTTTGGGTTGTCGTGTTTTTACTGTCATTTGTTTCTAGGGATTTTTTGATTTCCTCTTTGCTTTCTTCAGTGATCTCTTGGTTATGTAGTGGCATATTGGTTAACCTCCATGTGTTTGTATTTTTTACATGTTTTTTCCTGTAATTGATATCTTGTCTCATAGTGTTGTTGTCAGAAAAGATACTTGATATGATTTCAAGTTTCTTAAATTTACCAAGGCTTGATTTGTATCCCAAGATATGATCTATCCTGGGGAATATTCCATGAGCACTTGAGAAGAAAGTGTATTCTGTTTTTTTTTGAATGGAATGTCCTATAAATATCAATTAAGTCCATCTTGTTTAATGTGTCTTTTGAAGCTTGTGTTTCTTTATTTATTTTCATTTTGGATGATTGGTCCATTGGTGAAAGTGGGGTGTTAAAGTTCCCTACTATTTTTTGTGTTACTGTCAATTTCCCCTTTCATGGCTGTTAGCATTTGCCTTATATATTGAGGTGCTCCTTTACGGGTTGCATGTATATTTACAATTGCTATATCTTCTCCTTGGATTGATCTCTTGATCATTATGTAGTGTCCTTCTTTGTCTCTTGTAATAGTCTTTATTTTAAAGTCTATTTTGTCTGATATGAGAATTGCTACTCCAGCTTTCTTTTGATTTCCATTTGCATGGAATAACTTTTTCCATACCCTCACTTTCAGTGTGTATGTGTCCCTAAGTCTGAAGTGGGTCTCTTGTAGACAGCATATATATGGGTCTTGTTTTTGTTTCCATTCAGGCAGTCTGTGTCTTTTTGTTGGAGCATTTAATCCATTTACATTTAAGTTAGTTATACATATGTATGTTCCTATTACCATTTTATTAATTGTTTTGGGTTTATTACTGTAGGTCTTTTCCTTCTCTTGTGTTTCCTGCCTAGAGAAGTTACTTTAGCATTTGTTGTAAAGCTGGTTTAGTGGTGCTGAATTCTCTTAACTTTTGCTTGTCTGTAAAGGTTTTAATTTGTCTGTCAAATCTGAATGAGATCGTTGCTGGGTAGAGTAATCTTGGTTGTAGGTTTTCCCCTTTCATCACTTTAAATATGTCCTGCCACTCCCTTCTGGCTTGCAGAGTTTCTGCTGAAAGATCAGCTGTTAACCTTATGGAGATTCCCTTGTATGTTATTTGTTGCTTTTCCCTTGCTGCTTGTAATATTTTTTCTTCGTATTTAATTTTTGATAGTTTGATTAATATGTGTCTTGGCATGTTTCTCTTTGGATTTATCATGTTTGGGATTCTCTGTGCTTCCTGGACCAGATTATTTCCTTTCCCATGGTAGGGAAATTTTCACCTATAATCTCTTCAAATATTTTATCACACCCTTTCTTATTCTGGGACCCCTATTATTGAAATGTTGTTGCATTTAATGTTGTCCCACAGGTCTATGAGACTGTCTTCAGTTCTTTTTATTCTTTTTTCTTTATTCTTCCCTGCTGTAGTTATTTCCAGTATTTTATCTTCCAAGTCACTTATCAGTTCTTCTCTCTCAGTTATTCCACTATTGATTCCTTCTAGAGAATTTTAATTTTCTTTTATTGTGTTATTTATCGTTTGTTTGCTCTTTAATTCTTCTAGGTGTTATTTATCATTTGTTTGCTCTTTAAACGTTTCTTGTACTTTCTCCATTCTATTTCCAAGGTTTTGTATCATCTTTACTATCATTACTCTGAATTCTTTTTCAGGTAGACTGTCTGTTTCCTCTTCATTTGTTTGCTCTGGTGGGTTTTTACCTTGTTTCTTCATCTACTGCATATTTCTTTGTCTTATGATTTTTGTTAACTTATTTGTTTGGGTTGTCCTTTTCGCAGGCTGCATATTCGCACTTCCCATTGTTTTTGGTGTCTGCCCCCACTGGGTAATGTTGGTTCAGTGGCTTGTGTAGGCTTCCTGGTGGAGGGGACTAGTGCCTTTGTTTTAGTGGTTGGGGCTGGATCATATCTTTCTGGTTGGCAGGGCCAAGTCCGGCAGTGTGTTGGGGTGTCTGTGAACTTAGTATGATTCTAGGCAGCTTCTCTGCTAATGGGTGGGGTTGTGTTCCTGTCTTGCTATTTGTTTGACATGGGGCTTCCAGCAGTAGAGCTTGCTGGCTGTTGGGTGGAGCTGGCTCTTAGTGTTGAGGGGGAGATGTTTGGGACAGCTCTTGCTGATTGGTACTTTGTGGGGCCAGGAAGTCTCTGGTGGTCCAACGTCCTGAACTCAGCTCACCCACTTCAGAGGCTCAGACCTGAACCAGGTTGGAGCACCAAGACCCTGTCAGCCACATGGCTCAGAAGAAAAGGGAGAAAGAAAAAAAACATGATAAAAATATTAAAATAAAAAAATAGTAATAAAAAAGAAGAGAGCAACCAAACCAATAAACAAATCCACCAATGATAGCAAGCACTAAATTCTAAATGAAATGAACACAAAAATCAGAAACAAATCAGTTGCAGACAGCAAACCCCAAGTCTACAGTTGCTCCCGTAGTCCACCACCTAAATTTCGGGATTATTAGTTGTCTATTAAGGAATTCCACATATGCAGGGTACATGAAGTTGATTGTGGGAATTTACTCCCCTGCACCTGAGGCTGCAGGGAGAAATTTCCCTTTGTCTTCTTTCTTTGCACAGCTCCTGGGGTTCAGCTTTGGTTTTGGCCCCACCTCTGCATGTATGTCTCCTTCAGGCATCTGTTACCTGCCGAGACAGGAGGGGGTTAAAGCCACGGCTGATTATGGCACTCTTGCTCGCTCAGGCCGACAGGGAGAGAGGGGTATTATAGTCATAATTGGAATTCGTGGCAAGCCTGCAGCAGCAGAGGCCAGCATGATGTTGCAACAGCCTGAGGCATGCCATGTGTTCTCCTGGGGAGGTTGCCCCTGGATCACAGGACCCTGGCAGTGGCGGGCTGCACAGGCTTCCAGGGAGGGTGTATGGATAGTGACCTGCTCTTGCACACAGGATTCTTGGTGGCAGCAGCAGCAGTGTTAGCTCGTTTAGGTGGTGCTCTGCCTTCTGTGGGCACACGGGCATGGAATCCCTTCTCCTCACGCACCCTGAAACAATGGTCTCTTGCCTCTTCAGCAGGTCCAGACATTTTCCTGGACTCTCTCCTGGCTAGCTGTGTCACACTAGTCCCCTCAGACTGTCTTCATGCAGCCACCCACAGTCCTCTCCCTGGGATCTGACCTCCGAACCCCGAGCCTCAGCTCCCAGGCCCCTCCTGCCCCAGTAGGTGAGCAGACAAGCCTCTCAGGTTGGTGAGTGCTGGTCAGCACTGATCCTCTGTGCGGGAATCTCTCCACTTTGCCCTCTCACCCCTGTTGCTGCACTCTCCTCCATGGCTCCAAAGCTTTCCCCACGCCACACCCCGTCTCCACCAGTGAAGGGGCTTCTTAGTGTGTGGAAACTTTTCCTCTTTCACAGCTCCCTCCCAGAGGTGCAGGTCCTATTCCTACTCTTTTGTCTCTGTTTTTTCTTTTTTCTTTTGCCCTACCCAGGTATGTGGGGATTTTCTTGCCTTTTGGGAAGTCTGAGGTCTTCTGCCAGCATTCAGTAGGTGTTCTGTAGGAGTTGTTCCGCATGCAGATGTATTATTGATGTATTTGTGGGAAGGAAGGTGATCTCTATGTCTTACTCCTCCGCCATTTTGAAGGTCTCCCCCTCTGTTCATATTTTAATTGAGGTTTGTTTGTTGTTGTTGAGTTGTATGACTTCATAGAATTTGGATATCACACCGTTATGAGATATATGATTTGCAAATATCTTCTCCCATTCTATAGCTATCTTTACATTTTGTTGACGGTTGCCTCTGCTGGGCAGAAGCTGTTCAGGTTGCTGGAGTCCCATTTGTTTATTTTTGCTTTTGTGTCCCCTGACTGTGGAAACATATCTAGAAATATATTGCTAAATCTGAAGTCAAAGAGCATGCTGCCTATGCTTTCTTCTAGTTTTATAGTGTCAGGTTTTACTTTGAAGTCTTTAACCCATTTTGAGTTGATTCTTACTTGATTTTTGTGTGTGGTGTGAGATAATTAGTTTCACACTTGTGCATGTGGCAGTCCAATTTTCCCAACACCAGTATTTAAGAGACTATCCTTTCTCTATTGTATGTTCTTTGCTCCTTAGGCATAAATGCATTGTCCATATATGGGTGGTTTTGTTTCTGTCCTCTCAATTCTGTTCCATTGATCTCTGTGTCTGTTGTTCTGCCAATACCATGCAGTTTTGATTGCTATAGTTTTGTAATATCATTTGAAATCAGAGAGTGTGATGCCTCCAGCTTTGTTCTTTTTTCTCAAGATTGCTTTGGCTATTCGGAGTCTTCTGTGATTCTGCCTAAGTTTTAAGACTTTTTGTTCTATTTCTGTGAAAAATATCAGTGGGATTTTGATAGGGATTGCACTGAATCTGTAGATTGCTTTGGGTAATATAGACATCTTGACAATGTTAAGTCTTCCAGTACTTAAGCATGAGATATATTTCTTTGTATCTTCTTCAATTTCTTTCAATAATGTCTTGTAGATTTAAAGTATGGGTCTTTTTCACCTCTATTTCATTTATTTCCATTCTGATCTTTATTATTTCCTTCATTCTACTGACTTTGGGCTTCATTTTTTCTTCTTTTTCTACTTACTTTAGGTGTAAAGTGAGATTGTTTATTAGGGATTTTTCTTGTTTCTGGTTGTAGGTTTGCAACTTTCCTTAGTACTGTTTTTGCTGCATCCCATAGATTTTGGTATGCTGTATTTTCATTTTTTTTGAGTAGTTTTTAATTTCTTCTTTGATTTCATTGTTGACTCAATATTGTTCGGTAACATGTTGTTCAGTCTCTACATATTTGTGATTTTTCCAGCTTTCTTCTTCTAGTTGCTTTCTAGTATCATACCATTGTGATCAGAAAAGATGCTTGATACGATTTTAATCTTGTTTTATGTGTCCCGACGTATGGCCTACACTTGAGAATGTTCCATTTTCACTTGAGAAGAATATTATTCTACTGCATTGGATGAAATGTTCTGTAGAAATCCGTCTAGTCCCTCTAGTCTAATGTTTCCTTTAAGGCCACTGTTTCCTTGTTTACTTTCTGTCTAGATGTTGTATCTATTGATGTAAGTGTAGTGTTAATGTCCTCTAATATTATTGTGTGGCAGTCAGTTTCTCCCTTTGGGTCTGTTAATAATTGCTCTTTATACTTTGATGCTCTTATGTGAGGTTCATATATATTAATAACTCTTATGTCTTCTTGGTGAATTGTCCTCTTTATTGTTATATAACGTCCACTTTATTTCTTGTTACCTTTTTTGGGCTGGAAGTCTGTATTGTCTGTTATGAGTATGGCTATACCCACTTCCTTTTGATTGCCGTTTACTGTGAGTATCAGCTTTCATCCCTTCACTTTGAGTCTTTGTTTGTTTTTAGAACTGAGCTGTGCCTCCTGGAGGCAAAGTATAGTTGGGTCTAGCCACTCCGTGTTTTTTGATTGCTTAATTTAAACCATTTACATTTAAGGTGATTATTGATAAATAAGGACTCAGTACTGCCATTTTAACTTTTGTTTTCTTGTTTCTCCATTGTTTCTTTTCCTTGTGTTTTGTCTGCCATTTTAGTTTAGTAGTTTTGTGGTGTTCTCATTTCCTCTTTTTTATGTTTTTTTGTCTCTGCTTTAGCTTTATGTTTTGTTTCTATAAAATGTCTCATAGACAAAATTGCCCTTTTTTTGCTGACAGTATCTTAACTTCATTTTCCTATATGGGTTCTGTCCTTTTCCCCTTCCACTTTTATGCTTTTGGTGTCTCAAATTGTCCTTTTTGATATTGTGAATTTGTTCAAAAATTGAAAGAGCTCAAGTTATTTTTACAACCTTTTTCCCTTTAACCTTTGTGATATTATTAAGTATTTAACAACCTATTCTGATATAGAGTTGCAATTTTTTTATTTTCTCTGTCCATTTATAACCTTATACAGGGTTTTGTGTACTTCTTCCTTTTCATTTCAGATAGAAGAGCTCCTTTCAACATTTCTTGTAAGGAAGGTTTTGTGTTGATGAATTCCCTCAGCTTTTGTTTGTCTTGGAAAGCCTCATTTCTCCATATCTGAGTGACAACTTTGCTGGATAGGTACTCTTGGCTGACAGTTTTTATCTTTTAATATTTTGAGTATGTCCTTCCACTTTTCCAGGCCTGTAGAGTTTCTGCTGAGAAATCTTCTGATAACCTAGTGGGGTTCCTTTGTAGGTTATCATTTTTTCCCCTGGCTGCCTTTAAAATTCTTTCTTGGCCACTGACTTTTGACAGTTTCAGTATGTGTCTTGGAAAATGGTCTTTTTTTGTTAAGGTAATATGGTGTCATCTTAGCTTCATAGAATTTTATATCCAGTTTCTTCTCCAGGTTTGAGAAGTTCTCAACAAATATTTTTTTAAAATATACTCTCTGTTCCCTTCTGCCTCTCTTCTACTTCTGGGCTACCCATTATTGTAATGTTGCTCTTCCTAATAGAGGGAGATATTTCTTGTAGAATTTCTTTATATTTTCAGGTCTAAATTTTCTGTCCTCTTCTACCTGTTCTAGATTTCTATCTTTGAGTTTGCTAATTTTCTTTTCCATTTGGTTTGCTCCATTTCCATTTTTTTCTAATGCATTCTCCATTTCATTTTTGGAGTTTGTCAGCTCGAGAATTTGTTTCTTTTTTTTTTTAGAGTTTTAATATCATTGTTAAAGTGTTCCTTTTGTTCATTAATTTTATTCCTGATCTCATTGAACTGCCTTTCAGAATCTTGAAGTTCACTGAATTTCTTCATGACAGTTATTTTGAATTCTCTATCAGTTAGATCACAATAAAGTAACTTTAACTTTGGTTTCTGGAGAATCGTCATGTCTTTTTGTTATACTGTGGTTCTCAATAGTGCTTGATGATGTGTTCCTATGTCAGGTCATTAGAAGTAGTTAGTACCTTTTCTCTTTAGGTAAAGTTTTTTTTTCCTTTTTGACTTGATTGTAATGATTCAACAGGTTAGAAATTAGAGGTCTTTTTGTTTGTTTTCTGGTATGTTGCACTATAGCACAAGTTTTTGGTTTTTCTTACCTGAGCTGCTTTTGCTTATATTTGCAAATTGGCACTTTCCACTCTCCCCCAACTCTGTCAGAGATGTTGCCTGGTGGCGCCCTCATTGTCAGTGCTTGTGAATTCAGCATTGTTGGTGCTTTGCTACTGCTGGTGTTGCTGATATCACTGCTGGGGGCACTGGGATGGTGGGCACTTTCAAAACATTTGGAGCCTCCTGAGTCATAGGCTCTGCTGCCATGAGGGGAGAGGAAGGGTGGGTGGAATCTGAGTTTGTGGGTACGTCTGCTGTGTTTGGGGTTGCCAAATTTGTGGGTGCTACTCCTGAAGGCAAGGTTAGGCAGTATTGTGGGCACTTTTGTGACTGGAGGGATGGACTTGCAGGCCCTGTTGCTGCTGACTGGCTCCTTGTGGCTGTTGGCACTGCTGTGGCTGTGAGGTTAGAGTCATGTGTGCTCTCTTTCCAGATGCTACTGGGTTTCCTGGGGCTTCAGGCTCAGCCACCATGTCCAGGGGTCTGGGATCACAGACACTCATTTTGCTCTTCCTCTGGTTCTGCCTCCTCTATGTGTTCTAGTTCACAAGCCTCTAGATGTACAGATGTGTGGAATTCTCCAGCGTCCTGATGTGTTGGGCAAAGGCACCTTTGTTGAGTTATGGATGTTTTATTGGATGTAGACTGAAGGGGAGAGACAAAGAGTGTATCACTACCCTATTATAGTGACATCACTCACAGTAAATTAATATCAAGGAAAAGTATCTTGTAATTTGTTCTCTTTTTCCAAAATTAGTTTACCTATTTCATTTACTTGGCATTTCTAATAACTTTGAGAATAATGTCTATAACTACAAAGCTCTTGCTGGGATTTTGATAGGAATTGCATTAAATCTGTATTCATATTTTTATTATGTTGATCTTTCAATCCATAAACATGGTGTCTTTCAATTTATTTAGATATTCTTTGATTTTTCTCATCACCATGTTTTCATTTTTAGCATACAAGTCCTGCACATGTTTTGTTAGATTTATACCTAAGTATTTCATTTTATTGAACAATCATAAATTGCATTGTATGTTTAGTATCATTCCCCATTGCTAGCATATAGAAATAGAATTTTTCTTTATTATCTTTATTCTGCAATCTTTTGAATTCATTTATTTGTTCGAGGAGACTTTTTTCTTCATAGACACTTTTGGATTTTCTGTGTAGACAATTTTGTTATCTATGAATAGTGATGGTTTTCTTTTTTTATTGATCTGTATTACATTGTTTACTTTTGTTATTTTATCATAGTAGCTAGAACTTCCAGCACTAAGCATTTAGCATTTCACTATTAAGTATAATACTAGTGTAGGTTTTTTGTATGTGCTCTTTATCAACTTATCAATAGTTCATCTCTATTCCTATTTTTCTGTGAGTTTATCCTAAAACTGAGTTGACATTTGTCAGATGATTTATCTACATTGATTGATATGATTATGTGATATTTAGAGTTTGCTCTGTTAATATGGTTTATTACATGGATTACTTTTAAAATATTTGTACTCCTGGAATAGACCACATTTTGTGCTGGTGTGTAATTGTTTTTATATATTTGTGCATTTTAGTTTCTAATATTTTGTTAAGAATTTTTGTGTTTAAATTCATAAGGGATATTTGTGTGTAATAATCTTTTAAAATATTTTCTTTGCCCAGTTTTGTTATTAGACATTACTAGCTTCAAAAATAGAATGGGAAGTATTCTTTCTTCTTTTTTTTCTGAAGGAGATGGCTTAGAATTTATTTTAATTAATTTTTATATATTTGGTAGAATTCTCTGAAACCATATGGATGTGGAAATTTCTTGTTAGAGAGTTTTTAAATTACAAAGTCAAGTTCCATAATAGTTAAGGGATATTAAAATTATGTATTTCATATTAGATGGCTAGTGGTAGTTTGTATTTTTTCTACAAATTGTACCATTACACATAAGTTGTTAAATTTATCTGTGTAGTTGCTTATAATTTTATTACCCTATTGTCTGTAATATGTGTAGTGATAACTGCTTTTCATTCCTGATATTTATTTGTTTTAATTTTTGTCAATCTTGCTAGAGATTTGTCTATTTTATTGATTTTTTTCAAAGAAACAGTTTTTTCTTTTATTGATTCACTCCTTTTAAAATTTCATTAATTTTCTGTTCTTATCTTTATTTCCTTCCTCATACTTGTTTTGTATGGTATTTTCTTCTAGTTTCTTGAGGTGGGAATTCACATTATTGGTTTGAAATTGTTTCTCTTTTCTTATGCATATATTTAGTACTCTAAATATCCCTCTTATCACTGCTTTAACTGTGTCAAACAAGTTTTGGTATGTTGTATTTTCATTTTTATTTAGTTCAGTACATTTTTTAGTTCCCTTGTGATTTAATGATTGACCCATGCATTATTTAGAAGTGTGTTGTTTAGTGTTTAAGTATAAGTTGCTATTCCGATTATTTTTCTGTATTTAACTTCCAATTTGATGCCATAGCCTTCGGAGGATACACTTTGTATGATTTCAGTTCATTTACAATTTTGGAATTTGTTCACGTGTACGTGATATAGACCATATTGATTATTGAGTTTCCTGGATATTTGCAAAGAATCTATATTCTGCTGGAGTTTGAATGCTAAACAAATAGTAAAATTGCATTGTCTGATGATGTTGAGTTCTTCTATAGCCTTCCTGGTTTTCTATGCCTTTCTATCAACTGTTAAGTTAGTTTAGCAGTGTTGAATTATCCACTGTAATTGTAGATTGTTCATTTCTCCCTTATGTTTTGTAAATTTTTGTCACTTATTTTGCAGTGACAAAATATTCTATTGATGAGAACATAAACATATATGATTATTTTGTCTTCTTGGTGGATTGACCCCTTTATCTTTATAACATCTCCCTTCTGGTCTCTGGTTATTTTCTTTCCTTTGAAATCTAGTATATCTGATACTAATGTAGCCACTTCTGCTAATTTTTCAGTTTTTACTATTTCTTTTTCTTTAATATAAGTATAATTGATTTGCAATATTATATTTGTTTCAGGTGTACAACAAAGTGATACAATATTTTTATAGATTATACCCTATTTAAAGTTATTACAAAATAATTGCTATATTTCCCTGTACTTTACAATATATCCTTGATGCTTATTTATTTTATACATAATAGCTGGTATCTCTCTCTCTCCCTCTCTTTTTTTTTTTTTCAGGCATGCTTGTGGAATGTGGGATCTTAGCTCCTGGACCAGGGATCAAACCCATGCCCCCTGCATTGGGAGCGTGCAGTCTTAACAACTAGACCACCAGGGAAGTCCCAGCTTGTATCTCTTAACTCCCTACTTCTATATTGCTCCATACCCATCCATCTCCCTGCTGGTAACCATTAGCTTGTTCTTTTTTTTCTTTTTTAAGCATCTTTATTGAAGTATAATTGCTTTACAATGGTGTGTTAGTTTCTGCTTTATAACAAAGTGAACCAGTTATACATATACATATGTTCCCATACCTCTTCCCTCTTGCATCACCCTCCCTCCCACCCTCCCTATCCCACCCCTCTACGTGGTCACAAAGCACCGAGCTGATCTCCCTGTGCTATGGGGCTCCTTCCCACTATCTATCTATTTTACATTTGGTAGTGTATATATGTCCATGACACTCTCTCACCCTGTCACATCTCACCCCTCCCCCTCCCCATATCCTCAAGTCCATTCTTTAGTAGGTCTGTGTCTTTATTCCCATCTTGCCACTAGGTTCTTCATGACCTTTTTTTTTTTCCCTTAGATTCCATATATACGTGTTAGCATGCTGCATTTGTTTTTCTCTTTCTGACTTACTTCACTCTGTATGACAGACTCTAGGTCCATCCACCTCACTACAAGTAACTCAGTTTCATTTCTTTTTATGGCTGAGTAATATTCCATTGTATATATGTGCCACATCTTCTTTATCCATTCATCTGTCGATGGACATTTAGAATGCTTCCATGTCCTGGCTATTGTAAATAGAGCTGCAATGAACATTTTGGTACATGACTTTTTTTGAACTATGGTTTTCTCAGGGTATATGCCCAGTAGTGGGATTGCTGGGTCCTATGGTAGTTCTATTTGTAGTTTTTAAGGAACCTCCATACTGTTCTCCATAGTGGCTGTATCAATTTACATTCCCACCAACAGTGCAAGAGTGTTCCCTTTCCTCCACACCCTCTCCAGCATTTATTGTTCCTAGATTTTTTGATGATGGCCATTCTGACCGGTGTGAGATGATATCTCATTGTAGTTTTGATTTGCATTTATCTAATGATTAATGATGTTGAGCATTCTTTCATGTGTCTGTTGGCAATCTGTATATCTTCTTTGGAGAAATGTCTATTTAGGTCTTTGGCCCATTTTTGGATTGGGTTGTTCGTTTTTTTGTTATTGAGCTGCATGAGCTGCTTGTAAATCTTGGAGATTAATCCTTTGTCAGTTGCTTCATTTGCAAATATTTTCTCCCATTCTGATGGTTGTCTTTTGGTCTTGTTTACGGTTTCCTTTGCTGTGCAAAAGCTTTTAAGTTTCATTAGGTCCCATTTGTTTATTTGTGTTCTTATTTCCATTTCTCTGGGAGCTGGGTCAAAAAGAATCTTGCTGTGATGTATGTCATAGAGTGTTCTGCCTATTTTTTCCTCTAAGAGTTTGATAGTGTCTGGCCTTACACTTAGGTCTTTAATCCATTTTGAGTTTATTTTTGTGCATGGTGTCAGGGAGTGTTCTAATTTCATACTTTTACATGTATCTGTCGAATTTTCCCAGCACCACTTATTGAAGAGGCTGTCTTTTCTCCACTGTATATGCTTGCCTCCTTTATCAAAGATAAGGTGACCATATGTGCGTGGGTTTATCTCTGGGGTTTCTATCCTGTTCCATTGATCTATATTTCTGTTTTTGTGCCAGTACCATACTGTCTTGATTACTGTAGCTTTGTAATATAGTCTGAAGTCAGGGAGCCTGATTCCTCCAGCTCCATTTTTCGTTGTCAAATTGCTTTGGCTATTCGGGGTCTTTTGTGTCTCCATACAAATTGTGAAATTTTTTGTTCTAGTTCTGTGAAAACTGCCAGTGGTAGTTTGATAGGGATTGCATTGAATCTGTAGATTGCTTTGGGTAGTAGAGTCATTTTCACAATGTTGATTCTTCCAATCCAAGAACATGGTGTATCTGTCCATCTATTTGTATCATCTTTAATTTCTTTCATCAGTGCCTTATAATTTTCTGCATACAGGTCTTTTGTCTCCTTCGGTAGGTTTATTCCTAGATATTTTATTCTTTTTGTTGCAGTGGTAAACGGGAGTGTTTTCTTAATTTCACTTTCAGATTTTTCGTCATTAGTGTATAGAAATGCAAGAGATTTCTGTGCATTAATTTTGTATCCTGCTACTTTACCAAATTCAAGGACTTTTCTGCTAGCATCTTTAGGATTCTCTATGTATAGTATCATGTCATCTGGAAACAGTGACAGCTTTACTTCTTCTTTTCCGATTTGGATTCCTTTTATTTCTTTGTCTTCTCTGATAGCTGTGGCTAACACTTCCAAAACTATGTTGAATAATAGTGGTGAGAGTGGGCAACCTTGTCTTGTTCCTGATCTTAGTGGAAATGGTTTCAGTTTTTCACCATTGAGGAAAATGTTGGCTGTGGGTTTGTCATATATGGCCTTTATTATGTTGAGGAAAGTTCCCTCTATGCCTACTTTCTGCAGGGCTTTTATCATAAATCGGTGTTGAATTTTGTCGAAAGCTTTCTCTGCATCTATTGAGATGATCATATGGTTTTTCTCCTTCAATTTGTTAATATGATGTATCACGTTGATTGATTTGCTTATATTGAAGAATCCTTGCATTCCTGGAATAAACCCCACTTGATCATGGTGTATGATCCTTTTAATGTGCTGTTGGATTCTGTTTGCTAGTATTTTGTTGAGGATTTTTGCATCCATGTCCATCACTGATATTGGCCTGTAGCTTTCTTTTTTTGTGACATCTTTGTCTGGTTTTGGTATCAGGGTGATGGTGGCCTCGTAGAATGAGTTGGGGACTGTTCCTCCCTCTGCAATATTTTAGAAGAGTTTGAGAAGGATAGGTGTTAGCTCTTCTCTAAATGTTTGATAGAATTCACCTGTGAAGCCATCTGGTCCTGTGCTTTTGTTTGTTGGAAGATTTTTAATCACAGTTTCAATTTCAGTGCTTGTGATTGGTCTGTTCATATTTTCTATTTCTTCCTGGTTCAGTCTCGGTAGGTTGTGCATTTCTAAGAATGTGTCCATTTCTTCCAGGTTGTCCATTTTATTGGCATAGAGTTGCTTGTAGTAATCTCTCATGATCGTTTGTATTTCTGCAGTGTCAGTGGTTACTTCTCCTTTTTCATTTCTAATTCTATTGATTTGAGTCTTCTCCCTTTTTCTCTTGATGAGTCTGGCTAATGGTTTATCAATTTTGTTTATCTTCTCGAAGAACTCGCTTTTAGTTTTATTGATTTTTCCTATTGTTTCCTTGATTTCTTTTTCATTTATTTCTGATCTGATCTTTATGATTTCTTTCCTTCTGCTACCTTTGGGGTTTTTTTGCTCTTCTTTCTCTAATTGCTTTAGGTGCAAGGTTAGGTTGTTTATTCGAGATGTTTCCTGTTTCTTGATGTAGGCTTGTATTGCTATAAACTTCCCTCTTAGAACTGCTTTTGCTGCATCCCATAGGTTTTGGGTCATCGTGTGTCCATTGTCACTTGTTTTTAGGTATTTTTTGTTTTCCCCTTTGATTTCTTCAGTGATCACTTCGTTATTAAGTAGTGTATTGTGTAGCCTCCATGTGTTTGTATTTTTTACACATCTTTTCCTGTAATTGATATCTAGTATCATAGTGTTGTGGTCGTAAAAGATACTTGATACGATTTCAATTTTCTTAAATTTACCAAGGCTTGATTTGTGACCCAAGATATGATCTATCTTGGAGAATGTTCCATGAGCACTTGAGAAAAATGTGTATTCTGTTGTTTTTGGGTGGAATGTCCTATAAATATCAATTAAGTCCATCTTGTTTAATGTATCATTTAAAGCTGTGATTCCTTATTTATTTTCATTTTGGATGATCTGTCCATTGGTGTAAGTGTGGTGTTAAAGTCCCCTACTATGATTGTGTTGCTGTCGATTTCCCCTTTTATGGCTGTTAGTATTGGCCTTATGTATTGAGGTGCTCCTATGTTGGGTGCATAAATATTTACAATTGTTATACCTTCCTCTTGGATCGATCCCTTGATCATTATATAGTGTCCTTCTTTGTCTCTTGTAATAGTCTTTATTTTAAAGTCTATTTTGTCTGATATGAGAACTGCTACTCCAGCTTTCTTTTGATTTCCATTTGCATGGAATATCTTTTTCCATCCCCTCACTTTCAGTCTGTATGTGTCTCTAGGTCTGAAGTGGGTCTCTTGTAGACAGCATATATATGGGTCTTGTTTTTGTATCCATTCAGCCAGTCTGTGTCTTTTGGTGGAAGCATTTAATCCATTTACATTTAAGGTAATTATCGATATGTATGTTCCTATTCCCATTTTCTTAAATGTTTTGGGTTTGTTATTGTAGGTGTTTTCCTTCTCTTGTATTTCTTGCCTAGAGAAGTTCCTTTAGCATTTGTTGTAAAGCTGGTTTGGTGGTGCTGAACTCTCTCAGCTTTTGCTTGTCTGTAAATGTTTTAATTTCTCCATCAAATCTGAATGAGATCCTTGCTGGGTAGAGTAACATTGGTTGTAGGTTTTTCTCCTTCATGACTTTAAGTATATCCTGCCACTCCCTTCTGGCTTGCAGAGTTTCTGCTGAAAGATCAGCTGTCAACCTTATGAGGATTCCGTTGTGTGTTATTTCTTGTTTTTCCCTTGCTGCTCTTAATATGTTTTCCTTATATTTAATTTTTGACAGTTTGATTAATATGTGTCTTGGCGTGTTTCTCCTTGGATTTATCCTGTATGGGACTCTCTGTGCTTCCAGGACTTGATTAACTATTTCCTTTCCCATATTAGCAAAGTTTTCCACTATAATCTCTTCAAATATTTTCTCAGTCCCTTTCTTTTTCTCTTCTTCTTCTGTGACCCCTATAATTGGAATGTTGGTGCGTTTAATGTTGTCCCAGATGTCTCTGAGACTGTCCTCAGTTCTTTTCATTCTTTTTTCTTTATCCTGCTCTGCAGTAGTTATTTCCACCATTTTATCTTCCAGGTCACTTATCCGTTCTTCTGCCTCAGTTATTCTGCTATTGATCCCATCTAGAATATTTTTAATTTCATTTATTGTGTTTTTCGTCGTTGCTTGGTTCCTCTTTAGTTTTTCTACGTCCTTGTTAAATGTTTCTTGCATTTTGTCTATTCTGTTTCCAAGATTTTGGATCATCCTTACTATCATTATTCTGAAATCTTTTTCAGGTAGGCTACCTATTTCCTCTTCATTTGTTAGGTTTGGTGTGTTTTGACCCTGCTCCTTCATCTGCGGTGTGTTTTTCTGTCATCTCATTTTGCTTATCTTACTGTGTTTGGGGTCTCCTTTTCACTGGCTGCAGGTTCGTAGTTCCCTTTGTTTTTGGTATCTGTCCCCAGTGGCTAAGGTTGGTTCAGTGGGTTGTGTAGGCTTCCTGGTGGAGGGAACTAGTGCCTGAGCTCTGGTGGATGAGGCTGGATCTTGTCTTTCTGGTGGGCACGTCCACGTCTGGTGGTGTATTTTGGGGTGTTTGTGGCCTTATTATGATTTTAGGCAGCCTCTCTGCTAATGGATGGGGCTGTGTTCCTGTCTTGCTAGTTGTTTGGCATAGGGTGTCCAGCACTGTAGCTTGCTGGTCGTTGAGTGAATCTGGGTCTTGATGTTGAGATGGAGATCTCTGAGAGATTTTCGCCATTTGGTATTACGTGGAGCTGGGAGGTCTCTTGTGGACCTGTGTCCTGAAGTTGGCTCTCCCACCTCAGAGGCACAGCCCTGATGCCTGGCTGGAGCACCAAGAGCCTTTCAGCCACCTGGCTCATAATAAAAGGGAGAAAAAAATAGAAAGAAAGAAAGAGGATAAAATAAAATAAAATAAAATAAAGCTATTATAATAAAAAATAAGAAAAAAATTATTAAGAATAAATGTATTTAGAAAAAATTTTTTTAATTTTAAAAAATAGATTTATTAATTTTTTACAATAAAAAATAAGAAAAAATTATTACGAAAAAAATTTATTACAAAAAAAATTTAATTTTTTAAAACAAAAAATATGAAAAAACTTATTAAATTTTTTTTAATTTCTAAAAAATAGAAAATAAGGAAAAAATTATTAAGAAAACATTTATTAGGAAAAAAATTTTTTTTACGTAAAAAAACCAAAAAAACGGATGGACCTAACCCTAGGACTAACGGTGAAAGCAAAGCTATACAGACAAAATCTCACCCAGAAGCATACACATATACACTCACAAAAAAAGAAAAAGGGGAAAAATTAATATATCCTGCTCCCAAAGTTCACCTCTTGAATTTGGGATGATTCGTTGTCTATTCAGGTATTCAACAGATGCAGGCACATCAAGTTGTTTGTGGAGCTTTAATCCACTGCTTCTGAGGCTGCTGGGAGAGATTTCCCTTTCTCTTCTTTGTTTGTACAGCTCCCGGGGTTCAGCTTTGGATTTGGACCTGCCTCTGCATGTAGGTCGCCTGAGTGTGTCTGTTCCCTGCCCAGACAGAATGGGGTTAAAGGAGCACCTGCTTCAGGGGCTCTGGCTCACTCAGGCCGGGGGGGGGGGAGGGGCATGGATGCGGAACGAGCCTGCGGTGGCAGAGGCCCGCGTGACGTTGCAGCAGCCTGAGGCGCGCTGTGGGTTCTCCCGGGGAAGTTGTCCCTGGGTCACAGGACCCTGGCAGTGGCGAGCTGCTCTGGCTCCCGGGAGGGGCAGTGTGGAGAGTGACCTGTGCTCGCACACAGGCTTCTTGGTGGTGGCAGCAGCAGCCTTAGCGTCTCCTGCCTGTCTCTGGGGTCCACGCTGACAACTGCGGCTCGTGCCCGTCTCTGGGGTCCGCGATGATAGCCGCGGCTCACGCCCGTCTCTGGAGTTCATTTAGGCGGCGCTCTGAATCCCCTCTCCTTGCACGCCACGAAACAAAGAGGCAAGAAAAAGTCTCTTGCCTCTTCGGCAGCTGCAGACTTTTTCTCAGGCTCCCTCCCGGCTAGCTGTGGTGTGCTAACCCCTTCAGGCTGTGTTCATGCCGCCAACCCCAGTCCTCTCCCTGCGATCCAACCAAAGCCCGAACCTCGGCTCCCAGCCCCCGCCCACCCTGGCGGGTGAGCAGACAAGCCTCTCGGGCTGCTGAGTGCTGCTCGGCGCCGAGCCTCTGTGCGGGAATCTCTCCATTTTTCCCTCTGCGCCTCTGTTGCTGTGGGATCTGCGCTGATATCCGCAGCTCGCACCTGCCTCTGGGGTCCACGCTGATAGCCGCGGCTCGCGCCCGTCTCTGGAGTTCGTTTAGGCAGCGCTCTGAATCCTCTCTCCTTGAGCGCCGCGAAACAAAGAGGCAAGAAAAAGTCTCTTGCCTCTTCGGCAGCTGCAGACTTTTTCCTGGACTCCCTCCTGGCTAGCACCGAAGCCCGAGCCTCAGCTCCCAGCCCCCGCCCGCCCCGGCGGCTGAGCAGACAAACCTCTCAGGCTGGTGAGTGCTACTCAGCACCGATCCTCCGTGCGGGAATCTCTCCGCTTTGCCCTCCGCACCCCTGTGGCTGCACTCTCCTCCGTGGCTCCGAAGCTTCCCCCCTCTGCCACCCGCAGTCTCTGCCCATGAAGGGGCTTCCTAGTGTGTGGAAACCTTTCCTCCTTCACAGCTCCCTCCCACTGGTGTAGGTCCCGTCCCTATTCTTTTGTCTCTGTTATTTCTTTTTTCTTTTGCCCTACCCAAATACGTGGGGATTTTCTTGCCTTTTGGGAGGTCTGAC
This sequence comes from Balaenoptera borealis, assembly GCF_965194805.1. Taxonomy (NCBI): domain Eukaryota; kingdom Metazoa; phylum Chordata; class Mammalia; order Artiodactyla; family Balaenopteridae; genus Balaenoptera; species Balaenoptera borealis. Next base: position 50,966,327 of record NC_138881.1, on the reverse strand, counting down.
GTCTTCTGCCAGCGTTCAGTGGGTGTTCTGTAGGAGCAGTTCCACGTGTAGATGTATTTCTACTGTATCTGTGGGAAGGAAGGTGATCTCCGTGTCTTACTCTTCCGCCATCTTGCCCCCCCCCCCAGCTTGGTCTTTATATGTGTTAGTCTGTTTTATTTTGCTATATACATTCATACATTTTATTTTTATATTCTGTATATAAGTGGTAAGATAGAGTATTTCTCTCTGTCTAACTTATTTCAGTAGCATAATATCCTCTTGGTCCATCAACATTGTTGTAAATGGCAGAATTTTCCTGTTTTTTATGGCTAAGTAATATTCCATTGTGTGTGTGTGTGTGTGTATATATATATATATATATATATATACATATATATATATATACATATACATATATATGTATATATATATATACCACTTGTTTATCCATTCATTTCTTGATGGACACTTAGGTTGCTACCATATCTTGGCCGTTGTAAACAATAGTGCTATGAAAATTGGGGTGCATGTATTTTTTCAAATTAGTGGGGTTTTTTTGGATGTATACCCAGGAGTGGAATTTTTCTGTTTTGTATATATATTCATTTGTATCATATTTTAGATTTCACATATAAGTTATATCGTGCAGTATTTTTCTTCTCTGATTTATTTCACTAAGAATAATATATCATAGGTCCATCCATGTTGCTGCAAATGGCAGAATTTCTTTCTTTGTTATGTCTGAGTAACCTTCCATTACCTTTATATATACCATACCTTATTAATCCAGTTATCTATTGATGGGCAGGCGGGTTGCTTCCATGTCTTGGGTACTGTAAATAATTCTGCTGTGAATATTGTGGATCATGAAACTTTTCAAGTTAGTGCTTTTGTTTTTTCTGCATGTATACCCAGTAATGAAACTGCTGGATAATATGGTAGCTCTATTTTTAGTTTTTAAGGACCCTTCATACTGTTCTCCAAAGTGGCTGCACCAATTTACATGCCCAGCAACAGTGTAATAAGGTTCCATTTTATCCACATCTTCACCAACATTTGTTGTTTGTAGACGTTTTGATAATAGCCATTTTGACAGGTATGGGGGTGATATCTCAGTTTAGTTTTGATTTGTATTTCTCAGAGATATAGTGATATTGAGCATTTTTTGTGTGCCTGTTGACTATGTATATCTTCTTTGGATATATATATATCATTTTTGTATATCTTCTTCCATTTCAGGCATTCTGCCCATTTTTAATCAGGTTGTTTGGTTTTTGATAGTAAATTTTATAAGCTGTTATATATTTTGCATATTAACCTCTTACAGGTCATGTTATTTGCAAATATTTTCTCCCATTCAGAAGGGTGTCTTTTTTTTTGTCAATAGTTTACTTTTCTGTGCAAAAGGTTATAAGCTTAAGTAGGTTCCATTAGTACATTGTTACTTTTGTTGCTTTTGCCTTAGGAGACAGATCCAAAAAATATTGCTATGATTTTTGTCAAAGAGCATTCAGCCTATGTTCCCTCCTAGGAGTTTTATGGTTCCAAGTCTTACATTTAGGTCTTAATCTACTTTGAGTTTATTTTTTCACATGGTGTGAGAAAAATGTTCTAATTTCATTCTTTTTCATGTAGCTGTACAGTTTTCCCAGCATCACATATTGAAGAGACTGCTTTTTCTACATTGTGTATTCTTGCCTCTTTTGTCATAGATTAAAGACAATAGGTACCTGGGTTTAATTCTGGACTCTATTCTGTTTCATTGAGCCATGTATCTGTTTTTCTGGCAGTACCATGTTGTTTTAATTACTGTGGTTTTGTATTATAGTCTCAAGTCAGGGAGCATGATACCTCGAACTTTTATTTTTTTTCCCCAAGATTCCTTTGGCAATTCAACCTTTTTTGTGGTTTCATATAAAGTTTAGGATTACTTGTTCTAATTCTTTGAAAAATATCATGGGTAATTGGTAAGCATAGCATTATACCTGTAGATTGCTTTGGGTAGAATGGACATTTTAACAATATTAATTCTTCCAGTCTGTGAGTGTGGGATATCTTTCCATTTCTTTGTATCATCTTCAATTTCCTTCATTAGTGTCTTATAGTTTTGACAGTATAGGTCTTTAGTCTCCTTAAGTTTATTTCTAGGTATTTTATTCCTTTTGATGCATTTTTAAATAGGAATGTTTCCATGCTTTCCCTTTTTGGCTATTCATTATTAGTGAATATAAATACAACAGATTTCTGTAAATTAATCTTGTATCCTGTATCTTTGCTGAATTCTTTTAAAATTTATAATACTTTTTTATGGATAATTGGTGGTTTTCTATACACAGTATTATGTCATCTGCAAATAGTGACAGTTTATTTCTTTTCTCCCAATTTGGATGTCTCTTATTTCTCTTTCTTGTCTGATTAGAGTAAGCATCCTTGTTTTGATCCCGAATTTAAGGAAAGGCTTTTAGCCTTTCCTCATTGAGTATGATGTTACCTGTGGGTTTGTCATAAATGACCTTTATTATGTTATGTTCCCTCTATACAAACGTTGATGAGAGTTTTCGTCATGAATGAATGTTGAATCTGTCAAATGCTTTTTCTGCATGTCTTGAGATGATTATGTGATTTCTGTTCTCCTTTTTGTTAATGTGCAGTACCAAGTTGATTGATTTGTGGGTATTGAACAATCCTTGTATCCCTGGAATAAATCCCACTTTATCATGGTGTATGATGCTTTTTATATTTTTTTTTCCCATTTTGCATTCTGTTTCTAAAATAATGTTTAAAAGATTTTATTGAGAAACAGTTGATTTACAATGTTTTGTTAATTTCAGATGTACAGCAAAGTGATTCAGTATACATATATAAATATATATGTATATATATATTATTTTTTTACATTCTCTTCCATTATAGCTTATTGCAAGATATATAGTTCCCTGTGCTCTACAGTAGGTCTTTGTTGGTTATCTAATATATATATATATAACAGTGTTTATATTTTAATATCAAACTCCTAATTTATAACCCCCCTTTCCCCTTTGGAAACCACAAGTTTGTTTTCTACCTCTGTGAGTCTATTTCTGTTTTGTAAATAAGTTCATTTGTATCATTTTTTTTAGATTCCACATATAAGTGATATCATATGATAACGTGTCTTTCTGTGTCTGGCTTACTTCACTAAATATAATTTTCCCTAGGTCCATCCATGTTGCTGTTGGAATTATTTCATTTAATGGCTGAGTAATATTCCATTGTGTATATATGGTACATCTTCTTTATCCATTCATTTGTCGATGGACATTTAGGTTGCTTCCATGTCTTGGCTATTGTAAACAGTGCTACTATGAACATTGGGGTGCTATAAACATCTTTTCAAATTATGGTTTTCTCTGGTTATATGACCAGGGATGGGATAGCAGGATCATATAGTTCTGTACTTTTGTTGGGAGTATTTTAATCACAGATTCAATTTCAGTACTTGTAATTGGTTTGTTTCTATTTCTATTTCTCCCTGGTTCAGCCTTGGGAGATTATAGATTTCTAAGAATTTGCCCATTTCTTCTAGGTTGTCAATTTTATTGGCATACAGTTGTTTGCAGTAGGCTCTCTTATGAGCCTTTGTATTTCTGTGGTAGTGGTTATAACTTCTTTTTCATTTCTAATTGTATTGATATGGGCCCTCTCCCTTTTTTCTTGATTATTTTGGCTAAAGGTTTATCAATTTTGTTTATCTTCTCAAAGAACAAGCTTTTAGTTTTGTTGAGCTTTTCTATCATTTTTTAGTCTCTATTTCATTTCTTTCTGCTCTGATTGTTATAGTTTTCTTCCTTCTACTAACTTTGGGTTTTGTTTTTTCTTTCCCTTGTTGTATTAGGTGTAAAACTAGGTTGTTTATCTGATATTTGTCTAGTTTCCTAAGGTACGCTTGTATCATTATAAATTTCCCTCTTAGAACTGCTTTTGCTGCATCCCATATGTTTTGGATCTTTGTGTTTTCATTTTGATTTGCCTCTAGGTTCTTTTTTTTTAATTTTCTTTTTGATTTCTTCAATGACCCATTGGTTGTTTAGTAGCATATCATTTAACCTCCTCATGTTTGGGTTTTTTTGCAGTTTTTTTCTTGTAGTTGATTTCTAGCCTCATAGCGTTGTGGTCAGAAAAGATGCTTGATATGATTTCAGTTGTTGTCAATTTACCAATGCTTGCTTTGTGGCCCACCAGGTGATCTATCCTGGAAAATGTTCTGCATGCAGTTGAAAAGAATGTGTATTTTGCGTCTTTCAGATGGAATGCTCTATAAATGTCAACTAAGCCCATCTGGTCCGATGTGTCATTTAAGGGCTGTGTTTCCTTATTGATTTTCTGTCTGGATGATCTGTCCATTTATGTAAGTGGGGTTTTAAAGTCCCCCACTATTATTGTGTTACAGTCAGTTTCTCCTTTTTTGTTTGTTAATATTTGCCTTATATATTGAGGTGTTCCTATGTTGGGTGCATATCTTTTTACAATTATATCTTCATGGATTAATCCCTTGATCATTATGTAGTGTCCTTCTTTGACTCTTGTAACAGTCTTTATTTTAAAGTCTATTTTGTCTGATTTTGAGTATTACTACTCCAGCTTTCTTTTGATTTCCATTTGCATTGAATACCTTTTTTCATCCCCTCAGTTTCATTCTGTATGTGTCTCTTGATCTGAAGTGCATCTTTTGTAGACAGCATATATATGGGTCTTGTTTTTGTATCCATTCAGCCACCCTATGTCTTTGGTTGAACCATTAAATCCGTTTACATTTAAGGTAATTATAGATATGTTTGTTCTTTATGACATTTTATTAATTGTTTTGGATTTGTTTTTGCAGGTCTTTTTCCTTCCTTTCCTCTTTTGTTCTTTTTTCCTCTGAGTTGATGACTTTCTTTAGTGTTGTGTTTTGATTCGTTTTTCTTTTTTGTGTGTATATCTATTATAGATTTTTGGTTTGTGGTTACCATGAGTTTTTGATATAGCAGTCTATATATATACATATATATATATATAATGTGTATATGTATATATATAAAGTATATATATTATATATATAATTGATTATTTTAAGTTGCTGATCTCTTCATTTCAAATGCATTTAAAATATCCTGCATTGGTACTCTCCTCCTCTCATGATTACTGGTTTATACATCATATTTGTGTGTGGATGATTTTCTCCTTTTACATTATGTTTGCCTTTACTGGTGAACTTCCACATTTCTTAATTTTCTGTTTTCTAGTTGTGGCCTTTTCTTTGCCACCTAGAGAAGATTCTTCATCATTGGTTGTAAAGCTTGTTTAATGGTACAGAATTCTTTTAGCTTTTGCTTGTCTGTAAAGCTTTTGATTTCTCTGTTGAATTTGAATGATACACTTGCTGGGTAGAGTATTATTGGTTGTACGTTTTCCCCTTTCATTACTTTAAATATATCATGCCATTCCCTTCTGGTCTGCAGAGTTTCTGCTGAAAAATCAGCTGATAGCCTTATGGGAGTTCCTTTGTATATTATTTGTTGCTTTTTCCTCATTGCTTTTAATTTTTTCTCTTTCTCTTTAATTTTTGTCAATTTGATTACTATGTGTCTTGGCATGTTCCTCTTTGGGTTAATCCTGTATTGGGGTCCCTGTGCTTCCTGGACTTGGGTGACTGTTTCCTCAACCATATGAGGGAAGTTTTCAGCTATTATCTCTTCAAATATTTTCTCAGTCCCTTTCTTTCTCTCCTCTCCTTCTGATATCCCTATATTGCAAATGTTGGTGTGTTTGACGTTGTCCCAGAGGTCTCTTAAACTGTCCTTGTTTCTTTCCATGTTTTTTTTTTTTCTGTATTCTGTTCTGCAGTAGTGATTTTCACCACTCTGTCTTCCAGCTCACTTACCCGTTCTTCTGCCTCATTTATTCTATTGATTCCTTCTAGTGTAGTTTTCATTTTAGTTATTGTATTATTCAACTCTGTTTGGTTGTCCTTTGTATTTTCTAACTCTTTGTTAAAAACTTCTTGTAACTTCTCACTCTGTGCATCCATTCCTTTCCCGAGTTCTTGGATCATCTTTTCTATCATTATTCTGAACTCTTTCGTGAGTAGATTGCCTATCTCCATGTCACTTAGTTGTTCTTCTGGGGTTTTATCTTGTTCCTTCTTCTGGAACATATTCCTTTGCTGTCTAATTTTGTCTAAATTCCCATTTGTACTTTTATGTATGTGGGAGGTTAGTTATGTTTCTCGAGAAGGGGGCCTCTGTAGGGGATATCCTATGTGTCTCAGCAGCACACTCCCCTCTCATCACCCAAGGGCCAGGGACACAGCTGGTCACAGGGTAGATTCTGACCTGTGTTTAGGGTCTTGGTTCCACAGGCTGTGTGATTTTAGTTTTCTTGCTTCTTGTGTCTGCCCACTGGTGGGTGAGGCTAGTTTAGAGACTTGTGCAGGTTTCCTACTTGGAGCTGCAGGTGCCTGCCCACTGATTTATGGAGCTGGGTCTTGGTCCTCTGGTGGACAGGGCCATGTATTGAGGTGTGTCTAGTGGTGACTGTGTGCTCAGGTAGTCTTTAGGCAACATGTCTATTGATGTTTGGGTGTTTGTTCCCATCCTGTTGGTTGATTTGCCTGAGGAGTCCCATCACTGGGGCCTACAGCCTGTTGCGTGGGGCCAGGTCTTGGTGCTAAGGACCCAAGCAAGATGTCAGCCTTCAGATGAGTATATGTTCACCCTCAGCATTTATGTCCTCAGAGAGAGCCACAGCCACCCCCGACTCCCCAGGAGACCCTGCAAACCAGCAGGTTGGTCCGGCCCAGACTCCTATGAAGTCACTGCTTTTGCCCTGGGTCTTGGTGTGCATGAAAGTTTGTATGCACCTTCCAAGTGTGGAGTCTCTGTTTCCCCCAGTCCTGTGGAGTTCCTGCAATCAAGTCCCCCTGCCCTTCAAAGCCAAATGCTCTGGGGGATCTTTCTCCTGATGCCAGACCCCCAGGCTGGGGAGCCTGATGTGGGGCTCAGAACTCTCATTCCTGTGGGACAACTTCTGAAATATAATTATTCTACAGTTTGTGGGTCCCCACCTGGGAGGTGTGGGGATTTGATTATATCACAAGTGCACCCTTCCTACTGTCTCATTGTGATTTCTTTTTTGTCTTTGGATGTAGAATATCTTTTCTTGGTAGGTTCCAGTCTTTTTCATTGATGGTTGTTCAGCAGTGAGTTTTGATTTTGGTGTTCTCATGGGAGGAGGTGAGTTCAAGGTCCTTCTACTCTGCTGTCTTGTCCCACTCCTCTATATTTTGCTGAATTCAAGTAGCTATTTTGTTCAGTATTTTTGCATCTATATCCATCAGAGATATTGGCTTGTCATTTCCTTTTTTTTTTTTTTTTTTAGTGTCTTTGCCTGCTTTTGGTATCAGAGTAATAGTGCCCTCATAGAATGAATTTGGTAGTGTTCCATCATCTTCAATTTTTTTTGGAATATTTTGAAAAGGATAGGTATTAGCTCTTTATATTTTTGGCAGAATTCCCCTGTGAAGCTCTCTGGTCCTGAACTATTGTTAGCTTGGAGTATTTTTTGTTTTTTGTTTTTTTTTACCACTTCTATTTCACTGCTAGTGATCAGTCTGTTCAGATTGTCTATTCAGTTTTGGAGAGTTGTAAGTTTCTAGAAATTTGTCCATTTCTTCTAGGTTGTCCAATTGGTTTTTATAACTGTATTATTCTTTTATGATTATTTATATCTCTGTGTTATTGGTTGTTATTTCTCCTCTTTCATTTCTTATTTTGTTTATTTGGGTCCTCTTTTTTTTTCTTGATGATCTTGGCTAAATTTTGTTCATCTTTTCAAAAAAATTGCTCTTGGATTCATTGATCTTTTCTTTTTTTATTAATTTCCTCTCTAATCTTTATTATTTTCTTTCATCTGCTTGCTTTGGGCTTTGTTTGTTCTTTTTCTAATTCCTTTAGATGTTAGGTTAGGTTACTTATTTGAGATTTTTCTGGTTTCTTGATGTAGGCTTGTATTTCTATAAATGTCCCTCTTAGAACTGCTTTTGCTGCATCCAATAGATTTTTGGATCACTGGGTTTCCATTTTTATTTGTCTTGAAGTATTCTCTGATTTCCTCTTTGACTTTGTGACTGATCCATTGGATTCTTTTAGTAATATGTTGTTTAGTCTTCTCATGTTTCTGATTTTCCCATTTTTCTTTCTGTAATTGATTTCTAGTGTCATACTCTGTGGTCAGAGAAAATGCTTAAAATAATGTCTATCCTCCTAAATTTGTTGAGTATTGTTTTGTGGCATGGCATGTTACCTATCCTGGAGAACATTCCATGTGCACATGAAGAGTGTGCATTCTTCTGGTTTTGCATGGAGTGTCCTGTGATGTCTATTAAGACCAATTTGTCTAATGTGTCATTTAAGACAAATGTTACCTAATTGATATTCTGTCTGGATGATCTGTCCATTGATGTACGTGGGTTGTTAATGTCCTGTACTATTATTTAATTATTGCCAATTTCTCCATTTATGTCTGTTAATATATGCTTTACACGTGTAGCTGCTCATCTATTAGGTGCATATATATTAAAGAGTGTTATACGTTTTTTCTAGTATTGATCCCTTTATTGTTATATAATGCCTTCTTTATCTTTTGTCCTAACCTTTGTTTTAAATTCTATTGTGTCTGATTTAATATTGCCACCCCCACTCTTTCCAGGTTTCCATTTGTGTAAAATATCTTTTTTTCCATCCCCTCACTTTCAGTAGGTTGAGTCTCATGTAAGCAGCATATAGATAAGTCTTGTTTTTTATCCAATCAACCACCCTATGTCTTTTGATTGGAGCATGTATTCTATTCCATTGACATTTAAAGGATTATTGATAGGTATGTACTTATTGCCATTTTATTACATGTTTTCTAGTTGTTTATTCAGTTTTTCTCTGTTCTTTCCTTATTTTAGTTTCTTCCCTTGTGGTTTGATGAGTTTCTTTAGTGGTGTGTTTGTATTCCTTTCTCCTTGGTTTTGGTGCATATATTGCAGGTTTTTGATTTGTGGTTTACATGGGGTTCATATATGTTGACCTATAACTGTATATGCTTATTTTAAATGGGTAAAGACACACTAAAATATCTACATTTTTTACTCCCTTCCTCCACATTTTGTGTTCTGATATCATATTTTACATCTTTATGTTTATCACTTTGCTACTTATTATACTTGATTATACAATTTTTTGTCTTTTAATCCTCTTATCAGCTTATTAATGTGGTTGATCCTCAGCCTTTACTGTATATTTGTCTTTACTAGTGGTATTTTTCCTTTCCTATAGGTACTTACTTCTTGTTATAGCCTTGTCATTGCCACTTACAGAAGACCCTTTAACATTTCTTTTAGGATAGGTTTAGTATTGATTAACTCTTTTAGTTTTTGCTTTTCTGAGAAGTTCTTTATCTCTCTTTCTATTCTCAATGATAATCTTGCTGGCTATAGTATCCTAGGTTGCGTGTTGTTCCCTTTCATTACTTTGAATATATCTGACCTGCATAAAAATCAGCTGATAGCCAGATGTGGGCTTCCTTGTATATGACTCTTTGTTTTTCTCTCACTGCTTTTAGAATTCTCTCATTGTCTTTAACTTTCGCTGTTTTAAGTATGCTATGTCTTGGTGTGGGTCTGTTTGGTTTCATCTTCTTTAGTACCCTCTGTCTTTCCTATACCTGGATGTCAGTTTCCACTTCAGGTTTGGAAATTTTTCACCCATAATTTCATCAAATAAATTTTCTATCCCTTTCTTTTTCTCTTCTCCTTCTGGGTCCCCTGTAGTGTGAATGTTGGTATGCTTGATGTTTTCTCAGAGATCTCTTAAACTGTTTTCGTTTTTAACATTTGTTTCTATTTTTGTTGTTCTGGTTACATGATTTCCATTATTCTATCTTCCAGATCACTTGTGCTTTCTTTTGTATAACTTAGTCTGCTATTAATTCCTTCTAGTGTGTTTTTCATTTCAGTTATTTTATACTTCATTTATGATTTTTAAAAATACTTTCTAGTTCCTTGTTAAAATATTCAGTGTTCATCTATTCTTTTCCCTTTTCTTTTGTCAATGGTTTCTTTTGCAGTGTGAAAGCTTTTATGTTTAATTAGGTCTCATTTGTTTATATTTGGTTTTATTTCCTTTGCTTTAGGAGACAGAATTGAAAAACAATATAGCTACAATTTAAGTAAAAGAGTGTTCTCCAGTGTTTTTCCTCTAGGAGTTTTATGGTTTCCACTCTTAAATTTAGGTATTTACTCCATTTTGACTTTATTTTTGTATATGAAATTAGAGAATGTTCTAATTTCATTCTTTTACATGTAGTTGTCCAGTTTTCCCAGCACCACTTACTGAAGAGACTGTCTTTTCTCCATTGTATATTCTTGCCTTCTTTGTCAATGATTGATTGACCATAAGTAAGTGGGCTTATTTCTGGGCTCTCTATTTTGTTCCATTGATCTATGTGTCTGTTTTTGTGCCACTACCATGCTCTTTTGATTACTGCAGCTTTGTAGTATAGGCTGAAGTCAGGGAGCATGATTGCTCCAGCTCTGTTCTTTCTCCAGATTGTTTTGGCTCTTCAGGGTTTTTTGTGTTTCCATACAAATTTAAATTTTTTTTGTTCTAGTTCTATGTAATATGCCATTGGTAGTTTGATAGGGATTGCATTGAATCTGTAGATTGCCTTGGGTAGTATGGTCATTTTAACAATATTAATTCTTATAATCCAAGAACACAGAATGCCTTTCCATCTGTTTATATTGTCTTCAATCTCTTTCATCAGTGTCATAATTTTCAGAGTTTAGGTCTTTTACCTCCTTAGGTAGGTTTAGTCCAATGTATTTTTTTCAACACAATGATAAATTCAACCAATATTATTTTGTTATTTCACAGACTAGAATCAGATATTTCAGCCTGTTTGCTACTTCACAGTCCTATCTCAGTGAAGCTGATTTTCTGACTCCAGTGCTTTTAATTCTGGTTTGTTCTTCAATTTAGAGTAAACTAGATACTGTGGATCTTTTATTTTTCTTATACCTTTTGTATCATGTAATCTTTTTTTTAATTGAGGGAAAACATAATAGACAGTTTACCATTTTAACAATTTAAAAAAAAATAAATTTATTTATTTATTTATTTATTTATTTATTTATATCTGACTGTGTTGGTTCTTCGTTTCTGTGAGAGGGCTTTCTCCAGTTGTGGTGAGCGAGGGCCACTCTTCATCGCGGTGTGTTGGCCTCTCACTGTCACGGCCTCTCGTTGCGGAGCACGGCTCCGGACACACAGGCTCAGTAATTGTGGCACACGGGCTTAGTTGCTCCGCAGCATGTGGGATCTCCCCAGACCAGGGCTCTAACCCATGTCCCCTGCATCAGCAGGCAGACTCTCAACCTCTGCGCCACCAGGGAAACCCCATTTTAACAATTTTTAAAGTGTGCAATTGAGTGGAATTTAGTACATTCACATTTTTTGGAAGCCATTTCAACTATCTCATTCTAGAACATTTTTGTCACCACAAAAGGAAGCCACATACCCATTAAACAGTTGCTCCCCATTTTTCCCCTAGCCCCTTGCAACCACTAATCTCCTTTCTTTCTCCATGTATTTTCCTATTCTGGACATTGCAAATAAATGTGATTATAAACTATGTTGCCATTTCTCTCAGGTTTCTTTCACATAACATTTTCAGAGTTCATATGTATTGTAGCATGTGTCAGTATTTCATTACTTTATATGGGTGAATAATATTCCATTGTATATATATGCTGCATATTGTTTATCCATTCATCAGTTGCTGGAGATTTGGGTTTTTTCCAACTTTAGCTACTGTTAGAAGATTTTCTGTGAACATTCATGTTCAAGTTTTTGTTTGAGCACCTTTTTTCAACTATTTTGTTTGCTCCAAGTCTTTAACCACTTCCTAGAGCTCTGACAAATTTGTTTCTCACAGCTTCTGCTTGTTATTTTCAGTGTTTCTGTTGGTGAGCAAGAGCTTAGAGCTGCCTACTCTGCCATTTTGCTGATATCATGCAGCAATAACTACTGTATTCATGAATTTTAAAATAATTTCAATTATCCTTATTTTCCAAGAATAAACCTTGTTTAGCCAGAGAGTTGCTACTTTTAAGCTCTATTGAATATTATTTACTAATATTTTATTTTGAAAATTTGCATTGATACTCATAAATGAAATTAGTTTATAGTCTTTTCTGTTATTTCCGCCCCCCCCCCCAGTATCTTTATTACTTTCTGGTGCTAATGTTGTACTGAATTTATAAAATAACCGGGAAAGTCTTATAAAGCCCTATAAATGGACAGAAGTGTTTAAATAGTTTAACAAGATATTAGTTTACTTAAGAGTTTAAGTAATTTTCACATGATAGCATTTGCACCAGACACATTTTTGTGAAGAGTTCTTTGACAAATTTCTCTTTTTCTTTCATGCTTCTTGAATTATTTTGGTTTTCTATCCTGTTTTAATCCAAATTCATTAATTTATAATTTCTGTAAAAGTTTTCATTTGACTTTTTCATTTGCATAGAATTATAGAAGTTGTGCACATGTTTTTGTAAGTTCCTCTGTTTCTATGTTAATATCCTGTTTTCATAATAATTTGTGAGCGGTAGTATTTTCTGCCATTCATCTAGTGTATTGCATTTTTCACTAAATATCAACACTTTGCTTTAGTTATCACTTCAATGTGTTTTCAATTTAATTAATTTATATTTTAAAATTAATTACTAGCCCTTGTTCTTTCCTTAGGTTTATCCGTTGTTATTTTCTTAACTTTTGTTGGATCTTAATTCATTTTAATTCACTTTAAACAACAAAATTCTTTATTATTAATGATTTTCTAAGTGTTGCTTGATGTATAGGGTTCTCAGCTTATTTTCAATATCTATATCAGAGGTGGAAAATAGGTTTCATTTCTCATAATTCCATGAAAGGATTGATAATGGCTAAGCAAATTATTATGTTGACGAATGTTTGAAGCAATAATCTCCATGCAGTGGGATAGCATTCCTTAATCAATAAATTCTGCCAAGAGTTTGGAAAGGGAATGGAATTTTAAAAACATATATTTGACTTCCCAAACTATAACTCACTACTTTTAGTTGCCTTTTATTTTTCATTCAAAGTTGTTTAATAGTTTTTTTTACATCTTTATTGGAGTATAATTGCTTTACAATGTTGTGTTAGTTTCTGCTGTATAACAAAGTGAATCAGCTATATGTATACATATATCCCCATATCCTCTCCCTCTTGCATCTCCCTCCAACCCTCCCTATCCCACCCCTCTAGGTGGTCACAAAGCACTGAGCTGATCTTCCTGTGCTATGCGGCTGCTTCCCACTAGCTATCTGTTTTACATTTGGTAGTGTATATATGTCAGTGCTACTCTCTCACTTCGTCCAAGATTCCCCTTACCCCATCCACGTGTCCTCAAGTCTATTCTCTGTGTCTGCATCTTTATTCGTGTCCTGCCTCTAGGTTCATCAGAACCATATTTATTTTTGGATTTCATATATATGTGTTAGCATACGGTATTCGTTTTTCTATTTCTGACTTACTTCACTCTGTATGACAGACTCTAGGCCCATCCACCTCACTACAAATAACTCAATTTCGTTTCCTTTTATGGCTGAGTAATATTCCATTGTATATATGTGCCACATCTTCTTTATCCATTCGTCTGTTGATGGACATTTAGGTTGTTTCCATGTCCTGGCTATTGTAAATAGTGCTGCATGGTACAGCAGCAGTCATTGTGGTACATGACTCTTTTTGAATTACAGTTTTCTCAAGGTATATGCCCAGTAGTGGGATTGCTGGGTCATATGGTAGTTCTATTTTTAGTTTTTTAAGCAACCTCCATAGTGTTTTCCATAGTGGCTGTATCAGTTTACATTCCCACCAACAGTACAAAAGGGTTCCCTTTTCTCCACACCCTCTCCAACATTTATTGTTTGTAGATTTTTTGATGATGGCCATTCTGACTGGTGTGAGGTGATACTTCATTGTGGTTTTGATTTGCATTTTTCTAATGATTAGTGATGTTGAGTATTCTTCCATGTGTTTGTTGGCAATCTGTATATCTTCTTTGGAGAAATGTCTATTTAGGTCTTCTGATGATCTTTGAATTGGTTTGTTTGGTTTCTTGATATTGAGCTGCATGAGCTGTTTGTATATTTTGGAGATCAATCTTTTGTCAGTTGCTTCATTTGCAAATATTTTCTCCCATTGTTTGGGTTGTCTTTTCCTCTTGTTTATGGTTTCCTTTGCTATGCAAAAGCTTTTAAGTTTCATTAGGTCCCATTTGTTTATTTTTGTTTTTATTTCCATTTCTCTGGGAGGTGGGTCGAAAAGGATATTGCTGTGATTTATGTCATAGAGTGTTCTGCCTATGTTTTCCTCTAAGAGTTTTATAGTGTGTGGCCTTACATTTAGGTCTTTAATCCATTTTGAGTTTATTCTTGTGTATGGCGTTAGGAAGTGTTCTAATTTTATTCTTTTACATGTAGCTGTCCAGTTTTCCCAGCACCACATATTGAAAAGGCTGTCTTTTCTTCATTGCATATTCTTGTGTCCTTTGTCAAACATAAGGTGACCATATGTGTGTGGGTTTACCTCTGGGCTTTCTACCCTGTTGCATTGTTCTATATTTCTGTTTTTGTACCAGTACCATACTGTCTTGATTACTGTAGCTTTGTAGTATAGCCTGATTAGGGAGCCTGATTCCTCCAGTTCCATTTTTCTTTCTCAAGATTGCTTTGGCTATTTGGGTTCTTTTGGGTTTCCATACAAATTGTAAAAATTTTTGTTCTAGTTCTATGAAAAATGCCCTTGGTAGTTTGATAGGGATTGCACTGAATCTGTAGATTGCTTTGATTAGTATAGTCATTTGTTTAATAGGTTTTATTTGTTTTAGTAAGGCTTCAATAATGTGTACTATGGAGGATGCTGTGATAAGCCACCCTATGCATCTTGAGGAATGATGGACTTTTTACCCCAGATTCTTTGTGTACAGCAGGAAGACCGCTCTCAGCCTCAACTGAAAGAACAAGGACATGTCCTATTCTGAGGTTGACTCAAAGCCTATGACTGATTGAAGCAAGGGTGTAAATGTCCAGCCTTCTAGTCCCACCTGTTGTTTTTTAAACTTAAGTATAGTTGATTTACAATATTATATTACTTTCAGGTGTACAACTTAGTGATTCATTATTTTTATATATATACTCCACTAAAATTATTACAATATAATGGTTATATTTTACTGTACTTTACAATACTTGCTTTTTGCTCAACTATTTTACACATAGTAGTTTGTGTCTCTTAATCCCATACCCGTATCTTGCCCCTCCAGCCTTCCCTCTCCTCATTGGAAAGCACTAGTTTGCTCTCCATTTTTGGGAGAATTTTTCTATTTTGTTATATACGTGTTTGTTTTATATTTTAGATTCCACATATAAGTGATAAAATCACCTTTCTCTGACTTATTTTACTAAACATAATACTCTCTAGGCCCATTCACGTTGTTGTAAATGGCAAAACTTTATTATTTTTCATGGCTGAGTAATATTCCAGAGTGTGTGTGTGTGTGTGTGTGTGTGTGTGTGTGTGTGTGTGTAGCACTTCTTTATCCATTCATCTGTTGATGGACACTTAGGCTGCTTCCATATATTGGCTATTGTAAATAATGCAGCCATGAACATTGAGTACATTTATCTTTTCAATTTAGTGTTTTCGTTTTCTTCAAATATATATCTGGGAGTGGAATTGCTGAATCAAATGGTAGTTCTATCTTTAGATATTTGAGGAATGTCCATACAGTTTTCCACAGTGGCTACAACAATACTCTCCCACCAACATTGTACAAAGGTTCCCTTTTTTCCACATCATTGCCAACATTTTTTATTTGTGGTCTTTTTGACAATAGCTATTCTGACCAGTGTGAGATGCTATCTTTTTGTTTTGATTTGTATTTCTCTGGTGATTATTGATTTTGAGTATCTTTTCATGTGCCTGTAGGCAATCTTTATATCTTCTTTGGTAAGATGTCTCTTCAGGCCTTCTGCCCATTTTTTAATTGAGTTGTTTGTTATTTTTGAGATTGAGCTGTGTGTGCTTTTTTATTTTGGATATTAATGCATTATTGGTCATATCACTTGCAAGTTCTTTTTGTTGATGGTTTCCTTTGCTCTGCAAAAAAGGTTTTAAGTTTAATTAGGTCCAATTGTTTATTTTTGCTTTTATTTCTTTTGACTTGGGAGACCTACTGAAGAAAATATTGCTACAATTTATTTCAAAGAGTGTTCTGTGTTCGCTTCTAGGGGTTTTATGGTTTCAGACCTTAAATTAGATCATTAATCCATTTTTATTTTATATAGGATGTGGGTAAATGTTGTGACCTCATTTTTTTACATGTAGCTGTTCAGTTTTCCCAGCACCATTCATTGAAGACACTGTCATTTTTCTTTTCCACTGTATACTCCTGCCTCGTTTGTTGTAGATTAATTGACCATAGGTGCATTGATTTATTTCTGGGCTAACTATTCTCTTCCCTTGATCCATGTGTCTTTTTTGTGCCAATAGCATTCTATTTGGATTACTGTAGCTTTGTAGTGTAGTCTGGGAGGGTGATACTTCCAGCTTTGTTCCTTTTTCTCAAGATTGTTCTGGCAATTCTACGTCTTATGTAGGTCCATATAAATTTTAAGATTATTTGTTCTAGTTCTGTGAAAAATGTCATGGGTATTTTGATAGAGATTTCATTATTGCTTTGGGTGATATGACCATTTTAATAATATTAACTCTTCCAATTCAAGAATATGGGATAAATTTCCATTTCCTTTTATCCTTTTTAATTCCTTCATTAATATTTTACAGTTTTCATCCTATAGGTCTTTCACTTTCTTGTTAAATTTATTCTTAGGTATTTTATCCTTTTTGGTGCAATTTTATTTTTTTTTTAAATGGGCAGAGTACCCATCTTTTTTTTTTAATATATATTTGCTATTTTTTAAAATTTTTATTTATTTATTTATTTATTTTTATTTTGGGCTGTGTTGGGTCTTCATTTCTGTGTGAGGGCTTTCTCTAGTTGCGGCGAGCTGGGGCCACTCTTCATCGCGGTGTGCGGGCCTCTCACTATCGCAGCCTCTCTTGTTGTGGAGCACAGGCTCCAGACGCGCAGGCTCAGTAGTTGTGGCTCATGGGCCTAGTTGCTCCGCGGCATGTGGGATCTTCCCAGACTAGGGCTCGAACCCGTGTCCCCTGCATTGGCAGGCAGATTCTCAACCACTGTGCCACCAGGGAAGCCCCCTTTTGGTGCAATTTTAAATGGGATTATTTTGCTTTATCTTTCTGATAGTTCATTATTGTAGTATAGAAAAGCAACAGATTTCTGTATATTAATCTAGTGTCCTACAACTTTACTGAATTTATTCATTAGTTCTGATAGGTTTTTGGTGGTGACTTTAGGGTTTTATATATATAGTATCATGTCATCTGCAATTAGTGACAGTTTCACTTCTTCTTTTCCAGTTTAGATTCCTTTTACTTCTTTTTCTTGTCTGATTGCTGTGGGTAAGCATTCCAATACTATATGAAATAGAAGTGGCAAGAGTGGACATCCTTGTCTTTTCCTGATTTTAGAGGAAAGGCTTCTCACCATTGCATATGATATTAGCTGTGTGTTTGTCATAAATGGCCTTTATTTTGTTTAGATATGGTCTCTCTGTATCAACAATAATGAGAATTTTTATCATGAGTGGATGCTGAATTTTGTCAAAGGCTTTTTCTAAATTTATTGAGATGATCATGTGATCTTTATTCTTCAGTTTGTTAATGTGGTGTATACATTGATTGATTTGTGAATATTGAACCATCCTTGCATCCCTGGGATAAATCTCACTTCATCAGGGCATAAGATCATTTTTATATATTGTTGAGGATTTTTTCATCTGTGTTCATTAAAGATATTTGCCTGTAATTTTTTATAGTGTTTTTGTCTGGTTTTGGAATCAGGAATTTTGGCCTTGTAGAATGAATTTGAGTGTGTTCCATCCTCTTCAATTTTTTGGAATAGTTAGAGAAAGATAGGGTATTAGCATTTTTAATAAGTTTGGTAGAAGTCCTCTGTGAAGCCAGACTTTTGTTTTCTGGGAGTTTTTTTTTTTTTAATTACAATTTCAATTCCACTACCAGTGATTGGTCTCCTCAGATTGTCTATTACTTTCTGATTCAGTATTGGCAGTTTGTTTCTGTAAATTTGTCAATTTTTGCTAGGTTATCTACTTTGTTGGCATGTACCTGTTCACTGTATTCTCTTATAATTTCTTGTATCACTATAGTATTTGTTATTTCTCCTCTTTGTTTTCTTATTTTGTTTACTTGGCTCCTCTTTCTTTTCTTCTTGGTAAGCCTGGCTAACAGTGTACCAATTTTGTTTCTTTGTTTAAAGAACAATCTCTTGTTTTCATTGATATTTTCTACTGTTTTTGATCTTTATTTCATTTATTTCCTGTGTCTTTATTATTTCCTTCCTTCTGCTGACTTTGGGCTTTCATTATTCTTTTTCTAATTCCTGTTTTTAACATTTTTTAAAAATTAAAAAAAAAAATTATTGGAGTATAGCTGATTTACAATGTTTTGTTAGTTTCAGGTGTACAGCAAAGTGAATCAGTTATAGATATGCATATACATATATCCACTGTTGTTTTAGATTATTTTCCATATAGTCCATTACAGAGTATTTAGTAGAGTTCCCTGTGCTATACAGTAGGTTCTTATTAGTTGTCTATTTTATATATAGTAGTGTGTATATGTCAATACTAAGCTCCCAATTTATCCCTCCCCCCACCTTATCCCCTGGTAAGCATAAGTTTGTTTTCTACATTTGTGATTCTACTTCTATTTTGAAAATAAGTTCATTTGTACCCTTTTTCTTAGATTATACATATAAATGGTATCATATGATATTTGTCTTTCTGTGTCTGACTTACTTCACTCAGTATGACAATCTCTAGGTCCATCCATGTTGCTGCAGATGGCATTATTTCATTCCTTTTTATGGCTGAGTGATATTCCATTGTAGATATGTACCATATCTTCTTTATCCATTCTTGTGCTGATGGACATTTAGGTTGTTTCCATGTCCTGGCTATTGTAAATAGTGCTGCAGTGAACATTGTAGTGCATGTATCTTTTCAAATTATGGTTATCTCCAGGTATATGCCTAGGAGTGGGATTGCTGGGTCTTGAGGAAGGCATGTATTACATAAACGTCCCTCTTAGAACAGGTTTTGTTGCATCCCATAGATTTAGGGATGTTGTGTTTCCATTTTCATTTGTCTTGAGGTATTTTCTGATTTCCTCTTTGATTTCTTCATTCACCCAATGCTTTCTAGTAGCATGCTGTTTAGTCTCCAGGTGTTCGTGCTTTTCAAATTTTTCTACATGTAATTGATTTCTCATTTCATACCATTTTGGTTGAAAATAATGCTTGGTACAATTTCTAACTTCTTTAACTTCTTGAGGCTTGTTTTGTGCCCTAGCATATTATCTATGTTGTAGAACATTCCGTCTGCACTTGAAAAGAATGTGTATTCTGCTGTTTGGGGAGTGAATGTCCTGTACATATCCATTAGGTCCAACTGGTCTATTGTATCATTTAAGGCCACTGTTTCCTTATTGATTTTCCATCTGAATGATCTGTTCATTGATGTAAGTGGGTTGTTAATGTCCCCTAATATTATTGTATTATTGTTAATTTCTGCCTTTATGTCTCTTAATATTTGCTTTACATATTTAGATTCTCCCGTATTGGGTGCATATATGTCAATGAGTGTAATATCTTTTTCTCTTGTTGGTTCCTTTGTCATTATTTAATACTCTTCTTTGTCTTTTGTTATAGATTTTGTTTTAAAGTCTGTTTTGTCTGATATGAGTATTGCTACCCCCACATTCTTATCATTTCCATTTGCATAGAACACCTTGTTACATCCCTTCACTTTCCCTGTTTGTTTGTTTTCAGCTCTGAAGTGAGTCTCTTTTAAGTGCCTTATACATGTGTCTTGTTTCTTTATCCAATCAACCACCATATGTCTTTGTATTGGATCATATAGTCCATTGACATTTAAAGTAATTATTGACCAGTATATACTTACTTTCAATTTATCATTTGATTTCCAGTTGTTTTTGTAGTTCTCTGTATTTTTTTCTTCTTTTTGTTTCTTCTTTAGTTTGATGATTTTCTTAATTGTATGCTTGTGTTCCATTCTCACTAGTTTGTATGTATGTATGTATCTATTGTAGAATTTTCATTTGTGGCTACCATGGGGTTCATATATGTTGACTTATAAGTATATCTACTTATTTTATACAGGTAGTCCTGTAATTTCAAATACATTCTAAGAGATGTACATTTTTTTACTCTCCTCCATCACATTTTTTGATTTTGATGTCATATTTTGCATCTTCATGTTTATTCCTGTAATGAACTTTGTAGTTATATTTGATTTTATATTTTTTTTATTCATATTTTTTCTTGTTTATTTTAGTTGCCAATCCTTAGCCTTTACTACATATTTGCCTTTCCTAATGGGGATTTCCCTTTTCTATATATTCTCACTTATTTTCCAATTAGAGTAGACCCTTCAACATTTCTTTTAGGGTAGATTTAGCATTTATGAATTCTTTTAGTTTTTGCTTGTCTGAAAATTTCTTTATTTCTCTTTCTATTCTAAAACATAAACTTGCTCTGTAGAGTATCCTAGGTTGCAGGCTTTTCACCTTCATCACTTTGAATGTATCTTGACACTCCCTTTCCCTCTTTATTTTTAATGTTGCCATTTTAATTATAATATGTCTTTGTGTGGGTCTAATTGGATTCATCTTGTTTGAGATCCTCTGTGCTTCCTGTTCCTGGATATCTGTTTCTTTCTTTGGGTTTGGGAATTTTTCAGCCATAATTTTATCAAATCTATTTTCATTCCCCTTCTCTCTCTCTTCTCCTTCTGGGACTCCTATATTGTAAATGTTGATATGATTAATGTCCCAGAGTTTCCTTAAACTGTTCTCATTTTTTTCAATTTTTTTTTTGTAGTTCTGATTGGGTGATTTCCATTATTTTATCTTCTAGATCAGTTATGCCTTCTGTATCACCTTGTCTGCTATTAATCCCTCTTAGCGTTTTTTTTTTCCTTTCAGTTATTGTATTCTTCAGTTCTGACTCATTCTTTTTTTATATTTTCTAGTTCCTTATTAAGATTCTCACTGGGTCCATCTATTATTTTTCTAATTTGGTTAACATTCATATTACTAATGCTTGAATTATTTTTCTAGAAAATTGTTTATTTCTGTTTCATTAGGTGACTTTTGAGGGGTTTTCTCTTGCTGTTTCAATTAATACAAATTCCTCTGTCTTCTCATTTTGCTTACCCTTCTCTGTCTGTATGAAATTTGGTGAGACAGTTACCTATTCCAGTCTTGAATGGGTGTCATTATATGGGAGAGTCCCTATAGAGTCTTCATGTGTCCATTGTCTTTAGCAGGTACCTGAATTTAACGTGAACACAAATCACGTCTTTCCTCAGGGTTTTCTATCAGCTATTGCCTTCATAGGAGGTAAGGCTGGAGATGGAGGAGCTAGAGCCAGAGCCAGTGTTAGCTAGGGCTTCCCCTCTGCTTGGTGGCTGTCACCACCCTATCAAGGGCAGAGGTGGATCTCAAGTTGCTGGAGTAGAAGCCCTGTGAGTCAGGTCTGAGCTGGGTCTTTTCTCTTTGAGTGTGTTTTCTCCCCACTCCCAGCACAGGCACCTCACCCCAAAGAGGAGCAGTGCTGGAGCAAGGCAGGCTGGTGTGGGCACTTGGCATGTGTTGGTCCAGCTAGGGTCAGAGATCCTGATTGCTTCTAATGCTCTGCTTGTGTAAGTGCCAGTAATGGCTGTCCCTGCCCTGCTCAGATGCCACTTCAGTTCTGAGCTGCTTCTGTGTCAAACAATCGAGCCTCCAAGCAGGGCTAGAGCTTTCACTTGGCAATGGCTATTGTGCACGCTGAGGTGGTCACACAAAATAGACCAGCCACTCATGCAATATTCAGTCCACCCCCTCTGCCTTGTTTTGGAAGCAAGCAGGCATGCATGAGCTTCTCATGAGTAGAGTCCAAGCTTCCCACAGTGTTCCTGTTAGTCCCAATGGCCATCCATCCCACCAAGGAAGGTCGTATTCCCTCCATTGGACCCCCAGCTCCTAGTGTGTGGCTCAAACTACTCACTCCCCGGGGATGATCAATGCTCATGTAATCTCCCTTTTCCTTTGAGTCCCCTCCCAGGGGCACAGATCCTGACCTGATTGCTTCTTTCCCTTTCCTACCAGATTCTGTGGGGTTCTTTCTTACAACCTTGGGGTTCTTTTTGCCAGTCTCCAGTTTTCAGTGAGAATTGCTCTACATGTAGATGTATTTCTGATGTGTTCCTGGGGAGAGGTGATTTCTGTGTCTTACTAATTCTACCACTAATCTCTAGTCCAAAAAGTTTTTAAAATAATATTTTATTAGAACATAGCCATGCTCATTTGCTTATGTATTGCTGTGGCCTTGTTCACATTACAATGGCAGAGTAGAGCAGCTGTTGTTGAAACTGTTCATGAAGCTGAAAGTATTTACTGTCTGTCCCTTTACTTTAACAGTTTGCAGATTTCTGTGCTAAAGGGTAGTTTTACCTCTAGATAGTACTAGTTGGGTTGTGTTAAGCTGTCATTGGGACTGAGTTACAGTTAGACTTCTGCCCAGTCCCACGTTCTTCCCCTTACTTCTGCAGGTGTTGAAACCAAAGATCAACATAATCATTCTTCACACTAAATTGTGTCTCAGAATTGGCTTCCTAAGAACCCAACTTACAATATGGATTCTTTCCTTTTAGGTTATAAGTATCTCTTTCAATTTATAATCAATCTTATTACTTATAGCATTTATATATACAATATTCTAATTTATTTTTTGTTTTCACTTACCTTTAAATGATTGAAAGATGTAGGTCGAAGTTTTCTGCCACTGTTGGACTTATTCTTATATTTCCTGCAATAATTGCTGTATATGTTTCAAAACCATGTCTTTGTAATAAAATTTCTCATTATATTTATTCTTTGTAGATTGCATCCTGCATTGTTAAAAAGTACTGCAAGTTTACTGTGTGCCTTTTGCCATGAATTCCAATGATCTGGACATCAGCTTACTTTTTAATTTTCTTTTGGTAAATTCTTACTTTCAGATTTTGAATTATTACTTTATTTTTGATAGGCCTTTTACAAGTAACACATTTGTGTGTGTGTGAGTGTAGTCAAATGTTTAGGTACATAGATTAATCCTAGAAATGGGGGAGAATAGAGAAATGAAGCTGGTGATTTTAGATGAGGTCTAGCATCTTTTGTGTTTTACTTCTTTATTGGAGTATAATTGCTTTAAAATGTTGTGTTAGTTTCTGCTGTATAATGAAGTGAATCAGCTATATGTATCCATATATCCCCATATCCCTTCCCTCTTGAGCCTCCCTCCCACCCTCCCTATCCCACCCCTCTAGGTGGTCACAAAGCACCAAGCTGATCTCCCTGTGCTAAGTAGCTGCTTCCCACTAGCTATCTATTTTACATTTGGCATTGTGTATATGTCAATGCTAATCTCTCACTTCGTTCCAGCTTACCCTTCCCCCACCCCGTGTCCTCAAGTCCATTCTCTACATCTGCATCTTTATTCCTGTCCTGCCCCTACGTTCATCATAACCATTTTTTTTAGATTCCATATATATATGTGTTAGCATACAGTATTTGTTTTTCTCCTTCTGACTTACTTCACTCTGTATGACAGACTCTAGGTCCATCCACCTCACTACAAATAACTCATTTTCGTTTCTTTTTATGGCTGAGTAATATTCCATTGTATATATGTGCCACAACTTCTTTATCCATTCATCTGTTGATGGAGGTCTAGCATCTTGAATTTCTTACATAGCCTCCAGTATTTTCTTACATGTGTGAGACTGATAAGCATAGCCAATAATTACAGTGTTTATGACCTTGATGGAATATCTTTACTATATTAAACTTAGGTCATGATTTAAAAAATCTTTTTCTTTAACATTTTGGCTCAAGCATAAATGCAAAAATCCAGTTCAGTGTAATACAGTTGATTTGGTGGCATATTCTTTGTTTGTTCAAAAGAATGGATGGAGAATATATATAAGAAGCAGCATTTACTATCTGCTTTCTAATAATGGGGACTAAAAGAAAAATGAGAGAATGTAATTTTTAATCATCCTTTGTTTTATTAGTTGTGTGTCTATCTTGTTCTGATCTATGTTGAAATTTAAATATTCTTAATGTTGAATTTGAGTGAGATATCATAAGATGTAAATATCTCCAACACTCATTTAATACATATTTAGAATATCTATGAAATAACTTTTTGAACTGTTTTAAGTTTTGTAGTCATTGTGGTCCACTGATAATGTTTGCTATAAACTGTTGAAGAATAATATTGTAGGACTATGGTTTCTTTAGGTAAGCAATAACACAATATTTGTTTTATAAAACAAAGCACTTTCTCTTAGGTGATTTTTGCTTGCATCAATATTGTTTCTCAACATTTCTTTTGCTGTGCAAAAAATTTTAAGTTTAATTAGATCCCATTTGCTTATTTTTGTTTTTATTTCCATTACTCTAGGAGGTGGACTAACAAGATATTGCTGCAATGTATATAAAAGAGTTTTCTGCCTATATTTTATATTTTCCTCTACAAATTTTATATTATTCAGTTTTACATTTAAGTCTTTAATCCATTTTGAGTTTATTTTTGTGTATGGTGTTAGAGAATGTTCTAATTTCTTTGATTTACATGTAGCTGTCCAGTTTTCCCAGCACCATTTATTGAAGAGACTGTATTTCCTCCATCATATATTGCCTCCTTTGTCAAAGATTAATTGACCATTGGTGCATGGGTTTATTTCTGTCCTGTTCCATTGATCTATATGTCTGTTTTTGTGCCAGTACCATACTGTTTTGATGACTATAGCTTTGTAGTAGAGTCTGAAGCCAGGGAGCCTGATTCCTCCAGCTCCGTTTTTCTTTTTCAAGGTTGCTTTGGCTATTAGAGAAGACCTAAGTAAACATTTCTCCAAAGAAGACATACAGGGGAATTCTCTGGCAGTCCAGTGGTTAGGACTCAGTGCTTTCACTGCTGAGGGCCTGGGTTCAGTCCCTGGTCAGGGAAGTAAGAACCCACAGCTGCAGAGAGTGGCAAAAAATAAATAAATAAATAAATAAAAAGACATACAGATGGCCAGCAGGAACATGAAAAAAAGCTCAACTTCACTAAGTATTAGAGAAATGCAAATCAAAACTACCATGATGTGTCATCTCACTCTGATCAGAATGGCCATCATCAAAATGTCTACAAATAATAAATGCTGGAGAGGGTGTGGAGGAAAAGGTTGTGGGAATTTAAATTGGTACAGCCACTATGGAGAACAGTATGGAGGTTCCTTAGAAAAACTAATAGAGTTACCATATGATCCAGCAATCCCACTCCTGGGCATATATCCAGAAAAGAGGAAAACTAATTTGAAAAGATACAGGCAGCCCAGTGTTCATTGCAGCACTATTTACAGTAGCCAAGACATGGAAGCAACCTAAATGTCCATTGACAGATGAATGCATAAAGAAGACGTATATATATATATACAATGGAATATTACTCAGCTATAAAAAAGAATGAAATAATGTCATTTGCAGCAACATGGATGGACCTAGAGATTATAATCCTAAGTGAAGTAAGCCAGACAAAGACAAATATCATATGATATCACTTATATGTGAAACCTGAAATAAAAGAACTTATTTACCAAACAGAAATAGATCCACAGACATAGAAAGCAAACTTATGGTTGCCAAAGGGGAAAGGCAGGGGAGAGATAAATTATGAGGTTAACATTAGCAGGTACACACTAATATACATAAAATAGATAACTGACAGGACCTACTGTACAGCATAGGGAACTATACTCAATATTTCCTAATAACTTATAATGGAAAAATGTCTGGAAAGGAATATACATATATATATGTGTGTGTGTGTGTGTGTGTATATATATATATATATATATATATATATATATATATATATAACTGAATCACTGTGATATACACCTGAAACTAACAGGACTTTGTAAATCAACTATACTTATAAAAGAAAAGAAAAGAAAAGAAAAGAAAAACTAAATATATTTTTATATTATATTATAAACGTATATTTTATTTAATCCCCATATGTTTACTGATACTCAGCTAGGAGCTTGGCACTGCTAGTAATAGTTTGTATATTAAAACAAGATAAACATATAAAATAGAGCATTTAATTGTAAAAACTGCATATTTTGGCTGTTCTCTCATATAGAATGTAATCATGTGATAGAGCATATGTCCATATATATAAACATATTTGTGCTTTTTCTGTAGAAAAATAACCCACCTTCTTTTTATATATACAAACACACACATATATACATAAACTCACATATACATATATGCATATTGTAAATGAAATCATATGTGTGCAATAATTTTTACTATTATACTCTAGCAAAGTAGCATTTTGGAATGAGAATAACTATAGAATGATAGAATTAATGCATTTACATTCAACGAAATGCCAAAGAGGATTTAAATTAAAAAGTTTTCAAATAGCCACTCTAAATAATTATTTTGCTTATCTCTGAGTACAATTATTGAAATTGTGTATAAAGCAATTGGCTTTTAAAAATGTTTTGGGATTAAGAGTTTCAAATTATTTTGCATAAATTCTGCTAAAAAGTATGTTAACACACTAAAAGTATGTTAGAATAATATTTTGATATGTGTTCAAGAAGTTTTGGTTCCAGGTTAACATATACCAAAGCAAATATATTTAATTTTCATAGTTTTTCTAAAAACATCTTTATTGAAATGTAATTCACATTCCATAAAATTCACCAAAGTATATAATTTAATATTTCTTACAATACTTAAAGAGTTGTATAACCTTCACCACTATATAATTTTAGAACATTTCATCACCACAGGAATAAATCCAGTACCAATTAGCAATAAGTCCCTGTACTACCCTTTCCAAAGCCCCTGGCAACCACTACTCTATTTTATGTCTCTGTGGATTTATGTATTCTAGATATATGATATAAATGGTATCATACAACATGTGGCCTTTTGTGTCTGGCTACTTTCACTTAGATAATGTTTTTATGATTAATCTTCTTGTAACATATATAAATACTTTATTCCATACACTGCATTTTTAAAATCTATTCATCAATTTATAAACACTTTGGTTGCATTCATACTTGGATTTTTTTTAAAAGCTTTTATGAACATTCACGTGCAAGGGTCTGTTTGGACATATGTTTTCAGTTGTTTTGAGTATATACCTATGAGAAGAGTTGTTGGGTCATATGGAAATTCTAGGTTTAACATTTTAAGGAACTGCCAGACTGTGTTCCAAATCAGCTGTATCATTTTACACTTATACCAGCAATATATAAGTGTTTCAATTTTTGCACATTTTTGCCAACAATTGTTTTCATCCATTTTTATAATTATAGGTTTTCTAATGTGTGTGAATTGGTATCCCATTGTCATTTTGATTTGCATTTCCTTAATAACTAATGATGTTGAGCTTCTTTTCACTTTTTGTATATATGCTTATTACTATTTGTGTATGTTCTTTGGAGAAACGTCTATTCAAATAATTTGGCCATTTTAATTAATTAATTAATTTTTAACATCTTTATTGGAGTATAATTGCTTTACAATGGTGTGTTAGTTTCTGTTTTATAACAAAGTGAATCAGCTATACATATGCATATATCCACATATCTCCTCCCTGTTGCATCTCCCTCCCACCCTCCCTATCCCACCTCTCTAGGTGGACACAAAGCACCGAGCTGATCTCTCTGTGCTATGTGGCTGCTTCCCACTAGCTATCTATTTTACATTTGGTAGTGTATATATGTCCCTGTCACTCTCTCACTTGTGCCAGCTTACCCTTCCCCCTCCCCATGTCCTCAAGTCCATTCTCTATGTCTGCATCTTTATTCCTGTCCTGAATTTGGCCGTTTTTAATTGGCTTATTTGTGTTTTCATTGTACAGTTGTAAGTGTTCCATAATGCCCTCTGGATACAAGACCTTTGTTAGATATATGGTTTGAAAATATTTTCTCCCATCTTCTCATTTTCTTGATGGTGCCCTTTGAAGCACAAAAGTTTAATTTTTATGAGATCCAATTTATCTATTCTTTCTTTTGTCAGTTATGTTTTTGGTGTCATATCTAAGAAACTAGGGCCTGACCCAGGGTCATTAAGAATTACTTCTCTGTTTTCTTCTAATAAAGTTTAGTTTTAACTCTTGTATTTAGGCCTATCTTTCATTTTGAAATAATTTTTGTATATAATGTGATGTAGCATTCAACTTCACTCTTTTGTATGTGCTTATTCATTTTCCCAGCACCATTTATTGAAGAATATCCTTTTCCCATTGAATTTCATGGTATCATTGTCAAAAATTACCATAAATGTAAAGTTTTATTTATGGACCCCAATTATTGATATATTTCATTGATCTCTACATCCATTCTTACATCAATTTAATGCTGTCCTTTATTTTTATTAAATTTTATTGGAGTATGGTTGCTTTACAATGTTGTGTTAGCCTTCACTGCACAACAGAATGAATCAGCCATACACATACAGATATCCCCTCCATTTTGGACTTCCCTCCCATTTAGGTTACCACAGTGCATTAGGTAGAGTTCCCTGTGCTATACAGTATGTTCCCATCAGTTGTCTATTTTAAGTGGTGTCTTGATTGCTGTAGCTGTGTGGTACATTTTGAAATGAAACTGTGTGAGTCCTCAAAATGTGTTCTTTTTTTCTCTTTATTATATATTTTGCTTAAAAATATATTGATTAATTAAAATAATAAAAAACGATTATCACTTTTTAATGGGTACTTACAAGTTTGAAAGTAAAGTAACATTTTTGAGGTATATTTCACAATAAAGAATTACATATATTGAAAATGTGTGATGGGGTGATTTGATATACATAAACATTGTGGAATAATCTTAACATTAACAATAACATATCCTGTCACCATATTTTTTTTTGGTGAGGACACTTAAAATCTACCCTCTTAATAAATTTCAACTATTCAATAAAGTATTATTAACTATAGTCACGTGTTGTACATTACATCTCTAAATATCTTGCATAAGTGAAACTTTGTACCCTTTGATGATCTTTGGATTCCCCACTGCCCCATCCCTGATACCATTATTCTTGTCTCTGCTTCTTTTGAATTCAAGGTTTTTAGATTACACACATAGAAGTGAGATCATGCACTATTTTCCTTTCTTTACTGGTTTATTTCACTAAGCATAATGTCCTCCAGGTTTATATATGTTCTTCCAAATGTCAGGATTTTCTTTCTTAATATAAAAAATATATAATTTTAATATAAATTATATACATAAATTGTATATATGTGTATATATATATATATATATATATATATATATATAATTTTCTTTATCCATTGATGGCATTTAGGTTGTTTCAATATGTATCTTGCCTCTTGTGAATAATGCTGAAAAGAACATGAGAGTGCAGATATCTTTTTTATATTCTGATTTCACCATTGATATATACCCAGAAGTGGGGTTGCAGGATCATAAGGCTGTACCAGTTTATATACCCACCAGTATTCTATAATAGTTCCCTTTTCTCCACATCCTGCCCTACACTTTTTTTTTTAATCTTTTGGGAAATAGCTATCTTAACATGTGTGATAATGTTTCATTATGGTATTGATTTGCATTTCTTGATGATTATTACACCTTTTCAGGTACTGATTGGCCATTTGTATGCCTTCTTTTGAGAAATGTGTGTTAAGCTCCATTGCCCATTTTAAAATATGTTTGTTTTATTGCTATTGAATTTTTTGAGCTCCTTATACATTTTGGATATTAACCCTCATCAGATAAATAGTAACTCCCATTCCACAAGTTGCCTTTTCATTTTGTTGATTATTTCTTTTGCTGTGTGGAATCTGTTTTAGTTTTATGTAATCCCACTTATTTATTTGAACTTTTGTTGCTTGTGTTTTTGGTGTCATATCCAAAAACTCACTGCCAATTCCAGTGTCAAGGACCTTTCCCCCTATGTTTTCTTCTAGGAGTTTTATGATTTCAGGTCTCATTTGTCTTTAATCTACATCATTAAATTTTTGAAAGATGTAAGGTAGGAGTCTAGTTCCATTCTTTTGCATGTGATTATTCAGTTTTTCTAACACTATTTATTGGCGAGACTGTTCTTTCCCTGTGACTATTCTTAACTCTTTTGTAAAACATTAGTTGACTGTGTGTGCAGGGGTTTACTTCTGGACTCTTGATTCCATTCCATTGGTTTATAAGTCTGTTTTTATGCCATCATCATACTGTTTTGTTCACTCTAATTGTGTAATATATTTTAAAATCAAGAAATGTGATGCCTCTAAGTTTGCTTGTCTGTCTCCTGATTGCATCGGCTTATTGGAGTCTTTGGGGTTCCAAATAAGTTTTAGGATAGTTTTAAATATTTTTCTGTCAAGAATGCAATTGATTTTTTGATAGGGATTACACCTATATTGTAACAATATTAAGTCTTCTATCCATGAATATGGGATGTCTTTCCACTTATTTGTGGCTTCTTTAATTTCTTTCAATAGTGTTTTATAATTTTCATTGTACAAGTATTTCAGGTCTATAGTTAAGTTTATTCCTAAGTATTTTATTTTTTGCAATTTTACTTGGAATTATTTCCATAATTTTATTTCAGATAGTTGTTTGTGTTTGGAAAAACAATGAACTTTTGCACATTGATTTTGTATCCTGCAGCTTTACTGAATTCCTTTATTAGTTGTAACAATTTGTGGTGGAGTCTTCACAATTTTCTACATATATGATCATGTCATTTTTCAAACAGGTAATTTGTGTTCTTTCTGATTTTGTATACCTTTATTTATTTTTCTTGGCTAATTGTTCTGGCTAGGTCCTCCAGTACTATGTTGAAAATAAGTGACTAGAGTGGGCATTTTGACCTGTACCAGATCTTAGAGGGAAAGCTTTCAGTTTTTCCCCATTGATTTAGATGTTAGCTGTGTGCTTTTCATATATGGCCTTTATTGTGTTGAGGTAAGATCCTTCTATACTTATTTCGTGAGAGTTTTTGTCATGAATGGGTGTTGAATTTTGTCAAATGCATTTTCTGCATCTATTAAGGAGACCATGTTTTTTGTTGTTGTTGTTATTGAAGTATAGTTGATTTAAAATATTGTATTATTAGTATCATTTATACAGCATAGTGATTTATTTTTGCAGATTATATTCCATTATAGCTTACCATAAGATATTGTGCATAATTCCCTGTGCTATACAGTAAAACCTTGTTGCTTATCTATTTTATGTATAGTAGTTTGTATCTGTTAATTCCATATTTCTAATTTGTCCCTCTCTCCCTCCCTCTCCCGTTTGGTAACCATATGTTTGTTTTCTATGTCTGTGAGTCTGTTTTTCTTTTGCATATAGATTCATTTGTATTATTTTTAGATTCTACATATAAGTGATATCATATAGCATTTGTCTTTCTTTGTCTGACTTACTTCACAAGTATAATATTCTCTAAGTCCATCCATGTTGCTGCAAATGGCAATATTTTGTTTTTTATGGCTGAGTAATATTCCATTATATATATATATATGTATATATATAAACACAGTATATTATATATATTATATAAAGTATATTATATATACACAGCAAGTCCCCTGCATACAAATGAGTTCTGTTCAGAGAGCGTGTTTGTAAGTCCAATTTGTTCGTAAGTCCAACAAAGTTAACCTAGGTACCCAACTAACACAATTGGTTGTATAGTACTGTACTGTAATAGGTTTATCATACTTTTCACACAACACATACATAAAAAACAAACACAAAAGATAAAGGAAACATTTTTAATCTTATAGTACAGTACCTTGAAAAGTACAGTAGTACAGTACAACAGCTGGCATGCAGGGGCTGGCATGCACATTCATATCTTTGAAAGTTTGCAACTTGAAGGTTCATATGTAGCAGACTTGCTATATATATATCTTACTATATTTATATCTATATCTATATATATCACATCTTTTTAAGCCAATTGTCTGTTGATGGGCACTTGGATTATTTCCATACCTTGGTTATTGTAAATAGTTCTGCTATGAACATGTCGGTGCTTGTATCTTTTCAAATTAGAGTTTTCATCTTTTCTGGATATATACCTAGGAGTGGGATTGATGGATCACATAGTAGCTCTTTTTTTAGTTTTTTAAGTAACCTTCATACTGTTTTCCATAGTGGCTGCACCAATTTACATTTCCACCAACAGTGTGAGAGGGTTCCCTTTTCTCCATACCCTCTTCAACATTTATTTTTTGTAGACTTTTTGATGATAACCATTCTGACCAGTGTGAGGTGATACCTCATTGTAGTTTTGAATTGCATTTCTCTAATAATTAACAACGTTGAGCATCTTTTCATGTGCTTTTGGGCCATCTGTATGTCTTCTTTGGAAAAATGTCTATTCAGTGCTTCTGCACATTTTTTGATTAGGTTGATTTTTTTAAATTGAGTTTTATGAGCTGATTTTATGTTTTGGATATTAACCCTTTTTCAGTCACATCGTTTGCAAATATTTTCTATCATTCTGTAGGTTGTCTTTTATTTTTCTGGATGATATCCTTTGATATGCAAAAGCTTTTAAGTTTCATTAGGTCCCAATTTTACATTTTTGCTTTTATTTCTTTTGCCTTAGGAGACTGATCTAAGAAAATATTTATATCAAAAAATGTTTTGCCTATGTTCTTTTTTAGGAGTTTTATGGTGTCATGTCTTAAATTTAGGTCTTTAAACCATTTTGAGTTTATTTTTGTATATGGTGTGAAGGAGTGTTCTAATTTCATTGATTTACATGTAGCTGTGCAGCGTTCCCAGCACCACTTGTTGAAGGAGACTGTCTTTTATCCATTATATATTCTTGCCTCCTTTGTTGTAGATTAATTGACCATTGGTGTATGGGTTTAGTTCTGGGCTCTCTATTCTGTTCCATTGATCTATATGTCTGTTTTTGTGTCAATACCACACTATTTTGATTACTGTAGTTTTGTAGTATAATCTGAAATCTGGAGGGTTATGCCACTAGCTTTGTTCTTTTTCCTCAGGATTTATTTGGCAATTTGGGACCTTTTGTGCTACTGTATAAATCTTAGGATTATTTGTTCTAGTTATGGGAAAATATTTTTCCCATATGCATATTTTGATAGGGATTTCATTATATCTGTAGATTGCTTTGGGTAGTATGGCCATTTCAACAATAATAATTTTTCGAATCCAAGAACATGGGATGCCTTTCCATTTATTTGAGTCATCTTCAACTTCCTTTATTAATGTTTTATAGTTTTCAGTCTGTAGGTCTTTCAAACCCTTGGTTAAGTTTATTCCTAGGTATTTTATTTTCTGACACAATTTTAGACAAGATTTTTTAAAAATTCCCTTTCTCATATTTCATTATTAGTGTAAAGAAATGCAACAGGTTTCTGTATGTTAATCTTGTATCCTCTTACCTTGCTGAATTCATTTATTAGTTATAATAGTTTTTGTGTGGAGATTCTAGGGTTCTCTAAATAGATTATCCTGCCCTCTGCAAATAGTGACAGTTTTACCTCTTCCCTTCCAATTTTGATACCTTTTATTTCTTTTTTCATCTGATTGCTGTGGCTAGGACTTCCAATACTATTTTGAATAGAAGTGATGAGAGTGGGCATCCTTGTCTTGTTCCAGAATTTAGTGGCAAGACTTTCAGCTTTTCACCATTGAGTATTATGTTGGCTGTGGGATTGTCATAAATGGCTTTTATTATGTTGAGTTATGTTCCCTCTATACACACTTTTGTGAGAGTTTTTTATCATGAATGGATTTCACATTTTGTCAAATGCTTTTTCTGTGTCTATTGAGATGGTCATCTGTTTTTTTTTCTTTCTTTCTTTTTGTTAATGTGGTGTATGTATTACATTGATTGATTTGTGTATGTTGAACTATCCTTGTGACCCTGGAATTATTCCAACTTGTTGTGGTATATGATCCCTTTTATGTATTGTTGGATTTGGTTTGCTAATATTTTGTTGAGGCTTTTGGCATCTATATTCTTCAAAGATATCGGCCTGCAATTTTCTTTGTTTTTAGTGTCTTTGTCTGGTTTTGGAATCAGGAAGATGGTGGCCTCATAGAATGAATTTGGGTGTGGTTCCTTTGCTTCAATTTTTTGCAATAGTTTGAGAAGGATAAGTATAATTTCTTTCTTGTATTCTTTGAATTCCCCAGTGAAGTTGTCAGGTCCTGGACTTGTTTGCAGGGAGCTTTTTAAATTATGGATTCCAGTTCACTTCTAGTGATTGATCTGTTCAAATTATCTGTTTCTTTTTGAATCAGTTTTGGTAGGCTGTATGTTTCTAGAAACTTGTCCATTTCTTCTAGGTTGTCCAATTATTTGGCATATAACTGTTCATAGTATCCTCTTATGTTTTTTTGTATTTCTCTGGTATTGGTTGTTATTTCTCTTCTTTAATTTCTAATTTTGTTTTCTGGGTTCTCTCTCTTCTTCTTGGTGAGCCTGGCTGGAGATTTGTTGATTTTTTTTTATATTTTCAAAAACCAACTCGGTTTTATTGATCTTTTCTATTGTTTTTTAAAATGATCTCCATTTTATTTCTTCACTGATATTTATTATTTACTTCTTTCTGCTGACTTTGGGTTTTGTTTTTTCTTCTTTTTCTAATGTTTTTGTTTGGTAGGTTAGGTTGTTTACTTGAGAATTTTCTTGTTTCTTGAGAAAGGTCTGTATCACTATGTACTTACCACTTAGAACTGCTTTTGGTGCATCTCATAGATTTTATAAGGTTGTGTTTTCATTTCTTTTGTCTTCAGGTATTTTCTGATGTTTCTTGAATTTCATCGTTGACCCCCCCTTTTTTTATGTAGTATGTTGTTCAGTCTCCATGTGTTCATTCTTTTCCCATATTTCTTTCTGTAGTTGATTTCTAGTTTCATACCAGTGTGTTCAGAAAAGATGCTTGAAATAATTTCTTCTTCTTATATTTGTTGAGGCATGTTTTTGACCTAGTATGTTGTCTCTTCTAGAGAATGTTCCATGCACACTTGAAAATAAAGTGTATTCAATTTTTTAAATGTAGTGTCCTGTAGATATCAATTATGTCCAACTGTTCTATTGTGTCACTTAGAATCTCTGTTGCTTTATCAATTTTCCATCTGGATGATCTGTCCAGTGATGTCAGTGGGGTGTTAAAGTCTCCTACTATTATTGTATTATTGTACCTTTCTCCCTTTATGTCTGTTAGTATTTGTTTTATATATTTAGGTGCTACTATATTGGGTGTGTATATGTTAACAAGTGTAATATCCTCTTCTTGTATTGATCCATTCATCATTATAAAATGCTCTTCCTTTGTCTTTCATAATGGACTTTGTTTTAAAGTGTATTTTGTCTGGTATGAGTATTGCTACCCCTGCTTTCTTGTTGTTTACATTTGCATGAAATATCTTTTTACATGCCTTTACTTTCAGTCTGTGTGTGTCTTTCACCCTGAATTGAGTCTTTTGGGCAGCATATTTTAGGTTCTTATTTCATCCAATCTGCCACTCTATATCTTTTGATTGGAGCATTTAGTCCATTCACATTTAGAGTAATTATTGATAGGTATGTAATTATTGTCATTTTAATCCTTGTCTTCCAATTGTTTTTGTAGTTCATCTTTGTTCATTTCTTTTTCTTTTTGGTTTTCCTTTTGTAGTTTGATGATTTTCTTTTGTCGTATGCTTGAGTTCCTTTCTTTTTGGTTTTTGTGAATATATTGTGTATTTTTGATTTGTGGTTACCATGCAGTTCAAGTATGTTGACCCATAACTATATCTACTTGCTTTAAATAAATAGTCATTCAAGTTCAAACACATTGCAAAAGATTTAAATTTTTATACTCCCCTCCCCCACATTTTGTGAATTCAAATGTCCTATTTTACACCTTCATGCTTATCCTTTTACTGTTAGCTGTAGTTATAATTGTTTTTTAATTTGGGGGATTGTTTTTTAATCTGTGTACTGGCTGTTTTATGTGATCTTCAATCCTTTTATATATTTGCCTACTGTGATTTTCCCTACCTATAGATTCTTGCTTCCTTTCTATTTAGAGAAGATCCTGCAATATTTTTTAGGATTGGTTTAGTATTGCTGAATTCCTTAGTTTTTGCTTGTTGAGGAATTCTTTATCTCTTTTTCTATTCTAGATAATAATCCTGCTTAGTAGCGTATCATCAGTTCCAGGTTATTTTTCCCTTTCAGGACGTTGAGTACATCATGCCACTCCCTTCTGGACTGCAAAGCTTCTGCAGAGAAATCAGCAGATAGTCTTAATGGAGGTTCCCTTGTAACTGACTCTGTTTTTCTCTTGATGCCTTTAGAATCCTCTCTTTATCTTTAACTTTTGACATTTTAATTATGATATGTTTGGAACCCTCTTTGCTTCTTGCACCTGGACATCTGTTTCTTTCCATAGGTTTGGGAAGTCTTCCAGCCATAATTTCTTAAAATAAATTCTTAATCCCCTTCTCTCTCTCTTTTCTTTCTGGAACCCCTGTTATGAATAGGTTGGCATGCTTTATATTATCTCATAGATCTTATATGTTCTTTTTTTTTTTCAATTGTCATTCTGCCTGCTGTTCTGATTGGGCGATTTCCATTATTCTGTCTTCCAGATCACTTATTCGATCCTCTGTGTCACTTAGTCTGCTATTCATTGCTTCTGGATTGGTTTTAATCTAGACAATTTAATTTTTTTTATTGTTTCATCCTTATAGTTTCTAGTTCCTTGTTATAGTGATTACAATCTATTGATTGTCTTTCTTTATTCCTTTAGCATTTTTATTACCTCCTTTTTTGAGCTCATGATCTAGTAGACGAGTGAGCTCTGTTTCATTATTTGTTCTTTCAGGGTACTTCTCTGGTCCTTTTAATTGTGAGTAGTTCCTCTGCCTTTTCATTTTACTTAACTTTCCCTGTCTCTATGAATTTAGGAGAAACAGTTATCTACTCTGGTCTTGAAGGGGTGTTTTTATGTGGGGACATCCCTGTGCAGACTGTGTTTCCAGTGTTTTTGGTGCTAGGCTCAATTTCAGTTTGGACATCATCCATGTCTTTCCTCAGGGTGTGCTAGCTGTTATCCCCTTGATAGGGGGTGTGTGGTTGGTGTTATATTATCTAGAGCCTGTCCTGGATGTGAAGTGGGGCTTCCTATCTGCTCCATGGCTGTCACTGCCCTGTCAGATGTAGGATCTTCTCCCTAGTTGTTGGAGTAAAAGCCCTCAGGGTCAGGTTCGATCACTGTCGTTGATGCATGCCCTGCCCCAAAGGAGGTGATTGCTAAAGCAAGTGAGGCCCATGTGATCACAGAGGACCTATTTGCCGTTCCACTCAGAAGCAGGCCAAGTTCGTGTCCCTTTCTCTGTTGTGATCAACCTGGATGTGGTGCAAGGCTTGGTGTGGAGTAGGCTAGGGCTGGGCGTTGGGGTGTTGTCGCTGTGGGAATTGAGAGGACTGTGCTGCCACCTGAGATTTGGGCTGCCTCTGTTGCAGACTTCTCCCAGGACGTGTCTGCTCCAGATCTAGTGCTAAGCTGTGTTGTGAAGTGGGTGGAGCCAGGTTGTTTTTGTTGAGAGACAAACAGCTGTGTACTCCTGAGCATGCTGACAATGGCCTCACCCAGACCACACCCCAGGCCCTCTGGGCTGTCTCTGGGTAACCAGATGGAGTCTCCTCTCAGGGCCTGTCTGCCCAAGATTTGGTGCTTAGCTGCTGCACCCCCCTGTAGTGCCACCCCACATGCATGCTGACAATGTCCACTACAGCTACATCTGCTTCCCCATAAGTAAGCTGACAGTGTTCTCTGTGGCTCCATCTGGCTCACACCCCAGGTGTCCCAGTCTGTTTCTGCACAGCTAGACCAAGTCTCTGCCCATATTTCATGCCAGGCTGTGGTGTGGAGTGAAGCAGGGCTGGGGTGTTTGCCCCTTCAGATTGGGAAGTGCAGCAAGGCAGCTACCACCAGTGCAAGGCTTTCTTTGCCCTGATTGTCAGCAAGCCAGCATGTGTGCTCTCCTCAAAAGCAGAGCCTAGGCTTCTCTAGCCCTTCTATCTGTCTCAGTGTATTTCCCAGCAGGCACGGGCGCCCATCTCCTCAATGCAAGACCCTAGGACTAGGATACCCAGATTGTGGCTAGGCCTACCCACTCCCCAGGGCAAGGGTCCACCTGTGTGGATATTCTCCTCCTTACAGATCCCTTTCAGGGGTTCAAGTCCTGACCCAATGCCTTTTGTTCCCCATCTACTGGCTTATGTGGAGATCTTTCTTACAGCTTTATTTGTATAGGAGTTTTTCCAGTTTCCAGTTAGATTTCCATGAGAATTGTTCTGCATGTTGAGGTATCTTTGATGTGTTTGTAGGTGCGAGATGAGCTCCACATCCTCCTATGGTGACATCTTGATCCTCCATTCCAAAATCTATATTTAAAATCATTAATCTACAGTTCCCTCACTAAAATTATTGTTGTTTATTATTATTGTATTGTTATACAATGCTGTATTTATTAGCTTAATTAATATTTTAGATTTAGAAAGTACTGTGGAATGGCTCCAAATTGTTTGCAGTTAAGTCTGTGAAAATTTGTGTGGTATACTCTTATACCACCCATTAATTAAACTTGTGAAAACTGGATGATAAATATTATATAAAAATTTCATAATTATAATGACATGAATTTATTTCAGGAAGTTTCCTTCAGAAGTTGGAAATTTGCCAGGTGGTATATTTGACCTCTACACTGTGTTCAAATTGCAAATCTTATTTTTCTAAACCATAGAACGATGGAACCAAATCCTGGATCAACTTTAATTTGATTTAATTACTTTTTGCTTTGATATGTGTTAACCAGTATCAGTTTCTGAAAATAGTGGATTTCCGTTGGTAGTTGGGGACTGCAAAGAAGCTTTCTTCATGTTTTGTGACAGTCAGTAATTTGAAATTATATTTCCAAAAAAATCCTAGAGATTAAGTTAGATTTGTGTGGGTGACCATAACAGTCGCTGAAGGAGAAAATTATAAAGAAGACTGTGTTTTTAAAGGTTTCCTGCTCTAGCTAACAATATGCTTTTTTTTGGTATTGTGGTAAAAAACACACATAAGATTTACCATCTTAACCATTTTTAAGTGTACAGTTCATTAGTATGCTGATATTGTTCAAATGTTTATAAACTTACCTGTGATTTTTAAAATCTTAGGCTGGTAAAACCCTTTGCTGAGGTGTTAACACCATCTTGTCCTGGAAATGAAGTATAAATTTATTTAGTTTTATTATGGTAAATTTCAAACATATACAAAAATAAAGAGATTAATATAATGGATTCCCATTTTTGCAAGTCAGCTTCAACAAAAGCAATGCCTGGCCAATCTAGTTACCTATATGCCTACATCCTCCCACACCCATATATTTTAAAGTGAATCATAGACATCCTATTTTACATGTATAACTATTTCAATAAGTATTTCTAAAGTAAAGGGGCCTTTAAAAAACAAAACCACAATATCACTATACACCTACAATTAAAAATTCCTTAATTTAATTAGCTATAGTTAGTATTTACATTTCTCAATTGTCTTATATTTTGTTCTTTGGGTTCTAATTGGGTTCCAGATATAACTCATATGTTGTGATGTGTCGATATGTGTTTTAAATCTCTTTTGGTTATAGGGCCTAAGTCCATATCTTTTTATTCCTTGCAACTTTTCCTGTTGTTTTTGCTGATAAAGAAACCAGAGCATTTATGTTGCAGTTTTCTAAATTCTGGATTTTGATAACTGCACCCCATGGGTTGTTTAACATGCTAGTCTGTCTCCCATATTTCCTGGAAATTGGTAACTTCATCTAGAGGCTTAGTCAGGTTTAGGTTGATTTTTACAGCAAGGTTACTTCATAGGTGGTGTGTATATTATCCAATAGGAGCCATTCATGATTATTGCCTACAATAGAGCAAATAATTTATCAAGGGATGCATAATTGTGATATTTAAATTAAATTCTTATTTCTTCTTATGTTAGCTGGAATATTCATTAAAGAGAAAATTTACCTCATCAAATATTAGGCTACCGTCAAAAAAAAAACTCATACAAGAAAGGAAGGTTAAATTCTTGATTATATTCCTTTATTTATCAGTTTTCAGAATGATGATTTCTCTTTTTTTTTTAAACATCTTTATTGAAGTATAATTGCCTTACAATGGTGTGTTAGCTTCTGCTTTATAACAAAGTGAATCAGTTATACATATACAGTATGTTCCCATTTCTCTTCCCTCTTGCATCTCCCTTCCTCCCACCCTCCCCATCCCACCCCTCTAGGTGGTCACAAAGCACCGAGCTGATCTCCCTGTGCTATGCGGCTGCTTCCCACTAGCTATCTATTTTACATTTGGTAGTGTATATATGTCCATGACACTCTCTTACCCTCTCACATCTCACCCCACCCCCTCCCCATATCCTCAAGTCCATTCTCTAGTAGGTCTGTGTCTTTATTCCCGTCTTGCCACTAGGTTCTTCATGGCCTTTTTTTTTTCCCTTAGATTCTGTATATATGTGTTAGCATACTGTATTTGTTTTTCTCTTTCTGACTTACTTCACTCTGTATGACAGACTCTAACTCCATCCACCTCATTACAAATACCTCCATT
Organism: Balaenoptera borealis; assembly: GCF_965194805.1. Taxonomy (NCBI): domain Eukaryota; kingdom Metazoa; phylum Chordata; class Mammalia; order Artiodactyla; family Balaenopteridae; genus Balaenoptera; species Balaenoptera borealis. Next base: position 50,925,333 of record NC_138881.1, on the reverse strand, counting down.
TCATTTCTTTTTATGGCTGAGTAATCAGAATGATGATTTCTTATCCTAGCATCCATCTTCCAGTTGTAGCCACTGAATGCTTTTATTTATTTATTTTTATACTTCTTTTTAAAACATTTAAAAAATTTTATTTATTGGAGTATAATTGATTTACAATGTTGTGTCATTTTCAGGTGTACAGCAAAGTGATTCATTTATATATATACATATATTCATTCTTTTTTAGATTTTTTATCTTATAGGTTATCACAGAATATTGAGTACAGTGCCCTGTGCTATACAATATAATAGTGTGTGTGTTCATCCCACATTTCTGATATATCCCTTCCCACCATGTTTCCCCTTGGGTAACCATAAGTTTGTTTTTGATATCTGTAAGTCTGTTTCTCTTTTGTAAATATATTCATTTATTTCTTTTTTTCAATTAAATTCCACAGGTGAGTGATATCATATGACATTTGTCTTATTCAGTCTGACTTACTTCACTTAGAGTGATAATCTCTAGGTCCATCCATGTTGCTGCAAATGGCATTATGTCGTTCTTTTTTATGGCTGAGTAATATTCCATTGTATATATGTACTACAGCTTCTTTATCCATTCCTCTGTTAATGGGCATTTAGGTTGCTTCCATGTCTTGGCTATTGTAAATAGTGCTGCAATGAACAGTGAGATGCACGTATAGTTATGGAATACGGTTTTCTCCAGATATATGCCCAGAAGTGGGATTGCTGGATCATATGATAGTTCCATTTTTAGTTCTTTAAGGAAATTCCATACTGTTCTCCATAGTGGTTGTACCAACTTACATTGCCAACAACCGTGTAGGAGGGTTCCTTTTTCTCTACACACTCTCTAGCATTTATTGTTTGTAGACTTTTTGATGATGGCCATTCGGACTAGTGTGAGGTGATACCCAATAGCCCAATATTTAGTTTTGATTTGCATTTTTCTGATCATTAGTAATACTGAGCATCTTTTCATGTGCTTTTTGGCCATCTGTATATCTTCTGTGGATAAATGTCTGTTTAGATCTTCTGCCCATTTTTTGATTTTTTTTAATATCAAACGGCATGAGCTGTTTGTATATTTTAGATATTAATCACTTGTCAGTTGCTTCGTTTGCAAATATTTCCTCCTATTCTGAGGGTTGTCTTTTCATTCCATTTGTGGTTTCCTTCACTGTGCAGAAGTTTTTAAGCTTAATTATGTCCCATTTGTTTATTTTTGTTTTTATTTTCATTACTCTAGGAGGTGGGTCAAAAAAGATCTTGCTGCGAATTATGTGAAACAGTGTTCTGCCAATGTTTTCCTCTAAGATTTTTATAGTGTCCGGCCTTACATTTAGTCTTTGATCCAATTCATGTTTAGTTTTGTATATGGTGTTAGAGAGGGTTCTAATTTCATTCTTTTACATTTAGCTGTCCAGTTTTCCCAGCACTACTTATTGAAGTGACTGTCACTTCTCCATTGTATATTCTTGCTTCCTTTGTCGTAGATTAATTGACCATAACGTGTGTTTATTTTTGGGCTTTCTACCCAGATCCATTGATCTATATTTCTGTTTTAGTGCCAGTGCCATACTGTTTTGATGACTGTAGCTTTATAGTATAGTTTGAAGTCAGAGAGTATGATTCCTCCAGCTCCATTTTTTTTTCTCAGGATTGGTTTAGCTATTCGGGGTCTTTTGTGTTTCCATGTAAATTAAAAAAAAAATTTGTTCTACTATTTGCAGGGCAGGAATACAGAACAGACGTGTGGACATGAGGGGGTGGGGAAGGGGGGTGGCATGAATTGGGAGATTGGGATTGACATATATACAGTGCCAAGTGTAAAATAGTTAGTGGGAACATGCTGTATAGCACAGGGAGCTCAGCTCTGTGCTCTGTGGTGACCTAGATGGGTGGGATGTGGGGCTGGTGTGAGGGAGGTCCAAGAGGGAGGAGATGATATATGTATACATTTAGCTGATTCACTTCATTGTACAGCAGAAACTAACACAACATTTTAAAGCAACTATACCCCAATAAAAATTTTAAAAATAAAAATAAAAATAATTTTTTGTTTTAGTTTTGTGAAAAATGCCATTGGTAATTTGATAGGGATTGCATTGAGTCTGTAGATCGCCTTGGGCAGTAGAGTCATTTTGACAATACTGATTCTTCCAATCCAAGAACATGGTATATACTTCCATCTGTTTCTGTCATCTCCTATTTCTTTAATCAACATCTTATGGTTTTCAGAATAGAGGTCTTTTGCCTACTTAGGTAGATTTATTCCTAAGTATTTTATTCTTTTTGATGCAATGGTAAATGTTGTTTCTTTAATTTCTCTTTCTGATCTTTCATTGTTAGTGTAGAGGAATGCAAGGGATTTCTGTGTATTAATTTTGTATCCTTCTACTTTACCAAATACATTGATTAGCTCTAGTAGTTTTCTGCTTGCATATTTATGATTTTCTATGTATAGTATGTATGTCATCTGCAAACAGGGACAGTTTTACTTCTTTTCCTGTTTGGATTGCTTTTATTAATTTTTCCTCTCTGATTGCTGTGGCTAGGACTTCCAATACTTTGTTTAATAAATGTGGTGAGAGTGGACATCCTTGCCTTGTTCCTGATCTTAGAGGGAATGTTTTTAGATATCCCCTGTTGGGAATGATGTTAGCCGTGGGTTTGTCATATATGACCTTTATTATGTTGAGGTAAGTTCCCTCTATTCCCATATTCTAGAGAGCTTTTATCGTATATGGGTGTTGGATTTTCTCAAAAGCTTTTCCTGCATCTATTGATATTATCATATAGTTTTTATTCTTCAGTTTGTTAATATGGTGTATCACGTTCATTGATTTGTGGATATTGAAGCATCCTTGCATCCCTGGGATAAATGCCACTTGATCATGACTTATGATCCTTTTAATGTGTTGTTGGATTCGGTTTCCTAGTGTTTTGTTGAGAATTTGTGTGTCTAGGTTCATCAGTGATATTGACATGCAATTTTCATTTTTTGTGGTATCTTTGTCTGGTTCTGGTGTTGGTGGAATCATAGAATGAGCCTGGGAATATTCCTTCCTCTGCAATTGTTTAGTAGAGTTTCAGAAGGATAGGTGTTAACTCTTCTATAAATGTTTAATACAATTTGCCTGTGAAGCCGTCTGGTCCTGGACTTTTGTTTGTTGGAAGTTTTTAAATTACTGTTTCAATTTCACTACTTGTGATTGGCCTATTCCTATTTTCTATTTCTTCCTGGTTTAGTCTTGGAAGATTGTATCTTTCTGAGAATTTGTCCATTTTATTGGCATATACTTGTTCATAGTAGTCTCTTATGATCCTTTGTATTTCTGTAGTGTTTGTCGTAAGTGCTCCTTTTTCATATCTAATTTTATTGATTTAAGTCCTCTCCCTTTTTTTCTTAATGAGTCTGGCTAAACGTTTATGAATTTTGTCTTCTCAGAGAACCAGCTTTTAGTTTCGTTGATGTTTGCTACTGTTTCCTTCCTCTCTATTTCATTTATTTCTGATCTTATCTTTTTATATCTTTCCTTCTACTAAATTTGGGTTTTGTTTGTTCTTCTTTCTCTAGTTGCTTTTGGAGTAACGTTAAATTGTTTATTTGAGATTTTTCTTGTTTCCTGAGGTAAGCTTGTATCACTATAAACTTCCCTCTTAGAACTGCTTTTGCTGTGTCCCAAAGGTTTTCGACCATCCTGTTTTTATTTTATTTTTTTGACAGCTTAGCATTTACTTTTTATTGAGGCCCTAAAATGTGCTTAAAATGCTCTATGAGTAGGATTTTTTTTAAGGCATAAAGCAAACTTTTATTCGCACTCTTGCTGAATTTAATTCCATTCGTTTTAGTGTTTTACTTTTATAAGTATTTTTTAAAACATCTTTATGGGAGTATAATAGCTTTACAATGGTGTGTTCATTTCTTCTTTATAACAAAGTGAATCAGCTATACATATACATATATCCTCATATCTCCTCCCTCTTGCGCCTCCCTCCCACCCTCCCTACCCCACCCCTCTAGGTAGTCACAAAGCACCAAGCTGATCTCCCTGTGCTATGTGGCTGCTTCCCACTAGCTATCTATTTTACAATTGGTAGTGTATATATGTCCATGCCACTCTCTCACTTCGTCCCAGCCTACCCTCCCCCCTCCCCATGTCCTCAGTTGCATTCTCGACATCTGCATCTGTATTACTGTCCTGCCCTTAGGTTTTTCAGAACCTTTTTTTTTTTAGATTCCATATATATGTGTTACCATATGGTATTTGTTTTTCTCTTTATGACTTACTTCACTCTGTATGATAGACTCTGGGCCCATCCACCTCACTACAAATAACTCAATTTTGTTTCTTTTTATAGCTGAGTAATATTCCATTGTATATATGTGCCACATCTTCTTCATCCATTCATCTGTCAATGGACACTTAGGTTGCTTCCATGTATACACTATCAAATGTAAAATAGATAGCTAGTGGGAAGCAGCCACATAGCATAGGGAGATCAGCTCGGTGCTTTGTGACCACCTAGACGGGTGGGATAGGGAGTGTGGGAGGGAGACTCAAGCAGGAAGAGATATGAGGATATATGTATATGTATAGCTGACTTACTTTGTTATAAAGCAGAAACTAGCACACCATTGTAATGCAATTATACTCCAATAAAGATGTTAAAAAATAAATAAATAAAATAAAACAGTAAATATAATAAAATAGAGTCAGGAGGCCAGAAGGGGAGTTCTCATGCCCTACAACAATAGCAGAGCCCAACAGGAAGAAGAAAGACTTCCTCTTCTGGCCTAGCCAGGGCTCAGCCAATGAGAGACTGTCACAAACTAGCCAGGGAAAAGCCCTATGTTTTGAACTCTTAATTTTTCCCAATAGACTCTTTGTTTACTATAGCCTTCCCAAATTTAGTTTCCCCTCTTTAAAAGAGTTCTCCTCTCCTTGCTTTGGGGGACTTGCACTTGGCTTGCTATGATTGCAGACCCTGAATTGCAGACAAAGAATTGTTGATTCTTAATAAACAAATATTTTCCTGGAGAAATAACTGGCAGTCTATTTGATTTAGATCAATACATGACACTATATTTGTCCAAATCCATAGAAATTTATAGCACCAAGAATATGCCCTAATGTATAAAATATTTTAAAAGCTCATTTAGGAAGTTGGAGCATTCTAGAATTGAATTTGGAGTTTAAAAAATAACAATCTAACAATATTACAAATGTAGGAAACAACCTCACTTATGGGGGTGGGGGAAAATGTGCTGACTTTGGAAAATGTGTAACTTTGGAAATGAGCAAGTATATAAAAATAGAGTCTAAAGAAACTGTATATATGTAATTTACTTTATAAATTTGTTTTTTAGAGGAATACAGGTTAACAGTTCTCATACCACTCTACATGTATACTAGAATTGAACAATTAAGTACTAAATAAATGGTAGATATGAGAGCTTAGTGTCTCAATGCTGGAATGAGTTTAAAGTTAAGTAAGTAAAAGAGGCTAAAATGAACCATATAGTAATAGATTAGAGTTGGGGAAATCAGTATGAACTCATGTTTAGCTAAATATATATGTACAAATAGTTACATATAGAAATACACACACACACACACACACGGGTTACTATGCATGTATATATTTTCTTGTTCTGTCAGCTGAGAGGACTTAGAAGCAAATGACATTCCAGTAGCAATGAGCACATGTAACACTCAGCTCTTGGTTTCTAAAACAATTTCTGACAAAATGATCCAGAAGCCTTTGCATAAATGGCTGATTCTAGGATTGAGGAGGAAAATATACAGGATGAGCTTAGAGCATCTTGCAGTGTCAGAAAGTAAGGAAATGCTAAACACACACACGCACACACACATACACACACAAAACACAGTGTTTGGAGGTATATCAAAGGAGCACAAGAGTCAACTGAAAAAACCCCAAATGACCAAACCTGGAACTATTGGAGAAAAATTTAAAACATTAATACTGGATTCTATCCCAAAGTATAAACTAAACATATACGGTTCCACATTGATATAAATAATTGGCTGAATAAGTAAATAATAATAACTTACCTTCAAAGACGTTTCTAACTTACCCTCAAAGGCGTGAAAGATAACTCCCCAGTTCTTAAGTCCCAGCTTCAAATAGTGACTTCCTTCCACTGAGTATATAACATGGGTAGGGAAATAGAATGGTAAAAGGGGCAGGTGATAAGGTTAACATGAATTACTTATGTTGATAGCATATGTCCTTGATACGATGTGATAAGAAATACATTTTACCTCTGTGTTTTGCTTCCCAGAAACATATAAACCTAGCCTAATCAGGAGGAAAAAAATCATCAAACATCCAATTCAGGGATATTCTATAAAATATTTAACCAGTACTCCTCAAAACTACTAAGGTCACCAAAAACAAGGAAAGTATGAAAAACTGTCAAAGCAAATAGAGCAAAGAAGACCTGATAATTAAATATAATAGGGACTTCCCTGGTTGTGCAGTGGTTAAGAATCCACCTGCCAATGCAGGGGACATGTGTTTGAGCCCTGGTCCTGGAAGATCCCACATGCCGTGGAGCAACTAAGCCCATGGACCACAACTACTGAAGACCGTGTGCCTAGAGCCCATGCTCTGCAACAAGAGAAGTCATCACAATGAGAAGCCCACGTACTGCAACAAAGTGTATCCCCCACTCGCTGCAACTAGAGAAAGCCTGCGCTCAGCAACAAAGACCCAAAGCAGCCAAAAATAAATAATTAATTTAAGAAAATCACAGTGTCAATAGAGGGAGAAAAGTCTTATAAAAATATAATATAATATCCTGGATGAGATCCTGAAATAAGAAAAAGAAATTAAGTAAAAACTGAATATGGCAATCTGAATAAACAATGAATTTACATTAACAATAATGTACCAAAGCTTGTTCTTTAGTTGTAACAAGTGTGCTATATTAATGTAAGATATCAATAGTACAAAAAACTTTGTGTGGGGATACATGGGCACTTTGTACTATCTTTGCAATTTTTATGTAAATCTAAAATTGTTCTGATATGAAAAATTTAATACAATTGCTCTTTGGAATGCCCTTTTGTGGTCCTCCCAAAGGCTTCTTCAAATATAAAATATAAGTGATTTCTCGTTTATCAATAGATATCAAATATGATAATTTTGTCACAGGTAATGGAAATCCCAAGTAAAATATCTTAATTAAAATTCAAGCTTATTGGGCACATAATGGGTATATAAATAATACAACTCTCCTCAGGACTGGATTAATTTAATGAGTGAAATCAACACCAAGAACTCAGCTTCTTTCTTTTTGTCCTTCTGTGAAATCAGATTCATAGTAAAGTTAGTATTTTTCTAAACATGGCTGTCAGCTCAGGACATGTTTTCTTTTCTTTTGTTCTTTTATTTAGATTTTGTTTATTTATTTATATTGAGATATAATTCACATATAACCCTGTGTATGATTAAAGTGTACAACTTGTTGATTAGATACATTTATATATTGCAATATGATCACCACCATTAGTGTTAGCAAACACTTCTATCATGTCACACATTTTTTTTGTTGTGAGAACATTTAAAAGCTAGCTCCTTAGCAATTTTGAAGTATATAATACAGCACAAAATATTTTTTTGTTAACATTTACCAAGATAGAGTATCTATCTAAGAGATAGCAAGGGCTTTCATTTGAGTAAATCTTTCACGATTTCCAGAACTGAATGAATCGCTATGCAAGAGGAAAGTGATTACCCTTATTGGGGCAGTTTAAGTAGGTCCCACTCATGGATATGTAGGCATCAGTCCTACCAAAACTGCTGGATGGTGTACACACTCAGGAGGTGGAATGGATTTGAGGAAAGCAACTGGACTTTAACAGTGGGCTTTATATATTTTAATTACATAACTCTGAAGTTATTATGAGATATATCACATGTCTGTACGTTAATAGTAACAGGTTTTTATCATAAATTTAATCTTTTGTAAATTATTTAATAATTAACATATTTAAAATATTATTTTGAAATATAAAGCCAACACTGATATGATACGCACCATTATCCTTTTAAATAAAATTATAGAACAAATTCTTCTTACACAGGCAAATTTTATATTGTTTCATTTTCTCTTTGAACCAATATTTAAAATTCACTCTCTTCTCACAATGCTATCATAATATTATTGGTTTTATACTTTTATTAACCACCCTATTATGTTTATTTGGAAAAAAATAATAATATGTTCTATTTAGGAGTTATGCATTCTGGTTACACATGTAAATAGCTTGGAAGTTGCCACTTTATCCTATAACAAGTAAAAAGCTGAACAGATCTAAACATCAATAACCCTTCTAGGATCTGTAAGAAAGATGAGACGCAGGGCAAACCACTCTCCCCTAGTTTAGAAAGACAGACAGGTGAGTACAGAGAGTCATGGGTTACCAGAGCAGAGACTCACAAGCAGAATCCACCATAAGAACGAATTACAGCATAGCACTTTGCTGTACACCCGAAACTAACACAATATTGTAAATCAACTATACTCCAATAAAAATTAAAAATAAATAACCAATGCCAGGGTAGGAAAACCTGAACTGTTATTAATGAAGTGTTATCAGTGTGGAAAAGTCAAAAGTTAAAAGTTCCAGGGGGACCCAGTCATATGGAGCCCTGAAATGTTGTGAGATTTACCTCTAGAAACTTGACCAGTTTCTCACAGTAAATATCTGAGAAAATTCCCCAATATGCTTCTGGCAGGGTGACTGAAAAGACTTCTGTTTTTCTTAACAAGGTCAATAGGAGAATCTAGTCAACTAGGGCCTAACCTGCTGGAGTATTATCACACCTTAACTTACTTGGGTAAAGGGAAACCCCAGTTCCAGTCAGATCTAGGCTTTAACATGGGAGAAAAGAAATACCCAAGGCATGAAAACTAAGTCTCCATTGACAGGAAAATGGATAAAAAATAATATAAAGAATTATGGATAAAGAACACACACACACACACACACACGCACGCATACATATATATTTCAGCCATAAGAAAGAATAATATCCTACCATTTGCAACAACATGGATGGGCCTTGAGGGTATTGAAACAATTTATAAAGAGAAGACAAATACTGTGTGATCTCACTTATATGTGGAATCTAAAAAAAATAAACTCATATAAACATAGAATAGATTGGTTGTTACCAAGGCAGGGTGTGGAGGATGGGAGAAATGGTTAAGATGGCCAAAAAGTACAAACTTTCAGTTATAAGACAAATTCTGGGGATCTAATTACAGTATGGTGAATATACCTAACAATGCTATGTTGGAAAGATGTTAAGAGAATAAATGTTAATAGGTCTCACCACAAAAATAAATTTGTACTATACAGGGTGATGAATATTAACTAAAATTATTGTGGTAATCACTTTACAAAATGTATATATATCAAACTGTTATGTTGTACACCTTAAAATAATGCAGTGATATATGTCAATTATATCTCAGTGAAACTGGAAAAAAAACAGCTGTGATTTAATACATTAGGGGCTCTAATGGAAAAAAGGGGAGAAATGGAAAAAACTACCCCAAGCAAATGGAAATCAAAAGAAAGCTGGAGTAGCAATACTCATATCAGACAAAACAGAATTTAGAAGATATAACAATTGTAAACAGACATGCACCCAACATAGGAGCACCTCAATATATAAGCAAATGCTAACAGCCATTAAAGAAGAAATTGAGAATAACACGATGATGGTGGGGGACGTTAATACCCCATTCTCATCATTATATCATCCAGACAGAAAATCAATAAGGAAAAAGAGGCCTTATATGACACATTAGACCAGATGGACTTAGTTAATATTTAAAAAGCATTCCATCCAAAAGGAGCAAAATACACTTTCTTTTCAAGTGCACATGGAACATTCTCCAGGATAGATCACATGCTGGGCCACAAAGCAAGCCTCATTAAATTTAAGAAAATTGAAATCATATCAAGCCTCTTTTCCGACCACAACATTATGGGATTATAAATCAATTACAGGAAAAAAAACTGCAAAAAATCCACAAAAACATGGAGGCTAAGCCATATGTTACTAAGCAACCAATGGACAACTGAAGAAATCTAAGAGGAAATTCAAAAATACCTAGAGACAAATGATAACAAAACAAGATGGTCAAAAACCTTTGGGACACATAAGTCCCCTTCTGGCCTCCTGACTCTATTTTAATTGAGGTTTCTGTTAATTATTTTTTGCCTATGCTTTTCCCATCAAAGTATCATGCAGATAGTTTCACTGCCCTGTGCTTAACTTATTCAATCTTCAACCCAAACCCTGGTCAATCAGTTATATTTTCTATCTAGTTTTACATTGTTCAGAATTCTTATCATTGTTACTAGACGATGCATAGTCTCCTCAGGCTGGCTTCCTTCAGTTAACAACATTCACTTAAAATGCAGCTATGTCTTTTTGAAGCTTGTGTATCTTTTATTTTTTATTAATGAATAATATTTCATTATAAGGATGATTTGACATTTGTTTACACATTCACTTATTAATGGACATTTAAGTTGCCTCCACTTTAATTTTGGAATTTAAAATATTCTCAGACATTATTACATCAATTATTTCTTTTGATCCACCCTTTTTCCTCTTCTGGTATTGTAATTATATGTATGTTACACCTTTTCAGGTTACTTTACTGTTGTTAAACTTCTTTACTGACCTTCTCTCATTCATTTTCCTATTTTCATTTCAGTTTAATAAATTGCTATTCACCTATATTTAGGTTCACCGATTTTTTTCCTTCATCATGCCCAGTCTATTGATGAGTTTAACAAAAGCATTCTTCATTTCTGTTATAAATTTTTAGAATTTCCTTTGATTTTATTTAGAATTTCCACCTTTCTGCTTACATTGCCCCTCTGTTCTTGAATGTTGTCTATTTCTTCCACAAAAGCACTTAACATATAGTTATTTTTAAATTTCATGTCTGATAATACTAACATCTATGGCGTATATTAATCTTGTTCTGATACTTGCTTTGCCTCTTCTGAATGTTTTTTTTTTTCTTGTGTTTTAGCACACCTTATAATTTTTTGTTGGAAACAAAAAAAAATGTATTAGGGGAGAGAGATGGAGGTAAATGTGCTTATAATGTAAGAATTTAAGTAGCCTTAGCTGGGAGTCGGGCTGTGTTTAGTGTTGGCTGTTTCTGGAGGTATCAGAGTCTTTAAAGTACTCTAGGGCCCTTGCTTTTGTCTATTCTCTTAATTTTTTGCTTCCCTAGGTATTACTCATTAGAGACAGTCTGTCCCATGCAGCTCTTTCAGCAGCTATAATCTACTGCTATATAGGAATCCTGTTGATGTGGTGGTTAGGTGTGGGGCAAGGAAATTTTTGTTATAATATTTGATTAAATATCAGTCATTTAGTAAGCCTGTGCCACTTGGCTATGGCCTTTACATATGTTTCTCCAGAAATATAGATCCCCCTCCTCCTTTTGTATTCAAGAAGGCTAGATGTGGCTTTATGTGGGAGCAGCCATATTCCACAAGCTGGAACAAGGCTCTGGTAAACACTTTTTTCCTAAGGAGTAGACATTTGTCATGGAGGAGATTCTGAATGTAATTCAGTTTTCTTACTTTGTCTTTTTACCTGCCAGAGTTATCAGGGTACCTTTCTCATATATTCATATTAAGAACTTGGTGGATTTGTAGAGTAAACCCAAAAAACTGTAAGAATCCTCCCAAGGCTGCAGTTTCTATGAAATTTTTATTCTCATTTCACACTCAGGCTCTATAAATTTATCAAAATTACCATTTAAGTGTTTGTACCAGTTTATGGATCCAGAACCTCCTGCTCCAGTAAAGCAGACCTCAAAGTGACTCTAGCTCTGCCTTTATATCCATAATTCAGGGTGCAGGTTTTTCCTCCAACCTCAGTTCTCTGATGGTTCTTAAAAAATAGTTGTTTTTCAGTTTGTTCAGCTTTTTCTGGTTTTATGGAAGACACTGACAACTTATAAGCTCTCTACTGTCAGAGATAAATCCCAAGGTCTATCCCAGATGTTCTTATACTTATGTTGAATCTTGAATGATGAGGATAATTAGGATTTTTCCTAAAGAAGAGAAAGGCTAAGGTAACAGCACAGGCATGTGAATGGCAATATAGATAGCATGGCTTAGAGGAAGGTGGTCAGACAGTTCAGTTCAACTAAAGAGTAGTGGAAAAGAAAGAGTAGAAGATAAGATCTGCATTAGAAAATCCCAGGCTAGAGGGTCCATGGGTGGGCTTCATAAAGATTAATAATCATCATGATATGTATTTTAAAAGTTTAAACATATGTGTATTTTCTTAGCTTACCACTTTCTTTAAAATAAACCAACATATCACCAAAGAAATTATGTAGTTCACAAAGACCCTTGCATGCTACTAAACTTTATATTTTATCTTATCAATAGGAAACATTTAATGTTACTCAGGAAGTAACATGTTTGAATTTGTGTTGAAATACTATCACTCTGACAATTGTAAAAGTAAGGTATAGTTAGCTCTCATTGTGTTCTCTAAACTTCTTAACAAGTATTTATTACTCCTTACCCCTCCAGTGTCATAGGGATATTGCCTATTTTAAAAAAAAAATCAAAGAGTCTGCTTGGACCTTTACCCGGTTTTCTCCTCAAATCCTTGTGCTTTGGTTCAGCTAACAGGAATCACCTCTCTGGACTCTGACAAAGACATTTTATAACTTACTAAGGAAACCTTGTTATGGAAGCAGAGAGTCCTAAAAGCAAATGCTTCACTGTTGACTTCACTTAAATAAATAAATGAAATCTGCTACAGGATTCTGTTTTAATATACTTTCGGGAATAGTAGAGGAGTCTAATACTACCCTGGGGCCAAGTTCGAATATTATTAATTATTCTGTGTATAGAATTCTGCTTATAGGGTACTTCAAATTAATAATAATAAACAAATGTATTAGAAAGAGAAATAATAAAAGTAATAAAAAATAAGAAGCATTATTCTCAAGGTCCTAATGGTGCTTCTAATGTTGCAAGCTCTGCTTGATTGGCAGTTGTTAGTTTGTGCTTATATAAAAGCTGCTTTAACTCATTATTTTCAAGTCTACACAATTGATTAATCACAAACAGAGACATATTATCCAGAATCAGCTTTGAAAAATGGCAAGGCAACTAGATTAGAACACATATTTTACAAGAGATAATTTAAGATTCACATATAGTTGTAAGAAATAATACAGGGAAGTGATGTTGGCAAAATGTCAAACTAAAACTCTCCAAGTCCTTGTTCCCACATGGAAATACAAAACAAGCAGACCTTAAAACTAGATTGTGACTAAAATAACTTTATAGGAGCTCTGCAAAATAGTCAAAGGTGTATAGCCACCAAGAAAATGCTCTGTCAAGAAAAAGCCACATTCAAAATAGAAATAAATTTTGTGATGGTTTTATTCATCCTTGTCCCTCTCCTTCCTCATTGAAATACAATATTGTTTGAAGGAAGCAGTAGCCTGGTCCTCAGTTTGATTCCTCAATTTGGAAGGGGCAAAGCAGACCTAATTTTCAATATTCTAACCTGTCTGGGAAGTGCATGAGGGAACACTCTATGTTTCTCCTGACTCAGACTTCAGACAGAGGAAAACAATGTAGTTTACATCTTATGCTAGGAAAAGCCTTAGGAAAAGAAGGCACTGCTCATGAAAGCTGTAGGGTGACTATGGATCTGCAAGTGCCTGGTGGCAAGAGATTTGGGGTATAGGAATACAATTGAAAGGTTAAGGTCCTGAGAAGAAGCATGGTTGAGATTTGGGGGGAAAAGAATTAAGGTAAAAAGAGTCACATAAATAGGGGTATCAAAAAAGAAGATACAGGGGGTTTCCCTGGTGGCGCAGTGGTTACTAATCCGCCTGCCAGTGCAGGGGACATGGGTTCGAGCCCTGGTCTGGGAAGATCCCACATGTCGTGGAGCAATTAAGCCTATGCGCCACAACTACTGGGCCCGTGCTCTAGAGCCCACAAGCCACAAATACTGCAGCCTGTGTGCCTAGAGCCCGTGCTCTGCAATATAAGAAGCCACCACAATAAGAAGCCAGTGCACCACAATGAAGAGGAGTTCCCGCTCGCGGCAACTAGAGAAAGCCCACATGCAGCAACAAAGACCCAATGCAGCCAAAAATAAATAAATTTTAAAAAAAAGAGTACACAGGGCCAGGCCATATGCATACTCAGAAGAGGCACAAGAACATCTTAAGCCTTCAACCAGTGATGACCGCACGGTTTAAGATATGCCCTGACAATTTGTCAATGCCTTCTCTGGTGTGGAGTCAGTCTTCAGTGACTGGGAGATGCGGCTGTGCTTTCAAAAACTTAATTTTTAATAAATACTGCAATGCATTCAATGAAATAGGAAAACATTTTCCATTCGGAGAAAGAAAATAAGGACTTCACAAAATCACAGGCTTCAGATTACTAGGCAAAGAAATTAAAATAGCTATCTCAAATGTGCTCAAAGAACTAGAGTGAAACATGGAAAAAGAAATAAAGGAAATTGGGACGGACAGCTCCAGATCAAGATGGCGGAGTAAGAAAATCCTGAGCTCACTTCCTCCCATGAACACACCCAAACTACAACTACATATAGAACGACTATCTGTGAAGCTAGGTATATAAAGGAAAGGCCACATTGAGATGGGTAGGAGGGGCAGAGATACCATCTAGTCAGAACCTCTCAGTGTGGCCACCCACAAGTAAGAGGAATATAACAACCATGACGTTCCCCCCAGAGGAGTGAGGGGTCTAAGCCCCATGCCAGCCTCCCCAGTTCAGAAGTCCTGCACAAGGAAGGAAAACCCCCATAACATCTGGCTTTGGGAATAAACAGGGCTTATGTCCAGGAGAGCTGGAAGGCTGTGGGAAACCAAGACTCTGCACATGAAGGGCTTGAGCACAGACACCCCCACTCCACGTCTCAAGGCAGAGGCAGCAGCATGCCCAACATGCCTGCCCTGGACAGGCCCTCCAAAGTGGAATACCACAATAAGTTTAGTTAACATTTATTACCACACACAGCGATAATTTGTTTCTTGTGATTAGAACATTTAAGATCTACTCTCTAAGCAACTTTCAAATGTACAATACAGTATTAATTGTATTTCAATACTTTTAAAATTATATTTTGATTTCCTCTTTGACTCAATAGTTATTTAAGGTGTGTTGTTTAGTTTCAACATATCTATGGATTCTCACATTTTCTTACTGTTATTGATTTCTAGTTTTATTCCATTCTGATCAGAAAAAGTATTTGGTATAATTTCAGTCTTCTTAAGCTGTTAAGACTTGTTTTGCGACCTAAAGTGATTTAACTAGAGATGTCCCACTTTTGCTTTAGAAGAATGTATATTCTTTCACTGTTGGTGGAAAGTTCTCTATATGTTTATTAGTTCCATTTTTTAGGGTAGTTCAAATCAACTATTTCTACTTTCATTTTCTGTTTGGTTGTTACATGTCTTATAAAAAGTAGAATATTGAAGTCACCTACTATAATTGCATTGCTTTCAATTTTCCCTTCAGATTTGTCAATATTTTCCATATGTATATTCTGACTTATCCTGTTGAAATAACTCTTTTATCATTACATAATGACTTCTTGTCTTGACTAACCATTTTGTACTTAAAATTCTTTTTTTCTTGTATAAGTTCTTTCTTTTATTTATCATTTGCATGAATTGTATTTTCTAACCCTTCACTTTCATTCTCTGTGTGTCCTTAAATCTAAAGTAGAGAGCATATCACTGTTTTTTTTTAAATCCATTGAGCCACTCTTTGTGTTTTATTAAGGGATTTTAATCCATTTGCCTTTAAAAGTAACTGTTGATAGATAAGGACTTAGTATTGTCATTTTCTCAATGTTTTCTGTCTGTTTTGCTATTGTTTTTTTCTTTTCTTCTTCTCTTGATGTCTTTCTTTGCTTTCTATTTTTTGTAGAGTTTTGTGCTTATTCTTTTACCTGTATTTCTGTTTACCTAGTATAGATATTTCTTTGTTATTACCACAAGGCTTGCATAAAACAACTTGTTGGTAGAACAGTGTTTTTAAGCTGATAAGAAGTTAACTTCAATCACATTAAAAAATCCTACAATTTTAGGGGAGGAAATCAAGATGGTGGAGTAGGAGAATTATGAGCTCAAATTACCCCATGACCATATCAGAAATACATCTACATGTGGAGCAATTCTCACTGAAAACAAAGTGGAGAGTGGCAGAAAGACTTCTACAACCAAGGTTGTAACCAAAGATCCACAGAGCGTCAGGTAGGAAGGGAGGAAAGCAATGAGGTTGGTACCTGTGCCTCTTGGAGGGGACACAGGATAAAAGGGGGATTACACAGGCAGAGATCCTCCCTGGGAAGTGAGCACTTCAAGCCACATATTGGACATCCAGATCCTGAAGCCTGACAATGGGAAGATGAGTCCCCTTAACTGGTTTGAAAACCAGTGGGACTTACAGGAAGCTGTAACAAACCAAGAATCTGCTTATGAAGAATGTGCCCACATGCTTGCTTACTCCTGGGAACAAGGCAGAGGAAACAGATTGAAACTGCCCAGGGCACTATCCAGTTTGCTACAACCATAAGGGTGCATGCCCTGGCCCATGATGAGCACCGTCTGGCCACTGTAGCTCTAGTGCAGCTCCCCACTAGGGTCAAGGCTGCCATTGCCAAGGACAGTGCACAATGGGGATGGGAGGAGCCAGCTTGGGCCTGGCACTGCATCTGACGACCACTGCTGGTGCTTGTGGAGGTGGTGAATCAGGAACTGTCTGATGCTATGACTGGTGTGCTGAGACTGTCCCAGCACATGCCCAAGCCCACAATGGGTGTCCCCTTGGGTCCTTCTTGCTTCAGCACTGCTCCATCTCAGGTGAAGTGTCCTTTACTGGGATGGGGGAGAGCACTCACTTAGAGGGAATGGAACCAGCTCAGGTCTGACCCTTGAGGCTTCTGGTCCAGCATCTTGGGACACAGTGACCCTGCCCAGATAGGATGGTGACAGTCACTGATCATAGGAGAAACCCCACCCACACCTGCCTCTGGCTCTAGCCCTTACATTTCCAGCTGCACCTTCCGCCAAGGTGATTGTTGTCAGCACACCCTCGAGAAAGACATGACCCATGTTCACTTCAGATCAAGCTCTCCTGCCAAAGACACTGAGCACATGCAGAGTGTATAACCATGCTCCCACACAAAAAGACTCCTCTAAGACTGGGGCAGTTAATTACTTTACCTAATATCATAGAGACAGAGAAAGTTAAAGAAAATGAGAAGACAGAGGAATGTTTTAGAAATAAAAGAACCAGAAAAAGAAACACCTGAAAACATAACCAATGAAACAGATAAATAATTTACCAGATAAAGAGTTCAAAGCGTTAGTAATAGCAACACTAACTGAACGAGAGAAAATAATAGATAAACAAGGTGAGAATTTTAACAAGAAACTAGAAAATATAAAATATTTATATTTTATCAGAGTCAGAGCTGAAGAATAAAATAACTGAAATGAAAAACACACTAGAAGTAATGTACAACAGACTAGATAATACAGAAGGATATATAAGTGATCTGGAAAATAGAATAATGTAAACCACCCCATCAGATCAACAAAAAGAAAACAAATTTTAAAAATGAGGAAAGTGAAAGGAACCTCTGGGACAACATCAATGGTAGTAACATTTACATTTATAGGAGTACCAGAAGGCGAAATGAGAGAAAGGGTAGAAATGCATTTGATGAAATTATGGCTGAAAACTTCATGAAACTGAGAAAGGAAACAGATATCCAGGTACAGAAAGCACAGAGGATCCCAAACCACAGGAAACCAGAGACCCACACCAAGACATATCACAATTAAAAATGCAAAAAGATAGAGATAAATCTAAAGGCACCAAGAGAAAAAACATAGAGTCACATACAAGAGGACACACATAAGGCTGATTTTTCTGCAGAAACTGCAGGTGAGAAGGGACAGGCATGATATACATAAATTGCCAAAAGGGAAAAAGCTGAAAACTAGCATACTGTATCCAGCAAGGATATCATTCAGACTTGAAAGAGTGATAAACAGCTTCTCAGATGGGCAAAAACTAAAAGAGTTGATCATTACTAAACGGACCCTAAAAGAAATGGTAAAGGGTGTTCTGTAAGTGGAAAAGAAAAAGCTACAACAAGAGGTAAGAATTTATAGGGAATGAAAAATCCCACTAGCAAAGGCAAATAGTAAAGACTGTGGATCAACCACCTAAATAAGTTAGCATGAAGATTAAAAGACAAAAATTGTAAAATCAACTATATCTACAATAAACAGTTAATGGATAAACACGAAGATGTAAAATATGATATCAAAAACACAAAATATGGGGGAGGGAAATAAAAGCTGTAGATCTTTTAGGACATGTTTGAACTTAAATGATTACCAATTTAAATAAACAGACATAGTTCCAGGTCAACATATATGAACCGCATGGTAACCACAGATCAAAAACCTATGATAGACTCACAAAGACTAGAAAGAAAGGAACACAAGCATACCACTAAAGAAAACCACAAGAAAAGAAACTAAAAGAAGAAGAAAAGAGAGAGTAGAACTACAAAAAAAAGTAACAAAATGGCAAGAAGTACATACACATCAATAATTACTTTAAATGTCAATGGACTTAATGCTCCAATTGAAAGACATAGAGTGGCTAATTGGATTAAAACAATAAAGCCCACCTATTTGCTGATTACAAGAGACTCAGTTCAGAGGTAAGACACACACAAAATGAAGCTGAGGGGATGGAAAAAGATTTTTAATGCAAAGGAACATAAAAAGAAAGTTGTGGTGGTGAATCTCATATCAGACAAAATAGACTTTACAACAAAGGGATATATAATGATAAAGGGATCAATACAAGAAGAGGATATAACACTAATTAACTTACATGCACCTGGGCTTCCCTGGTGGCGCAGTGGTTAAGAATCCGCCTGCCAATGCAGGGGACATGGGTTCAAGCCCTGGTCTGGAAAGATTCCACATGCTGCGGAGCAACTAAGCCTGTGCACCACAACTACTGAGCCTACGCTCTACAGCGCATGAGCCAGAATGACTGAAGCCCGTGCACCTAGAGCCTGTGCTCTGCAACAAGAGATGCCACCACAGTGATAAGCCCATGCACCACAACGAAGAGTAATCCCCGCTCACCACAAGTAGAGAAAGCCCGCACACAGCAACGAAGACCCAATGCAGACAAAAATAAATAAATAAACTAAATAAATTGAAAAAAAAACAACATATATGCATCTAATACAGAAGCACATACATACAAAAAGCTAACATTATCAAATATAAAAGAAATTTACAATAATACAATAGTGTTAGGGAACGTAAACACCCCACTTACATAAATGAGCAGATCGCTCAGATAGAAAATCAATAAGAAAATGGTGGTCTAAATGACATATCAAACCAGCTGGACATAATAGATACCTTAGGACATTGCATCCCAAAACATCAGAATACATATTATTTTCAAGTGCATGCGGAATGTTCTGCAGAATAGATCACATGCGAGGCCACAAAACACATCTCAACACATTTCAGAGGGTAGACATTATATCAAGCATCTTTTCTGACCACAATGGTATGAACCTAGAAATCAGTTACAGGAAAAAAATGGGAAAAACACAAAACATGAAGACTAAACAACATGCTATTTAAAAAAATGGGTCACTGAAGAAATTAAAGAGGAAATCAGAAAATACCCCAAGGCAAATGAAAACGCGAGCAATGTTCCAAAATCTGTGGGACATAGCAAAAGCAGTTCTAAGAGGGAAGTTTTAGCAATGCAGGCTAAAGAATCAAGAAAAATATGGAAGAAAAAACTTAACCTGCCATCTAAAGGAATGAGAAAAAGAACAAACAAAGCCCAATATCAGTAGGAGAAAAATATTAATAAAAATCAGAGAGAAAATAAATAAAATTGAGACCCTAAACAGACAACAGAAAAGATCAAGGAAACCAATAGTTGTTTTATTCAACAGATGAACAAAATCGATAAGCCTTTAACCAGGCTCATTAAGAAAAAAAGAGATACCAAAGAAACCAAATAAGAAATGAGAAAAGAGAATTTGCAACTGGTATCACAGGGATATGAAAATCATATGAGAATACTATGAAGAGTTATATGCCAACAAACTGGACCACCTAGAAGAAGTGGATTAATTTCTAGAAACATACAAACTTCCAAGACTGAATCAGGAAAAAACAGATAATCTGAACAGACTGATCACTGTAGTGAAATTGAATTAATAAAAAAATCTCCTGGCAAAGAAAAGTCCAGGACAGGACAGCTTCATAGGTGAATTCTACCAAACATATAAAGAAGAGTTACTACTTACCTCAAACTATTCCAAAAAAATTGAAGAGGAGGGAACAGTCACAAATTCATTCTATAAGGCCGATATTACCCTAATACCAAAACCAGACAAAGACACTATGTAAAAAGAAAATTACAGGCCCATATTACTGACGAATATAGATGCAAAAATCCTCAACAAAATATTAGCAAACCAGGTCATCAATATATAAAAAGGATTATACACCATGATCAAGGGTCATTTATTCAAGGGATGCAAAAATGGTTCAATATCCACAAATCAGTCAGTGTGATACACCACATGAACCGAAGGAAGGATATAAACAACATGATCATCTCAATTGATGCAGAATAAGCATTTGACAAAATTTAATATCCATTCACGATAAAAAAATAACTTTCACCAAATTTGGCATAGACGGAACATATCTCAATATAACAAAGGCTATTTATGACAAACCCACAGCTAACATCATACTCAATTGTGAAAACCTGGAATTTTCCTTTAAAGTCAGGAACAAGACAGGGATGCTGACTCTCGCCACTTCTATCTAACATAGTATTGGAAGAGCTAGCCACAGCAATCAGACAAGAAAAAGAAATAAGATGCATCCAAATTGGAAGGAAAGAAGTAAAACTGTCTCTATTTTCAGATGACATAATACTATATAAAGAATACCTTAAAACCATGAGGAAATATCTATTAGAACTAATAAGTGAATTCAGTAAAATTGAAGGATACAAGATTAAAATACATAAGTCCACTGCTTTTTCTATACACTAGTAATGAGCTACCACAAAGAGAAAGCAAGGAAACAATCTCATTTATACTCCTGTCAAAAAGAATAAAATACCTAGGAATAATCTTAACCAAAGAGGTGAAAAGACCTGTACTCTGAAAACTATAAACCATTGATAAAGGAAACTGAAGATGATACAAAGGAATGGAAAGGTTTCCCAGGCTCTTGGATTGGAAGAATCAATATTGTTAAAGTGCCCATACTAACCAAAGCAATCTACAAATAAGTCAATCCTTATCAAAATACCCTTGACATTTTTCACAGGCTAGAACAAATAATCCTAAAATTCATATGGAACCACAAAAGACCCCAAATTGCCAACACAATCTTGAGAAAAATAACAAAGCTGGAGGTGTCACGCTCCCTGACTTCAGACTATACTTCAAAGCTACAGTAATCAAAACAGCATGGCACTGACACAAAACGGACACAGAGATCAATTGAAGAGAATAGAGAGCCCAGAAATAAAACCATACACTTATGGCCAATTAATCTACAACAAAGGAGGCAAGAATCTATAATGGAGAAAAGGCAATGTCTTCAACTACTGGAGAGCTACATATAAAACAGTAAGATTAGAAGATTACCTCACACTACATACAAAAGTAAATACAAAATGGATTAAAGACCTAAATGTAAGACATGAAACCATATACTCCCAGAAGAAAACATATGTGGAACACTCTTTAACAAAAATTGTAGCAATTTTTGGATGTATCCCCTAAGCCAAAAGAAACCAAAGCAAATATAAACAACTGGGAGCTAATTAAACTTAAAACGTTTTGCACAGCAAAGGAAACCATTGAGAAAATGAAAAGACAACCTACTGAATGATGGGAAATATTTGCAAATCCTTAGACTGCTCAGGAGTTAATATCTAAAATACATAAACAACCCACAGAACTGAAGATTTTTTAAAAATCTGATTTTAAAAATGAACAGAAGACCTGAATAAACATTTTTCACAAGAAGATATACAGATGGTTATTAAGCACATGAAACAATGCTCAACATTGTTAATCCACAGAAAAATGCAAATTAAAACCACAATGAGATATAACCTCACATCTGTGAGAATGGGTATCATCAAAAAGTCTACAAATAACAAATGTTGGCTAGTGTGTGGAGAAAAGGGAACCTTAGTACACTGTTGGTGGGAATGTAAATTGGTACAACTATTATGGAAATTATGGTAAAGCTTCTTCAAAAAATTAAAAATAGAACTACCGTATGATCCAGTAATCTCACTTCTGGTTATATATCCAAAGGATATAAAATCACTATCTCAAAGATATATATATATATATATCTGCATGCCCATGTTCTTTGCAGCATTATTTACAGTGCTCATTAGAGGCTGAGTGGCTGGGGTAAAAGGGAAAATGGTGACAATCGTTAATAATAATGGATCATATAGTGGAAATTTACTAAGAGAGTAGATCTCAAGAGTTCTCACCACACTTTAAAAAAAATGATATCTATGTGAGTTGAAGGATATGTTGAGGAGTGACATCACATCATGATGGCACAAGTCATTCCTCTTTCCTCTCCCCTTTTTAAAAGAACTAATTAGACATCCATAACCAAGCAAAAGTACCTGTACACAATGCACCAAGGAACCTTGAAAGTTTTTAACCAGTTGTGATCTGAAAATGAAGAAACAGGACCTCAGAAAGAGCTGAGGATCCAAGAAAGTCAATTAACCTGCCCCACACCCACTTTCCATGAACAGGAAAAAATGACCTGGAGGGAGCAAACCTGGGCAGATACCCAGGTGGGAGAGAATTTGTGGAAGTCCAGCCTGACTGACCAGAAATTTCTGCATGGCATGGGAGTGGGATAGATACATGTTTGGACACAGAGGAGAGAGAGGAACTTGCTAAGATGGTCCCTCTCTCCAGGGCCACACTGCCAGATTCTGGGCTTTTGACAGAGTGGCGACGTCTCTGGAAGAGGAGGTTGAAAGCAGTGTCCTCTTCCACAGAGAAGGTGGAAAACGAAAATCGTGGGTGACTGCCCAGTTATCTCAGTCTTGTAGGTTGTAGCTGGAGAAACCTGTTTCTCTCCAGCAGCACCTACATTTTGAGGAGGGACCTTCGTAACTGGGGAGAGGGAGAAGAAAGGGCATGAAGCAGATAAGAATACCAAAGGGCATTAAATATATTTCCTTCTGCCTGCTTTAGGACTTCAGCAGGAAGTCTGCCTGCAAACTTCTGAGAGTACTCCTTTCAAGGATTCTACCACCAGGACTGCAGCATCCCCAAACCCCAAGGGTAAAAGCCATATCATCCCCACTCTGCTGCTGGTTTCTGTTTGTGCTCCCAAGTGTGTCTGCAAGAGCAAGCTCTGATAGACACTGAAGGTGCTCAGATAATAGGCAAAAGTTTGTGGGCAAGGAAGAACTCACAAACTTGAGATGTAATGTCACCTTCTGGAATACAAACAAAAGGTTTCTAACAGCTGGTCAATTAAATTGTAAAATCCAAACAAGAGATAAAACTTTAGTTAAGGGGGTTACTGCTATCTCAAATGCAAAACTGAAGTACATACCTACAAACTATAAAAATTCAAAGAAATATTGTATCACAAAAAGAAAATAATATTTCTCCAGCAACCAAGATGAAAGGTTAGAATATTGTGCTCAAACTAATAAAGACTTCAAAATAACTGTTATGTAGAAATTCGACAAGGTCCAAGAAAACTCAGAAAGAAAATTCAGCAAACTCAGGAATAAAATTAATGAAGAGAATGAGTTCTTTACCAAAGGGATGGAAATTATTTTTTTTAAAAAAACCTCGAAAATCTGGAGCTGAATAATTCAATGAATGAGATAAAAATGCAATAAAGAGCATCAGTTACAGGGTAGACCAGATGGAAGAAAGAATGTGTGACTTAGAGGATAGGAATATAGAAATAATTCAGTTAAAATGGGAAGGAGAGCAAAGATTTTTTTAAAAGTAAGGAAGACATACGAGAGCTATCATCTTTGTTCAGAAAAACAAATATAAGAATAATTGGTGTACCAGAAGGAGAAGAGAGGGAATAGGGGGCAGAGAATTTTTCAAAGAAATATCAACTGGGAACTGCCCAATCTTGGGGAAGTGTTTTGACATACAAGTCCATGAAGCTAATGGAACACCTTATTAACTCAATGCAAGAAGACCTTCTCCAAAACACATTATAAAGCATCTGTCAAAAATCAACTCTGTAGACTTCTTGATTGACATATTTTTTCTTTTAGCACTTTGAATACTGACTTCCAGGCCTCCGTATTTCTGGGTGATAATTATTTTTAACATTATTAAAGATTTTTTTGTATATGATGAGTCACTTTTTCTGCATTCAAAATACCTCGTTATCTTTGTGTTTCCATAATTTGATTATGATGTGGTCTAAGTGTGGATCTGTTATCCTACTTGCAATTCATTAAGCTTCATGGATGTATAGATTAATGTTATTCATCATACTTGGCAGGAATTTGGCCATTATTTTTCAAATATTCTTTCTGCCTCTTCCCCACTCTCCTATCTTACTCAGATTCCCACTATCCATTCTTTGGCGTGCTTGATGTGTTCACAGCTCTCTGTGGCTCTGTTCAGTTTTCTTTATTCTTTTTGCTTTCTGTTTCTCAGAACAGATAATCTCAATCAACAATTTGAGTTCACTGATTCTTTATTCTTCCTGCTCATACCTGCTGTTGAGCCCCTGTACTGAATTTTTCATTTTAGTTAATATACTTTTCAACTGCAGAATTTATATTTTGTTTTCTTTTTTATTTCTATCTTTTTGTTGTTATTATCTACTTGGTAAGACATCATTCTCACACTTTCCTTTAATTTTGTAGATTAGGTTTCCTCTAGTCTTTGAAAATACTTATAATAGTTGATTTAAAATTACTCACTAAATTTAGCAGTGTCTGTGGAACTTGCCTGCAGCAATTACTACTAGGATGTTGAAACGGTGATTAAATTTTTTCTCCTAATTTCCTCTTCCTTTATTAATTGGAATTCTTCAATAAGGAATAGCTTTCCCTCTTCTCTGACTTATTTACCAAAAGGTGTTTTTAATACCAGCATAGACTCATGGATACTGATTTTATTCTTTAGATTTTAATTCAATATTATTTTCACTTCTTTTATTGCTCAGATTATTTTCGGTTTGACCACTGGATGTTCTTTTCTGTTGGCTCCTGTATCTTTTAAAATTTCTTTCTTCTTTTCTACATTCCTTTCTTATTTCTAGAGAAAATTGTTTAATATCTCACATGACAAGATGCTCCAGGATTATCTATTTTCATTGCCCTATCTGTGGCATCAACCATTTCTCCAAGTGGCACTTGTGCCTTTTATTATAAAATGGTATTTAGAAACTCATATCTGGGTGCTAGATGTGCTTGTTTCTACTGGATGTGCTAGATGTGCTTGTTTTACTACTTTTAGGCTCTCTCAGAGGACAGAGCTGTATGTATGCATTCTAATCTATGTATTCACTTATATTACTTTCCCATTGCTGATTTAAAGTTTTATTTTATTGTGGTAAGAACACTTAACTTGAGACATATCCTCTTAAGAAAGCTTAAGTGCACAGCATGGTATTACTAACGATAGACACAATGTTGTACAGAAATCTCTAGACATTATTCATCTTGTGTAATTGAAACTTTATACCCATTGAAAGTTAATTACCCATTTACCTGTCCTTGCAGACACTGGAAACCACAATCCTACTCTCTGTCTCTATTTGACTATTTTAGATAACTCACATAATTAGAATCATCCAGTATTTGTCCTTATGTTACTCACTTGTTTCACTTAGCATGATGTCTTCCAGATTCATACAAGTTTTCACATACAGCAGGATTTTATCCTTTTTCAAGGGTGGATAATATTCCATTTTATGTATACACTATGTTTTCTTCATCTGTTTTCGTGTCAATGGACATTTAGTTTTTTTCCATATTTTGGATACTGTGAATATGTGAATAATCTTGCAATGAACATGGTTATTATTTTAATTTCAGTTCTTTGGGGGTATAAATTTGTTTTTTTTCTCATAATAATAATTTTAAAGTATTTGCCATACTAAGTGGTGTGAGGTAATAGCTAAGTGTGGTTTTGATTTTGATTTCTTTGATGATTAGTGTTGTGCATCTTTTCATATACCTGTTGGCCATTTGTAAGTTTCCTTTGGAGAAATATCTATTCAAATAGTTTGCCCATTTGTTAATCAGGTTTTGTTTGCTTGTTTTGTTTTGTTTTTGGGTTTTTTTTGTTTGGCTATTGAGTTGTAGATATTCCTTATATATTTGGGATATTAATAATTGTAAGATATGTGGTTTGCAAATACTTTCTCCCAATTCATTGGTTGTCTTTTTAACTCTGTTTATTGTTTCTCTTGCAGCGCAGAATCTTTTCAAGTTGATGTAATTCTACTTTATTTTTTATTTCTTTGCCTGTTCTTCTAGTGTCATATGCAAAAAATTATTGCCTACACCAATGTCATGAAATATTTTCCCTCTATTTTCTTCTGGGATTTTTCTAGTTTCAGGACGTGGTTACGTTTAAGTCTTTAATCCGTTTTTAGCTGATTTTTGTGTAATGGTGTAAAATAATGGTCTAATTGTATTCTTTTGCATGTATGCAGATATCCCGTTTTCCTAGCACCATTTGTTGAAGAGACTATCTTTCCCCATTGTGTATTCTTGGCGCCTTTGTCAAAAAACAGATAACCTTATATGTGTGCGTTTATTTCTGAACTTTCTATCTGTTCCATTGGTCTATATGTCTGTTATTATGCCAGTAATATACTGTTTTAATTACTGTAGCTTTGTAATATATTTTGAAATCAGAAGTGTGATGTCTCCAGCTTTTTTGTTCTTTTTCAAGGTTGCTTTGTCTATTTAGGATCTTTTGTGTTTCCAAATAAAAAAAATTGTTTTCTATATTTCTGTGAAAAGGGCCTTTGGAATTTTGATAGATATTGCTTTGCATCTGAAAATTGCTTTTGGTATTATAAACATTTTAACAATATTAAGTATTCTGATCAAAGAATGCAAAATACCTTTCCATGTGTCTGTATCCTTTAATTTCTTTAATCAATGTGTTGCAGTTTTCAGTGTACAAGTCTTTTATCTGCTTAGTGGTTTATTCCTAAATATATTTTTTTAATTAAAAAAAATTTTTTTTTAGAGTATACTTGATTTACAATGTTGTGTTAGTTTCAGGTGTACAATAAAGCAAATCATTATACATATATATATATATATCACTCTTTTTTTAAAATATTCTTTTCCCATATATGTAATTAAGAGTATAGAGTCGAGTTCTCTGTGCTATACAGCACATTCTTATTAGTTATCTATTTTATATATAGTAGTGTGTATATGTCACTCCCAATCTCCCAGTTTATCCCTCCCCCCCTTATCCCCTTGTAACCATAAGTTGGTTTTCTACATCCATGACTCTACTCTTGTTTTGTAAAAAAAGTTCATTTGTACCCTTTTTTTGTAGATTCCACATATAAGTGATATCATGTGGTATTTGTCCTTCTGTGACTGACTTACTTCCCTCAGTATGACAATCTCTGGGTCCATCCATGTTGCTGACAATAGCATTATTTTGTTCTTTCTTATGGCTGAGTCATATTCCATTGTACATATGTAACACATCTTTATCCATTCCTCTGTTGATGGACGTTTAGGTTGATTCCAGGCCCTGGCTATTGGAAATGGTGCTGCAATGAACATTGGGGTGCATGTATCTTTTTGAATTATGGTTTTCTCTGGGTACCTGCCAGATGTGGGGTTGCTGGTCACATGGTAGTTTTATTTTTAGTTTTTAAAGGAACTTCCATACTGTCTCCATAGTGGCTGCACCAAGTTACATTCCCACCAACAGTGTAGGAGGGTTTCCTTTTCTCCACACCCTCTCCAGCATTTATTATTTGTATACCTTTTGATGATGGCCATTCTGGCTAATGTGAGGTGACACCTCAATGTACTTTTGATTTGCATCTCTCTAATAATTAGTGATGTTGAGCATCTTTTCAAGTGTTTTTTGGCCAGCTGTACGTCATCTTCAGAGAAATGTCTATATAGACCTTCCACCCATTTTTTATTGGGTTATTTATTTTTTTGATATTGAGCTGCATGAGCTGTTTGTATATCTTGGAGATTAATCCCTGGTCTGTTGCTTCATTTGCAAATATTTCTATTCTGTGGGCTGTCTTTTTGTTTTGTTTATGGTTTCCTTTGCTGTTCAAAAGCTTTTAAATTTTAATTAGGTCCCATTTGTTTATTTTTGTTTTTGTGTTCGTTACTCTAGTAAGTGGATCAAAAAGATATTGCTATGATTAATGTAAGAGAGTGTTTTGCCTATGTTTTCCTCTAAGAGTTTTATAGTGTCTGGTCTTATATTTAGCTCTTTGATCCATTTCAAGTTTATTTTTGTATGTGGTGTTAGAGAGGGTTCTAATTTCATTCTTTTACATGTTGCTGTCCTGTTTTCCCAGCACTACTTACTGAAGTGACTGTCATTTCTCCATTGTATATTCTTGCCTCCTTTCTCATAGATTAACCATAGGTGCGTGACTTTATTTTTGGGCTTTCTATCCTGTTGCATTGACCTATATTTCTGTTTTTGTGCCAGTACCATACTGTTTTGATGACTGTAGCTTTGTAGTATAATTTGAAGCCAGGGAGTCTGATTCCTCCAGCTCCATTTTTCTTTTTTTTTTAAGTTTTTTTTTTTTTTTTTTTTTTTTTAATAATCATTCTAGGAGCACAGGAGGTACTGAGCACTTTTTTTTTTAATTTATTTATGTATTTATTTATTTTTGGCTGTGTTGGGTCTTCATTTCTGTGCGAGGGCTTTCTCCAGTTGTGGCAAGCGGAGGCCACTCTTCATCGCGGTGCGCGGGCCTCTCACTATCGCGGCCTCTCTTGTTGTGGAGCACAGGCTCCAGACGCGCAAGCTCAGTAGTTGTGGCTCACAGGCCTAGTTGCTCCGCGGCATGTGGGATCTTCCCAGACCAGGGCTCGAACCTGTGTCCCCTGCATTGGCAGGCAGATTCTCAACCACTGCACCACCAGGGAAGCCCCCTCCATTTTTCTTTCTCAGGATTGGTTTGGCTATTCAAGGTCCTTTGTGTTTCCATGTAAATTAAACATTTTTTATTCTAGTTCTGTAAAAAATGCCATTGGTAATTTGATAAGGATTGCATTGAATCTGTAGTTTGCCTTGGACTGTATAGTCACTTTGTCAATATTGATTCTTCTAATCCAAGAACATGGTATATACTTCCATCTATTTTTGTCATTTACAATTTCTTTCACCAGTGTCTTACAGTTTTCAGAGTAGAGGTCTTTTGCCTCCTTAGGTAGGTTTATTCCTACGTACTTTATTCTTTTTGATGCGATGGCAAATGGGATCGTTTCCTTGATTTCTCTTTCTGATTTTTCATTGTTAGTGTATAGGAATGCAAGAGATTTCTGTGTATTAATTTTGTATCCTGCAAATTAACCAAATTCATTGATGTGCTCTAGTAGTTTTCTGGTTGCATATTTACTATTTCCATGTATAGTGTCATATGCAAACTGACTGTTTAACTCTTCTTTTCCAGTTTGGATTCCTTTTATTTCTTTCTCCTCTCTGATTGCCATGGCTAGGTCTTCCAAAACTACGTTGAATAAATATGGCAAGAGTGGACATTCTTGTCTTGTTCCTGATCTTAGGGGGATTGTTTTTAGATATTCCCTGTTGGGAATGATGTTAGCCATGGGTGTGTCATATATGGCCTTTATTATGTTGAGGTAAGTTCCCTCTATTCCCACTTTCCAGAGAGCTTTTATCATAAATGGGTGTTAAATTTTGTCAAAAGCTTTTCCTGTGTCTATTCAGATGATTATATAATTTTTATTCTTCAATTTGTTAATGTAGTGTATCACATCCATTGATTTGTGGATATTGAAGCACCCTTGCATCCCTGGGATAAATCCCACTTCATCATGGTGTATGATCCTTTTAAAGTATTGTTGGATTTGGTTTGCTAGTTGTTGTTTTTTTTTTGAGGATTTTTGTGCCTTGGTTCATCAGTGTTATTGACCTGTAATTTTCTTTGTTTGTGGTATCTTTGTGTGGTTTGGGTGTCAGGGTGTTGGTGCACTCATAGAGTGAGCTTGGGAATATTCCATCCTTTGCAATTTTTTGGAAGAGCTTCCGATGAATAGGTGTTAACTCTTCTGTTTGATAGAATTTGCCTGTGAAGCCATCTGGTCCTGGACTTTTGTTTGTTGGAAGTTTTTAAATCACAGTTTCAATTTCACTACTTGTGATTGGTCTGTTCATATTTTCTATTTCTTCCTAGTTCAGTCTTGGAAGGTGGTATGTTCTGAGAATTTGTCCATTTCTTCTAGATTGTCCATTTTATTGATGTATAGACATTTGTTGTAGTCTCTTATGATCCTTTGTAATTTTGCAATATCAGTGAGTAACTTCATTTTCATTTCAATTTTATTGATTTGAGCCCTCTTCCTTTTTTTCTTGATGAGTCTGGCTAAAGGTTTATCAATTTTGTTTATCTTTTCAAGGAACCAGCTTTTAATTTCCTTGATCTTTTTTTATTGTCTTTGTCTCTATTTCATTTATTTCTGCCCTGATCTTTCTTATTTCTTTCCTTCTACTAACTTTGGGTTTTGTTTGTGCTTCTTTCTCTAGTTGCTTTAGGTGTAACATTAGGTTGTTTATTTGAGATTTTTCTTGTTTCCTGAAGTGAGCTTGTATCACTATAAACTTCCCTTTTAGAACTGCTTTTTCTGTGTCCCAAAGGTTTTGGACCATTTTGTTTTCATTACTATTTGCCTCTAGGTATTTTTGAATTTCCTCTTTGATTTCTTCAGTGATCCATTGGTTGTTTAGTAATATATTGTTTAGACTCCATGTTTTTGTGTTTTTACAATTTTTTCCTGTAATTGATTTTTAATCCCATAACATTGGGGTCGGCAAAGAAGCTTGATATGATTTCAGTTTTCTTAAATTTAATGAGGCTCACTTTATGGCCCAGCATGTGATTTATCCTGGAGAATGTTCCATGTGCACTTGAAAAGAAAGTGTATTCTGCTGCTTTCTGATTCAATGCTTTATAGATATCAACTAAGTCCATCTGGTCTAATGTGTCATATAAGGCCTGTTTTTCCTTATTGATTTTCTGTCTGGGTGATCTAATGATGAGAATGGGGTATTAGCGTCCCCCACCATTATTGTGTTATTGTCGATTTCTTCTTTAATGGCTGTTAGCATTTGCTTATATATTGAGGTGCTCCTATGTTGGGTGCATGTCTGTTTACAATTGTTATACCTTCTAATGTCTGTTTTGTCTGATATGAGTATTGCTATTCCAGCTTTCTTTCAATTGTCATTTGCATGGGACAGTTTTTTTTCCATTTCTTCACTTTCAGGCTGTATGTGTCCCTAGATCTGAGATGGGACTCTTGTAAACAGTACATATAAAGGTCTCATTTTTGTATCCATTCATCCAATCTATGTCTTTTAGTTGGAGCATTTAATCCACTTACATTTAAAGTAATTATCAATATGAATGTTCTTATTGCAATTTTGTTAATTGTTTTGGATTTATTTTTGAAGGTCTTTTTTTCTTTTCTTCCTCTTTTGTTTTCTTCTTTTGCCATTAGATGTCTATCTTTAGTGATGTGTTTCGATTGCTCTTTCTTTTTTGTGTGTATAGATTTTTGATCTGTGGTTCCCATGATGTTTTGATATAGCAGTCTATATGTGTAGAAGACTGTTTTAAGTTGCTGATCTCTTAATTTCAAATGTTTTCCCAATATCCTGCATTTGCACTCTCTTTTTCTCATGATTGCTTGTTTTAATATTATATTTGTGTGTGGATGATTTCCTACCTTTATTTTTGCAATTACCATTTAGCTTCCCCATTTGTAATTTTCTTGATTCTAGTTATGGCCTCTCCTTTTACGCCTCAAGAAGTTCCTTTAGGATTTGTTGTAGCACTGGTTTGGTGGTGCTGAATTCTCTTAGCTTTTGCTTTTCTGTAAAACTTTTGATTTTTCTGTTGAATCTGAACAAGAGCCTTGCTGTATAGAGTATTCTTGGTTGTAGTTTTTTTTCCCTTTCATCACTTGAAATTATCATGCCACTCGCTTCTGGCCTGCAGAGTTTCTGCTGAAAAATCAGCTTATAACATTATGTGGGTTCCCTTGTATGTTATTTGTTGCTTTTCCCTTGCTGCTTTTAATATTTTTTCTTTGTCTTTAATTTTTGTCAGTTTAATGAATATGTTTCCCAGTGTGTTCCTTCTTGGGTTTATCTTGTATGGGACTCTCTGTACTTCCTGAACTTGACTGAGTGTTTCCTTTCTCATCTTAAGGAAGTTTTAACCTACAATCTCTTCATATATTTTCTCAGGCCCTTTCTCTCTCTCTTCTGGGACCCCCATAATGCAACTGTTGTTGTGTTTAATGTCCCAGAGGTCTCTGAGACTGTCCTCATTTCTTTTCATTCTTTTTTTCTTTATTCTATTCCATAGCAGTGATTTCCACCATTCTGTCTTCCAGCTCACTTTTTCCTTTTTCTGCCTCAGTTATTCTGCTATTGATTCCTTCTGGTGTATTTTTTATTCCAGTTATTTTATTGCTCATCTCTTTTTGTTTATTCTCTAAATATTCTAGCTCTTTGTTAAATATCTCTTGTAACTTCTCCATTCTTGTGCCTCCATTCTTTTACTGAGATCTTGGATCATCTTTACTATCCTTACTCTAAATTCTCTTTCATGTAATTTGCCTATCTCCTCTTCATTTATTTGTTCCTGTGGGATTTTATCTTGTCCCTTCATCTGAAATATATTTCTCTGCTGTCTCATTTTGTCTAACTTTCTGTGTTCGTGGACTCCTTTCTGCTGGCTGGAGGTTTGTAGCTCCTCTTGCTTCTGATGTCTGCCCTCTGGTGGGTGAGGTTGGTCCTGATGCTGTGGAGGCTTCTTGGTGGGAGGGATTGGTGCCTTCCCACTGGTGGGTGGAGCTGGGTCTTGTCCCTCTTGTGGCCATGGCTGTGTCAGGTGGTGTGTTTATAGGTGGTTGTGAGTGCTGTATGGCTTTAGGCACCCTGTCTGCTAGTGGGTGGATGTGTTCCTATCCTACTGGTTGTTTGGCCTGAGGTGTTCCAGCATTAGAGCCTGTAGGCTGTTGGGTAGGGCCAGGTCTTGATTCCGAAATGGCAACCTCCAGGAGAGCTCGTGCTGATCAATATTCTCTGGGGCCTCTGCCACCAGTGTCTTTGCCCCCCCAGGGAGCCACAACCGACTCCTGTCTCCCCAGGAGACTCTCCAAGACTTGTAGGTAAGTCCAGCCCTGGTTCCTATCAAGTCACTGCTTTGTGCTGGGTCCCAGTGCATGTGCAACCTTGTTTTCACCCTCCAAGAATGGAGTCCCTGTTTCCCCCAGTCATGTGCAGCTCCTGCACTCAAGCCCTGCTGGCCTTCAAAGTCAAATATTTTTGGGATTCCTCTTCCCAATGCAAGACTCTCAGGCTGTGGAGCCTAACGTCAGGCTCAGGAGTCTAATTCTTTGGGGAGAACCTCTGCAATGTAATTATTTTCCATTTTGTAGGTTGCCCACGTGGTGGGTATGGGATTTGATTATGTTACTAAAGCACCCCTCCTGCCATCTCATTGTGGCTTCTTTTTATGTGAATGTAATATATCTTTTTTGGTAAGTCCCTTTCTTTTTCATCAATGGTTGTTCAGCAGTTAGTTAGTTGTTATTTTGGTGTTTTTGTGAGGGAAGGTGAGCTCAAGTCCTTCTACTCCACCCCCTTTTCCATAATCAATGCACTATTTTTAGTTTGAACGCTTGCTACCTCTTTCCTCAGCATGTGCTGTCTGTTATCACCTTGATATATGGTGTGCAGGTACAGAAGCCCTTCACACTCCCAGGACAGCAGGGGTGGGTCCTGGCACCTGCTCACAGATTTCCTAGGGGAGGGTAATCTCCGCACCTTCCCAGGACAGCAGGGGCAGGGCCTGGTGCCTACTTGCAGATTTCCTAGGGGTAGGTACTATCTGTGACCTCCTGGGACAGTGGGGGCAGGGATTGGCACCTGTAAGAGGATTTCCTAAGGACGTGTCCTATCTGCACCTTTCCAGGAGAGTGGTGCCAGGGTCTGGCACCTGCTCGTGGATTTACTAGGAGTGGGTGCTACTTGTGCACTCCCAGGACAGTGGAGGGCAGGGCCTGTCACTTGCTCGCAAATTTCCTAAGGGTGGGTGCTATCAACACCTTCCTGGGACAGTGGGGGCAGGGCCTCATGCCTGCTTGTGGATTTCCTAGGAGTGGGTGCTATCCATGTCCTCCTGGGACAGTAGGGCTAGGGCCTGCCACCTACTCACAGGTCTCATAGCAGCAGCTCATCTCCACCCCTGGAGCCCAAGATGGTGGGGTGGCAACTCATGCCCGCCCCCAGAGCTCCTGTTGTCTGGGAGCACTCATAGGAAAAGAAGCTCTTATGGTGGTTCCATCTCTCTCCTTGTGGTTCCATCTCTCTCCTCATGTGCCCCCCAATAATGGCACCTTGCCTATCTGGTGTGCTGAGGCTTCTTCCTAGTACACCCTCAGTTCCCACAGCCCAGCTTCTTCAAGCTGTTTCTGTGCAGCCAACACTGATCCTCTCCCTGGCTCTGACCTCTGAAGCCTGAGCTTCAGCAGCTAACCCCCACCCCCATTTACAGACAAGTGTCTTAGACTGGGGAGTGCAGTGCTGCAGTGCTAACCTTCTGTGCAGGTTACTCTCCTTTTTGCCTTCCACAAACTGGTTGCTGCACTTTCCTCCTAGGCTCTGAAGCTCTCCTTCCATCTAGTCTGATCTCCCCACTGGTGAGGGGACTTCCCAGGATGCGGGAAACTTTCCTCCTTCACAGCTCCCTCCCTGGAGTGCAGGCCCTGTCTCTATTCCTTCTTTTCCTTTTTCTCTTGTCCTATCTGGTTACTTGGAGGTTTTCTTGTCTTTTCGGAAGTCTGAGGTCTTTTGTCATCATTCAGTAGCTGTTCTGTGTGAATAATTCCACTTGGAGATGTATTTTTAATGTTTTTGTGGGAGAAGGTGAGCTCTAGGTCTGCTATCTTGATTACCCTCCTCGCCAATGAATGTTTTAATTTGTCATTATGAATTCATTGATGTAATCATGTTTGAAATGTTTTAAATCTATGGTCATTCTTATCCTTATTGTGTCCAATTGTCCGATGTTTGACCACTGGGAACCTCTTTAGATTGGCCCTTGAGTTCTTATGACATTTCCCTGGTAGTTTTTGAGAGATTTATTTTTTCTGATATGAGAAGATCTTCCAGTCTCATTTTGTACATTTCCAGCCCCAAATTTCGAATAGCCAAAGTTTCCTCATCTGTAAAATGGGTATAAAAATATTACCCGTACTTACTAGGCTCATTGTGGGTATAAAATTAGTTAATGTGCGTAAGGCACTTGTAACAGTGTCTCACATGTTATAAATGTTACATAAGTGTTAACTATTAGTAGTAGTACTGATGTAGTGATTTTGAAAGATGAAGGACTATACTTAATGTGTGAATTTGGTAAAGTTACAGGATACAGATTTTATAT
The DNA here is from genome assembly GCF_965194805.1 of Balaenoptera borealis. Classification (NCBI taxonomy): domain Eukaryota; kingdom Metazoa; phylum Chordata; class Mammalia; order Artiodactyla; family Balaenopteridae; genus Balaenoptera; species Balaenoptera borealis. Next base: position 50,889,440 of record NC_138881.1, on the reverse strand, counting down.
ATAGAAATCTGTTGCATTTCTATACACTAATGACAAGCTATCAGAAAGAGAAATGAAGAAAATAATCTCCTTTACAATTGCTTCAAAAACAATAAAAATGCCTAGGAATAAGTCTAACCAAGGAAGTGAAAGACCTGTACTCCGAAAACTATAAGATGTTGAGGAAAGAAATTGAAAACAACACACATAAATGGAAAGATATACTGTGCTAATGGATTGCAAGGATCAATATCATTAAAATGTCCATACTACCCAAAGCAAACTACAGATTCAATGCAGTCCCTATCAAAATACCAATGGCATTTTTCACAGAACTAGAACAAATAATCCTAAGATGTGTATGGAACCACAAAAGATCCTGAATAGTCAAAGCAATATTGAGAAAGAAGAACAAAGATGTAGGTACCATGCTTCCAGACTTGAACCTATCCTAAAAAACTATAGTAGTCAAAACAGTATAGTACTTGTGAAAAACGAACACATAGATCAATGGGACAGAATAGAGAGTCCAGAAATAAACCCATGTTTATATGGTCAGTTAATCTATGTCAAAAGAGACAGGAATATACAATAGGGAAAAGACAGTCTCTTCAATAAACTGTGTTGGGAAAACTGGACAGCTACATGTAAAAGAATGAAACTAGACAACTTTCTTACACCCTATACAAAAATAAATTCAAAATGGATTAAAGACTTAAATGTAAGACCTGAAATAAAAAAAATCTTATAAGAAAACATGGGCAGTAACCTCAACCTCTTTGAAATCAGTCTTATCAGTAATATTTTTAGCAATGTCTCCTTGGACAAGGGCAACAAAAGCAAAAATATGCAAATAGGACTATTAAACTAAAAGGTTTTTGTACAGTGAAGGATACCACTAACAAAACAGGAAAGCAATCTACTGAATGGGAGATGATATGTGTAAACAGTGTATTCAGTAAGGGATTGATATTCAGTACAATTCAGTATCAAAAAATAACCCAATTAAAAATGCAGAGAGGGCCTGAATTGACATTTTTCCAAAGAAGACATACAGATGACCAACAGGCATATGAAAAATTGCTCAACATCACTAATTATCAAGGAAATGCAAATCAGAACCCAGTGAGATACCACCTCATACCTTTCAGAATGGCTATTATCAAAAAGACAAGTAATAGCAAGTGTTGGTGAAGGTGTGGAGAAAAGGGACCCCTTGAGCACTGGTGGTGGGAACATAAATCAGTGAAGCCACTGTGGAAAACAGTATGACAGTTCCTCAAAAAACAAAAATAGAACTACCATATGATCCAGCAATTCCACTTCTGGACATTTATCTGAAGAAAATGAAAGCACTACTTCAAAGAGATATACGTATCCCTATATTTATTGCAGCACTACTTACAATATACAAGGTGTGGAAGCAACCTAAGTGTCCATCCATAGATGAATGAATAAAGAGGATACATTATGTACATACAATGGAATATTTTTCAGCCATAAAGAAGAGTGACACCTTGCCATTTGCAACAACTTGGATGGACCTTGAGCATACTATGCTAAGTAAGACAAAGGTTGAAAGAAAAATAACATATAATTTCACTTATATGTGGAATCTAAAAATCAAAGTGAATGGACAAGCAAACAGACTTACAGGTAAGGAGAACCAACGGGTTGTTGCCAGAGGGCTGGAGGTTGGGAGAATGGACAATCAAAAGGGATTAAAAGATATAAACTGCCAGCTATAAAATACATAAGTCATTTGAATGTAACATAGGAAATACAATCAGTGATACTGTAACAACGTTGTATGGTGATGGATGGTAACTAGTCTTATTGTGGTGATCATTTAATAATGTATAAAAATATTGAATCACTATGCCATACACCTGAAACTAATATAATATTGATGTTAATTATAACTCAATTAGAAAAGAGTGTCTCTGTTAGATAAGTGCTAAATATTCTTATTCTTATTATTACTGATAATAATCTTAATATTATCTTATTATTATTATCAATTTTGAAAAATGAAGTGGTATGTTTATTGTGTGAAACTGTTATTGAGTTATAATTGACATATAACATTACATTAGTTTCAGGTGTATATCATAATGATTCAATATTTGTATATAATGCAAAATAACCACCACAATAAGTCTAGTTAACATCCATCACCATACATAGTTACAAACTTTTTTTTCTTGTGATGAGGACTTTTAAGTTTTACTCTCTCAGCAACTTTCAATTATGCAATACAGTATGACTAACTATAATCATCATGCTGTACATTACATCCCCCCGTGACTTACTTATTTCATAACTGGAGTTTTTACCTTTTGACTCCCTTTATCCATATTGCCCACCCCCACTCCCCACCTCTGGCAGCTACCAATCTGTTCTCTGTATCTATGAGCTTGGTTTTGTTTTTGTTTCTTGTTTAAATTTAAATTTCACATATAAGTGAGATCATATGGTATTTGTATTTCTCTGTCTGACTTATTTCACTTAGTATAACACCCTCGAGTTCCATCTATGTTGTTGCAAATGGCAAAATTTCATTTTTTTATGGTTGAATTATATATATATATATATATATATATATCTGTGTGTATATATATATATATCTGTGTATATATACATATATATATATGTATACATACACACACCATATCTTAATTCATTCATCCATTGATGGGCACTTAATTTGTTTCTATCCTTATCAAAAATAATGCTGCAATGAACATGGAGATTTATGTATCTTTTTGAGTTACAGTTTTGGTTTTCTGTGGATAAGTACCCAGAAGTTTAATTGCTGGATCATATAGTAGTTATATTTTTAACTTTTTAAGAAACCTCCAAACTGTCTTCCATAGTGGCTGGGCCAATTTACATTCCCACCAACAGTGTGTAAAGGTTCCCTTTTCACCACATCCTCATCAACACTTATTATTTATTGACTTTTTGATAGTAGCATGTGTGCAATGATACCTCATTATGGTTTTGATTTGCATTTCCTTGATGATTAATGATGTTAAGCATCTCTTCATGTACCTGTTGTCTGTCTGTATGTCTGTGAAACTTCTTTGTACTTAGTATGAGTCCATAAGTTTACTCACAGTCAGTTCAAGTATAACTGCATATCGTTCAGCCTCAGAAGGCATTCTCAAAGGATTGATGTGACTGAGAATTATAAAGAACTCATGTAATAGGTTAGTGCCTTGGGCATGAAAAGAAAACAGTTTATATGGGCATTCCCTCTAGGATGTGCACTCAAGCCCTTGCAAAATTTAGAGTATATGATGTTTATGCTTTCTCTATAGTGTCAGTAAGGCCCAGTTTATAGTCTGGTGTTTCTGATGATTAATTTAAAAAAGCTAGGCACGTCCTTTATTTGAAGGCACATATCACTGGGGTCTAAAGTGTCTCTAAGCTGCAACAAGTTCTGTTGTGAGTTTGGGCTTCTGTAGAATGTTGGAGACACTGTTATGTGACCAGTGTGTTTATTTAAGAAGGTAAAGTTATGGAGAATATCTTGTCTCATTATATGACCTGAAATGTATTTATATTACCACCGGTCTATCAGATGTAGGGAAGCCAATTTTCCCTTTATCTCACATATAAGTTGGTCATAGAATTTAATCAACTCACAGGTTGTTGGCAGTCAACTCACTGGGTACTTCTGGGCCTTGTGCACATCCCTCATATAATCTTATATGGAGAAGGGAGCAAGGAGAAACCACATAGTACAGTATGCATAAATGGCTTGTAATCTTTATTAGGGTAGGATGAGTGGTCATCTTACTCATCACTTCATACCTAGGGCCTAGCATAGTGTCTGATACATGACAGGTAGTCATTAAGTGTTTTTGGAATTAGTGAATGAAAAAGCATTATCACATTTATACTATAATTCAGCAATTTAGAACAACTGTGGAATTTTCAGACTAGTACAAGGAATGCATCTTAGAATGCACAGGAATTTTAACAACCTGAAGTGACTGGAACAAACTTTTAGCAAAATACTTTCTAATAGAAGTGTTCTTGAACCAATCTTAACAGGTCAATGGACTAAGTTCTAAATAAATAGCAACAGTATTTTATATAATGGCAAATTTCTCAGCACTACAAAATCTTGAAAATGCCTAAGCCTTGTGAACTGTTTTAATTTTAATTCATTTAATAAATATAGCATTTGTGGGTTGGCTAGTTACTGAAGAGAAGGAGATGAGTAAGATATAGCCCTTGATCTCAACAAGCTTACAGTCTAATTCAGACAGCAAGATCAGACAACCAGTGATTTCTTGCTGGGGTGGCATAGGGCAAGAGGTACAATCTCACACTAGGGACAAGTGTGCTGTTGTGGGGTGTGGTAAGATTGTGAGATGGTGCCAGGAAATGCATCTCGGAGGTATTAAACCTTGGAGCTGAGTCATGAAAGATAGATAAACTTTAGTCACGCAAATGAAGAAAGGTGTTACAGGCAGATGAAACAATATTTTTAAATGCCCTGAGCTGAAAGGAAGAAAGACATACTTTGGGACCACCAAGGAATTTGTATAGCTGGAGGATGTTTTAGATATCTGGAGAAGGATATGAATTAGGCCTAATATACAGAGCTTAGGAATTTATATTTTATTTATCAGAGTATAGTAAACATAATTCTACCCTTTTCTTGAAAACTCAGGGCTACCAATACACATTTCAATTACCAAACTCAACATAATAGAATGACACTTTCAATCCTGTAGTTTGTAGGACCAGTACACTTTATATAAAATCTTGTTGCAATTTTGTAATTTTGATCTATGACTACAATAATATCAAGTTTATATCCTTACTTTTAGCTGCTACCTTTTGCCTCTTATAGTGGGCCGACTTTAGCAACCCCTCTTCTGATCTTCTAAATTATGTTTTCCACTCTGCTATAGGCTAACAAATTAAAGAATTACATTTACGAAAATTATGTGTGAATTAAGATTAAGCTCCATGTGAAGATGTAGAGCATATTTGCTACCATAGCACATCTCTTGTCCATGGCACAAATTGCCAATTGATCATGACATCTTTTCCTATAGAGTCAACTTAAGGCCTTTAAATTTCTTCTGAACACAATCCAGGCAGCTACTATTAATTAGTTGAAGTTGGTAAGAGGGATTAACTCAGTTTTTAATGACTCATCTCAGCTCTCCTTTAAGTGCGTTTTGTGAATCTTAGTACACGAACTATTTGGTTTTCACAGAGGTATATTTTGCTTAATTTCTATTTCTCAGCTGTGTTCACAGAGGTAAGAGTATCAGATAGTGGAGGTGTTCTTGCCCTAAGTACTTGCATTCAGACAATACACATGTTAATGTGCTTTAAATGATTAGATTCTTTTATTTATTTTATTTTTTGACTGCGTCGGGTCTTAGTTGCAGCACGTGGGATCTTCGTTGAGGCATGCAGGATCTTTTACTTTGCGGTGTGTGGGCTCTTCGTTGTGGCGCGTGGGCTTGTCTAGTTGTGGTGTGCGGGTTTTTCTCTCTCTAGTTGTGGTGTGCAGGCTCCAGGGCGCATGGACTCTGTAGTTTGTGGCACACAGCCTCTCTTGTCGAGGCACGTGAGCTAAGTAGTTGTGGTGCACGTGGGCTTAGTTGCCCCATGGCATGTGGGATGTTAGTTCCCCAACCAGGGATGGAACCCGAGTCCGCTGCATTGGAAGGCAAATTCTTTACCACTGGACCACCGGGGAAGTCCCCTAAATGATTAGATTCTTAAGTAAATTAATCTTTCTAACAAAGTCTGGCTTGCCCAGCAAACCCCAGACAACCAGAGGCTCTTCTAAGGGTTTCCATGGTTTGGTCTAGGAAAAATTGTTCTCGGAATCACAGAATTATAGACTATTAGAAAATCAAAGGCCCATAAAAATTATCCAATCCACTCCACTAATTTTATGAATGAGAAAACTGATGACTAGAGTGATTTCCAAACTAAGTGATTTCCAAGATCACACTGTGAAAGCAAGCCTAGAGAACAAGGCTCTAGATTTTATACATTCCTCAGTTGTGATGGCTAATTTTATATGTCAACTTGATTGGGCTACAGGGTGCCCAGATTAAATGTTATTTCTGGGTGTTTCTGTGAGGGAGTTTCCAGATGAGGTTGATATTTTAATTGGTGGGCTCAGTGAAGCAGATTGCCCTCCCCAATGTGGGTGAGCATCAACCTATCCATTGAGATTCTGAATAGAACAAAATGTGGAAGGAGGTAAGATTCATTCCCTTATTGCCTGCATGCTTGAACTAGGGCATTGGTCTTCTCTTGGCCCTGGACTGGGATTTACACTATCAGTTCCCCTGGTTCTCAGGCCTTCAGACTACAACAGGAGCTATACCACCAGCTTTTCTGGGTATCCAGCCTGCAGATGGCAGATTGTGGGACTCAGCTTCCATAATTGCATGAACTAGTTCCTTGTAATAAATCTCCTTTCATATATATATCTCCTATTGGTTGTGTTTCTGAACCCAGATCAATAAATCTGTACACTCTTTCAGAAATGAAAAGGTAAACACCAATTGCAGTGAAATTATCCTCAAGTTGATTTCAGACTAGACTGAGTTAATGAGGTTTTGTTGTTTAGAAGCATAGAAAATAAACTTTTTTTGTTTGTTTAGATGACTATCACTCTCTGAAATTATAAGAGAGAGATATTCCAAAATTGGGCTCCTGACATTTTCTCATTACTCATTTGTTTCTCCAGGAGAGCTGTAGGAGAGACTGAAGACATCTTAAGTTTAATAATCCAATTGGATCTTCCTGTGATTAACTTACTCAATTGTCTATCTGAGGCTCCAACTGTCCCCTTAGCAATGTTTTGACACATTCTTCATTTAATCGTGTTTCAGGCTCAAAGATTCTAATAAAAATATTACTTTATTTGTAGATTCATAGGAATAGGTAGCTTTTCAACTACCTAAAATATATCCCAGAGTAGTCGGAAAACACTTTCTTGAAATTTACAGGAATCATACTCTTTACTGTCTTCCTGGGAACATAGAAAAATCTCTTAAATGGAGAGCTTGCCCTTGTCAAAAAACCTTGTTCTCTTTCTCCAGGAGACTAATTTCTTAGGGACATTTTAGAAGGCATGATCATTATAATTGTTAATAAAATATACAGCTATATGTAAATGTGTATTAGTAAGTATTAATTTACATGTGGAATGCCAATTGATGATAAGAAAATTTTTTTAATATCTTTATTTGAGTATAATTGCTTTACAATGGTGTGTTAGTTGCTGGTTTAAAAAAAAGTGAATCAGCTATAAATATACATATATTCCAATACCCCCTCCCTCTTGCTTCTCCCTGCAACCCTCCTTATCCCACCCCTCTAGGTGGTTGCAAAGCACTGAGCTGATCACCCTGGGCTATGTGGCTGATTCCCACTAGCTATGTATTTTACATTTGGTAGTGTATATACGTACATGCCACTTTCTCACTTCATCCCAGGTTACCCTACCTCCTCCCTGTGTCCTCAAGTCCATTCTCTACGTCTGCGTCTTTATTCCTGTCCTGCCCCTAGGTTCCACAGACCTTTTTTTTTTTTTTAGATTCCATATATAAGTGTTAGCATAAGGAATTTGTTTTTCTCTTTCTGACTTACTTCACTCTGTATGATAGACTCTAGGTCCATCCACCTCACTATAAATAACACAATTTTGTTTCTTTATATAGCTGAGTAATATTCCATTGTATATATGTGCCACATCTTCTTTATCCAGTCAACTGCTGATGGACACTTAGGTTGCTTCCATGTCCTGGCTATTGTAAATAGAGCTGTAATGAACATCGTGGCACATGACTCTTTTTGAATTATGGTTTTCTCAGGGTATATGCCCAGTAGTGGGATTGCTGGGTCATATGGTAGTTTTATTTTTAGTTTATTAAGGAACCTCCATACTGTTCTCCATAGTGGCTGTATCAATTTATATTCCCACCAACAGTGCAAGAGGGTTCCCTATTCTCCACACTCTCTGCAGCACTTATTTATTGCTTGTGGATTTTTTGATGATGGCCATTCTGACTGGTGTGAGGTGATACCTCATTGTAGTTTTGATTTGCATTTCTCTAATGATTAGTGATGTTGAGCATCCTTTCATGTGTTTGTTGGCAAAGTGTATATCTTCTTTGGAGAAATGTCTGTTTAGGTCTTCTGCCCATGTTTGGATTGGGTTGTTTGTTTTTTTGCTATTGAGCTGCATGAGTTGCTTGTAAATTTTGGAGATTAATCCATTGTCAGTTGCTTCATTTGTAAATATTTTCTCCCATTCTGAGGGTTGTCTTTCTGTCTTGTTTATGGTTTCCTTTCCTGTGGAAAAGCTTTTAAGTTTCATTAGGTCCCATTAGTTTATTCTTCTTTTTATTTCCATTTCTGTAGGAGGTGGGTCAAAAAGGATCTTGCTGTGATTTATGTCATAGAGTGTTCTTCCTATGTTTTCCTCTAAGAGTTTGATAGTGTCTGGCCTTACATTTAGGTCTTTAATCCATTTTGAGTTTAATTTTGTGTATGGTGTTAGGGAGTGTTCTGATTTCATTCTTTTACATGTAGCTGTCCAGTTCTCCAAGCACCACTATTGAAGATGCTGTCTTTTCTTCATTGTATATTCTTGCCTCCTTTATCAAAAATAAGGTGACCATTGTGCGTGGGTTTATCTCTGGGCTTTCTATCCTGTTCCATTGATCTATATTTCTGTTTTTCTTCCAGTACCATACTGTCTTGATTACTGTAGCTTTGAAGTACAGTCTGAAGTCTGGGAGCCTGATTACTCCAGCTCTGTATTTCGTTTTCAAGATTGCTTTGGATATTCCAGGTCTTTTGTGTTTCCATAAAATTGTGAAATTTTTATTCTAGTTCTGTGAAAAACGACATTGGTAGATTGATAGGGATTGCATTGAATCTGTAGACTGCTTTCGGTAGTAGAGTCACTTTCACAATGCTGATTCTTCCAATCAAAGAACATGGTATATCTCTCCATCTTCTTGTATCATCTTTAATTTCTGTCATCAGTGTCTTATAGTTTTCTGCATACAGGTCTTTTGTCTCCTTAGGTAGTTTTATTCCAAGGTATTTTATTCTTTTTGTTGCCATGGTAAATGGGAGTGTTTCCTTAATTTCTCATTCAGATTTTTCATCATTAGTGTATAGGAATGCAAGAGATGTCTGTGCATTGATTTTGTATCCTGCTACTTTACCAAATTCATTGATTAGATCTAGTAGTTTTCTGGTAGCATCATTAGGATACTCTATGTATAGTATCATGTCATCTTCAAACAGTGACAGCTTTACTTCTTCTTTTCTGACTTAGATTCCTTTTATTTCTTTTTCTTCTCTGATTGCGGTGGCTAAAACTTCCAAAGCTGTGTTGAATAAGAGTGGTGAGAATGGACAAACTTGTCTTTTTCCTGATCTTAGAGGAAATGTTTTCAGTTTTTCACCATTGAGGATGATGTTGGCTGTGGGTTTGTCATATATGGCCTTTATTATGTGGAGGTAAATTCCCACTATGCATACTTTCTGGAGGGTTTTTATCATAAATGGGTGGTGAATTTTGTCAGAAGCTTTTTCTGCATCTATTGAGATGATCATATGGTTTTTCTCCTTCAGTTTGTTAATAGAGTGTGTCACATTTATTGATTTGTGTATATTGAAGAATCCTTGCATTCCTGGGGTAAACCCCACTTCATCATGGTGTATGATCCTTTTCATGTCCTGTTGGATGCTGTTTGCTACATTTTGTTGAGGATTTTTACATCCATCTTCGTCAGTGATATTGGCCTGTAGTTTTCTTTCTTTGTGACATCTTTGTCTGGTTTTGGTATCAGGGTGATGGTGGCCTCGTAGAATGAGTTTGGGAGTGTTCCTCCCTCTGCAATATTTTGGAAGAGTTTGAGAAGGATAGGTGTTAGCTCTTCTCTAAATGTTTGATAGAATTCACCTGTAAAGCCATCCTGTCCTGGGCTTTTGTTTGATGGAAGATTCTTAATCACAGTCTCAATTTCAGTGCTTGTGATTAGTCAGTTTATATTTTCTATTTCTTTCTGGTTCAGTCTGAGAAAGTTGTGCTTTTCTAAGAATTTGTCCATTTCTTCCAGGTTGTCCATTTTATTGGAATATAGTTGCTTGTAGTAATCTCTCACGATCCTTTGTATTTCTGCCATGTCAGTTGTTACTTCTCCTTTTTCATTTCTAATTCTATTGATTTGAGTCTTCTCCCTGTTTTTCTTGACAAGTTTGGCTATGGTTTATCATTTTTTTTTTATTTTCTCAAAGAACCAGCATTTAGTTTTATTGATCTTTGCTACTGTTTCCTTCATTTTTTTTTCATTTATATCTGATCTGATCTTTATGATTTCTTTCCTTCTGCTAACTTTGGGGTTTTTTTGTTCTTCTTTCTCTAATTGCTTTAGGTATAAGTTTAGGTTTTTTTTTTGAGATGTTCCCTGTTTCTTTAAGTATGATTGTATTGCTCTAAACTTCCCTCTTAGAACTTTTGTTTTGCTGCATCCCATAGGTTTTGGATCGTCGTGTTTTCATTGTCATTTGTTTCTAGTTATTTTTTGATTTCCCCTTTGTTTTCTTCAGTGATCTCTTGGTTATTAAGTAGTGTATTGTTTAGTCTCCATGTGTTTGTATTTTTTAAAGATTCTTTCCTGTAATTGATATCTAGTCTCATAGCATTGTGGTCGGAAAAGATAGTTGATATGATTTCAATTTTCTTAAATTTACCAAGTCTTGATTCGTGACCCAAGATATGATCTATCCTGGAGAATGTTCCATGCGCACTTGAAAGTGTATTCTGTTGTTTTTGGTTGTAATTTCTGATAAATATCAATTAAGTCCATGTTGTTTAATGTATCATTTAAAACGTGTGTTTCCTTATTTATTTTCATTTTGCATTATCTGTCCAATGGTAAAAGTGGGGTGTAAACTACTCTACTATGATTGTGTTACTGTAGATTTCCCCTTTTATGGCTGTTCGCATTTGCCTTATGTATTGAGGTGCTCCTATGTTGGGTGCATAAATATTTACAGTTGTTATATCTTCTTCTTGGACTTTTCCCTTGATCATTATGTAGTGTCCTTCTTTGTCTTTTGTAATAGTCTTTATTTTAAAGTCTATTTTGTCTGATATGAGAATTGCTACTCCAACTTTCTTTTGATTTCCATTTGAATGGAATATCTATTTCCATATTCTCACTTTCAGTCCATATGTTTCCCTAGGTCTGAATTGGGTTTCTTGTAGACAGCATATATACGGGTCTTGTTTTTGTATCCATTTAGCCAGTCTATGTCTTTTGGTTGGAGCATGTAATCCATTTACATTTAAGGTAGTTATCCATATGTATGTTCCTATTACCATTTTCTTAACTGTTTTGCATTTGTTATTGTAGGTCTTTTCCTTCTCTTGTGTTTCCTGACTAGAGGAGTTCCTTTAACATTTGTTGTAAAGCTGGTTTGGTGGTGCTGAATTCTCTTAACTTTTGCTTGTCTGTAAAGGTTTTAATTTCTCCATCACATCTGAATGAGATCCTTGCTGTGTAGGGTAATCTTTGCTGTAGCTTTTTCCCTTTCATCACTTTAAATATGTCCTACCACTCCCTTATGGCTTGCAGAGTTTCTGCTGAAAGATCAGCTGTTAATCTTATGGGGATTCCCTTGTGTTATTTGTTGCTTTTCCCTTGCTGCTTTTAATATTTTTTCTTTGTATTTAATTTTTGATAGTTTGATTAAAATGTGTCTTGGCATGTTTCTCCTTGGATTTATCCTGTTTGGGACTCTCTGTGCTTCCTGGACTTGATTGACTATTTTCTTTCCCGTATTAGGGAGGTTTTCAACTATAATCACTTCAAATATTTTCTCACTCCCTTTCTTTTTGTTTTCTTCTTCTGGGACACCTATAATTCAAATGTTTGTGTGTTTAATGTTGTCCCGGAGGTCTGTGATACTGCCCTCAATTCTTTTCATTCTTTTTTCTTTATTCTACTCTGCAGTAGTTATTTGCACTCTTTTACCTTCCACATCACTTACCCATTCTTCTGCCTCAGTTATTCTGCTATTGATTCCTTCTAGAGAATTTTAAATTTTATTTATTGTGTTGTTCATCATTGTTTGTTTGCTCTTTAGTTCCTCTAGGTCCTTGTTATACGTTTCTTATATTACCTCCAGTCTATTTCCAAGATTTTGTATTATCTTTACTATCATTACTCTGAATTATTTTTCAGGTAGACTGCCTATTTCCTCTTCATTTGTTTGATCTGGTGGGTTTTTGCCTTGCTCCTTCATCTGCTGTGTATTTCTCTGTCTTCTCATTTTGCTTAACTTACTGTGTTTGGTGTCTCCTTTTTGCAGGCTTCAGGTTCGTAGTTCCTGTTATTTTTGGCGTCTGCCCCCAGTGGCTTAGGTTGGTTCCATGGGTTGTGTAAGGTTCCTAGTGCCTGTGTTCTAGTGGATGAGGCTGGATCTTGTCTTTCTGGTGGGTAGGACCATGTCAGGCAGTGTGTTTTGGGGTGTCTGTGACCTTAGTTTGATTTTAGCCAGCCTCTCTGCTAATGGGTGGGGTTGTATTCCTGTCTTACTATGTGTTTTGCATAGGGTTTCCAGCACTGTAGCTTGCTGGTCGTTGAGTGGAGCTGGTTCTTATCTTTGAGATGGAGATCTCTAGGAAATCTTTTGCCATTTGATATTACATGGGGCCAGGAGGTCTTTGGTGGACCAATATCCTGAACTTGGGTCTGCAACCTCTGCAGCTCAGGCCTGACACCAGGCTGGAGAACCAAGACACTGTCAGCCACATGGCTCAGATGAAAATGGAGAAGAAAAGAAAAAAAACAAAAGAATAAAATAAAATAAAATAAAACAAAAAGTTATTAAAATAAAAAATTAAAGAAAATTAAAATTAAAAAATTTAAAAGTAATGGAAAAAGAAAGAAGGAAAGAAGAGAGCAATGAAACCAAAAAAATCCACCAATGATAACAAGCGCTAAAAACTATATTAAAAAAAACCAGAATGCAAAAAACGGACAGAAAGAACCCTAGGGCAAATGGTAAAAGCAATGCTATATAGCAAAGTCACACAAAGAAGCATACACATACACACTCACAAAAAGAGAAAAAGGAAAAAAAATATCTATATATGAAAAAAAGGAAGAGAGCAATGAAATCAATAAACAAATCTACCAATGATAATAAACTCTAAATACTAAACTAAGATAAAAATAAAAGCAGAAACAAATTAGATGCAGAAAGCAAACCCCAAATCTACAGTTGCTCCCAATGTCCACTGCCTCAGTTTTGGGATGATTCATTGTCTATTCAGGTATTCCACAGATGCAGGGTACATGAAGTTGACTGTGGTGATTTAATCTGCTGCTCCTGAAGCTGCTGGGAGAAATTTCCCTTTCTCTTCTTTGTTCACACAGCTCCTGGGCTTCATCTTTGGATTTGGCCCTGCCTCTATGTGTAGGTCACCTGAGGTCCTCTGTTCTTTCCTCAGACAGGACGGGGTTAAAGTAGAAGCTGATTTGTGGGCTCTGGCTCACTCAGGCCGGGGAGAGGTAGGGGTACAAAATGTGGGGTGAGCCTGCCGTGGCAGATGCTGGCATGACATTGAAGCAGCCTGAGGCACACCGTGTGTTCTCCCAGGGAAATTGTCCCTGGATCATGTGACTCTGGCAGTGGCGGGCTGCACACTCTCTTGGGAGAGGAGGTGTGGATAGGGAGCTGTGCTTGCACACAGGCTTCTTGGTGGCTGCAGCAGCAGCCTTAGCATTTCATGCCTGTCTCTGGTGTCCGCACTGATAGCCACATCTCGTGCCTGTTTCTGGAGCTCGTTTAGCTGGTGCTGTAAATCCCCTCTCCTCGCGCACCCTGAAACAATGGTCTCTTGCCTTTTAGGCAGTTCCAGACCCAGACTCCGTCCCAGTTAGCTGTGGTGCAGTAGCCCCCTTCAGGCTGTGTTCACACAGCCAATCCCAGTCCTCTCCCTGGGATCTGACCTCTGAAGACAGTGCCTCAGCTCCCAGCCCCTGCCTGACCCCACGGGTGAGCAGACAAGCCTCTCGGGCTGGTGAGTGCTGGTCAGCACCAATCCCCTGTGTGGGAATCTCTCTGCTTTGCCCTCTGCACCCCTATTGCTGGACTCTCCTCCGTGGCTCCAAAGCTTCCCCCACCCCGGCACCTCCTGTCTCCGCCATTGAAGGGGCTTTCTAGTGTGTGGAAACATTTCTTTCTTCACAGCTCTCTCCTAGAGGTGCAGGTCCTGTCCCTATTCTTTTGTCTCTGTTTTTCCTTGTTTCTTTTGCCCTACCAAGGTACATGGGGAGTTTCTTGCTTTTTGGGAAGTCTGAGGTCTTCTGCCAGTGTTCAGTAGGTTTTCTGTAGGAGTTGTTCCACACGTAGATGTATTTCTGATGTATTTGTGGGGAAGAAGGTGATCTCCACGTCTTACTGCTCTGCCATCTTGAAGGTCTCTCCAGAAATTTTTTGATATTATCCAATAACTACTGGTGTTAAGCATACTTACCTGTAAGCAAAATATAAGTGTTTTAAATTATTTGAATTTGTTGTTAGTGTGAGCACTTAAATAATATAAAAATACTTGGTTTTTATAAATATGTTTGTAAAAAAATGTTCTCTGCTGCCCTGTCCCCACATCTATCCTGAAGTGATAAAATGTAAATTTTGACTCTGCATCAATTAAAATGGGGGCAGTTACTTTAAGAGATCCCTGTGTCTCTGATTGCAGTTGTGTGTGTTTGATGAACTCCAGCTGGTGGGGTCTTGCTCTCTTAGGCTGTGAAAAAGACGACCCAGGGGCTGGAAGCCCTGGATATGCATTCCCCTTGTTCTCTACCTATTTTGCCTACATTTGGGTGTTGTGTGTCCTGCTAAAATTTTAAACCTCTTCTTTGGGATTCTGGAACTTAGGAATGGTGGTTACTAGAAGAAAACAGTATATTTGCTTAAGTGTCCATTCAGAATTTCATACAGAGGAAAGTTACTCTTCATAAATCTACTTTGCACATAACTCTAATTAAGCTTCCTTTGAGTTGGAATTGGCAGCTGTTTACTGGCATGTAGTGGAAACATACACAGCTTAAAGAGGATTTAGAAAAGAACCAAATGACATAGGAAACTTCAAGGGAACATCAAATAAAGCGAAATTTGAATCTACATCCTTGTTAGCATTTCTTATCATGGAAAGAAAATAGTGTTGAAAAAACCCAATATGGTAGCATGACACCTTTTATGAAATAAATTTTTTAGATTAATCATGATCCTGAGCACTCTACCTAAGAGGAATTAATGTGGTCTTGAAGGAGATTGTTTCTGAATTATTGTTAGGTAAAGACTACTGACATTAGGGCCAAAGGTAGACAAAGCAAAAATACATAAGTATAGCAATGTATGTTCCCTTATCCCTTCCTCTCCTGGCTCCACGATTCTGAACTACATGGATCTTATGAAAATAACATGACAAAGTAAATGGAGTATTGTTATGGAAGCACAGATTTATTGCCCAAACCAGCTTAGAGCAGAATAGTTGCAAGTCTTGCCAATGTCAGTATCTATCATGATCTATAATTACCTCAGGTACGGAAGAAAACTCAGCTGGAATTTGCCAGAAATTGAGCAGTTGGGGAGAGACTATGGAGACATGGGTAAAGGGAAGGGGAAAGTTTCTGTGGCCTTCAGATACTGGCTGAAAAAGTCTTAGCATCGGTAAAAGCTCCTATCTGATGTGATTATGCCTTCACTTGCTCCCAGTCAAGGTTATGCTGTTTTGGAGAAGTTTTTACCATTGTCTTGCATCCATAAAAAACTACCATTTTTATTCCCTTGACTGCCCAGGGTAGATTATGCCGTTTTTAAAAGGGCCCTTGTTGAAGTTACTTGTAATTATATTCTGTCTTCTGAGGTACTGACAACTATACTGAATTTCCTGTCACCTGCTAATTTAATTGAGTTCGGTAATGCAGTTTTTCACAAAAAGAAAGAAACTTGATCTTCTTGGGATCCAGACACTGATTAAATGTTCCTGAAGAGATTTATGATCTAGACATCCAAAAGTAATACTCAGATTAAAAGCTACTCACCACCAATTAAATCTGGATTGAATCTTCAGTTTGTTTTCAATTTGAAATTAACATTAGTGAAGGTGATAATCCTCTCTCTATATTTTTTTGGTCAACACCAACTACATTTATTTTGCTTTGCTCACTTTCTAATTAGAGAATAGTGTTCAAATAAGCATGTATTTAAGTGACTATGATCATGGTTATAAATAATCAGGGGAATTTTTTCTCAATTATTATATAACAGCATCTAGTAAGTTTTTTGACCAGTATGAAAATCTATACTTGGTCTAGGAAACATTGTTGAATATGTTGTTATTTTAAACTAAATTCTACTGAATTCTGCTGTGTCTTGTCCCACATGCCTTGTCCTATATTTAATAAAACTTAATTATGTGTGAAAACATGGTACTCCATTCTTGTTTTAGCCTGCATTTCTTTGATTACCATACAGGTTAAATAGTTTTTTATGTTTCTTATAACTACCTTCCTTCAGGAAATTTTGACTTGTGTTGCAGTGGACCTTCTTTCCCACCTCTCTCACTAGTAGCCCACATTGTTTAACACTGTTCTCTGATATTTTGAGATTCTGTTGTGTCAATCCTCTTTAGGGAGCAACACCTTGTATGTTGTAATTAGTGAAAATGTTCTCTTTGGAGTTACAATTGTCACTTTAAAAGAATAAACTGAGATTCCAGTTTGCAAATCAGCTTTATGACTGGTGTTTTCATGAAAATATTCATTGGGGCGTAATCACAATAGCTTGAACTAAATGCAAAAAGATTTTTTAAACTGCAAACCTGGGGAAGTGGCAACTGGGTAAGTGGCAACTGTACAGTTCAGCCTATTCAGGTAAATTTTGCTTATCTTGAGTTATTGTATGCCATACCCTCTATATGCTCAACACTGCTAAGCACGGAGGGAGATCTAGAAGGGCATATCTTCTGTTTCATGAAGCTTATATTCTAATTAAGGGGTTTAAGCAGTTTGAGAGAGCATATAATTAAATGCTAAATTGTGTAATAAATAAGTTCTGCAGGAATTTAGAGAGGGAATAAGCTCCACTTGGACTTTTAAAATGATATAATCTAAGTGCTCATTTTATGTTTACAAAAATTGAAGCCTAGACCTGTTAAGAAACTTAACCAGGGTCACAGAGCTCTTAGTCTCACAACTGGAACTAGAATCTACATCTTCTGATTCATTTTAGCATCCTTTACACTAGAGAAAATTCCCAAATTGGGCCCCAGTTAGTTTTTTTTTTCACCAACCCCACCACCCCCGCTTGGTGTCCATAAGTTTGTTCTCTACAACTGTGTCTCAATTTCTGCCCTGCAAACCAGTTCATCTGTACAATTTTTCTAGGTTCCACATACATGCGTTAATATACGATTTATGTTTTTCTCTTTCTGACTTACTTCACTCTGTATGACAGTCTCTAGATCCATTCACGTCTCAACAAAGGACCCAATTTCCTTCCTTTTTATGGCTGAGTAATATTCCATTGTTTATATGTACCACATCTTCTTTATCCATTCGTCTGTCGATGGGCATTTAGGTTGCTTCCATGACCTGGCTATTGTAAATAGTGCTGCAATGAACATTGGGGTGCATGCGTCTTTTTGAATTATGATTTTCTCTGGGTATATGCCCAGTAGTGGCAATGCTGGATCATATGGTATTTCTATTTTTAGTTTTTTAAGCAACCTCCATAGTGTTTTCCATAGTGGCTGTATCAATTTACATTCCCACCAACAGTGCAAAAGGTTTCCCTTTTCTCCACACCTTCTCCAGCATTTGTTGTTTGTAGATTTTCTAATGATGACCATTCTAACTGGTGTGAGGTGATACCTCATTGTAGTTTTGATTTGCATTATTCTAATAATTAGTGATGTTGAGCAGCTTTTCATGTGCTTCGTGGCCATCTGTATGTCTTCTTTGGAGAAATGTCTATTTAGGTCTGCCCATTTTTGGATTGGGTTGTTTGTTTCTTTAATATAGAGCTGCATGAGCTGTTTATATATTTTGGAGATTAATGCTTTGCCCATTGATTCGTATGCAAATATTTTCTCCCATTCTGAGGGTTGTCTTTTCGTCTTGTTTATGGTTTCCTTTGCTGTGCAAAAGCTTTTAAGTTTCATCCGGTCCCATTTGTTTATTTGTGTTTTTATTTCCATTACTCTAGGAGGTGGATCAAAAAAGATCTTGCTGTAATTTATGTCAAAGAGTATTCTTCCTATATTTTCCTCTAAGAGTTTTATAGTGTCCAGTCTTACATTTATGTCTCTAATCCATTTTGAGTTTATTTTTGTGTATGGTGTTAGGGAGTGTTCTAATTTCATTCTTTTACATGTAGCTGTCCAGTTTTCCCAGCACCACTTATTGAAGTGACTGTCTTTTCTCCATTGTGTATCCTTGCCTCCTTAGTCATAGATTAGTTGACCATAGGTGCATGGGTTTATCTCTGGGCTTTCTATCTTGTTCCATTGATCTATGTTTCTGTTTTTTTGCCAGTACCATATTGTCTTGATTACTGTAGCTTTATAGTATAGTCTGAAGTCAGGGAGTCTGATTCCTTCAGCTCCATTTTTTTCCCTCAAGACTGCTTTGGCTATTTGGGGTCTTTTGTGTCTCTCTACAAATTTTAAGATTTTTTGTTTTAGTTCTTTAAAAAAAGCCGTTGGTAATTTAATAGAGATTGCACTGAATCTGTAGATTGCTTTGGGGAGTAGAGTCGTTTTCACAGTATTGATTCTTCCAATCAAAGAACGTGGTATATCTCTCCATCTGTTGGTATCATCTTTAATTTCTTTCATCAGTGTCTTATAGTTTTCTGCATACAGGTCTTTTGTCTCCCTAGGTAGGTTTATTCCTAGGTATTTTATTCTTTTTGTTGCAATGATAAATGGGAGTGTTTCCTTAATTTCTCTTTCAGATTTTTCATCGTTAGGGTATAGGAATGCAAGAGATTTCTGTGCATAAATTTTGTACCCTGCAACTTTACCAAATTCATTAATTAGCTCTAGCAGTTTTCTGGTGGCAGTTTTAGGATTCTCTATGTATAGTATCATGTCATCTACAAACAGTGACAGTTTTACTTCTTCATTTCCAATTTGTATTCCATTTATTTCTTTTTCTTCTCTGATTGCCGTAGCTAGGACTTCCGAAACTATGTTCAATAAAAGTGGTGAGAGTGGACCTCCTTGTCTTTTTCCTGATCTTAGAAGAAATTGTTTCAGTTTTTCACCATTGAAAATGATGTTTACTGTGGGTTTGTCATATATGGCCTTTATTATGTTGAGGTAGGTTCCCTCTATGTCCACTTTCCGGAGAGTCTTTATCATAAATGGGTGTTGAATTTTGTCAAAAGCTTTTTCTGCATCTATTGAAATGATCATATGGTTTTTATTCTTCAATTTGTTAATATGGTGTATCACATTGATTGATTTGTGTATATTGAAGAATCCTTGCATCCTTGGAATAATTCCCACTTGGTCATGGTGTATGATCCTTTTAATGTGTTGTTGGATTCTGTTTGCTAGTCTTTTGTTGAGGATTTTTGCATCTATATTCATCAGAGATATTGGTCTGTAATTTTCTTTTTTTGTAGTATCTTTGTCTGGTTTTGGTATCAGGGTGATGGTGGCCTCATAGAATGAGTTTGGGAGTGTTCCTTCCTCTGCATTTTTTTGGAAGAGTTTGAGAAGGATGGGTGTTAGCTTTTCTCTAAATGTTTGATAGAATTCACCTGTGAAGCCATGTAGTCCTGGCCTTTTGTTTGGTGGAAGATTTTTAATCACAGTTTCAATTTCATTGCTTGTGATGGTCTGTTAATATTTTCTATTTCTTCCTAGTTCAGTCTTGGAAGGTTATACCTTTCTAAGAGTTTGTCCATTTCTTCCAGGTTGTCCATTTTATTGGCATAGTGTTGCTTGTAGTAGTCTCTTAGGATGCTTTGTATTTCTGTGGTGTCTGTTGTAACTTCTCCTTTTTCATTTCTAATTTTATTGATTTGAGTCCTCTCCCTCTTTTTCTTGATGAGTCTGGCTAATGGTTTGCCAATTTTGTTTATCTTCTCAAAGAACCAGCTTTTAGTTTTATTGATCTTTGCTATTGTTTTCTTCGTTTCTATTTCATTTATTTCTGCTGTGATCTTTATGATTTCTTTCCTTCTGCTAACTTTGGGTTTTGTTTGTTCTTCTTTCTCTAGTTCCCTTAGGTGTAAGGTTAGATTGTTTCTTTGAGATTTTTCTTGTTTCTTGAGGTAGGCTTGTATAGCTATAAACTTCCCTCTTAGAACTGCTTTTGCTGCATCCCATAGGTTTTGGATCGTCGTGTTTTCATTGTCATTTGTCTCTAGGTATTTTTTGATTTCCTCTTTAATTTCTTCAGTGATCTCTTGGTTATTAAGTAACGTATTGTATAGCCTCCATGTGTTTGTGTTTCTTACGTTTTTTCCCCTACAATTCACTTCTAATCTCATAGCGTTGTGGTCAGAAAAGATGCTTGATATGTTTTCAAATTTTCTTAAATTTACTGAGGCTTGATTTGTGACCCAAGATATGATCTATCCTGGAGAATGTTCCGTGTGCACTTGAGAGGAAATTGTAATCTGCTGTTTTTGGATGGAATGTCCTATAAATATCAATTAAATCTATCTGGTCTATTGTGTCATTTAAAGCTTCTGTTTCCTTATTTATTTTCATCTTGGATGATCTGTCCGTTGGTGTAAGTGAGGTGTTAAAGTCCCTACTATTATTGTGTTACTGTCGACTTCCTCTTTTATAGCTGTTTGCAGTTGCCTTATGTATTGAGGGCGCCCATGTTGGGTGCATATATATTTATGATTGTCATATCTTCTTCTTGGATTGATCCCCTGATCATTATGTAGTGTCCTTCCTTGTCTCTTGTAACATTCTTTATTTTAAAGTCTATTTTATCTGATATGAGTATTGCTAGTCCAGCTTTCTTTTGATTTCCATTTGCATGGAATATCTTTTTCCATCCCCTCACTTTCAGTCTGTTTGTGTCCCTAGGTCTGAAGTGGGTCTTTTGTAGACAGCATATATATGGGTCTTGTTTTTGTATCCATTCAGCCAGTCTGTGTCTTTTGGTTGGAGCATTTAATCCATTCACGTTTAAGGTAATTATCGATATGTGTGTTCCTATGACCATTTTCTTATTTGTTTTGGGTTTGTTTTTGTAGGTCCTTTTCTTCTCTTGTGTTTCCCACTTAGAGAAGTTCCTTGAGCATTTGTTGTAGAGCTGGTTTGGTGGTGCTGAATTCTCTGAGCTTTTGCTTGTCTGTAAAGCTTTTGATTTCTCCATCGAATCTGAATGAGATCCTTGCCGGGTAGCGTAATCTTTGTTGTAGGTTCTTCCCTTTCATCACTTTAAGTATATCATGCCACTCCCTTCTGGCTTGTAGAGTTTCTGCTGAGAAATCAGCTGTTAACCTTATGGGAGTTCCCTTGTATGTTATTTGTCATTTTTCTCTTGCTGCTTTTAATAATTTTTCTTTGTCTTTAATTTTTGCCAATTTGATTGCTCTGTGTCTCGGCATGTTTGTACTTGGGTTTATCCTGTATGGGACTCTCTGTGCTTCCTGGACTTGGGTGGCTATTTTCTTTCCCATGTTAGGGAAGTTTTCATCTATAATCTCTTCAGATATTTTCTCTGGTCCTTTCTCTCTCTCTTCTCCTTCTGGCACCCCTATTATGTGAATGTTGTTGCATTTAATGTTGTCCCAGAGGTCTCTTAGGCTGCCTTCATTTCGTTTCATTCTTTTTCCTTTATTCTGCTCCACAGCAGTGAATTCCACCATTCTGTCTTCCAGGTCACTTATCCGTTCTTCTGCCTCAGTTATTCTGCTATTGATTCCTTCTAGTGTAGTTTTCATTTCAGGTATTACATTATTAATCTCTGTTTGTTTGTTCTTTCATTCCTCTAGGTCTTTGTTAAACATTTCTTGCATCTTCTTGATCTTTGCCTCCATTCTTTTTCTGATGTCCTGGATCATCTTCACTATCATTATTCTGAATTCTTTTTCTGGAAGGTTGCCTATCTCCACTTCATTTAGTTGTTTTTCTGGGGTTTTATCTTTTTCCTTCATCTGGTACATAGCCCTCTGCCTTTTCATCTTGCCTATCTTTCTGTGAATGTGGTTTTTGTTCCACAGGCTGCAGGATTGTAGTTCTTCTTCCTTCTGCTGTCTGCCTTCTGGTGGATGATGCTATCTAAGAGGCTTATCCAGTTAGTTCTTAGACAATGATTTTGAGGGGAAACATTAAGCCAGATGCTTATTTTCCATAGATCTAAGTAATATTTCAGCATTACATTCATGGAAACCCATTGAATACTAATGAAATATTAAAATTGATCATAAAAATAAATGAAAATTAAATAACTATATTTATTTACAAATTAGTATTAAATATATAAAATCAGTTAAAGTTTTAAAAGCTGCATTTAAATATCTCTTTTAGGGAAAATTTCCACATAACTAGGTTGACTTCACATTCTTAAATATGAGTCCAAGAAATTGGGGCTAAATATGACTTCATTTTTTATCTGGTAGGTATCTGTGAAGCAATTCATCATTGTTCCAAGAACCTTTGGATTGAATTCAATATTAGGGTTTTCTGTTCTGAAATTTTTTCTTGAAATTTAATATGCATGCATGTTTCTGAAGGTGTTTTAATGGCATATGTTTGCAAAGAGGCATTTTCCAAGGCAAAGCTGAGTCACTTCAGTTCTAGTCAGGCTTGCCAGTGATGGCAACTGATACAATGAAAAGGAATTTGGGTTTCAGTGTTGACATCAACAGAGTTATTAGGCTGTCTAATAGGATTTTGGTGAGGGGTCACAACTCAAGGTATTTTAAATCAGGGATTTCCTATATACCTTATTGGATATAAGGGCTGAAGAAGAAGGAATCAAGTTTAGGTTTAAAGACATGGAATTGCTGTGTATTAAGCAGAAATGGGGAAATACGAAATTAACTTCTACTACTGCTGCTGATAAAAATAAAACAGGCATGTTTGTATTGGGGTATGTGGGGACAATAGAGATGCTTCCCTTGAATGGAGATTTGGTTCCCTTCAGTTCATGTCATGTCTAAGCCTTTATGCTGACAGACCACCTTGAGCCCACACACATCACTCTTCCCTTCCCATCAGCCCTCACTCCACAGTGGCCAGATTTATGACTTCCTCTTACACTTGGAACACACTGACTTCAAGCAGTTGTCTCAGTGATGCTTTCCATTTGTTTTATCTTGAGACCAAGCCAGAGCAAAGCTGTTTGAGATGTAGCCAATTTGCCAGATGCTGCTGGATGTTATTTTCTGCTCTCTAGGGAAAAGCATTGTTTTTCAGTGAAAATTGCAATAATTTCTTATGAAAACTATTCCTGGAAAGTTGACTGAAAGAAAGATAAGTGAAAAACCTAAGAAGACTTTGGATATATGAGATTCTAGGAGACAGTGTTTTGATGTGTCAGAAACATCTGTGTAGGCTGGAGCAAATTGATGAGCAAATAGTGGATGTGTCATTCAAGAAGTATTTAGACTTGGTGTTATTGTGGATTTTTTTCTCAACTCCTACTACCATGCCAATTTCCTCTACTGTGAGTATCTTCTTAATTGGAGCATACCTCTTCCAGAGTTTGCCTGTGTTTCATAGAAGTATTTTATTCCACTTGTCTTATTACCTTTCTGAGATATGAACTCTTTGAGGGCTGCTTCTTATTTCTTACTGTGTCCCAAGAAATCCTTAAGATAGACACTTGCATAAAGGTAAGGCCTCAACCATTATTTGTTGAAATGATTTGCATGAGTGGAAGTATTATATAAGGCAGAGTATGAGGGAAATAGGAGAGGAAGTAATGATATAGAGAAGGTCAGAGGACAAATAACACAGGAAGAAGGCCATGAGAATGATGTAGTTCTTGAGAGAGCTTAAATAGTAAAAGAGATAAGAGAAAACTAGCCAAAGGGAAGAAAGAAGGTGGAAACTAAAGATGTGATATCAGTTGAAGAAGGGCTGTGAAATTAAGAATTAATTTCTTGTGTGTAATATCTAATATCTGCTTTCCCATTTTTTTAAATTTGTAATCAAACTTCAATGTTAAATATTCGTTGGATACTTAGCGGCATATTTTAACAAATATAAAAGTATCTTTCACTAGCAACAGAATGGAACTTCTTCAACCTGATAAACAGCCTCTACAAAAATCATGCAAGTAACACCATATTTGACCATGGAAGGTTGCATGCTTCCCCCTAAGATCAGGAACAATACAGGGAGATTTGTCTTTTTGACTTATATTCAGGATTAAATAGACATTCTAGCCAGTGAATTATGGCAAGAAAAAAAAAGACACCTAGATTTGGAAGGAAGGAGTAAAATTGTCTTTTTTTTTTTTTGCAGACAACATGGTCATCTATTTAGAAAATATGATGAAATATAGAAAAAAGCTTCTAATACTAACATGTGAGTTTAGCAAGTTTGCAAGACATAAGATGAATATACAACATTCAATTGTATTTCTGTATAGTAGCAATGAAAAATGTGAAATTAAAAAACAATGCCAAAATATGAAATACTTTGGGGTAAATATGATAAAAGATGTGAGAGACATACACACTGGAAACTATAAAACACTGCTGAAAGCAATTTAATAAGACCTAAATAAACTGAAAGCAATACTTTATTCATTAGTCAGAAGACTATATTTTTTAAAACTATGAATATGTATATTTTCTATAAACAATGTTGACAAGCTAGTTCAGCCTGCCCTCTGATCTCTCAGACCTTAGTATAGGATTATATTAATCATTAGTTAGTGTGTTTCAATCACTGTTTTTTACATTTTAAAAACAATTTTATTGAAGTATAGTTGCTTTAATTTTTTTTTGTTATTTTCTACTGTACAGCAAAGTGAATCAGCCATATGTATACATATATCCCCTCTTTTTTGGATTTCCTTCCCATTTAGGTCACCACAGAGCACTGAGCAGTTCCCTGTGCTATATAGTAGATTCTCATTAGTTATCTATTTTATACATAGTATCAATAGTGTTTATATGTCAATCTCAATCTCCCAATTGTTAAGATGTCTTTTCTCTTTAAATATATCTATAAATTAAATGCAATCCCAATTAAAATCTGAGCATGTTATTTTGTAGAAATTGACAAGATTATTATATATTTCATATAGAAATACAAAGATTTTAGAATCACCAAATCAATTTAAAGAAAAACAAAGTTGTAGGGCTAAATCTACTTAATTTCAAGAATTATTGTAAAGCTACAGTAATCAACGTAGTGTGGTATTAGCCTAAAGACAAAGAAATAGATCAATGGCACATAAGATATAGCCCAGAAATAAACCCACACATAGGGGGACAACTGATTTTTACAAATGTTTAAAGGCAATTCATTGGAGAAAATAGAATTTTGTAAACAAATGATGATAGAGAAAACTTATATCTGTAGTGAAATATTATGAACTTTGATCCATTCTTACACTATACCCCCAAATTTTTCAAAACAGATCACACACTTAAATGGAAAACCTAAAACTATAAAACTCATTGAAGAAAACAGGAGCAAATCTTTGTAACTTTGATTTAAGCAAGGATTTTAGGTACCACTCAAGAAGCATAATTTATAAAAAAAAATAAATTGATACAGTTGACTTCATCAAAATTTAAAACCTCTGCTCTTTGAAAGACACCATTAAGAAAATTAAATGACAAGCCATAGAATAGGAGAATATCTTTCCCAGTGGTATAGCTGATAAAGGCCTTGTATCCATGATATATAAAGAAATCTCAAACTCAATAAAAAGCAAACAACCTAATGAACTTAAGCAAAATATTTGAATACATACTTCACCACTGAAGATATATGAATGGCAAATAAGCACACAAAAAGATGTTTAACATCATTAGGTGTAATGGAAATGCAAATTAAACCACAATGAGATGCCACTACAAACCAATTAGTACAGCTAAAATTGAAAAAGACTGACCACATCAAGTGTTGCCAAGGATGTTCAAGAACTGGAACTCCAAAACAATGCTAGTGGAAATGTAAAATGGCACAATCACTTTGAAAAACAGTTTGACAGTTTCTTAAAAATGTAAACAGACAACTACCAGGTGATGCACACTCTCCACTGCTAGATATTTACCCAAGGGAAAAAAAGAAATGGCTGTCCATACAAACACATGGACATGAATGTCCATAACGTTTTTGTTGCTAACCATCCACAACTGGGAACAACTTAAATATCTATCAGTGGATGAATAGGTAAGCAAATTGTGGTATATTCGTAGAATTGAATACTACTCAGCAATAAAGATGAATGAGCTACCAATAAATATTGCTGAACATAAAAATAACTATGCTGAATGAAAGAGGAAACAAAGTGAAGAGCATGTATAAGATTATTCAATTTATATAAAACTCCAGAAAATTCAAACTAATTTGTAGTGACAGAAAGCACCTCAGATGACCAGCATCAAAGAGACATGGGGAAACTTTTGGAGGTGATGGAAATGTTCACTCTCCTGGTTGTGGTGATGGTTTCTCAATTATCAAAACTTATGAATTTATACATTTCAAATATTTACAGTTTATTTTATTTTAATTATACCTCAAAAAAGTTCTCTAAAGATAACTTTTTAAATTAATTAATTAATTTGTTTGTTTACTTATTTACTTTTGGCTGTGTTGGGTTTTTGTTGCTGTGCATGGGCTTTCTCTAGTTGCAGCGAGTGGGGGCTACTCTTTGTTGTGGTGCACGGGCTTCTCATTGCAGTGGCTTCTCGTGTTGTGGAGCATGGGTTCTAGGCACACAGGCTTCAGTAGTTGTGGCATACTGGTTCAGTAGTTATGGCTCATGGGCTCTAGAGTGCAGGCTCAGTAGTTGTGGTGCAGGGGCTTAGTTGCTCCGTGGTATGTGGGATCTTCCTGGACCAGGGCTCAAACACGTGTCCCCTGCATTGGCAGGCGGATTCTTAACCACTGCACCACCAGGGAAGTCCCTAAAAATAACTTTTTAAAGACATTTTAAAAAATAATGTCATGGAAAACAAAAACTCTATAGTACAGATAATATAGAAAGGAGAAATCTAGGTACTCCTGAGTTTACCACATCATGTTAAACTCAAGTAAAAGAGCAGATAATTAAAAATTGAAATCTCTTTGGAACAGGAGTGCATTTTTGGAAATTATATTTGAATTTGAATAAATCTGATATAAGAATTCTCAATATTTCAAATATCATCATAGATCCTCCATGAAATTTTGATTCAGAACTCAACCAACCCTCCTCTCTAAATTTCCTTCCTGACTAATTTACATCTCCCCAGAGAAATGAAAAAATTCTGTTCCTAAGAACTTTCCAGTCAATCTAATTGAGTTATTAAACATACAAATTGGTAAATATTATTAGGGCAACCAAACTTTAGCTGATAGCTAATAAACCAATTAAACCTTATATTCCAATTTGCCTCAGAATACGTTACCAAAAGTAAAGTGAAAAGTGAATTGTTACAAAAAGAGGGTAAGTGATGAGGGTAGGGGTTATAATTGCTAAATGTTAAGGTAAAGCTTTGGAGTTTCTTTCTTTCTTCTCTTCCTGTTTCTGGTATCTTCTCTGTAGAAATAAAGTACTCTATTCTACTCTAAAGTCACTGAAGCAAAATTACTTTAGCAACTACAGGCTGTTAAATAAAGTGGTCACTGGAATGGTCCTGAGGTGAAATAGTCCTGACAAACCACCATGATAAATAACCAGAGGACATTTTACACCAGTACTCCAGAGAGTAAGAATAATCTGTCAGGAAGTTATCGTGGCCCCAGGCAAAATTTAGCTATTTGATTTACTGAATAATATTTTACAGAGGTCTACATGTAAGACTAAATTTTAATATTGATTACTAGGTTACAAAAAATATTGGGGAGGTTTATTTCTTCAAAAATTATTGTTAACATTTTAAAATATAAATTTTATTTGATATTAAGTTCAGCAGTAATCAAAAGCTTTTGTCAGGGTATTGTTGAAGAAGAAAATAAATGACCTTATATTATTTGATATAACTCTGAAGTGAGTTTACAGAGTGGACCTTTTAGCCAAAGTAGAATTAGAGCAAAAGTAAAAGAAAAATCAGTGAAGTTTTTTGACACGTAAATGTTTGTTATTGGAATTACTGCCTCACTAACTTGCTTTTATCTTCCCTCACTCTGTGCAGGAAGGGAACAGGTTAGAGAGAATAGCAATAGCCCTTTCCTGACACAAAACCAAAGGAATTGCAATCTGAAAGGTAATGATTTGGTGAGGTGGTTTATGGAAGTGAAAACATTCTAAGTTCTGCTATTGAGCATGTATTTTTGGTTTCAACCCAGCAAATATTTGTAAGATTTATAGCATCACTCAAGAGAAAGAGCAGAGTCTAGAGGGTTTGATTTCATGCATTGCTAAGATCCAGAAAGGGAATTGGAACTTTGAATTTGACTACATAGATATTAAAATAGATCAGACTTAAAGAAAAATGCTGTTTTTAATCCAGTTGATATTGAGAGGCCTTGAAGTACCACTTAAAAGTTTCTTTTATTCCCCATCAGCGAATTAAAATGAGAAAAATAGTAGGAGACAATGAATGTTACATGGTTTTGCAATTTAGGTAGGATTCTCTCAAGCTTCCTTGGAGTTTTAACCCTTTACCACCCTTCTCTCTCTTTCCCTTTTTCTCCTCTTTATTTGCCTTTCACCTAAATCATTTTATATTTTAAGGTTTTATTAAATTCTATGTTTCTGTTATCTTTTCTTTTGGGCACCAACGTTGCTAGATTGAAACCCAGTTTGGTATTCCTCCTCTCTTTCTCAGACTAGTGTTTTCTGAGTACTAACTCCTGTAGGAGAGGAAAAAGTTTTCCTTGACCCTCTTAGGGTCCCTGCCTGTATCTGAAAATTGACAAATGTAGGTTAACAGGTGAAAAGATACACATTTATTTAGTATTAGTTTTACATAACGCTGGAGATTTCCTAAGGAAATGAAGACCCAAAGAAACAGTTAGACATGCATATTTTATGCTAGATTTGATAAAGAATGTACAACCATAGAGGAATATGATAGGTTAAGGAGTATGAAATAATTATAGTAAACCGGGGGAAATTTGGCAAGGCTTGTTTGTTTGGCATCTTCTTGATGTCCCTTTGTCTCTGGAGATAAGAATGTTTCTTTCCTCTGCGTATAGGAAGGGCACCTCTCACATGAGGGCTTTATGGCCTGTTTCAGGGAAGAAGGGGAAAGGACGAGGTAAGATAGACCTTGTGCTTCTGCCATTTTCTCAAATTCCTTTAGCTTAAAATATTCAATATGTCAAGGCACTATATTTTAGGTTGGAATGTCCCGAACCCCATTATTCCCCCATATGAAACTTCCACATGAAGTTTACAGCCCAGAAACTGAGTTAATAGATTGTCCCATAACACATTGAGTCAGTGTCTCAGCCCTGGTGTCTACTGAAAAAAAAATGCACAACGTGGGAGTTGTAAGTTAAGTTTTATTTGGGGAAAAATGAGGACTATAGCCCAGGATACAGCATTTCAGATAGCTCTGAGAAACTGCTACAAAGAGGTAGGGGGGAAGGTCAGTATATATGTGATTTTGGTGAAGGGGGCGTACATGCAATCAAGCACGTATGTTTTGTAGAAGGTTTCTGCTAGTCTAGTGAAGGTTACTGCTAGTCACAAGGAGCAGACGTCACCATGAAGGATTTTAGTGCTTCTAGATATGAAGAGATGCAAGAATTGGGCTCATAAAATTGTCTCCTGAAAATATCTAACTATCTGAAGACCTCTTCTGCCAGTTTTTTTCCAAAGCACGGAGTGCCTCATTTCTGATCTCCACCCTGAACTCCTTTCAGGGGTGTTGAAGGTCAGCAGCTGCAGTGACTCATAATTTAATCCTTGTAGAGGTAGGTGGCAAGTGCCAATGTGTGGGTGACAGGGTCCCTTCATGGTCATAAATTTGACCATGTTTTGGGACGCATTTCATGACCATTTCATCCCATGGTGGTAGGAAGACTTATTCCCAGGTCTGGCGAAGATTTCACTGATAGGCCACTCAATCTGCTATCACTGGACTAGGCCTTGTTAAGAGTGACCAAAAGTCTCTAGACCACCTGTCTTACTAATCTATTATGGTCCAGGAAAAATTTCCTCTTGTTGCATCTTCCCATATCTAGAGTTACACTATTACAAATAATTGATCTTATATAAAACTATATATTTTTATCAGAGGCTCAGTCACACATTTGGTAATGTAAGAAACAAAAATCTTGTAAAACAGGCAAAATACAAATAACATAGCTAGCAGTATTATTAAACTCATAAGTAAGAATTAAGCCAAGAATTTCCATTAGGTGCAGCCCAGTATATCCCCAGGTCGTCTGATTTAGTGTGTTGTGTACCAATCCTTATTTTCCAGGGTAATTATATATTTGCACTGTCCATAAGTCTCCCAACCCAATTTCCAATGTTACTAGGCTGGTAATCCTTAGTATAATTTAATTATTCGCAATATAAACGGGGGCCTTAAAACTCAAATGGCCATAGCCTGGTGTTGACTACGTAAATCCATCCCATAATTGTGGGAGGTTTTATTCCTTGGCTGAAATTTTGCTTGTTGCTCTGATTGAGCTTGAGTAACTTTAGAGGGGAATTCATATTTATGGCCAGGGTGAGAGCAGATATTATTAATTGGCTAGTTGAGGGTATCCCACATAGTAATACCAGCAGTGGCCTGAATAGGACTATAATTTCTTTCTTCTAGAATAAATTTCCTAAGGGCCATCCAGTTAGAGCCTTGGAGTGGAGAAATCCACCAAGTTAATCCAGAAGTACTAGACACAGGTAATTGGCCACCACAAACCCAACAATTGTATTGATTTTCAAAACTAACATAGGATCAGGCCCATGATAGAAAAACATTTGATTCATATGCAAAGGTCCAAGAAGTCAAGAAAACATTATAAATGATCATACAAGTCAGGTCCAGGATCTTGGCCTAGCTATCTACTTCTGACGTCATCTTCTTCTCGTCCTAGTAGGAATGTAGTTTCTCCTCTGTTTGAGCATTGTTTTAAGGTGAGTTTGAGGTCAACATTCCTCTCTATAGACCAGTCCAGTGTAGGGGCCCTTTGTAATTGAGAATAAATCCAAGAGTAAATTCCCTTCAGTTTCACTGTACATGAGTTAGTTAAGAGTACCTGATAAAGGTCCTTCCATCTAGGTTGGAGATAGTCTTTAAATTATGTCTTTTTCAGTATGCATAATCACCTGGTTGCAGGTCGTAGGGCATCTGATCTTCATCCAAAGATAGATTAATGAGCTAAGTTTCAGAAACTTAGACTGTCCTTTTAATACTTCAGTTAAACTTTACATTAATATAATGTAACGGCATGGAACTATGCAGGAAGTTAGTCTTAGTAAATACAGACCTCCATGAACAAAAGAGAGATTTAACATTCATTGAAACATAATCTTTTTTCTCTCTAAAATTATACTAATTTCTCCCAAATATATCTGAATTAAGACTACTTTGTTTGCAGAATAAGTCTGGTCTCAATAAACTTTGCCTGAAGATTTAAATAAGTATAATTGATCATATAGGCTTTTTTGCTTTGCTGAAACTTTTATAAGGAGTCTCAGACTGACTTTTAAAAGACCTCTCAGGGCTAAGAAAGTCATGCCAAAGGCTTGTCACAGACTTTGCTTTACAGATCTGGGTGAAATCTTACATTTTCGAAGTCCCCAAGATACCTTGAGATTTCTGTATCTGTTAGTGAGGTAGCCTTCCTAATTTATCTAATAAAGCTACTGGGAACCTAAGAGTTCCCAGTCTCTGGAGGGAGCAGATAGAGAGAAAAGATAATTGTTTCAATTCTGCTTACAAAGGTATACTTTACCAGATTACTGTAAGTTATGATTAGTTTGAGGGGAAGGTTTCCTTATACCTGGGAAACACAGATTTAAACCAGTAATTTTTCATATAGAAACCATAAAAATTATAACCATATTCACCAGTTCACTCAATCCTATGTAACTAATTCTTTTTGTTAACAGCTTTATGAAGCCGTCAGGTTTCCCATTAGAATTCTTCAATTTCTTACCCAGCTCAGCATTACGGTCTGAAAGTCAGAAACTTGTATTAATCCAAAAGTCCTTTCTATAAATCTTCTTGAAGAGGAAGCATTTTTTGCAAAGGCATCAAAGTAAAACCATAACTGTCTACAATGACAAAAGACTTAAGAAGGCACGTTTAAAATCTGATTACAATGCAATTGACAAAGAAACTTGGTTACAGTACTTTAAGATAATAACTAGAATTATGATTGATAACATTTTACCGTGACATGTCAGAAATTTAGGAACTCCATATAATTTCTAGAATATCTATATTAGTAATATTTACCATACAGTATAACCTAAGAAGATTTATTACTCATTTGACAATACTTCCCATGTAATTTAAAATACCAAATGAACCTAATTAGTTTAATATCTCTCTTAGGGATCTTTGAAGCATCCCAAAGATAACTAGAGGTCAAACGGACTTCATTAGAATTTGATTTAGGAAGTTCTGTCATAAAACAGTATCAAAAGGGTTTAGAACACTAAGTCAGATAGGATCATAGGTCACCGTGAAACAATATTTATTCACTTAGCCAAAGTGGCAATAAAAGTTTTCAAAGATAAATACAGAACAGATCACTTAAAAGGTAAAGAACTTAAAACCTGTTATCAAAGTCAGTTCAACATTATAAGAAAACTTGCCCTTTTGACAGAGAGAAAATCCAAATTCAGGTTTTGCACCAGCTTTTTTGAAATTCATTTACTCAATTAAATTTATTCTAAATTTAGCCAGTCCTGACCATGCACAAAACTATTTTCTCAGGGTCCATTTCCCACAAACCTTCCATCACTTTCTGTATCCATCACTTTATTTTTCCATCCAGAAACAGCCAGCTGTAAGTCAGACCTACTTCCTTTTCCCTTAATAAAATACAATATACCTTCTTTACTGAAAACACACATCCTACTTTCCATAAACAACCGTGAACTGTCCTTTATATCAGCACTCTGTAGATTGGTGAACATAAACGCAAATAATAATTTCTTGAAAAATGGTTTCTTAGAGAAAATATCTGTGTGGCACCAAACATATGTATTAATAGTTCTAAACCTTTTGGCTATTTGCAGCGACATGGATGGACCTAGATGTTGTCATACAGAGAGAAGTAAATCAGAAAGAGAAAGGCAAATATTGTATAAAACGCTTATATGTGGAATCTAGAAAAATTGTACAGATGAACTTATTTGCAAAGCAGAAATAGAGCCACAGATGTAGAAAACAAACTTATGGTTACCAAGGGGGAAAGGGGCTGGGATGAATTGGGAGATTGGGACTGACATATATACACTAAACAATTTTTTTAAAAGTTCTAAACATTTTGTTTCTCTGTAAAATGAAGCCAATGTTCAGTAATTAATGTTTCAGTTATTTTATTTGGAAATGACCTAGGTATTCAACAGACTTCCATCATTTAATGTAATTTAGCACAACTCTAAATTATTAAGTTGCCAAATATCTGGAGAAGTTATTCTTAAGTAGGCATTCCTAAAATATAATTATTCCTAAAACGTTCACCTAAAGCTCTTATCTCATTTGCATTTAATACGCGTATGAAATTTCATCATACCAAGTTATTTTTCTTGATGACAAATTTGCAACAAGTATAACAAGATTTTATTTAACTTATATTAAAGTTAAATAATAGGTGCAATAAAAGTATTATACTTAATGTTGGTGACTCTAAAGACATGTCTATATTAATTAGAACAACAAAGTTAAACATTAACACCAGGTATTAATTTAATACTGAATATTTCCCAGTTCACATGGATCTGAAATTAACTCTGGCTTTTTGAGAATTTATATAAGTGCTTAATTTCCTTTTACCCGATTAAGTAGCACTCACTTACAAATTTTGATAATACCATCCAAAGGTAAAAACAAAGATAATGCACACATAAACATATAGGCAGACACAACAAGAGATCTCATAGCTTCATTTTCTAAACTTAGTCATGAATCATATCACAATATAAAACTCACCAGTTGGAAAAAGTTAAATTTAAAAAGAATTTTTTCTGTCCTTTTTTTTTTCCCCCTCAGTCTCAGCAATTAGAGGTGATCTAGATAAGATAAGTGATCCTGAGAGCTCTGGTCTCAAGGCACAGGGAGAGAAAATCAAGTTCTCCTAGTAGGACTTGTTTCCCCAGGGTCAGAATTCAGGAGAGATTTTTTTTTTTCCTTCAAGCTAGCTTTCTCTACTGGTTGGGAATTAAATGGGGATCAGTTAACCTTTGACTGGCATTGAGAACTTAATTGGCATAATTGAAGGTTCGTAATTTTTATAGATATACTCTTTTCTTTTTCTTTTTTTGGTTTTGAAAAATTGGTCAGCCTGTGTAACAAGGCTGTTTGTATGTAACAGGGACCAACCTAGATTGTGTCTTTTGACTAGAGTAGCCAAAACCTCATCTAAGCCTTTTAAAAATGTAGAGTTGAGCAAAGGATCAACTTGGTGGTTAGAGAATGATTCAGGTTTCAAGTCAGAATATTGCTTAAATGTTTTTTCAAATCTTTCATAATAGTCCAGAATTGATTAATCTGATCTATGCTTGCACTGTTGAATCTCTGTCCAGTCTACGTTTTTTGGAAAAAAAACCCTCTGGGATAAGTTCGATTAATTTCTGAGCTAATTCCTTGCATTTAGTGTGAGCCTGTGATTCAAAATCCATTAGGGGGTGTTTCTATCCTGCTCTCTCTATCCATTACCTTGCTTAGCTTTCAGAAACTAATAGCTATATTAATTGATACAGATCTGAAAACCCAGGCTTGTAGGTCTGGATGGTTAACTCAAATTCCTTAGCAAATCTCAATGGATCCTGACTTGGATGGGGAAATTCCTTAACCAAGGCTCTAAGTTCTGCTCGGGTCCAGGGTGTGTATGTAAGCACCGAGGATGGTTCACCTCTCACTGTAATAGGTTTCCCCTTAAAGGGAGCTATAATCACTTTTTTTTTTCCTTTACTGGGGAAGAGGGAGCAGCAGGAGACAGAAGAGTTGGAAGAGAAGAGATAGCATCTGGGCCAGACAATTCGGATAGAAGAGGATACGTGGGAGGAGGAGAGGGAGAGACAGAGTCAGTGCTAGCGGCCTTTTTTAGTTCCAATATAGTTTCAAGCAATTTCTTGTTGGTTTCCTACAAAGAGGTT
This sequence comes from Balaenoptera borealis, assembly GCF_965194805.1. Taxonomy (NCBI): domain Eukaryota; kingdom Metazoa; phylum Chordata; class Mammalia; order Artiodactyla; family Balaenopteridae; genus Balaenoptera; species Balaenoptera borealis. Next base: position 50,853,984 of record NC_138881.1, on the reverse strand, counting down.
ACTCTATCATTTCCTCTTTTAGAGGCTTCCAGAGACCAATCAAAGTAAGCATTCCATTCAGTCTGTTTAATCTTAGGGCCAGCTTTTTCTAACTGTGCGTGCAAAAATGTCAATTTTGGAATAACAAAAGAAACCCAATTTGGCCATTTTAGGTTGAGATCTCCTTTAGTATAATCTCCCCAATTAACTAGGTACTTGCAAATATGAGCTCCGTACAGTGTTATACATGAATCTATCTGGGGTGTTATTCAGAGGTTGGTTTTCTGATGCCCCTCGTTTCTGTGCTTGAGAGATTCTATTTCTCATTTTAAGTTGAATTTGTCAGGGATAAAATTTACTAACGAAGTTGTGTAGTGGGTCAGTGTGCTGCTTCTGAGCTTAACTCCTCTAGGTGTCACCGTACAGTCATTTCAGCCTTCTTATGTGTCTCAGTTTCTCCCTTGGGTTGTTTAAGACCACCATGGGTTCTCAGATCACTGAATGGCCAATTCTTATAGTCACCCCTGGATGAGCAAGTCTTTTCATTAATGAGCGGGTTTCCCTGGGACCACTGCACAGTATGAGGACTCTGCCTCCACCACTTCCGTAAAGTTCTCAGTTGCCTGAGAAAGTCATCACGGGCCAGGAGGAGTCTTGTCCTTTTTCTTTGGAGCAAAGCTCTCGTGTAATATCTTCATTTTTATCCTGAAAAATTCTATTAAGGCAGCCAAATTTAAGAAAAGCATCATATCAGCCTCTTACCTAACCACTCAGCCCGGACCACTCAGTCTCCTAAAACTGAGTAAACCCTGGTATCTTTCAACCAGGCCTCTCTCAATACCTTTCACCTGAGTGGTTATTCCCCGGTATCTTTCAACTGGGGGAGGCAGGTACCTGTTATACACTGCCAAATAAAACTCAGGATCATCAACTAATACAGGAGATCAGAGAACCAGGGGAGACTTACCCAAATTCGTCTGGACTCTCCGAGGAGGTGGATGGGGGCAAGGGGTACCAAGGCTCTGTTTCCTTTCAGGGTTCAGGCAAAGGAGAGAAGTCCATTCTGGGTCCCTTCTCTGTGGTCACCACACTGTAGACTGAAAAATAATGCACAACATGAGAGTTGTGAGTTAAGTTTTACTTGAGGCAAAATGAGGACTATAGCCCAGGAGACAGCATTTCAGATAGCTCTGAGAAACTGCTACAAAGAGGTAGGGGGGAAGGTCAGTATATATGTGATTTTGGTGAAGGGGGCGTACATGCAATCAAGCACTTATTTTTTGCAGAAGGTTTCTGCTAGTCTAGTGAAGGTTACTGCTAGTCACGAGGAGCAGATGTCACCATGAAGGATTTTAGTGTTTTTCTAGATATAAAGAGATGCAAGAATTGGGCTCATAAAATCGTCTCCTGAAAATATCTAGCTATCTGAAGACCTGTTCTGCCGGTTTTTTTCCAAAGCACAGAGTGCCTCATTTCTGATCTCCACCCTGAACTCCTTTCAGGGGGTGTTGAAAGTCAGCAGCTGCAATGGCTCATAATTTAATCCTTGTAGAGGTAGATGGCAAGTGCCAATTTGAGGTGACACTGGGCATTTCCACAGAACATTTCCAACTGTTCTAACTATTGGTTAGAACAAAATGTAAATTCAGTTTTTGAGTCCAGAGGACTGCCATTCAAGATTTCTAGATGTTGAGCTGAAAACACCTTCAGATTGAGTAAGGTCAGGCAGTGGAAATCTGACAGATTTTTTTGGTTTGTAGTTTGAATGTCTCTGGTAATGACATCAGGTATTCCAGTGAACTTTCTGAGTGGCCGTCACAGCAACAGGTACAAAGGTTGTCCGGAGATATGACCTGTTTGTTATGATTTCTCTCAAGTTTATATCAAGTTGTCCAGCTTCAGCTTGCAAGGCTTGAGGAAAAGGGCAGTTTTTGTTTTTAGTGATTCCAAGTCAGAAGAGTGGGAGAAAAATTGGAAAAACTAATTTGAAGAGTCATAGCCAGATATTAGAGGAAGTTAGAATAATTCAGAATCCAGTCCAGTTTACAGATTGATAACAAAACCTTAAAGATAATGAACAGAACTAGAATTCAGTACCCACAAGGGTGTGCTACAGTTTTCCATTGAACTATAATTTTTCTTTCTATAATAGCTCCCATTTCTATCAAAGATAATCAAAGTAAGACTAGTTTGTTTGAAAAATAATTCTAGTCTCATTAAACCTGGCCTGATTAGTTACACAAATGCAACACAATTGTTGTTGACCATTTAGGCTTTTATGGGTTTGCTTTACTGGAACTTTTCATAAGGAAGTCAGATAAGACTTTAAAAGCCTCTTGAGGCTAGGGGGCCAAACCAAGAACTTGCCATCAGACTTTGCTTGCAGTATCTTTAGAATTGGGTGAATTTCTCTCTTCTTGATGTCCTCAAAACATCCTGAGGGTTCTGAACCTGCTAGAAAGTTACTTTCCTTACTCACTTGGTAAGGTTTTGGGAAACCTGTAAGCAAGGTACCAGGCTGTTTTATCCAAGGGCTTTATTGGCTCCATGAAATCAACCTTAATTCCGTAAAGCTGTCTTGTCATATTTTATTCTATGTTCATCAATCTCAAATATGATATTTCCAGTCAAATCCTTGGTAATATAACCAATTTTCCAATTGTGTCTTGTTACAGGGAGAACAAATTCTCATTGGACTTATGCAAATAACTATATTGCCATAAAATTAAGAATACTCACTAAGAGTACCCAATGCTGGAGGGATCAGATAGGGAGAAAAAGTAATTGTTTTATCTTTGTTCCACAAAGGCATACTTTACCTTGAGAAAAAAAGAGAAAAAATGTTCCTTAAAACCCAGAAACAAAACATTAAAAGAACCAGCAATGTTTCAAACAAAGAGTCATCAAAAAGTTATACTCTGGGCTTCCCTGGTGGCACAGTGGTTGAGAATCTGCCTGCCAATTCAGTGGACACGGGTTCGAGCCCTGGTCTGGGAAGATCCCACATGCCGTGGAATGGCTGGGCCCGTGAGCCACAATTGCTGAGCCTGCGTGTCTGGAGCCTGTGCTCCACAACAAGAGAGGCTGCGATGGTGAGAGGCCCGCGCACCGCGATGAAGAGTGGCCCCCGCTCACTGCAACTGGAGAAAGCCCTCGCACAGAAACGAAGACCCAACACAGCCATAAATAAATAAATAATTTTTTAAAAAAAGTTATACTCATCATCAGTCCATTCTGTCTCCTAAAATTAGTTCTTATTCTGGTTGATCTTGGGTTAGCAATTTTATAGATACATTACGTTCCTCATTAGTTCTGGACATTCTTAGCTAGTTTAATGGTATGATCTTAGTTATCAGGAATGTTTTTTCTAGAGTACTTGTTAGAGTTCTTTCCATGAATCTTTCTAAAAACAAAGCAAAAGCTTTCAGGAAAGCATCACAGTAAAACCATAAAGATCTGTGAATAAAATGACTTAAAATGACCATGGTTAAAAATCTGATGAGAGTTGATTTGCTAAGGAAATTTAGTTATTTTGTGGTATACATCATTTTAACATAATAAATGGGCAAGGAGAATATTGGCAAGTATCTATAAAATTAACATGATTTCTAAAATACCTATATTAATAACGTATATATCCATATACATATAACCTTAAGAAGGTGTACCATCACTTCTTACTTGACAATTTTTTTCATGTAATGCAATATACCAAATAAGTGTAATTCGTTTATTTATTTTGGCTACATCGGGTCTTATTTGTAGCATGCGGGATCTTTGTTGAGGCATGAGGGATGTTTCGTTGCTGCACGCGGGCTACTCTCTAGTTGTGGTGTGTGCGCTCTAGGGAGTGTGTGCTCTGTAGTTGTGGCACAGGTCCAGAGCGTGTGGGCTCTGTAGTTTGCGGCATGCAGGCTCTTTCATTGAGGTGTGAGAGCTTAGTAGCTTTGGTGTGTGGGCTTAGTTGCCCCACGGCATGTGGGATCTTAGTTCCCCAACCAGGTCTCGAACCCACGTCCCCTGCCTTGGAAGGTGGATTCTTTACCACTGGACCACGAGGGAAGTCCCAAGCCTAATTAGTTTAACCTCTCTTTTATAAGGAGAGATGGTAAATCTGGTAAATCTCAAAATTAATTTGAGGTAAAAAAAGACTCCAAGACACAGAAGGACACTACATAATGATCAAAGGATCAATCCAAAAAGAAGATATAAAAATTGTAAATATTTATGCACCCAACATAGGAGCATCTCAATACATAAGGCAAATACTAACAGCCATAAAAGGGGAAATCGACAGTAACACAATAATAGTAGGGGATTTTAACACCACACTTTCTCTAATGGACAGGTCACGCAAAATGAAAATAAATAAGGGAAGAAAAGCTTTAAATGAGATATTAAACAAGATGGACTTAATTAATATTTATAAGAAAATCCATACAAAAACAACAGAATACTCTTTCTTCTCAAGTGCACATGGAACATTCTCCAGGATAGATCATATCTTGGGTCACAAATCAAACCTTGGTAAATTTAAGAAAATTGAAATTGTATCAAGTATCATTTCCGACCACAATGCTATGAGACTAGATACCAATTACAGGAAAAAAATCTATAAAAAATACAAAAACATGGAAGCTAAACAATACACTACTTAATAGCCAAGAGATCACTGAAGAAATCAAAGGGGAAATCAAAAAATACCTAGAAACAAATGACAATGAAAACATCACGACCAAAACCCTATGGGATGCAGCAAAAGCAGTTCTAAGAGGGAAGTTTCTAACAATACAATCCTACCTTAAGAAACAAGAAACATCTCAAATAAACAACCTAACCTTGCACCTACAACAATTAGAGAAAGAAAAACAAAAAAACCCCCTAAGTTAGCAGAAGGAATGATATCATAAAGATCAGATCAGAAATAAACAAAAAAGAAATGAAGGGAACAATAGCAAAGATCAATAAAACTAAAAACTGGTACTTTGAGAAGGTAAACAAAATTGATAAACCATTAGCCAGACTCATCAAGAACAAAAGGGAGAGGACTCAAATCAATAGAAATAGAAATGAAAAAGAAGAAGTAACAACTGACACTGCAGAAACACAAACGATCATGAGAGATTACTACAAGCAACTATATGCGGATAAAAAGGACAAACTTGGAGAAATGGACAAATTCCTAGAAATGCACAATCTTATGAGACTGAACTAGGAAGAAATAGAAAATATGAACAGACCAATCACAAGCACTGAAATTGAAACTGTGATTAAAAATCTTCCAACAAACAAAAGCCTAGGATGGCTTCACAGACGAATTCTGTCAAACATTTAGAGAAGAGCTAACACCTATCCTTCTCAAACTCCTCCAAAATACAGCAGAGGGAGGAACACTCTCCAACTCATTCTACGGGGCCACCTTCACCCTGATACAAAAACCAGACAAATATGTCACAAAGAAAAAAACTACAGGCCAATATCAATGATGAACATAGATGCAAAAATCCTCAACAAAATACTAGTAAACAGAATCCAACAGCACATTAAAAGGATCATACACCATGATCAATTGGGGTTTATCCAAGGAATGCAAGGATTCTTCAATATACACAAATCAATCAATGTGATACACCATATTAACAAATTGAAGGAGAAAAACCATATGATCATCTCAATAGATGCAGAGAAAGCTTTTGACAAAATTCAACACCCATTTATGATAAAAACCCTCCAGAAAGTAGGCATAGAGGGAACTTACCTCAACATAATAAAGGTCATATATGACAAACCCACAGCCAACATCGTCCTCAATGGTGAAAAACTGAAACCATTTCCACTAAGATCAGGAACAAGACAAGGTTGCCCATTCTCAGCACTATTATTCAACATAGTTTTGGAAGTGTTAGCCACAGCAATCAAAGAAGAAAAAGAAATAAAAGGAATCCAAATCGGAAAAGAAGAAGTAAAGCTGTCACTGTTTGCAGATGACATGATACTATACATAGAGAATCCTAAAGATGCTACCAGAAAACTCCTAGAGCTAATCAATGAATTTGGTAAAGTAGCAGGATACAAAATTAATGCACAGAACTCTCTTGCATTCCTATACACTAATGATGAAAAAATCTGAAAGTGAAATTAAGAAAACACTCCCATTTACGATTGCAACACAAAGAATAAAATATCTACGAATAAACTTACCTAAGGAGACAAAAGACCTGTCTGCAGAAAATTATAAGAAACTGATGAAAGAAATTAAAGATGATACCAAGAGATGGAGAGATATACCATGTTCTTGGATTGGAAGAATCAACATTGTGAAAATGACTATACTACCCAAAACAATCTACAGATTCAATGCAATCCCTATCAAACTACCAATGTCATTTTTCACAGAACTAGAACAATAAATTTCACACTTTGTATGGAAACACAAAAGACCCTGAATAGCCAAACCAATCTTGAGAATGAAAAATGGAGCTGGAGGAATTAGGCTCCCTGACTTCAGACTATACTACAAAGCAACAGTAATCAAGACAATATGGTATGGGCACAAAAACAGAAATATAGATCAATGGACCAGGATAGAAAGCCCAGAGATAAACCCACACACATATGGTCACCTTTTCTTTGATAAAGGAGGCAAGAATAGACAGTGGAGAAAAGACAGCCTCTCCAGTAAGTGGTGCTGGGAAAACTGGACAGGTACATGGAAAATAATGAAAATAGAACACTTCCCTAACACCACACACAAAAATAAACTCAAAATGGATTAAAGACCTAAATGTAAGGCCAGACACTATAAAACTCTTAGAGGAAAACATAAGCAGAACACTCTATGACATAAATCACAGCAAGATCCTTTTTAACCCACCTCCTACAGAAATGGAAAGGAAAACAAAAATAAACAAATGGGACCTAATGAAACTTAAAAACTTTTGCACAGCAAAGGAAACCATAAACAAGACCAAGAGACAACCCCCAGAAATGGAGAAAATATTTGCAAATGAAGCAGCTGACAAAGGATTAATCTCCAAAATTTACAAGCAGCTCATGCAGCTCAATATCAATAAAACAATCAACCCAATCCAAAAATTGGCAGAGGACCTAAACAGACATTTCTCCAAAGAAGATATACAGATTGCCAACAGACACATGAAAGAATGCTCAACATCATTGATCATTATAGAAATGCAAATCAAAACTGCAATGAGATATCATCTCACACCAGTCAGAATGGCCATCATCAAAATATCTACAAGCGATCCAGGCAAGATGGCAGAAGAGTAAGACGTGGAGATCACCTTCCTCCCCACAGATACATCAGAAATACATCCACACGTGGAACTGCTCCTATAGAACACCCACTGAACGCTGGCAGAAGACGTCAGACCTCCCAAAAGGCAAGAAACTCCTCTCATACCTGGGTAGGGCAAAAGAAAAAAGAAATAACAGAGACAAAAGAATAGGGACGGGACTTGCACCAGTGGGAGGGAGCTGTGAAGGAGGAAAGGTTTCCACACACTAGGAAGCCCCTTTGTGGGCAGAGACTGCAGGTGGCAGAGGGGGGAAGCTTCGGAGCCACGGAGGAGAGCGCAGCCACAGGGGTGCAGAGGGCAAAGCTCAGAGATTCCCGCACAGAGGATTGGTGCCGACCAGCACTCACCAGCCCGAGAGGGTTCTCTGCTCACCCGCCGGGACAGGAGGGTGCTGGGAGCTGAGGCTCGGGCTTCGGTAGGATCGCAGGGAGAGGACTGGGGTTGGCGTCGTGAACACAGCCTGAAGGGGTTTAGTGCACCACAGGTAGCCAGGAGGGAGTCCGGGAAAAGGTCTGGAGCTGCCAAACAGGCAAGAGACTTTTTCTTGCCTCTTTGTTTCCTGGTGTGCCATGAGAGGGGATTCACAGCGCCGCCTAAATGAGCTCCAGAGACGGGCTCAAGCCGCGGCTATCAGTGCAGACCCCAGAGACGGGCATGCAACGCTAAGGCTGCTGCTGCCGCCACCAAGAAGCCTGTGTGCGAGCACAGGTCACTATCCACACCGCCCCTCCTGGGAGCCTGTGCAGCCCGCCACTGCCAGCGTCCTGTGAGCCATGGACAACTTACCTGGGAGAACGCACGGCGCGCCTCAGGCTGCTGCAATGTCACGATGACCGCTGCCACTGCATGCTCACCCCGCCTCCTCCGTACCCCTGCCTCCCCCCGGCCTTAGTGAGCCAGAGCCCCCGAAGCAGCTGTTCCTTTAACCCCGTCCTGTCTGAGCGAAGAACAGACGCCCTCAGGCGACCTACATGCTGAGGCGGGTCCAAATCCAAAGCTGAACCCTGAGAACTGTGCGATCAAGGAAAAAGGGAAATTTCTTCCAGCAGCCTCAGAAGCAGCGGATTAAAGCTCCACAAACAACTTGATGTATCTGCATCTGTTGAATACCTGAATAGACAACGAATCATCCCAAATTGAGGAGGTGGACTTTGGGAGCAGGATAAACTATTTTTTCCCCTTTTCCTCTTTTTGTGAGTGTGTACATGTATGCTTCTGGGTGAGATTTTTTCTGTATAGCTTTGCTTTCACCATTTGTCCTAGGGTTCGGTCCGTCCGTTTACTGTTTTTTTTTTCTTAATAAATTTTTTCTTAATAATTTTTTTCTTATTTTTTATTTAAAAAAATTTTAAAAATTGTTTTCTTAATAACTTTTCTCATTTTTTATTTTAAAAAAATTTTAATTTTTTTTCTTTTTTTTTTAATCAGTCATCAATTTTATACATATCACTTTATACATGTCAATCTCAATCGCCCAATTCAGCACACCACCATCCCCACCCCACCGCAGTTTCCCCCCCTTGGTGTCCATACGTTTGTTCTTTACATCTGTGTCTCAACTTATGCCCTGCAACCCGGTTCATCTGTACCATTTTTCTAGGTTCCACATACATGCGTTAATATATGATTTATGTTTTTCTCTTTCTGACTTACTTCACTCTGTATGACACTCTCTAGATCCATCCATGTCTCAACAAATGACTCAATTTCATTCCTTTTTATGGCTGAGTGATATTCCATTGTATATATGTACCACAACTTCTTTATCCATTCGTCTGTTGATGGGCATTTAGGTTGCTTCCATGACCTGGCTATTGTAAATAGTGCTGCAATGAACATTTGGGTGCATGTGTCTTTTTGAATTACGGTTTTCTCTGGGTATATGCCCAGTAGTGGGATTGCTGGGTCATATGGTAGTTCTATTTTTAGTTTTTTAAGGAACCTCCATATTGTTCTCCATAGTGGCTGTATCAATTTACATTCCCACCAACAGTGCAAGAGGGTTCCCTTTTCTCCACACCCTCTCCAGCATTTGTTGTTTGTAGATTTTCTGATGATGCCCATTCTAACTGGTGTGAGGTGATACCTCATTGTAGTTTTGATTTGCATTTCTCTAATAATTAGTGATGTTGAGCATCTTTTCATGTGCTTCGTGGCCGTCTGTATGTCTTCTTTGGAGAAATGTCTATTTAGGTCTTCTGCCCATTTTTGGATTGGGGTGTTTGTTTCGTTAATATTGAGATGAATGAGCTGTTTACATATTTTGGAGATTAATCATTTGCCCATTGATTCGTTTGCAAATATTTTCTCCCATTCTGAGGGTTGTCTTTTCGTCTTGTTTATGGTTTCCTTTGCTGTGCAAAAGCTTTGAAGTTTCATTAGGCCCCATTTGTTCATTTTTATTTTTATTTCCATTACTCTAGGAGGTGGATCAAAAAAGATCTTGCTGTGATTTATGTCAAAGAGTGTTCTTCCTATGTCTTCCTCTAAGAGTTTTATAGTGTCCAGTCTTACATTTAGGTCTCTAATCCATTTTGAGTTTATTTTTGTGTATGGTGTTAGGGAGTATTCTAATTTCATTCTTTTACATGTAGCTGTCCAGTTTCCCCAGCACCACTTATTGAAGAGACTGTCTTTTCTCCATTGTATATCTTTGCCTCCTTTGTCATAGATTAGTTGACCATAGGTGTGTGGGTTTATCTCTGGGCTTTCTATCTTGTTCCATTGATCTATGTTTCTGTTTTTTTGCCAGTACCATATTGTCTTGATTACTGTAGCTTTGTAGTATAGTCTGAAGTCAGGGAGTGTGATTCCTCCAGCTCCATTTTTTTCCCTCAAGACGGCTTTGGCTATTCGGTGTCCTTTGTGTCTCCATACAAATTTTAAGATGATTTGTTCTAGCTCCGTAAAAAATGCCATTGGTAATTTGATAGGGATTGCATTGAATCTGTAGATTGCTTTGGGTAGTATACTCATTTTCACAATGTTGATTCTTCCAATCCAAGAACATGGTATATCTCTCCATCTCTTGGTATCATCTTTAATTTCTTTCATCAGTGTCTTATAGTTTTCTGCATACAGGTCTTTTGTCTCCCTAGGTAGGTTTATTCCTAGGTATTTTATTCTTTTGGTTGCAATGGTAAATGGGAGTGTTTCCATAATTTCTCTTTCAGATTTTTCATCATTAGTGTATAGGAATGCAAGAGATTTCTGTGCATTCATTTTGTATCCTGCAACTTTACCAAATTCATTAATTAGCTCTAGCAGTTTTCTGGTGGCATGGCAGTTTTAGGATTCTCTATATAGAGTATCATGTCACCTGCAAAGAGTGACAGTTTTACTTCTTCTTTTCCAATTTGTATTCCTTTTATTTCTTTTTCTTCTCTGATTGCCGTGGCTAGGACTTCCAGAACTATGTTGAATAATAGTGGTGAGAGTGGACATCCTTGTCTCGTTCCTGATCTTAGAGGAAATGCTTTCAGGTTTTCACCATTGAGAATGATGTTTGCTGTGGGTTTGTCATATAAGGCCTTTATTATATTGAGGTAGGTTCCCTTTATGCCCACTTTCTGGAGAGATTTTATCATAAATGGGTGTTGAATTTTGTCAAAAGCTTTTTCTGCATCTATTGAGATGATCATATGGTTTTTATTCTTCAATTTGTTAATATGGTGTATCACATTGATTGATTTGCGTATATTGAAGAATCCTTGCATCCCTGGGATAAATCCCACTTGATCGTGGTGTATGATCCTTTTAATGTGTTGTTGAATTCTGTTTGCTAGTATTTTGTTGAGGATTTTTGCATCTATATTCATCAGTGATATTGGTCTGTAATTTTCTTTTTTTGTAGTGTCTTTGTCTGGTTTTGGTATCAGGGTGGTGGTGGCCTCATAGAATGAGTTTGGGAGTGTTCCTTCCTCTGCAATTTTTTGGAAGAGTTTGAGAAGGATAGGTGTTAGCTCTTCTCTAAATGTTTGAAAGAATTCACCTGTGAAGCCATCTGGTCCTGGACTTTTGTTTGTTGGTAGATTTTTAATCACAGTTTCAATTTCATTACTTGTGATTGGTCTGTTCGTATTTTCTGTTTCTTCCTGGTTCAGTCTTGGAAGGTTATACCATTCTAAGAATTTGTCCATTTCTTCCAAGTTGTCCATTTTATTGGCATAGATTTGCTTTTAGTAGTCTCTTAGGATGCTTTGTATTTCTGCGGTGTCTGTTGTAACTTCCCCTGTTTTATTTCTGATTTTATTTATTTGAGTCCTCTCCCTCTTTTTCTCGATGAGTCTGGCTAATGGCTTATCATTTTTGTTTATCTTCTCAAAGAACCAGCTTTTAGTTTTATTGATCTTTACTATTGTTTTCTTTGTTTCTATTTCATTTATTTCTGCTCTGATCTTTATGATTTCTTTCCTTCTGCTAACTTTGGGTTTTGTTTATTCTTCTTTCTCTAGTTCCTTTAGGTGTAAGGTTAGATTGTTTACTTGAGATTTTTCTTGTTTCTTGAGGTAGGCTTGTATAGCTATAAGCTTCCCTCTTAGAACTGCTTTTGCTGTATCCCATAGGTTTTGGGTCTTCGTGTTTTCATTGTCATGTGTCTCTAGGTATTTTTTAATTTCCTCTTTGATTTCTTCAGTGATCTCTTGGTTATTTAGTAACGTATTGTTTAGCCTCCATGTGTTTCTGTTTTTTACGTTTTTTTCCCTGTAATTCATTTCTAATCTCATAGCATTGTGTTCAGAAATGATGCTTGATATGATTTCAAATTTCTTAAATTTACTGAGGCTTGATTTGTGACCCAAGATGTGATCTATCCTGGAGAATGTTACGTGCCCACTTGAGAAGAACGTGTAATCTGCTGTTTTTGGATGGAATGACTTATAAATATCAATTAAATCTATCTGGTCTATTGTGTCATTTAAAGCTTCTGTTTCCTTATTTATTTTCATTTTGGATGATCTGTCCGTTGGTGTAAGTGAGGTGTTAAAGTCCCCCACTATTATTGTGTTACTGTCAATTTCCTCTTTTATAGCTGTTTGCAGTTGCCTTATGTATTGAGGTGCTCCTATGTTGGGTGCATATATATTTATAATTGTTATATCTTCTTCTTGGATTGATCCCTTGATCATTATGTAGTGTCCTTCCTTGTCTCTTGTAACATTCCTTATTTTAAGGTCTATTTTATCTGATATGAGTATAGCTACTCCAGCATTCTTTTGATTTCCATTTGCATGGAATATCTTTTTCCATCCGCTCACTTTCAGTCTGTATGTGTCCTTAGTTCTAAAGTACCTTAGTCCTTAGGTCTAAAGTGAGTCTCTTGTAGACAGCATATATATGGGTCTTGTTTTTGTATCCATTCAGCAAGCCTGTGTCTTTTGGTTGGAGCATTTAATCCATTCACATTTAAGGTAATTATCGATATGTATGTTCCTATGACCATTTTCTTAATTGTTTTGGGTTTGTTTTTGTAGGTCCTTTTCTTCTCTTGTGTTTCCCACTTAGAGAAGTTCCTTTAGCATTTGTTGTAGAGCTGGTTTGGTGGTGCTGAATTCTCTGAGCTTTTGCTTCTCTGTAAAGCTTTTGATTTCTCCAGCAAATCTAAATGAGATCCTTGCCGGGTAGAGTAATCGTGGTTGTAGGTTCTTCCCTTTCATCACTTTAAGTATATCATGCCACTCCCTTCTGGCTTGTAGAATTTCTGCTGAGAAATCAGCTGTTAGCGTTATGGGAGTTCCCTTGCATGTTATTTGTCGTTTTTCCCTTGTTGCTTTCAATAATTTTTCTTTGTCTTTAATTTTTGTCAATTTGATTACTATGTGTCTTGACGTGTTTCTCCCTGTGTTTATCATGCCTGGATCTCTCTGCACTTCCTGGACTTGGGTGGATATTCCCTTTCCCATATTAGGGAAGTTTTTGACTATAATCTCTTCAGATATTTTCTTGAGTCCTTTCTCTGTCTCTTCTCCTTCTGGGACCCCTATAATCCAAATGTTGTTGCATTTAATGTTGTCCCAGAGGTCTCTTAGGCTGTCTTCGTTTCTTTTCATTCTTTTTTCTTTAGTCTGTTCTGCAGCAGTTGATTCCACCATTCTGTCTTCCAGGTCACTTATCCATTCTTCTGCCTCAGTTATTCTGCTATTGATTCCTTCTAGTGTAGTTTTCATTTCAGTTATTGTATTGGTCATCTCTGTTTGTTTGTTCTTTAATTCTTCTAGGTCTTTGTTAATCATTTCTTGCATCTTCTCAATCTTTGCCTCCATTATTATTCTGAGGTCCTGGATCATCTTCACTATCATTATTCTGAAATCTTTTTCTGGAAGGTTGCCTATCTCCACTACATTTAGTTGTTTTTCTTGTTCCTTCATCTGGTACATAGCCCTCTGCCTTTTCATCTTGTCTATCTTTCTGTAAATGTGGTTTTTGTTCCACAGACTGCAGGTTTGTAGTTTTTCTTGCTTCTGCTGTCTGCCCTCTGGTGGTTGAGGCTATCTAAGAGGCTTGATGGGAGGCTCTGGAGCTGGGTAGAGCTGACTGTTGCTGTGGCGGTCAGAGCTCTGTAAAACTTTAATCCACTTGACTGTTGATGGGTGGGGCTGGGTTCCCTCCCTGTTGGTTGTTTTGCCTGAGGCAACCCAACACTGCAGCCTACCTGGGTTCTATGGTGGAGCTAATAGCAGACTCTGGGAGGGCTCACGCCAAGGAATACTTCCCAGAACCTCTGCTGCCTGTGTTCTTGTCCCCACGGTGAAACAGAGCCAGCCACCGCTTCTGGAGGAGACCCTCCAACACTAGCAGGTAGGTCTGGTTCAGTCTCCCCCCGGGTCACCGCTCCTTCCCCTGGATCCCGATGCTCACACTATTCCGTGTGCACCCTCCAAGAGTGGGGTCTCTGTTTCCCCCAGTCCTGTCGAAGTCCTGCAATCAATTCCCACTAGGTTTCAAAGTCTGATTCTCTATGAATTCCTCCTCCTTTTGCGGACCGCCAGATTGGGAAGCCTGACGTGGGGCTCAGAACCCTCACTCCAGTGGGTGGCCTTCTGTGGTATAAGTGTTTGCCAGTCTGTGAGTCACCCACCCAGCAGTTATGGGATTTGATTTTACTCTGATTGCACCCCTCCTACCGTCTCACTGTGACTTCTCCTCTGTCCTTGGACGTGGGGTATCCTCCTTGGTAAAGTCCAGTGTCTTCCTGTCCATGACTGTCCAGCAGCCAGTTGTGATTCTGGTGTTCTCGCAAGAGGGAGTGAGAGCACATCCTTCTACTCCACCATCTTGGTTAATCCTCTAAAAATTTTTTCTTAATAAATTTTTCCTTAATAATTTTTTTCTTATTTTTTATTTTAAAAAAATTAAAAAAAATTTTTTTTACTTTTTTTTCACATCTTTATTGGAGTATAATTGCTTTACAATGGTGTGTTAGTTTCTGCTTTATAACACAGTGAATCAGTTATACATATACATATATTCCCATATGTCTTCCCTCTTGCATCTCCCTCCCTCCCATACTGCCTATCCCACTCCTCTAGGTGGTCACAAAGCACCAAGCTGATCTCTCTGTGCTATGCGGCTGCTTCCCACTAGCTATCTAATTTACATTTGGTAGTGTATATTTATCCATTCCACTCTCTCACCCGGTCACATCTTACCCCTCCCCCTCCCCATATCCTCAAGTCCATTCTCTAGTAGGTCTGTGTCTTTATTCCCGTCTTGCCACTAGGTTCTTCATGACTTTTTTTTTTTCTTAGATTCCATATATATGTGTTAGCACATTGTATTTGTTTTTATCTTTCTGGCTTACTTCACTCTGTATGACAAACTCTAACTCCATCCACCTCATGACAAATAACTCGATTTCATTTCTTTTTTATGGCTGAGTAATATTCCATTGTATATATGTGCCACATGTTCCTTATCCATTCTTCCAATGATGGACACTCAGGTTGCTTCCGTGTCCTGGCTATTGTAAATAGACCTGCAATGAACATTTTGGTACATGACTCCTTTTGAATTATGATTTTCTCAGGGTATATGCCCAGTAGTGGGATTGCTGGGTCCTATGGTAGTTCTATTTGTAGTTTTTTAAGGAAACTCCATACTGTTCTCCATAGTGGCTGTATCAATTTACATTCCCACCAACAGTGCAAGAGTGTTCCCTTTTCTCCACACCCTCTCCAGCATTTATTGTTGGTAGATTTTTTGATGATGGCCATTCTGACTGGTGTGAGATGATATCTCATTGTAGTTTTGATTTGCATTTCTCTACTAATTAATGATGTTGAGCATTCTTTCATGTGTCTGTTGGCAATCTATATATCTTCTTTGGAGAAATGTCTATTTAGGCCTTCTGCCCATTTTTGCATTGGGTTGTTTATTTCTTTGATATTGAGCTGCATGAGCTGCTTGTAAATCTTGGAGATTAATCCTTTGTCAGTTGCTTCATTTGCAAATATTTTCTCCCATTCTGAGGGTTGTCTTTTGGTCTTGTTTATGGTTTCCTTTGCTGTGCAAAAGCTTTTAAGTTTCATTAGGTCCCATTTGTTTATTTGTGTTCTTATTTCCATTTCTCTGGGAGCTGGGTCAAAAAGAATCTTGCTGTGATGTATGTCATAGAGTGTTCTGCCTATGTTTTCCTCTAAGAGTTTGATAGTGTCTGCCCTTACACTTAGGTCTTTAATCCATTTTGAGTTTATTTTTGTGCATGGTGTCAGGGAGTGTTCTAATTTCATACTTTTACATGTATCTGTCCAATTTTCCCAGCACCACTTATTGAAGAGGCTGTCTTTTCTCCACTGTATATGCTTGCCTCCTTTATCAAAGATAAGGTGACCATATGTGTGTAGGTTTATCTCTGGGCTTTCTATCCTGTTCCATTGATCTATATTTCTGTTTTTGTGCCAGTACCAAACTGTCTTGATTACTGAAGCTTTGTAATATAGTCTGAAGTCAAGGAGCCTGATTCCTCCAGCTCCATTTTTCGTTCTCAAGATTGGTTTGGCTATTCAGGGTCTTTTGTGTTTCCATACAAATTGTGAAGTTTTTTGTTCTAGTTCTGTGAAAAATGCCACTGGGAGTCTGATACGGATTGCATTGTATCTGTAGATGGCTTTGGTAGTATAGTCATTTTCACAATGTTGATTCTTCCAGTCCAACAACATGGTATATCTCACCATCTATTTGTATCATCTTTAATTTCTTTCATCAGTGTCTTATAAATTTATACATGCAACTCTTTTGTCTCCTTAGGTAGGTTTATTCCTAGATATTTTATTCTTTCTGTTGCAATCATAAATGGGAGTGTTTTCTTAATTTCACTTTCAGATTTTTCATCATTACTGTATAGGAATGCAAGAGATTTCTGTGCATTAATTTTGTATCCTGCTACTTTACCAAATTCGATGATTAGCTCTCGTAGTTTTCTGGTAGCATCTTTAGGATTCTCTATGTATAGTATCATGTCATCTGCAAACAGTGACAGCTTTACTTCTTCTTTTCTGATTTGGATTCCTTGTATTTCTTTTTCTTCTCTAATTGCTGTGGCTAACACTTCCAAAACTATGTTGAATAATAGTGCTGAGAGTGGGCAAACTTGTCTTCTTCCAGATCTTAGTGGAAATGGTTTCAGTTTTTCAAAATTGAGGACAATGTTGGCTGGGGGTTTGTAATATATGGCCTTTATTATGTTGAGGAAAGTTCCCTCTATGCATACATTCTACAGGGCTTTTATCATAAAGGGTGTTGAATTTTGTCGAAAGATTTCTCTGCATCTGTTGAGATGATCGTATGGTTTCTCTCCTTCAATTTGTTAATATGATGCATCACGTTGATTGATTTGCATATATTGAAGAATCGTTGCATTCCTGGAATAAACCCCACTTGATCATGGTGTATGATCCTCTTAATGTGCTGTTGGATTCTGTTTGCTAGTATTTTTTTGAGGATTTTTGCATCTATGTTCATCAGTGATATTGGCCTGTAGTTTTCATTCTTTGTGACATCTGTGTCTGGTTTTGGTATTAGGGGGGTGATGGTGTCCTCGTAGAATAAGTTGGGAATGTTCCTTCCTCTGCAATATTTTGGAAGAGTTTGAGAAGGATAGGTGTTAGCTCTTCTCTAAATGTTTGATAGAATTCGCCTGTGAAGCCATCTCATCCTGGGCTTTTGTTTGTTGGAAGATTTTTAATCACAGTTTCAATTTCAGTGCCTGTGATTGTTCTGTTCATATTTTCTATTTCTTCCTGGTTCAGTCTCGGCAGGTTGTGCATTTCTAAGAATTTATCCATTTCTTCCAGTTTGTCCATTTTATTGGCATAGTGTTGCTTGTAGTAGTCTCTTAGGATGCTTTGTATTTCTGTGGTGTCTGTTGTAACTTCTCCTTTTCATTTCTAATTCTATTGATTTGAGTCTTCTCCCTTTTTCTCTTGATGAGTCTGGCTAATGGTTTATCAATTTTGTTTACCTTCTTAAAGAACCAGCTTTTAGTTTTATTGATCTTTGTTATTGTCTCCTTCATTTGTTTTTCATTTATTTCTGACCTGATCTTTATGATTTCTTTCCTTCTGCTAGCTATGTGGTTTTTTTGTTCTTCTTTCTCTAATTGCTTTAGGTGCAAGGTTTGTTTGTTTATTTGAGATGTTTCCTGTTTCTTGATGTAGGCTTGTATTGCTATAAACTTCCCTCTTAGATCTGCTTTTGCTTCATCCCATAGGTTTTGGGTCGTCATGTCTCCATTGTCATTTGTTTCTAGGTATTTTTTGATTTCCCATTCGATTTCTTTAGTGATCACTTCGTTATTAAGTAGTGTATTCTGTAGCCTCCATGTGTTTGTATTTTTTACAGATCTTTTCCTGCAATTGATATGTAGTCTCATAGCGTTGTGGTCGGAAAAGATACTTGATACAATTTCAATTTTCGTAAATTTACCAAGGCTTAATTTGTGACCCAAGATATGATCTATCCTGGAGAATGTTCCATGAGCACTTGAAAAAAATGTGTATTCTGTTGTTTTAGGTTGGAATGTCCTTTAAATATCAATTAAATCCATCTGGTTTAATGTATCTTTTAAAGCTTGTGTTTCCTTATTTATTTTCATTTTGGATGATCTGTCCATTGGTGAAAGTGGGGTGTTAAAGTCCCCTTCTATGATTGTGTTATTGTCATTTTCCTCTTTTATGGCCGTTAGTATCTGCCTTATGTATTAAGGTGCTCCTATGTTGGGTGCATAAATATTTACAATTGTTATATCTTCTTCTTGTATTGATCCCTTGATCATTATAGAGAGTCCTTCTTGTCTCTTGTAATAGTCTTTATTTTAAAGTCTATTTTGTCTGATATGACAGTTGCTACTCCAGCTTTCTTTTGATTTCCATTTGCATGGAATATCTTTTTCCATGCCCTCACTTTCAGTCTGTATGTGTCCCTAGGTCTGAAGTGGGTCTCTTGTAGACAGCATATATAAGGATCTAGTTTTTGTATCCATTCAGCCAGTCTGTGTCTTTTGGTGGGAGCATTTAATCCAGTTACATTTAAGGTAATTATCGATATGTATGTTCCTACTCCCATTTTCTTAAATGTTTTGTGTTTGTTATTGTAGGTGATTTCTTTCTCTTGTGTTTCTTGCCTAGGGAAGTTCCTTTAGCATTTGTTGTAAAGCTGGTTTGGTGGTGCTGAACTCTCTCAGCTTTTGCTTGTCTGTAAAGTTTTAATTTCTCCATCAAATCTGAATGAGATCCTTGCTGGGTAGAATAATCTTGGTTGTAGATTTTTCTCCTTCATGACTTTAAGTATATCCTGCCACTCCCTTCTGGCTTGCAGAGTTTCTGCTGAACGGTCAGCTGTTAACCTTATGGGGATTCCCTTGTGTGTTATATGTTGTTTTTCCCTTGCTGCTTTTAATATGTTTTCTTTATACTTAATTTTTAATAGTTTGATTAATATGTGTCTTGGCGTGTTTCTCCTTGGATTTATCCTGTATGGGACTCTCTGTGCTTCCAGGACTTGATTAACTATTTCCTTTCCCATATTAGGGAAGTTTTCAAGTACAATCTCTTCAAATATTTTCTCAGTCCCTTTCTTTTTCTCTTCTTCTTCTGGGAACCCTATAATTCGAATGTTGGTGTGTTTAATGTTGTCCCAGAGGTCTCTGAGACTGTCCTCAGTTCTTTTTATTCTTTTTTCTTTGTTCTGCTCTTCAATACTTATTTCCATCATTTTATCTTCCAGGTCACTTATCCGTTCTTCTGCCACTGTTATTCTGCTATTGATCCCTTCTAGACTATTCTTAATTTCATTTATTGTGTTTTTCGTCGTTGCTTGGTTCCTCTTTAAATCATCTAGGTCCTTGTTAAATGTTTCTTGCATTTTGTCTATTCTATTTCCAAGATTTTTGATCATCTTTACTATCATTATTCTGAATTCTTTTTCAGGTAGACTGCCTATTTCCTCTTCATTTGTTAGGTCAGGTGTGTTTTGACCCTGCTCCTTCATCTGCTGTGTGTTTTTCTGTCTTCTCATTTTGCTTATCTTACTGTGTTTGGGGTCTCCTTTTCACAGGCTGCAGATTCGTAGTTCCCGTAGTTTTTGGTATCTGTCCCCAGTGGCTAAGGTTGGTTCAGTGGGTTGTGTAGGCTTCTTGGTGGAGGGGACTAGTGCCTGTGTCCTGGTGGATGAGGCTTGATCTTGTCCTTCTGGTCGGCACGCCCACGTCTGGTGGTGTGTTTGGGGGTGTCTGTGGCCTTATTATGATTTTAGGCAGCCTCTCTGCTAATGGATGGGGCTGTGTTCCTGTCTTGCTAGTTGTTTGGCATAGGGTGTCCAGCACTGTAGCTTGCTGGTCGTTGAGTGAAGCTGGGTCTTGATGTTGAGATGGAGATCTCTGAGAGATTTTCGCCATTTGGTATTATGTGGATGTGGGAGGTCTGTTGTGGACCAGTGTCCTGTAGTTGCCTCTCCCACCTCAGAGGCACAGCCCTGATGTATGGCTGGAGCACCAAGAGCCTTTCATCCACACGGCTCAGAATAAAAGGGAGAAAAAATAGAAAGAAAGAAAGAAAGAGGATAAAATAAAATAAAATAAAATAAAGCTATTATAATAAAAAGTAAGATAAAAATTATTAAGAGAAAAATTTATTAAAAAAAAAGTTTTTAATTTTTTAAAATATAAAATAAGAAAAAAATTATCAGGGAAAAATTTTTCTTAATTTTTTAAAATTAAAAATAAGGAAAGGAGTAGGGGCAAGATGGCGGAAGAGTAAGACGTGGAGATCACCTTCCTTCCCACAGATACAGTAGAAATACATCTACACGTGGAACTGCTCCTACAGAACACCCACTGAACGCTGGCAGAAGACATCAGACCGCCCAAAAGGCAAGAAAATCCCCACGTACTTGGGTAGGGTAAAAGAAAAAAGAAATAACAGAGACAAAAGAATAGGGACGGGACCTGCGCCAGTGGGAGGGAGCCGTGAAGGAGGAAAGGTTTCCAGGCACTAGGAAGCCCCTTTGTGGGCAGAGACTGCGGGTGGCAGAGGGGGGAAGCTTCGAAGCCGCGGAGGAGAGCGCAGCCACAGGGGTGCAGAGGGCAAAGCGGAGAGACTCCCGCACAGAGGCTCGGTGCCAACCAGCACTCACCAGCCCGCCGGGGCGGGCGGGGGCTGGGAGCTGAGTCTCGGGCTTTGGTGCTAGCCGGGAGGGAGTCCGGGAAAAAGTCTACAGCTGTCGAAGAGGCAAGAGACTTTTTCTTGCCTCTTTGTTTCGCGGCGCGCAAGGAGAGGGGATTCAGAGCACTGCCTAAACGAAATCCAGAGACGGGTGCGAGCCGCGCGGCTATCAGCGCTGATCCCACAGCAACAGGGGCGAAGAGGGAAAAACAGAGAGATTCCCGCACAGAGGCTCAGCGCCGAGCAGCGCTCACCAGCCCGAGAGGCTTGTCTGCTCACCCGCTGGGGCAGGCGGGGCTGGGAGCTGAGGCGCGGGCTTCGGTCGGATCGCAGGGAGAGGACTGGGGTTGGCGGAGTGAACACAGCCTGAAGTGGTTGGCGTGCCGCGGTGAGCCGGGAGGGAGCTGGAGAAGAGGTCTACAGCCGCCGAAGAGGCAAGAGACTTTTTCTTGCCTCTTTGATTCGCGGCGCGCAAGGAGAGGGGATTCAGAGCGCCGCCTAGACGAACTCCAGAGGCGGGCGCGAGCCGCGGCTAACAGCGCGGACCCCAAAGACGGGCGCGAGCCGCGGCCATCAACGCGGACCCCAGAGACTGGTAGGAGACGCTAAGGCTGCTGCTGCCGCCACCAAGAAGCCTGTGTGCGGGCACAGGTCACTCTCCACACCGCCCCTCCCAGGAGCCAGTACAGCTCGCCACTGCCAGGCTCCCGTGATCCGGGGACAACTTCCCTGGGAGAACACACAGCACGCCTCAGGCTGCTGCAACGTCACGACGCCTCTGACGCAGCAGGCTCGCCCCGCCTCGTCCGTACCGCTCCCTCCCCCGGCCTGAGTCAGCCAGAGCCCCCGAAGCAGCTGCTCCTTTAACCCCGTTCTGTCTGGGGGGGGGGAACGGACGCCCTCAGGCGACATACATGCAGAGGCGTGTCCAAATCCAAAGCTGAAAGCTGGGAGCTGTACGAACAAAGAAGAGAAAGGGAAATCTCTCCCAGCAGCCTCAGAAGCAGTGGATTAAAGCTCCACAAACAACTTGATGTGCCTGCATCTGTTGAATACCTGAATAGACAACGAATCATCCCAAATTCAAAAGGTGGACTTTAGGAGCTGGATATATTAATTTCCCCTTTTCCTTTTTTTGTGAGTGTATATGTGTAGGCTTCTGGGTGAGATTTTGTCTGTATAGCTTTGCTTTCACCATTAGTCCTAGGGTTAGGTCCGTCCATTTGTTTTTTTTTTTTACTTAAAAAATTTTTTTTTCCTAATGTATGTTTTCTTAATAATTTTTTCCGTATTTTCTATTTTTAGAAATTAAAAATTTTTTTAATAAGTTTTTTCATATTTTTTATTTTAAAAAATTAAAAATTTTTTTCTTAATAAATTTTTTTCTTAAAAATTATTTTTTATTTTTTACTATAAAAAATTAATAAATCTATTTATAAAAATAAAAATTTTTTTTTTCTGAATACATTTACTCTTAATAATTTTTTTCTTATTTTTTATTATAATAGCTTTATTTTATTTTATTTTATCCTCTTTCTTTCTATTTTTTTCTCCCTTATATTCTGAGCTGTGTGGATGAAAGGCTCTTGGTGCTCCAGCCAGGCATCAGGGCTGTGCCTCTGAGGTGGGAGAGCCAACTTCAGGACACTGGTCCACAAGAGAGCTCCCAGCTCCACGTAATACCAAACGGCAAAAATCTCTCAGAGATCTTCATCTCAACATCAAGACCCAGCTGCACTCAACGACCAGCAAGCTACAGGGCTGGACACCCTATGCCAAACAACTAGCAAGACAGGAACACAGCCCCATCCATTAGCAGGGAGGCTGCCTAAAATCATAAGGCCACAGACACCCCAAAACACACCACCAGATGTGGACGTGCCCACCAGAAAGACAAGATTCAACCTCATCCACCAGAACACAGGCAATAGTCCCCTCCACCAGGAAGCCTACCCAACCCACTGAACCAACCTTACCCACTGGGGACAGATACCAAAAACAACGGGAACTACGAACCTGCAGCCTGTGAAAAGGAGACCCCAAACACAGTAAGATAAGCAAAATGAGATGACAGAAAATCACACAGCAGATGAAGGAGCAGGGTCAAAACACACCAGACCTAACAAATGAAGAGGAAATAGGTAGTCTACCTGAAAAAGAATTCAGAATAATGATAGTAAGGATGATCCAAAATCTTGGAAATAGAATAGACAAAATGCAAGAAACATTTAACAAGGACGCAGAAGAAGTAAAAAGGAACCAAGCAACGATGAAAAACACAATAAATGAAACTAAAAATACTCTAGATGGTATCAATAGCAGAATAACTGAGGCAGAAGAACGGATAAGTGACCTGGAAGATAAAATAGTGGAAATAACTACTGCAGAGCAGGATAAAGAAAAAAGAATGAAAACAATGGAGGACAGTCTCAGAGACCTCTGGGACAACATTAAACGCACCAACATTCCAATTATAGGGGTCCCAGAAGAAGAAGAGAAAAAGAAAGGGACTGAGAAAATATTTGAAGAGATTATAGTTGAAAACTTCCCTAATATGGGAAAGGAAATAATTAATCAAGTCCAGGAAGCACAGAGAGTCCCATACAGGATAAACCCAAGGAGAAACACGCCAAGACACATATTAATCAAACTGTCAAAAATTAAATATAAAGAAAACATATTAAAAGCAGCAAGGGAAAAACAACAAATAACACACAAGGGAATCCCCATAAGGTTAACATCTGATCTTTCAGCAGAAACTCTGCAAGCCAGAAGGGAGTGGCAGGATATACTTAAAGTGATGAAGGAGAAAAACGTACAACCAAGATTACTCTACCCAGTAAGGATCTCATTCAGATGTGATGGAGAAATTAAAACCTTTACAGACAAGCAAAAGCTGAGAGAGTTCAGCACCACCAAACCAGCTTTACAACAAATGCTGAAGGAACTCCTCTAGGCAAGAAACACAAGAGAAGGAAAACACCTACAATAACAAACGAAAAACATTTAAGAAAATGGGAATAGGAACATACATATCGATAATTACCTTGAATGTAAATGGATTAAATGCTCCCACCAAAAGACACAGACTGGCTGAATGGATACAAAAACAAGACCCATATATATGCTGTCTACAAGAGACCCACTTCAGACCTAGAGACACATACAGACTGAAAGTGAGGGCATGGAAAAAGATATTCCATGCAAATGGAAATCAAAAGAAAGCTGGAGTAGCAATTCTCATATCAGACAAAATAGACTTTAAAATAAAGAATATTATAAGAGACAAAGAAGGACACTATATAATGATCAAGGGATCGATCCAAGAGGAAGGTATAACAATTGTAAATACTTATGCACCCAAAATAGGAGCACCTCAATACATAAGGCAAATACTAACAGCCATAAAAGGGGAAATCGACAGCAACACAATCATAGTAGGGGACTTTAACACCCCACTTTCACCAATGGACAGATCATCCAAAATGAAAATAAATAAGGAAACACAAGCTTTAAATGATATATTAAACAAGATGGACTTAATTGATATTTATAGGACATTCCACCCAAAAACAACAGAATACACATTTTTCTCAAGTTCGCATGGAACATTCTCCAGGATACATCATATCTTGGGTCACAAATCAAGCCTTGGTAAATTTAAGAAAATTGAAATCGTATCAAGTATCTTTTCCGATCACAACGCTATGAGACTAGATATCAATTACAGGAAAAGATGTGTAAAAAATACAAACACATGGAGGCTACACAATACACTACTTAATAACGAAGTGATCACTGATGAAATCAAAGGGGAAATCAAAAAATACCTAGAAACAAATGACAATGGAGATACGACGACCCAAAACCTATGGGACGCAGCAAAAGCAGTGCTAAGAGGGAAGTTTATAGCAATACAAGCCTACCTCAAGAAACAGGAAACATCTCGAATAAACAACCTAACCTTGCACCTAAAGCAATTAGAGAAAGAAGAACAAAAAACCCCAAAGCTAGCAGAAGGAAAGAAATCATAAAGATCAGGTCAGAAATAAATGAAAAAGAAATGAAGGAAACAATAGCAAAAATCAATAAAACTAAAAGCTGGTTGTTTGAGAAGATAAACAAAATTGATAAACCATTAGCCAACTCATCAAGAGAAAAAGGGAGAAGACTCAAATCAATAGAATTAGAAATGAAAAAGGAGAAGTAACCACTGACACTGCAGAAATACAAAAGATCATGAGAGATTACTACAAGCAACTCTACGCCAATAAAATGGACAACCTGGAAGAAATGGACAGATTCTTAGAAATGCACAAACTGCCGAGACTGAACCAGGAAGAAATAGAAAATATGAACAGACCAATCACAAGCACTGAAATTGAAACTGTGATTAAAAACCTTCCATCAAACAAAAGCCCAGGACCAGATGGCTTCACAGGTGAATTCTATCAAACATTTAGAGAAGAGCTAACACCTATCCTTCTCAAACTCTTCCAAAATATTGCAGAGGGAGGAACACTCCCAAACTCATTCTACGAGGCCACCATCACCCTGATACCAAAACCAGACAAAGATGTCACAAAGAAAGAAAACTACAGGCCAATATCACTGATGAACATAGATGCAAAAATCCTCAACAAAATACTCGCAAACAGAATCCAACAGCACATTAAAAGGATCATACACCATGATCAAGTGGGGTTTATTCCAGGAATGCAAGGATTCTTCAATATACGCAAATCAATCAATGTGATACACCATATTAACAAATTGAAGGAGAAAAACCATATGATCATCTCAATAGATGCAGAGAAAGCTTTCGACAAAATTCAACACCCATTTATGATAAAAGCCCTGCAGAAAGTAGGCATAGAGGGAACTTTCCTCAACATAATAAAGGCCATATATGACAAACCCACAGCCAACATTGTCCTCAATGGTGAAAAACTGAAACCATTTCCACTAAGATCAGGAACAAGACAAGGTTGCCCACTCTCACCACTATTATTCAACATAGTTTTGGAAGTGTTAGCCACAGCAATCAGAGAAGACAAAGAAATAAAAGGAATCCAAATCGGAAAAGAAGAAGTAAAGCTGTCACTGTTTGCAGATGACATGATACTATACATAGAGAATCCTAAAGATGCTACCAGAAAACTCCTAGAGCTAATCAATGAATTTGGTAAAGTAGCAGGATACAAAATTAATGCACAGAACTCTCTTGCATTTCTATACACTAATGACGAAAAATCTGAAAGTGAAATTAAGAAAACACTCCCGTTTACCATTGCAACAAAAAGAATAAAATATCTAGGAATAAACCTACCTAAGGAGACAAAAGACCTGTATGCAGAAAATTATAAGACACTGATGAAAGAAATTAAAGGTGATACAAATGGATGGAGAGATATACCATGTTCCTGGATTGGAAGAATCAACATTATGAAAATGACTCTACTACCCAAAGCAATCTACAGATTCAATGCAATCCCTATCAAACTACCACTGGCATTTTTCACAGAACTAGAACAAACAATTTCACAATTTGTATGGAAACACAAAAGACCCCGAATAGCCAAAGCAATCTTGATAACGAAAAATGGAGGTGGAGGAATCAGGCTCCCTGACTTCAGACTATATTACAAAGCTACAGTAATCAAGACAGTTTGGTACTGGCACAAAAACAGAAATATAGATCAATGGAAGAGGATAGAAAGCCCAGAGATAAACCCACGCACATATGGTCACCTTATCTTTGATAAAGGAGGCAAGCATATACAGTGGAGAAAAGACAGCCTCTTCAATAAGTGGTGCTGGGAAAATTGGACAGATACATGTAAAAGTATGAAATTAGAACACTCCCTGACACCATGCACAAAAATAAACTCAAAATGGATTAAAGACCTAAGTGTAAGACCAGACACTATCAAACCCTTAGAGGAAAACATAGGCAGAACACTCTATGACATACATCACAGCAAGATTCTTTTTGACCGAGCTCCCAGAGAAATGGAAATAAGAACACAAATAAACAAATGGGACCTAATGAAACTTAAAAGCTTTTGCACAGCAAAGGAAACCATAAACAAGACCAAAAGACAACCCTCAGAATGGGAGAAAATATTTGCAAATGAAGCAACTGACAAAGGATTAATCTCCAAGATTTACAAGCAGCTCATGCAGCTCAATAACAAAAAAACGAACAACCCAATCCCAAAATGGGCAGAAGACCTAAATAGACATTTCTCCAAAGAAGATATACAGATGGCCTACAGACACATGAAAGAATGCTCAACATCATTAATCATTAGAGAAATGCAAATCAAAACTACAATGAGATATCATCTCACACCGGTCAGAGTGGCCATCATCAAAAAATCTAGAAACAATAAATGCTGGAGAGGGTGTGGAGGAAAGGGAACTCTCTTGCACTGTTGGTGGGAATGTAAATTGATACAGCCACTATGGAGAAAAGTATGGAAGTTCCTTAAAAAACTACAAATAGAACTACCATACGACCCAGCAATCCCACTACTGGGCATATACCCTAAGAAAACCATAGTTCAAAAAGAGTCATGTACCAAAATGTTCATTGCAGCTGTATTTACAATAGCCAGGACATGGAAGCAACCTAAATGTCCATCGACAGATGAATGGATAAAGAAGATGTGGCACATATATACAATGGAATATTACTCAGCCATAAAAAGAAATGAAATGGAGGTATTTGTAATGAGGTGGATGGAGTTAGAGTCTGTCATACAGAGTGAAGTAAGTCAGAAAGAGAAAAACAAATACAGTATGCTAACACATATATACGGAATCTAAGGAAAAAAAAATGGCCTTGAAGAACCTAGTGGCAAGACAGGAATAAAGACACAGACCTACTAGAGAATGGACTTGAGGATATGGGGAGGGGGTAGGGTGAGATGTGACAGGGTGAGAGAGTGTCATGGACATATATACACTACCAAATGTAAAATAGATAGCTAGTGGGAAGCAGCCGCATAGCACAGGGAGACAGCTCGGTGCTTTGTGACCACCTAGAGGGGTGGGATGGGGAGGGTGGGAGGGAGGGAGATGCAAGAGGGAAGAGATATGGGAACATATTGTATATGTATAACTGATTAACTTTGTTATAAAGCAGAAGCTAACACACCATTGTAAGGCAATTATACTTCAATAAAGATGTTTAAAAAAAATAAGGAAAAAATTATTATGAAAATATTTATTAAGGAAAAGAATTTTTTAAAGTAAAACAAACAAACAAACAAAAAATGGACGGACTGAACCCTATGACAAATTGTGAAAGCAAAGCTATACAGACAAAATCTCCCCCAGAAGCATACACATATACACTCACAAAAAAAGGAAAAGGGAAAAAATTAATATATCCTGCTCCCAAATTCCACCTCCTGAATTTAGGATGATTCATTGTCTATTCAGGTATTCAACAGATGCAGGTGCATCAAGTTGTTTGTGGAGCTTTAATGCACTGCTTCTGAGGCTGCTGGGAGAAATTTCCCTTTCTCTTCTTTGTTCGTACAGCTCCCAGGGTTCAGCTTTGGTTTTGGACCCACCTCTGCATGTAGGTCACCTGAGGGCGTCTGTTCTTTGCTCACACAGGACGGGATTAAAGGAGCAACTGCTTCGGGGGCTCTGGCTCACTCAGGCAGAGGGGAGGGAAGGGTACGGATGCGGGGCGTGCCTGTGGCATCAGAGGCCGGCGTGACATTGCAGCAGCCTGAGGTGCGCCATGCTTTCTCTGGGGGAAGTTGTCGCTGGATCACGGGACCCTGGCAGTGGCGGGCTGCACAGGCACCCAGGAGGGGCAGTGTGGATAGTGACCTGTGCTTGCACACAGGCTTCTTGGTGGTGGCAGCAGCAGGCTTAGCGTCTCATGCCCGTCTCTGGGGTCCACGCTGATAGCCACAGATCGCGCCCGACTCTGGAGCTCATTTAGGCGGCACTCTGAATCCCCTCTCCTTGCACACCATGGAACAAAGAAGCAAGAAAAAGTCTCTTGCCTCTTCGGCAGCTGTAGACTTTTTCCCGGACTCCCACCCGGCTAGCTGTGATGCGCTAACCCCTACAGGCTGTGTTCATGCTGCCAACCCCAGTCCTCTCCCTGCGATCCGACCGATGCCCGAGCCTCAGCTCCCAGCCACTGCTCACCCCGGCAGGGGAGCAGACAAACCTCTCGGGCTGGTGAGTGCTGCTCGGCACTGATCCTCTGTGCGGCAATCTCTCTGCTTTGCCCTCCGCACCCCTGTGGCTGCGCTCTCCTCCATGGCTCCGAAGCTTCCCCCCTCTGCCACCCGCAGTCTCTGCCTGTTAAGGGGCTTTCTAGTGTGTGGAAACCTTTCCTCTTTCACAGCTCCCTCCCACTGGTGCAGGTCCCGTCCCTATTGTTTTGTCTCTGTTATTTCTTTTTTCTTTTGCCCTACCCAAGTTCGTGGGGAGTTTCTTGCCTTTTGGGAGGTCTGAGGTCTTCTGCCAGCATTCAGTGGGTGTTCTGTAGGAGAAGTTCCACGTGTAGATGTATTTCTACTGTATCTGTGGGAAGGAAGGTGATCTCTGCATCTTACTCTTCCACCATCTTGTCCAGACCCCTCAAAACATTTTTTTTCTTAATAAATTTTTTTCTTAAAAATTTTTTTCTTATTTATTATTTTAAAAAATTAATATTAAAAAATAAAATTTTTTTTCCTAATAATCTTTTTCTTATTTTTTATTTTAATAGCTTTACTTTATTTTATCTTACTTTTTTGTATTTTATTTTATCCTCTTTCTTTCTTTCTTTCTTTCTATTTTTTCTCCCTTTTATTCTGAGCCATGTGGAGGAAACGTTCTTGGTGCTCCAGCTAGGCATCAGGGCTGTGCCTCTGAGGTGAGAGAGCCAACTTCAGAACAGTGGTCCACAAGAGACCTCCCAGCTCCACATAATACCAAATGGGAAAAATCTCTCAGAGATCTCCATCTCAACATCAAGACCCAGCTTCACTCAATGACCAGCAAGCTACAGTGCTGGACACCCTATGCCAAACAACTAGCAAGACAGGAACACAGTCCCATCCATTAGCAGAGAGGCTGCTTAAAATCATAATAAGGCCACAGACACCACAAAACACACCACCAGACGTGGGCGTACCCACCAAAAAGACAAGATCAAGCCTCATCCACCAGGACACAGGCACTAGTCCCCTCCACCAGGAAGCCTACACAACCCACTGAACCAACCTGAGCCACTCTGGACAGACACTAAAAAGAACAGGAACTACAAACCTGCAGTCTGTGAAAAGGAGACCGCAAACACAGTAAGATAAGCAAAATGAAAAGACAGAAAAACACACAGCAGATGAAGGAACAAGGTAAAAACACACTTGACCTAACAAATGAAGAGGAAATAGGCAGTCTACCTAAGAAAGAATCCAGAATAATGACAGTAAAGATGATCTAAAATCTTGGAAATAGAATAGACAAAATGCAAGAAAGATTTAACAAGGACTTAGGAGAACTAAAGAGGAACCAAGCAACGATCAAAAACAAAATAAATGAAATTAAAAATACTCTAGAAAGGATCAATAGCAGAATAACTGAGGCAGAAGAACGGATAAGTGACCTGGAAAATAAAATAGTGAAAATAAGTACTGAAGAGCAGAATAAAGAGAAAATAATGAAAAGAACTGAGGACAGTCTCAGAGACCTCTGGGACAACATTAAAGGCACCAACATTCGAATTATAGGGGACCAGAAGAAGAAGAGAAAAAGAAAGGGACTGAGAAAATATTTGAAGGGATTATAGTTGAAAACTTCCCTAATATGGGAAAGGAAATAATTAATCAAGTCCTGGAAGCACAAAGAGTCCCATATAGGATAAATCCAAGGAGAAACATGCCAAGACCCATATTAATCAAACTATGAAAAATTAAATATAAAGAAAACATATTAAAAGCAGCAAGGGAAAAACAACAAATAACACACAAGGGAATCCCCATAAGGTTAACAGCTGATCTTTCATCAGAAATTCTGCAAGCCAGAAGGGAGTGGTGGAAGATATTTAAAGTGATGAAGGACAAAAACCTACAACCAAGATTACTCTACACATCAAGGATCTCATTCATATTTGACGGAGAAATTAAAACCTTTACAGACAAGCAAAAGATGAGAGTTCAGCACCACCGAACCAGCTTTACAACAAATACTAAAGGAACTCCTCTAGGCAAGAAACACAAGAGAAGGAAAACACCTACAATAACAAACGAAAAACATTTAAGAAAATGGGAATAGGAACATACATATCGATAATTACCTTAAATGTAAATGGATTAAATGCTCCCACCAAAAGACACAGACAGGCTGAATGGATACAAAAACAAGACTCATATATATGCTGTCTACAAGAGACCCGCTTCAGACCTAGGGACACATACAGACTGAAAGTGAATGGATGAAAAAGGATATTCCATGCAAATGGAAATCAAAAGAAAGCTGGAGTAGCAATTCTCATATCAGACAAAACAGACTTTAAAATACAGAATATTACAAGAGACAAAGAAGGACACTATATAATGATCAAGGGATTGATTCAAGAGGAAGATATTACAATTGTAAATATTTATGCATCCAACATAGGAGCACCCCAATACATAAGGCAAATACTAACAGCCATAAAAGGGGAAATCGACAGCAACACAATCATAGTAGGGGACTTTAACACCCCACTTTCACCAATGGACAGATCATCCAAAATGAAAATAAATAAGGAAACACAAGCTTTAAATGATACATTAAACAAGATGGACTTCATTGATATTTATAGGACATTCCAACCTAAAACAACAGAACACATATTTTTCTCAATTGCTCATGGAACATTCTCCAGGATAGACCATATCTTGGGTCACAAATCAAGCCTTGGTAAATTTACGAAAATTGAAATTGTATCAAGTATCTTTTCCGACCACAACGCTATGAGAGTAGATATCAATTACAGGAAAAGATCTGTAAAAAATACAAACACATGGAGGCTACACAATACACTACTTAATAACGAAGTGATCACTGAAGAAATCAAAGGGGAAATCAAAAAATACCTAGAAACAAATGACAATGAAAACACGAAGATCCAAAACCTATAGGATGCAGCAAAAGCAGTTCTAAGAGGGAAGTTTATAGCAATAGAAGCCTACCTCAACAAATAGGAAACATCTCGAATAAACAACCTAACCTTGCATCTAAAGCAATTAGAGAATGAAGAACAAAAAAACCCAAAATTAGCAGAAGGAAAGAGATCATAAAGATAAGATCAGAAATAAATGAAAAAGAAATGAAGGAAACAGTAGCAAAGATCAATAAAACTAAAAGCTGGTTCTTTGAGAAGATAAACAAAATTGATAAACCATTAGCCAGACTCATCAAGAGAAAAAGGGAGAAGACTCAAATCAATAGAATTAGAAATGAAAAAGGAGAAGTAACAACTGACACTGCAGAAACACAAACGATCATGAGAGATTACTACAAGCAACTCTATGCCAATACAATGGACAACCTGGAAGAAATGGACAAATTCTGAGAAATGCACAACCTTCCGAGACTGAACCAGGAAGAAATAGAAAATATGAACAGACCAATCACAGGCACTGAAATTGAAACTGTGATTAAAAATCTTCCAACAAACAAAAGCCCAGGACCAGATGGCTTCACAGGCGAATTCTATCAAACATTTAGAGAAGATCTAACACCTATCCTTCTCAAACTCTTTCAAAATATTACAGGGGAGGAACACTCCCCAACTCATTCTACGAGGCCACCATCACCCTGATACCAAAACCAAAACCAGACAAAGATGTCACAAAGAAAAAAACTACAGGCCAATATCACTGATGAACATAGATGCAGAAATCCTCAACAAAATACTAGCCAACAGAATCCAACAGCACATTAATAGGATCATACAGCATGACCAAGTGGGGTTTATTCCAGGAATGCAAGGATTCTTCAATATACGGAAGTCAATCAACGTGATACACCATATTAACAAACTGAAGGAGAAAAACCATATGATCATCTCAATAAATGCAGAGAAATCTTTCAAGAAAATTCAACTCCCATTTATGATAAAAGCTCTGCAGAAAGTAGACATAGAGGGAAGTTTCCTCAACATAATAAAGGCTATAGATGACAATCCCAGAGCCAACATCATCCTCAATGGTGAAAATCTGAAACCATTTCCACTAAGATCAGGAGCAAGACAAGGTTGTCCACTCTCACCAGTATTATTCAACATAGTTTTGGAAGTGTTAGCCACAGCAATCAGAGAAGAAAAAGAAATAAAATGAATCCAAATTGGAAAAGAAGAAGTAAAGCTGTCACTGTTTGCAGATGACATGATACTATACATAGAGAATCTTAAAGATGCTACCAGAAAACTACTAGAGCTAATCAATGAATTTCGTAACGTAGCAGGATACAAAATTAATGCACAGAAATCTCTTGCATTCCTATACACTAATGATGAAAAATCTGAAAGTGAAATTAAGAAAATACTCCCATTTATGATTGCAAGAAAAAGAATAAAATATCTTGGAATAAACCTACCTAAGGAGACAAAAGACCTGTCTGCAGAAAATTATAAGACACTGATAAAAGAAATTAAAGATGATACAAATAGATGGAGAGATATACCATGTTCTTGGATTGGAAGAATCAACATTGTGAAACTGACTCTATTACCTAAAGCAAACTACAGATTCAATGCAATCCCTATCAACGTACCACTGGCATTTTTCACAGAATTAGAACAAAAAATTTCACAATTTGTATGGAAACACAAAAGACCCTGAATAGCCAAACCAATCTTGAGAAAGAAAAATGGAGCTGGAGGAATCAGGCTCCCTGACTTCAGACTATACTACAAAGCTACAGTAATCAAGAGAGTATGGTACTGGCACAAAAACAGAAACATAGATCAACGGAACAGGATAGAAAGCCCAGAGATAAATCCACGCACATATGGTCACCTTAACTTTGATAAAGGAGGCAAGCATATACAGTGGAGAAAAGACAGCCTCTTCAATAAGTGGTGCTGTGAAAATTGGACAGGTACGTGTAAAATTATGAAATTAGAACACTCCCTAACACCATACACAAAAATAAACTCAAAATGGATTAAAGACCTAAATGTAAGGCCAGACACTATCAAGCTCTTAGCAGAAAACATAGGCAGAACACTCTATGACGTAAATCACAGCAAGATCCTTTTTGACCCAACTCTTAGAGAAATGGAAATAAAAAGAAGAATAAACTAATGGGGCCTAATGAAACTTAAAAGCTTTTGCACAGGAAAGGAAACCATAAACAAGACAGAAAGACAACCCTCAGAATGGGAGAAAATATTTGCAAATGAAGTAACTAACAAAGGATTAATCTCCAAGATTTACAAGCAGCTCATGCAGGTCAATAACAAAAAAATAATCAACCCAATCCAAAACTGGGCAGAAGACCTAAATAGACATTTCTCCGAAGAAGATATACCGATTGCCCACAAACTCATGAAAGAATGCTCATCATCGTTAATCATTAGAGAAATGTAAATCAAAACTACAATGAGATATCATCTCACACCGGTCAGAATGGCCATCATCAAGATATCTAGAAACAATAAATGCTGGAGAGGGTGTGGAGAAAAGGGAACACTCTTGCACTGTTGATGGGAATGTAAATTGATACAGCCACTATGGAGAACAGTATGGAAGTTCCTTAAAAAACTAAAAATAGAACTACCATACGAACCAGCAATCCCACTACTGGGCAAATACCCTGAGAAAACCATAATTCAAAAAGAGTCATGTACCAAAATGTTCATTGCAGCTCTATTTACAATAGTCAGGACATGGAAGCAACGTAAATGTCCATCATCGGATGAATGGATAAAGAAGATTTGGCACATATATACAATGGAATATTACTCAGCCATAACAAGAAACGAAATGGAGTTATTTGTAATGAGGTGGATGGAGTTAGAGTCTGTCATACGGAGTGAAGTAAGTCAGAAAGAGAAAAACAAATACTATATGCTAACACATATATATGGAATCTAAGGGATAAAAAAAAAAAGTCATGAAGAACCTAGTGGCAGGACGGGAATAATGACACAGACCTACTAGAGAATGGACTTGAGGATATGGGGAGGGGGAAGTGTAACCTGGGATAAAGTGAGAGAATGGCATAGACTCATATACACTACCAAATGTAAAATATATAGCTAGTTGGAAACAGCCGCATAGCACAGGGAGATCAGCTAGGTGCTTTGTGACC
Source organism: Balaenoptera borealis (assembly GCF_965194805.1). Taxonomy (NCBI): domain Eukaryota; kingdom Metazoa; phylum Chordata; class Mammalia; order Artiodactyla; family Balaenopteridae; genus Balaenoptera; species Balaenoptera borealis. The sequence goes on along the minus strand of NC_138881.1, from coordinate 50,818,706 downwards.
ACCTAAGGGATGGGATAGGGAGGGTGGGAGGGATGGAGATGCAAGAGGGAAGAGATATGGTGATATATATATATGTATAACTGATTCACTTTGTTATAAAGCAGAAACTAACACACTAACAGACATTGTAAAGCAATTATACTCCAATAAAGATGTTTAAAAAAGAAAAAAGACTGCATTTAGAATTTGATTTGGGGAAGTTGTCAAAAATGTCAAAAAATTTGAGAACTTGACTAAATACAATCACAGGTTACTATGAAACAATACTTAGTTATCTATTTAACAAAAGTGGTAATAAAAGAATTCAATGGTAAATAGAGTATATTACATAATTTTAAAAGCAAAACAAAACAGAAGCTTAGTTCTTTAAAATTTTGGAGCTTCAGTTTTCTTAAGTATTCTAAGACCTGATAAAGACAACATGAAACATGGGAAATTATTTTAAGACAGAAACTCTTGGCTTCCCAGGCAGATTACTTAAAAGATAATGAAAAAAATTATTTTCTTTACAATTTCTTATTAAGAGCAGATCAATAATCTGAGACAACTATCATTTTAATGGAGAGAAAATCATATAATTGTTCTTTTTCTTTATTAGTGTACCATTAATACTAAGGCTAATATTAAAGAAAACTTATAAATGAGTCCATCCAATCTTAGCCAGCTCTGAACACACAGGATGAAGGTTTATTTTCCAAGATTCCTTCTACAACTTTTATTTATAATATCCATTCAGTTTTTGTCCTACTCTTTTTCTCTTTCTCATTCGGGACCAACCACTGATTATACTTTAGGACAAAATTACTCTTTTTCCCTTAACAAAAACATGTCTTTTATAGATTTCTTATTCAAAAATATCTTACTTTCCTTGTATATAGAGTTTTTTAAAAGTTTACTCTATCATTCCTAATGGTTTTATTTACATACATTGATTAGAATTTTATCCATTACTAATCTTTCTTTTACAGAGAAAACTACGAATTTTGAATTGCCTGCCACATAGTATCATCCTGTAGCAAATATATGAATATATCATTTCATAATTTCTAATGGCATATGTCTTTTCATAGTACATTTTCTCATGTTTATTAATGCACTCATATATATTTTTTCTATACCGTATACAACAAGATGTCAAATTAGATAAGCTTATGTTCAGCAGTTGATGTTTCAATATTTTTTCTCGATTTGAAATGTTCTAGATATTTAATGAATATCCATCATTTAATTTATGTTAGTATAGCTTTAAGATTTCAAGTTATTAACATATTTTTGAAACTATTTTTAAGTAGATATATCATAAAGCATAATTATTGTTTAAAATTTCATTTATAAACTTACATCTATTTAATTCATTTGTTCTTAATTATGCCTGAATTGTTCATGAAAATTTCATGTGATATTAAACAAAACTAGCTATTATCTTATTTTTCTTGTTGACAAATCAGGCAGTATCAAAAAAGTACAGAAGCACAGAAGCTAAAATGTTAAACATATGGTTCTTCTCACTCTCTCACTGTATCTCCCTCTGTTTACTGTCACCCTTGACATGCATCAAGCAATTCATAGGTTGGCTTTATAGTTTTAAAATCTTAAACATTTAATAGAAATAGCATAAGCTCATTTGACTAGTCAACCTAAGTAGAAGAAAATTGTATGTTTGTATTATATTTAATGCTGAGAACTTAAAGGCATGCCTTTTTCACCCCAACAATTTAAAAACCACCTCTATTTACCAAAGATTATCCCAGATTATGTGAACTTAAAAATTTGGGGGTAGTTTATATATTTCTGAGAGTTTTAAAAACACCTAATTTATATGATAGCTCATTTAAATCTAAGCCGATTTTAGTAGAACTTTTTAAAGGGATTTTATGCATACATATAAGACAGATAAACATGCAGACATAAACAGAGATCTTGTTATAATTTTAGCTGTGTGTCAGGTATATTAACATAAAGCTCATTAGTTTATTTCCTCTTTATATTTTTATTCAAACCATTTGTTTCTGACACAAATGGTAAATAGGTAACTATTTACCAATATTTGTGGAGACTTTTAAGATTTTTCATGTGTTTAGTTTCCAAATAGCTTTTTGTTTTCTTTTTTCCTTCTGATGAGAATCATCTCCCTGAAGTTTGTATTTCAGCAGAAACTAACACAACATTGTAAAGCAATTATACTCCAATAAAGATGTTTTATAACTAAATAACTAAATAAATAAAAAATATACATCTATCAAATTAAAAAAAAAAAAAGAAAAGAGAGAGATGGCTTTCAGGGCCTAGAGAAGACATGGTAGAAAATTTACATCTCAAAGGCACAGAGAAAGGATGTAAGTTTTCTCCAGAAAGGAGTTTGGGGGCATATTTGCCTATTATCAGATGTCTAAGGTAATTATTATTCAAATGTTCCTTCTTTTTCTTAAGTGCAGGACAATTAATTATGTTTCCAATGTCTTGATCTTTTACAATATCTGCAAGCATTTTTAGGTGAGTAGAGGAAGTTTGGGGATAGATAAGCATCAGGTGGACTTTGAATTTCTTCTAGAACTGCTTTTTAGGTTTTTTTAAAAGATTTGTAAGAAAAGGACAGTTGTATTTTGTTTTTTGGTTTTTTTTTTCATGACTGCTAAGCGGATTTTATTTTTGCCAAGAATGTAGAAAGACACTGAAGGTTAAGTTTTAAGCTGAGCTCTCAGTGGCGAGGTGACTCTCCTCCTGAAGAGGGCTGAAGCATCCTGAACTTCGAAAGCTCCAGGTTTAGGTCCAAGAAGGTGTACGTGCTGTAATCATGATGCTGGAGATTCTTGTAGGTGGTGTTGTCAAACAGCTCAGCTGGGGTGGCGGCTGGCGCGGACTTTTTTGGTGGACTATGCTTCTTGGGATTCGGTGGCAATCCCTTTTCATTCTTTCCTGATTCTGCAGAGAGAGAAACTGTAGAAACAAGTCCTCGAAACACTCCTGTTTCTAGGAGCACAGTCTTCAGCCCCCCTGCTCCTCCTTGCCGCAGCAGAAGCGAGGCCGCCATGGCCTTGACTCGGGCGCGGGCAGGGCGACCGACCAGGCGGGTGCAGGTCGCACCGGACTGACGCGGCCGCAGCGTGCTCAGGACAGTTGTTTTTTAATTCCTCAAATAATTGACTCACAGCCTGAATGATATCAAGGGGCTGACCCATTCATCCAGCTACATTATCGTTATATAAGGGAGAAAAGATCAAGCTAAGATGGATAAAAGACTCCTGTGTTTTAGATTTAGAGTTGTGTGTCTTTGCAATGATTTAATAAATCCTCCCACAAAGGCTTCACAATGTTTTCTTTTACCTGTAAGTACATAGCTCTATTTTAGCTTGGGGGGAATAATTTTAAAAATATATTTCTATCAGGCTCTGAATATCAGCCTCCAATTTGGCCAACATCAGACCTAGAGCTCCTTTAAAAATTCCTTTCAAGTATTTAAACTAAAGTTTTACCTATCAGGTGACTCAAAACCAAAACCAATAACTAATTATGGATGCAAAAGTTGTCCCAAAGAGGGTGCAAATGTGAAGGCTTCCCAAGATCCAGACCCACTCCCAAGATAGCCAAAAGAAAGAAAGACTTAACTCCCTAAGAGCTGGCAATTGTCAGTAGGACTTTAGTTGCAAATAGGGTGCAACCCACATGTTTTGTCCAGCCACATTCTTGGGGCCTTGAATCTGACAGTTAGCCACCTGCACATGCAAGAACCAATACTTGCATGCCCCAACACGTGGAAAGCCAAGTTGAGTCCTCAGAGCACAAAATGAGAGATAAATTGGAACACAATAGCTGTTCCCAGGAGGAAAATAATCAATGGGTACCCCTCAAACCAAATTCACAGGAGTTACAAATCAAAGAACTAATTCTCACAATTTTTTTTGCTAATCTGAATTTGGGAAAGAAAAGACTTTTACCACACTTGCTCAACTGGTCCCCACAGGCAGAGATATGAAAGACTGACATCGTAAGAATTCTTACCTACTGCCAGCTGTTGCCAGAGGTCCAAGATCTCTGACTGCAGCTTCTGGACCAAGCAAGATGTCTCCAGATGATGGAGTCCCTTCATAGTTACCAGAAACTCTAAGGGAGGAAAAGTTTTTCCTCCAGCCTCTTAGGGTCCCTGGCTGGGTTTGACAATTAAACTGACAAATATAGATTAACAGGTAAAAAGCATACAAATTTATTCAGTGTAAGTTTCACATGAGACTGGAGACTTCATAAGGAAATGAAGACCAAAAGAAACATTTAGACATGCATATTTTATGCTATGTTTGATGAAGAGTACACAGTCAAGGAGGAATATTATAGGTTAAAGAGTATGATGTAATTGTAGTAAACTGGGGGAGTCTTGGCAAAGCTGTTCTTGGTGTCCTTTTGTCTTTGGAGCTATGGATGTTCCTTTCCTCGTAGTGTAGGTAGGGCATCTCTCACATGAGGGTTTTATGTCCTGTTTCAGAGAAGTGGGGGGAGTCAGAGTGACTTCCTGCTTCTGCCATTTTATCAAACTTTTTCACCTTAAAATATTCAATATGGCAAGCTGCCATATTTTGGGATAGCACTTCCTGAACCCCATCACTCTCCAGTTAATTCTTTCCTGTTTTGCCCCTTATATCATTGGAAACTTCAAGTTGATCTCCTTTTTCTTTTTTTCTTCATGAGCCACATTTAAATGCATGGCACTTCACCAGATTTAATCAGCACTTCCCACTGTATTCTGAACACATTTAGGGTGTACATTTAATTAATTTAGTTTCACCTTCTTTGCATGATTTGACAGTTGAGGATAAAGAAGAATCTCTATCCCAAAATTAAGCTTTTTTTGGAGTTAATTACTAAGAATAGCAACATGTTAATAAGAATGGCCTTTCCCTGTCTTGGATGAACACATATGACATACATATGTATGTATGTCACAGCATTTTTAATAAAGGCAAACTTGAATTTCATGAGATATAAATGATATCAAATGTTATATAAAATGAGTTTCTGAGTTAATTAGGGAAAGAAAGTAACTTGAGTAAACATTATGGAAAATAACCTAGGACACATTAACTTAAAAAGGTTGTTTGCCTACATTTTGTGGCTATCTGTTTGTCAAAACCAAGACTTTAATTAATACCATGTAGAAAGTTTCTGGCACCAGGTAGAATTTTGTGATTTGGTTCAGTCCTACCTCTTGCCCTTCAATGATTTTTCTGAATGACTATCTTAGAATGCATCTGCGATAATTTTCCAACTTTTTTTCTAGAAAACTTCTTAATTTTGGAATCATAAAATTTTTTCCTGTGTTTCCCACTTTAGTATTGATTAGTACACACATTCTTATTCATTACAATATGTTCAGTGTGAACTCAAAGTCACAGTTTATTTATTCTCCTTCAGAATAAATTAAGTATACAACTCTTTCTGTGATATTCTTTTGTTTTAATTAAAGAAAAGATATTTTTATATTTGTTAAAACAGTAAGGAAGACTTTATTCAGGATATTTGCTATCGTTGTCAAGACTATCAAAATAAAGGAGAGAGATCAGCCGCAACTCTGAATATAGCTAAGACAACTGGGGATTTATAGCTAGTGAGCAGAATGAGGGGATCATTAAATGGAATATTACTAAAATAATACATTAAGGGTAGGGGATTTCTTCCTAAACCAACTTAACAGGATTAGTGCTAAAAGAAGGCCAGGGTGATCAGATATCAAGGGTGGGGGATCGTCTCTAAACTGACTTAGCAGGATTTTTGCTACAACTGGACTAGGCAGGCCAAATACAGGGCCCAAGGATGAGGCCTAGTTTGAAAAAGGACTCAGAGGAGTCTATCTAAAGTCTAGTCAATGGGAGAGTCTTTGTCAGTTCCTCCTCTTGTTCAAGGACAGAAGAGAAATTCTTCTTTCTTTTGAACAATATGAGTTTTTCATTTGGTCACCTTTCATTCAGTAAAGGCCAGTTGAACTATCTGTTGGGACTTGGTAGTAGAGGACATTTGCTACATAGTGTAAACCACCAGGCATTTCACTGATGTTGTAGGTTATGAAAAGAAAGACAAAGATTAATGGCTAGAGCAGACTATAAACCCATTTCAATGATGCTGTGGGTTATGAAAAGAAAAGCAAATATTAATGGCTAGAGCAGACTATAAACTCATTTTCTGTGTCCAGAGGACAGCAAGTTGAGATTTCTAGATGTTGGGAGAAGATTTCCAGATATTAAACTTCTGCTCACAGATCTTCTTTAGATAGTCCTAATAAGGATCTGAGCAATCTGGTTTTAGTTATTAATGATGCCAAGTCAATGGAGAGGGAGAAAAATTAGTAACATTAGTTTGGAGAGTTGTATCTAGATGTTGGAGGAAACTAGAAGAATTGAGGATTTGGTAAGGAATAACAAAATGTGCAATCCAGTTTATAGGTAGGCAACAAAACCATATGAGCCTCAGATCATAAATTAGTGTGTTTAGGAAGAAAGGTATCCTTAGACTTTCCACGTTTTGATTAAAGATTTTGTCTTTCTCCCCTATAAAGCAATATATCCTAATTATACAAAATTTTAAAAGTTAAAACAAGTAGAAGGAAGAAAAAACACTCATAGTTCTGCATCACAGAATCACTATTAACATTAAATTTAACTCCACTGTATTTTCTCCCATTCTTTAAATACTTAAAAATTTTCCTTTTTACATAATTATGATTATAATATACATACAGATTTATCTTTTTAAAATTTTCTCAAGTTGGGATTAGTTATTTTTCAACATAAATTTAATAGCTATAGGATATTATATTGAATTAATATACTAGAATTTACTTCAAAATTGTCCTATTGTTGTATATTAGGATGTTTTATTAATTTTCTGCTTATCATAGTGTTTAGAAATCTGTAATTATTTAGACTGTTTTACCACACATCGTGTTAGAAGGGATCCAAAAGCACTGTATTATAAAAGTAAGGTATAGTCTTCACTGCAGAGAGAAATCACAGCAAACTGGTGACAAAAAATTAGTCATAGCATAGAGAAAATTGTTTTACTGTCCAGTTATTAGCTTTAAAATATTATGGTGTAAAGTTGAATGCAAGGCCTGTAGATATACATATTCTCTCTTACATTGAAATCACTCAGTAGACAAAAACCCCAGTACTTATGTTTAAACCATTTGGAAAAGGACATTTCTGAAAATTGAAAAAAAATGATAAAATAAATCAGACCGTAGCACTGGCTAACAAAGACTTTCTTTTAAATATTGATAGTTGTGGAATGCTGTCTGGGACTTATATCAAAATTCTTTCACTTATATGCCAATTATAACTGCACTTACTTGGGCCATTTGACATTCATCATCTGGAGAGACTTCTAAGGTAATTAACTATCCAGGTATTTGTTTATTTATATTCTATTTGGTTACCCAAATGACCTTCAAATCTGCTCTAGGCCTCTTTTCTGCTAGACTTCTGCAGCTGCCTAATCAAAGCACTATGTTAGGCAAGCAGAGAGAAACTAAAATTCTTGGAGACCATCATTTTTATCCTAATTAAATAACAAAAAAGTACATACATACAGAATAAAAAGTAGAGGACCAGTAAACCATACAAGGTGGCCTGTGATAGACCACTTAAAATCACAAAGATTACTTATGCTTGCCCAGATTACCTTCAAGGAAGAAGATTTATTATTAAATTGCACAGAAAACTTAGGTATCATGGGAACCATTTTTGCAACCATCTAGTCTTCCTGGGCCTAAGCAGTTCTAAGACTAGGCTTCCTGAAGAATCAGAGTTACAGTAGTTCATTATCATCCATAATACATACATAACTCATTGTCTAGTACTCTGTGTTTATGGGTTTACCTCCTTATTGAACAAAGTTTCACATCAACCCACCATGTGGGAGGATGAACTCCCTCATGTCCATCACCTCAGATAACAAATCCTGGTTGTCAGTTTTGATGAATTTGACACACATGTGACAAGCCTACAAGGCCGTCTATGATCTGGTGCTTGATCGCCTGCTGACTATAGGTTGTAATGCTATCCTCCTTGCTCAATTTATTCCAGCTAGTGGGCCTTTCTGTTCTCTAAAACACTGAGTTCACACCAGCCTCAGAGCTTTTGCATTCACTGTTCCAATTGCCTGGGATATATTTCAACCAGATCTTCCTATGGCAGACTCCATTCACTTCAAATGTAATTTTTATGGTCCTTTGTAATACTGACTACCCACATCACATCTTTCTCTTTTCCCTTATCTCTCTTATTTTTCATAATTCTTATTACAACCTGATATTATATTATATACTTACTTGTTTATTTGCTTATCAGTTTGTCCCTTCGCTAGAATATGAACTCCTTGAGAGCAAGGACTGTCTGTTTTGTTTACTGCTCAGTTCCCAGGAGAGATATGGAACAAAGGAATGTCTATCATTTGAAGTACTTTACAAATTGAAGTACTTGCTCGTGGTGAAGTTATTCATATGAAATATATATTTACTTACAAGACCTTTGACAAAGAATATCTCCTCAACCAAACTCTAGCCAGGCTCCTCTGAGCCCTCTTATCAACTAGACCTCAACGTTGGCCTATAAAAACACTTGAATAAATACTAACATAGTTTCTAACAGCTCCAGGCTACATCCCTAGGATGACTCTTGTCCCCCTTAAAGTGCCTGCTTGAGAAAACAAAAAGCTTCTCAAAAAATTTACTGTTTTTTCAGTCAAAACCTTAAAATGGAAGACCTGTCTCCAGATCTGTGTGGGAGGGAAGGAATCTAACTTCAAGAAGCACCAGTTAACAAATCCAGGTAGATTTCACATGGATTAACCCAATCCTTTCCCTTTTTTTGTAATTTTTCATTTTCCTAACTCTATTAAGCCTCTACTCAATCCCCTTTCTATTCCCTCATTCTCCTTTTAAAATACCCTGTTACCTCTGCACAAATCAAATTTGAGTTTAGTTAACACTGGACTCTTTTATTTATTGCAATACTATATTCATAATTTAAAAGACAATCTCTAAAATAAATGGTGCTGGGAAAAAAATGGATATTCACTGTAAAAGAATAAAACTACTACTGTATCATACCACTCACAAAAATTAACTTGAAATGGGCTAAAGACTTAAATGTAAGACTGGAAACCATAAAACTTCTAGAAGAAAACAGAAGAAAAAGCTCCTTGAAATGGGTCTTGACAATGATTTTTTGGATATGACACCTAAAGCTCAAGCAACAAAATCAAAAATAAACAAGTGGGACTACATCAAATTAAAAAGATTCTGGACACCAAAATACATGATCAGCTAAAAGAAAAGAAAATGTATGGAATGAGAAAAATATTTGCAAAACATATATCTGATAAGGAATTACCATCCAAAATATACAAATAACTCATACAACTCAGTAGCAAATAAAATTAAAAAAATAAAAAACGGGCAAAAGACCTGAATAGACATTTTTCCAAAGAAAATATATGAATGGCCAATAGGCACATGAAAGGTGCTCAACATTAGTGATAATTATGGAAATGCAAGTAAAAACCACAATATCTCCTCATGCCATGTTAAAATAACTGTTATTAAAGACAAAAAATAGCAAATGCCAGCAAGGATATGGAGAAAAGGGAACGCTTGTGCACTGTTAGTGGAATTGTAAATTGTTACAGCCATTATGAAAAATAGTATGCAGATTCTTCAAAAAATTAAAAATAGAACTACCATATGATCTGGTAATTTCACTTCTGGGAATATATCTGAAGGATATAAAAACACTATGTCGAAGAGATAGCTGCACACCCCATGTTCATAGCAGCATTATTTACAATAGACAAGACATGGAAATAACTTCAGTGTCCAATGACAGATGAATATATCTGTCATAAGTACAAACTCATAGAAAAAGAGATCAGATTTGTGGTTAGTGGGGGATAAGGGGTGGGGGGAATTGGGTAAAAGTCATCAAAAGTTACAGACTTCCAGTTATGAGATGAATAAGTTCTGGGGGTGTAATGTACAACCTGATGACTATAGTTAACACTGCTGTATTAGTATGTTTGAAAGTTGTTAAGAGAGTAGATTCCAAGAATTTCCATCACAAGGGAAAAAAATGTTTTTTTCTTCTTTTTCTTTTTGAGTTTTTTTGTATATGAGATGGTGGATGTTAACTAAACTTATTGCAGTAATCATTTCACAATATATGAAAGTCAAGTCATTATGTTGTACACCTTAAATTTATGCATTGCTACATGTCAATTATATCACAATAAAACTGAGGAAAAAAAATCTGTCCTTACCACTTTAACTAGAGTCTAGGTTTGTTTATCTTTGACACCTTTTATAGAGCAAAGCATATACATTTGAGATAACCTTATTCCTATTATTATTGGCACAGTGAAACTATAGAAGAATATCAACTTTTATATTAATGTCTTTTCCAAAACAATATAAGAAGTCATATGTAATTTTTCTGGTTTTTGATGCCATAGTGGAAGAACCACCTTTCCAAATAAATTGACATTGGCTTAATTTGGTTTAAAACATATTCTTAAGAAAGAAAAACTAGTAAAATTTCAGGAATGCAAGAATATTTCCCTACACACTTTTTTTAGCATGAACTATTCCAAATTTAAAATACTGAAAATGTCCTTAACTTCCTGATTCCTGAAAGGGTTGTTCTTGGCTCAAAAATATTTTTAAGGGTTTTGAATTCCTTGTAGATTTATATAGCATTGTGACAGGTTTAAATTCTTCAAAATACATGTAGAGGGCTTTATTTGTTTTGTTTTGTTTTGTTTGGATCTTCCTATACATTTTTAAGTTCCAACATTCATCAAAAAAAAAGCAGGCAGACATAGAATAAACAGAGCAACACGTTATTTAAAGCCAATGACAGTAATCAAGGCCAAATGACACACGAGACTGTAAGAAGCAGCTAGAAAGCCCTTACCTTTATCCAATTTTCTCTTTCTCTATTTTACTTGAGATTTATGAACAAGGGGAATTTACTCCCTGTGTAGATTGTTTTAAACATTGGCAAAAGAGAGCGTGTGAAATCACACACATACTGAACTATCCAGTAATATAGCTACAGTGCATTTCCCTAATCTGTCACATTGGTGCATAATCAAGGTGGCTTTTATAAAGAAAATTATTATGGTATTATAAATTTTTATGCCTACAGTATTAGCCATTGTCAAATACTCTTGACTTTCTTCCTCTGAACTTTCTTCCATATTCTTGACATTATTAGATTCTTAGGTCATACATGGTATAAACAAAAGACTTGGCTGACACAGCATTGTTGGAGAGCTAACTTTAAACATAATAAAGAGTTCCTATTATATCTACTTGAATATTTTGAGTAACATCTCCCAACTACTGTCCTACCAGAGTGTTTTCTTTACAATTTTGAGTTATATAGCCCTTTTGCAAGCAAACACAGCCATTTTGTTTTCTATATTGTATTGTTAAAATATTAAGTTTCAGAAAATTTTGTCCATAATCTGACCATTTAAAAAACTCAAAGTCATCCTTGTCTATATTAAACCTCAAACTGAAATTATGCCTTGCAAAAGTTTTATATCTCCCTCCCTTATTATTTTTTTAACATCTTTATTGGAGTATAATTGCTTTACAATGGTGTGTTAGTTTCTGCTTTATAACAAAGTGAATCAGCTATACATATATACTTTTAGTTTGGTTCCATTGTTTTTAAACTTCTCACAATAAAACAGAATAAATAAACAACATTCTGATGTGGCACAGGAAGAGGGTTTCCTTTGACTATATTTTAGGAAGTAGCTAGACTTGTGTTGCTGAGCAAGACAAATAAATGAGACCATTGTATTGCTTTAGGTTAAAACAACAATTACAGAGCAACTTCCCCATAGCAAGTGCCACTTGAAGTTAAGTAAGTGCATAAAAAAGTAATGAGACCTTGATAACTGCTGCATTGGGAAAATAACTTCTAAAAAGGTGAAAATAGCAGCACTGAATTCTTTGCAATCAGTTGATAGCTCTCATTTTCAGTCAAAGATTTAACTCCCTACTGGAGACAAGGCCAAAATTTGTGGCTGGTCCATTACATGAACCTAGAAAACACTTTAAAATTCTACATTTCTAGAACAAGCCACATGGGCAAACAAAAGTAGCCAAGAAAGCTGACCTGAGCCTTTAGAAGGCTTTATTTTGCCTATATTAAAAGGTGATTTAAGAAATGAGTTACAATTACAAAGCTACAAATATTAAAACCATATGGTACTGGTGTTAAGATAGACATATAGATCAATGGAACAGAATAAAGACCCCAGAAGTAAATCCATGCATTTACAGTCAACTCACCCTTTAACAAGTGTGCTGAGAACACACAATGAGCAAATGATAATCTCTTCAGTAAATGATGCTGGTAAAGCTGGATATCCCATGCAAAAGAATGGAATTGGACCCTTATCCCACATCATATACAAAAATCAACTCAAAATTGATTACAGACTTGAGCATAACACCTGAAATAGTAAATGACTAGAAGAAAACATAAGGGAAAAAATCCTTAATATTAGTCTTGGCAATGACATTTTAAATAAGACACCAAAAGCACATGCACCAAAAGCAGAAAGACAAGTGGGATTGCATCAAATAAAAAAGCTTCTGAACAGCAAAGGAAACAATCAACAGAATGAAAGGTAGCCTACAGAATGGGAGAAAATATTTGCAAACCATATATCTGATAAGTAGCAAATATTAAAATTATATAATGAAATCATAACTCAGAGTAAAAACAAACCAGAATAAATTGATTAAAATATGAGCAAAGTAACTGAATAGATATTTCTTTAAAGAAGACCTCCAAAAGGCCAACAAGTACATGAAAATATGCTCAAATCACTATTCATCAGGGAAATGCAAATCAAAACCACAATGAAATATCATGTCACACCTGTTAGAATGAGATATCATCTCACACCGGTCAGAATGGCAATCATCAGAAAATCTACAAACAATAAATCCTGGAGAGGGTGTGGAGAAAAGGGAACCCTCTTGTACTGTTGGTGGGAATGTACATTGACACAGCCACTATGGAGAACAGTATGGAGGTTCCTTAAAAAAACTAAAAAGAGAACTACCATACGACCCAGCAGTCCCACTACTGGGCATATACCCTGAGAAAACCATAATTCAAAAAGAGTCATGTAACAAAATGTTCATTGCATCTCTATTTACAATAGCCAGGACATGGAAGCAACCTAAGTGTCCATCAACAGATGAATGGATAAAGAAGATGTGGCACATATATATAATGGAATATTATTCAGCCATAAAAAGAGTTATTTGTAATGAGATGGATGGACCTAGAGTCTGTCATACATAGTGAAGTAAGTCAGAAAGAGAAAAACAAATACTATATGCTAACACATATATATATGGAATCTAAAAAAAAAAAAAAAGGTCATGAAGGACCTAAGGGCAAGACGGGAATAAAGACACAGACCTACTAGAGAATGGACTTGAGGATACAGGGAGGGTGAAGTGTAAGCTGGGACAAAGTAAGAGAGTGGCATGGACATATATACACTACCAAACGTAAAATAGACAGCTAGTGGGAAGCAGCTGCATAGCACAGGGAGATCAGCTAGGTGCTTTGTGACCACCTAGAGGGATGGGATAGGGAGGGTGGGAGGGAGGGAGACACAAGAGGGAAGAGATATGGGGACATATGTATATGTATAACTGATTCACTTTGTTATAAAGCAGAAACTAACACACCATTGTAAAGCAATTATACTGTAATAAAGATGTTTAAAAAAGAAAAAAGAAAATGTGATATACACACACACACACACACACACACATGCAAAATGGAATAGTAACGGCCTTAAAAAAAGCATGAAATCCTGACACTTGTGACAACATGGATAAACCTGGAGGACATTATGATAAGTGAAATAATCCAGCCACAGTAAGACAAATATTGCATAATCTCATGTGTATATGGAATCTAAAATATTCAAACTCATAGTAACAGAGAAAAATCATGGTTGCCAGGGTTTGGGATTGGGAAAGTGATGAAATGTTTGTCAAAGTGTACAAAGTTTCAGTTATGCAAGATGTATAAGTTCTGGAGATCTAATATAGTGACTATAGTTAACAATACTGTGTTGTATACTTGAAATTTGCTAACAGGGTAGATCTTAAGTGGTCTCACCACAAAAAAATTAGGTAACTATATGAGGTAATACATATGCTAATTAGTTTGACTGTGGTTGTTTCACAATGTATACACATATAAAAACACCAAGTTGCACTGTTAAAATACATATAATTTTAATTGTCAATTATACCTCAACAAAGCTGAATTTAAAAAAAGATATGAGAGAAAAACTATTTAGCCTTGCTAATCGACAACCTTCCACCCTGCTAACGTTTCCTCTTAGGTTGATTGCGTCCAATTTTCAGAAAGACAGGGAAAGCTTGTGAAGGCTTGAACTGTGAAAATGGGTGTTTGGGTGGTAACACATTTCTACTTAACTTTGGGATACAGCCAGCTTTGGCTCAACTTGACTAGCCTTCTCTAAACATTTTTTTTTTTAGTCATATGTATACAATTTTAACACAGTCAAGAACATTGACACAATTCGCCTATGTTTTGTCAAGTCCACTCAGAGGAGGATTTCATTTTAGCTGATCCCATCAGTGTGTTAGAAATGTATACTATGGAATGTTTATATATTAATTTGCATGCATTTCCTACCTTAAAGCAATTTAAAATGACTGTATATGTTTTCATAAAAGTCACCAGTGACTTCTTTAAGCCAGATCCTGTATCTTTGTCACTGACTGGACTTTTTGGCAGCAGTTGTTACTATTGACCAAAGGACTGAGATGGGAATGGGGAGGGGGCATGGGTTAGAGTTGATGAAACTAATTCCTTGCCTATATAAGGATATAGGCTATAAAGAGAGAGATGAATGGGAGCTTTGCCAAAAATAGACAGTGGGCCATTATTGGTACGGAAATAGGTAGGAGAAGCCTGATTATTATCTTAGGCTTGATTCATTGAGCAAATAATATGGAATTTACATAAAGAGATGTTGACTAAGTAAAGTGGTAATTATGAGTTTAGCAGTTCTAGTACAGAGAGACTGAGGGAGGATGAATTAGAATCACTTGTCCTGTTATTTTTCTTTCGTATTTTGGTTTCATTAACTCTCTGGGTTTAAAAAAATGCAATTTTTAACATTTTTATGATATTGTGTTCATATCATAAAGAAAAATCATTCTAATCCAATGAAAATTACGAGGATGTTATTCTCCCATAAAAGGGTAATGCCCAAGTTGTAATGTCAAGTTATAAATCCCAAATTGCCTTGTCATTACTACACATATGGTTCTAGTTATAAAATGATCATGACTTCCTAAGTATATGGAAAATCTGAAAATGGTTAAATTAAATTATTGATATGTGCTAAATCTGAGTCTTGTAACTCAAAGAAAGAATATTTACACATTAAAGCCCTTGGGAACAGAAGCATAGAGAAATGTATTTATTTGGATTTATTGTAATGTTTCTCAAAGTGAAGGTCTGGGGAGGTTGTGAAACAAGTATCATTATAGAATTGACCACAGACATTCTGGATCAGAGTCTCTGAGGCATGGGACCTGGGATATGTTTATATTGCAAGCTTTGCAGCAAAGTCTAATGCCTAATAAAAGTTGAGGTCCACTGACTTAAGGTGTAATCTTTGGTTCCACCCCAGACTGGCTCCAAGCCAGATCTCCTTTTCAGCCTGTATCCCATGGACTTTGAAAAAGTTCTTGAGAATAAAGAATATGTCTTAGTGGACAGGTATGAAGTTCAGTACTCTGAATTTCCTTAAACAGGTGTAAATACTATTTCCTTTTTATTGACCTTTCTTTGGTCCGAGCATTCCTTTTGGAGAACTATAAGGCTGAGTTTCAATGGCTTTTTTGTTTTTAAAGACTGTCCCTTTCCAAAGCATGTACATATGTTATAATTTTGCTTCTATAGAGGTAATCTAACATGTAGTTCTAAACAATATGGGAATATAAAGTGATTGCCATGCCTCCTGGAAAACATATGTATGGGTGGTGGGTTTTGGGGTGATTTTTTTTTCTTTCATTTTTACATTTTTTTGTATAGTTCGAGTTTCTCATAGTGAGCTAACCCTTCCTCTAAGCAGTCTCTATTCTCAAAAACTATGGTCTAAAGGTTCCTATCTCAGCTGTGGGATTGGGAAACAACTCCTTGATGATCGTTTGGGAATTTTTCAGTTCAGTCATGTCCAATCTAAGTTTCACTTACTTTATAACTGTGTTTTGTTTCAGTGTAGAGCAACAGAAAATTGCTATTTTTTATTAATCTCATAATAAAATAACCCTTCACTTTAAGAGGTTTTTTTAGCAACCCACTTACAGGATTGTGGTGGGGGTTCTATTGTGTCATTGTTCTTTCTTTATGGAAGAAAATTCATGTATCAAGGGAAAAAGCTAAGGACTAGTTCCTCAGATAATTCTCATTAGTCAGAGAACTTACTGTTTTCAAAATAATTTTCAAACAAATACCTAAAAAATAAAAGTTGCAGTTTATGCTTTACCTTAAACTTTAGGGTGGTAATAGCTTTTTAAATATATTACATACAAAATAGAACATATGCAATATTTGTGATTTCATAGTAATTGAACCCAATCTGATTTTGTAATAAGTAAGAACTTTAAAAAAAACAGAAGTAAAATTCATTACTCTTAGTGAACCAGCAGAGTAAGCTTTGAAATTCTGTTTTATAAGGTCATTTTTAAATTTATCTGTGTTTCTTCATATATAACAAATTGAAGTGATCTTATATTCAAATAGTATTATTCTTTAGCTTAAAACATTAAACAGACCTTCTACCTAAATAAATTCCATATTGTTTTCTGAAAAGTAGGAGGTAGATAGTATTTTCCTTCTTTTATATATACTAAACTGCCACAGGAAGTATGAGTCATTCGGAAATATAGTAACAGGGTTGAATAATAAAACCCAGGATTTTTAGTGCTAGTTTATTACTCTCCCTAATATAGAGGGTTTTTTCTCTCTGCTCATTGATTCTACCCATCCCCTATAGCTTTAAAAAGCTATTTTTGCAAAAATAAAAAAATAACTATACTTAGGATCAAACTAACAGAGAAAATTTAGTTGGCTTTTAATCACTGGTCTCCATCTTCAATCCAGTACTTAGAGGAAATCTTTGATAATTGGATGAACATAGTCAAATGCTAAACCAACACCCTTGATAATCAAAGCCAAAGCCTTTATTCAGAATATATCCAATTGGCCAACTCACAATTTTACTCTTCTCATCAACTCTCACTATCAAACCTGCCAAAATACTATATGACAAAATAAGATTTTTACAGGCAATTTAGCAGCTCCACAAATCTCTGTACAGTTCCCAAGAGGGAAAACAAAAATCTTGATCTGTTGATTTAAAAATGCTCTGTCACTTTACTCTCAGCTTACTTAGCTGCATTTTCTCCTTATAAAAATTTACACGCACTGGTTAACTGGAAAACTACACCCCAAACTCATTTCTTAATCCCAGCTTTCTTTCCCAGCTTTTCATTTTCATTGAATCATAGAAATTTGGAGCAAGAAAGGACTTTAGAGCTGAATCAGTCCAAAACTCTTATTTTTTGTCTGATGAAATGGAAGCAAAGAGAGATTTAATGACTTCTTCAAAGTTGCATACTTATTTTTTCCTGTAAATAAAATAACATTTTTTATTATTTACTTTGATAAGAAATATTATCATATTATATAATTTTCTGCATCTTATTTGTTATTCATATATAGAACAATTTTCCTTATCTATTAAATTTTACGACTTCAGCTCTTTTTCTTTTTTTAAAAAAATGAGATAATTGTGGATTCACATGCTGTTGTAAGAAATAATAGAGATATTCTGTGTACTTTTTGCCCAGTAAACTCCAGTGGTAACACTTGGCATTATTAGAGTGCAAAATCACACCAAGAAACTGACATTGATAAAATCTGTCAAATTTATTCAGATTTCACCAGTTATATGTGGACTTCTGTGTGTGTGTATTTACTACTATGCAGTTTTATCACACGTGTAGACTAGTGTGACAACTACCACAGTCAAGATGAAAAAGAGTTCCACCACAAAGATACCTCAAGTCACCCATTTTTAACTAAAACCAACTCTCTCCCACTCCAGATCCCTAATCCTTGGAAGTCATTAAACTATAATTTGTCATTTAAAGAATGCTATATAAATATAATAATACAGTACGTAACATTTTGAGACTGGCTTTTTTATGACTCAGCATAATTCCTTACAATACAAATACAAAATTTGATATTATCAATAGCATGTTCCTTTTTATTGCTGAGTGGTATTCCATGGTATGGCTGAATTATTGTATTTTAGTCATTCACCATGGAGGACATGTGGTTTGTTTCTACATTTTATGAATTATGAATAAAGCTTCTATGATCACTTACATACATGTTTTTGTATAAACATAAGTCTTTATTTCTCTAACATACATGTCCAAGAGTATAATTGCTGATTTATATAGTATTTCCATGTTTATTTTTGTAAGAAACTGCCAAATGTTCTCCAGGGAAAATACATCATTTTCTTTTTCTCCACTGGTTACAAATTAATTATTTTATTTTTACTTAACATCTTTATTGGACTATAATTGCTTTAAAATGGTGTGATAGTTTCTGCTTTACAACAAAGTGAATCAGCTATACATATACACATATCACCATATCTCCTCCCTCTTGCGTCTCCCCCTCACACTCCATATCCCTTCCCTCTAGGTGGTCACAGAGCACCGAGCTGAGCACCCTGTGCTATGCAGTTGCTTCCCACTAGCTATCAATTATATATTTGCTAGTGTATATATGTCCATGCCACTCTCACTTTGTCCCAGCTTACCCTTCCCCCTCCCCGTGGCCTCAAGTCCATTCTCTACAACTGCGTCTTTATTCCTGTCCTGCCCCTAGGTTCTTCAGGACCATTTATTTATTTATTTATTTATTTAGATTCCATATATATGTGTTAGCATATGGTATTTGTTTTGCTCTTTCTGACTTACTTCACTCTCTATGACAGACTCTAGGTCCATCCACATCACTACAAATAACTTAATTTCATTTCTTTTTATGCCTGAGTAATATTCCATTGTATATATGTGCCACATTTTCTTTATCCATTCACCTGTCGATGGACAAGCTTCCATGTCCTGGCTACTGTAAATAGAGCTGCGATGAACATTGTGGTACATGACTCTTTTTGAATTGTGGCTTTCTCAGGGTATATGCAAAGTACTGGGATTGTTGGGTCATATAGTAGATCTATTTTTAGTTTTTTTAAGGAACGTCCATACTGTTCTCCATAGTGGCTGTACCAATTTACATTCCCACCAACAGTGCAAGAGGGTTCCCTTTTCTCCACACCCTCTCCAGAACTTTTTGTTTCTAGATTTTTGATGATGGCCATTCTGAATGGTGTGAGGTGATGCCTCATTGTAGTTTTGATTTGCATTTCTCTAATGATTAGTGATGTTGAGCATCCTTTCATATGTTTGTTAGCAATCTGTATGTCTTCTTTGGAGAAATGTCTATTTAGGTCATCTGCCCATTTTTGGATTGGATTTTTTGGTTTTTTGATATAGAGCTGCATGAGTTGCTTGTACATTTTGGAGATTAATCCTTTGTCAGTTGCTTCCTTTGCAAATATTTTCTCCCATTCTGAGGGTTGTCTTTTCATTTTATTTATGCTTTCCTTTGCTGTGCAGAAGGTTTACAGTTTCATTAGGTCCCATTTGTCTATTTTTGTTTTTATTTCCATTTTTTTATTAGGTGGGTCAAAAAGGATCTTGCTGTGATTTATGTCATAGAGTGTTCTGCCTATGTTTTCTTCTAAGAGTTTTATAGTGTCTGGCATTACATTTAAGTCTTTAATCCATTTTGAGATTTTTTTTTGTTTATGGTGTTAGGTAGTGGTCTAATTTAATTCATTTACATGTAGCTGTCCACTTTTCCCAGCACCATTTATTGAAGAGGCTGTCTTTTCTCCATTGTATATTCTTGCCTCTTTTATCAAAGATAAGGTGACCATATGTGCGTGGGTTGATCTCTGGGCTTTCTATCCTGTTCTATTGATCTATATTTCTGTTTTTGTGCCAGTACCATAATGTCTTAATTACTGTAGCTTTGTAGTATAGTCTGAAGTCCAGGAGCCTGATTCCTCCAGTTGTGTTTTTTGTTCTCAAGATTGCTTTGCCTCTTCAGAGTCTTTTGTGATTCCATACAAATTTTGAAATTTGTTGTTCTAGTTCTGTGAAAAATGCCATTCATAGTTTGATAGGGATTGCATTGATTCTGTAGATAACTTTGGGTGGTAGAGTCATTTTCACAATGTTGATTCTTCCAATCCAAGAACATGGTATATCTCTCCATCTGTTTGCATCATCTTTAATTCCTTTCATCAGTGTCTTATAACTTTCTGCATACAGGTCTTTTGTCTCCTTAGGTAGGTATATTCCTAATTATTTTATTCTTTCTGTTGCAATGGTAAATGTAACAAATCTTTCCTTAAATTTTCTTTCAGATTTTTTGTCATTAGTGTATAGGAATGCAAGAGATTTCTGTGCATTAATTTTGTATCCTGCTACTTAACCAAATTCATTGATTAGCTCTAGTAGTGTTCTGGTAGCATCTTTAGGATTCTATATGTACAGTATCATGTCATCTGCAAACAGTGACAGCTTTAATTCTTCGTTTCCGATTTGGATTCCTTTTACTTCTTTTTTTTCTCCGATTGCTGTGGCTAAAACTTCCAAAACTATGTTGAATAAGAGTGGTGAGAGTGGACAACCTTGTCATGTTCCTGATCCTAGAGGAAATGGTTTCAGTTTTTCACCATTGAGAATGACGTTAGCTGTGGGTTTGTCATATATGGTCTTTATTATTTGGTCTCAATAGATACAAAAAAAGATTTCAATTTTCTTTTTCTGCATTTATTGAAATGATCATATGTTTTTTTTCCTTCAATTAGTTAATATGGTTTATCACATTGATTTATTTTTGTATACTGAGGAATCCTTGCATTCCTGGAGTAAACCCCACTTGATCATCGGATATGATCCTGTTAATGTGTTGTTGGCTTCTGTTTGCTAGTATTTTGTTGAGGATTTGTGCATCTATGTTCAACAGTGATATTGGCCTGTAGTTTTCTTTCCTTGTGACACGTTTGTCTGGTTTTAGTATCAGGGTGATGGTGGCCTCGTAGAATGAGTTTCGGAGTGTTCCTCCCTCTGCTATATTTTGGAAGAGCTTGAGAAGGATAAGTGTTAGCTCTTCTCCAAATGTTTGTTAAGATCCACCTGTAAAGTGATCTGGCCCTGGGCTTTTATTTGTTTGAAGATGTTTAATCACTGTCTCAATTCCAGTGCCCGTGATTGGTGTGTTATATTTTCTATTTCTTCCTCGTTCAGTCTCAGAATGTTGTGCTTTTCTAGGAACTTGTCCATTTCTTCCCGGTTGTCCATTTTATTGGCATAGAGTTGCTTGTAGTAATCTCTCATGATCCTTTGTATTTCTGCAGTGTCAGTTGTTACTTCTTTTTTATTTCTAATTCTACTGATTTGAGTCTTCTCCCTTTTTCTCTTGATGAGTCTGGCTAATGGTTTATCAATTTTGCTTATCATTTCAAAGAACCAGCTTTTAATTTTATTGATCTTTGCTATAATTTCCTTCATTTCTTTTTCATTTATTTCTGATCTGATCTTTATGACTTCTTTCCTTCTGCTAAGTTTGGGGCTTTTTGTTCTTCTTTCTCTAATTGCTTTAGGGGTAAGGTTAGGTTGTTTATTTGAGATGTTTCTTGTTTCTTGAGGTAAGATTGTATTGCTATAAACTTCCCTCTTAGAACTGCTTTTGCTGCATCCCATAGGTTTTGCATTGTGTTTTCATTGTCATTTGTTTATAGGCACTTTTTGATTACCTCATTGATTTCTTCAGTGATCTATTGGTTATTTAGTAGTGTATTGTTTAGCCTCCATGTGTTTGTATTTTTTACAGGTTTTTTCCTGTAATTGATAACTAGTCTCATAGCGCTGTGGTCAGAAAAGTTACTTGATATGATTTCAATTTTTTAAAATTTATCAAGGCTTGATTTGTGACCCAAGATATCATCTATCCTGGAGAACGTTCCATGAGCACTTGAGCAGAAAGTGAATTCTGTTGTTTTTGGATGGAATGTCCTATAAACATCAATTAAGTCCATCATGTTTAATGTATCATTTAAAGCTTGTGTTTTGTTATTCATTTTCATTTTGGATGATCTGTCCATTGGCGATAGTGGAATGTTAAAGTCCCCTACTATGATTTGTTTTGGTTGATTTCCGCTTTTATGGCTGTTACCATTTGCCTTATGTATTGAGGTCCTCCTTTGTTGAGTGCATAAATATTTACAATTGTTATATCCTCTTCATAGATTGATCCCTTGATCATTATGTAGTGTCCTTCTTTGTGTCTTTTAATAGTCTTTGTTTTAAAGACTATTTTGTCTCAAATGAGAATTGCTACTCCAGTTTTCTTTTAATTTACATTGCATGGAATAACATTTTCCATGCCCTCATTTTCAGTCTGTATGTGTCCCTAGGTCTGAAGTGGTTCTCTTGTAGACTGCATGTATACGGTTCTTGTTTTTGTGTCCATTCAGCCAGTCTGTGTCTTTTGGTGGGAGCATTTAATCCATTTACATTTAAGGTAATTATCGATATTTGTGTTCCTAATGCAATTATCTTAATTGCTTTGGGTTTTTTATTTTTTAACGTCTTTACTGGAGGATAATTGTTTTAAAATGCGGTGTTAGTTTCTACTTTATAACAAAGTAAATCACTTATACATATACATATGTCCCCATATCTCTTCCCTCTTGCATCTCCCTCCCTTCCACTCTCCCTATCTCACCCTTCTAGGTGGTCACAAATCACTGAGCTGATCTCCTTACGCTATGCAGCTGTTTCCCACTAGCTATATATTTTATGTTTGGTAGTGTATATATGTCCATTCCACTCTCTCATTTTGTCCCAGCTTACTCTTCCCCCTCCCCATATCCTCAAGTCCATTCTCTAGTAGGTCTGCATCTTTATTCCCATCTTACCCCTAGGTTCTTCATGACCATTTTTTTTTTTTACATTCCATATATATGTGTTAGCATACGGTATTTGTTTTTCTCTTTCTGTCTTACTTTACTCTGTATTACAGTCTCTAGGTCCATCCATCTCACTACAAATAAGTCAGTTTTGTTCCTTTTTATGGCTGAGTAATATTCCATTGTATATATGTGCCACATCTTCTTTTTCCACTCATGTGTTGATGGACACTTCGGGTGCTCTCATGTCCTGGCTATTGTAAACAGAGCTGAAATGAACATTTTGGTACATGAGTTTTTTTGAATTATGCTTTTCTCAGGGTAATATGCCCATTAGTGGGATTGCTGTGTCATATGGTAGTTCTATTTTTAGTTTTTTAAGGAACCTCCATACTGTTCACCATAGTGGTTGTATCAATTTACATTCCCACCAACAGTGCAAGAGGGTTCCCTTTTCTCCACACCCTCTCCAGCATTTATTGTTTCTACATTTTTTGATGATGACCATTCTGATCGGTGTGAGATGATATCTCATTGTAGTTTTCATTTACATTTCTCTAATGATTAAAGATGTTGAGCATTCTTTCATGTGTCTTTTGGCAATCTATATATCTGCTTTGGAGAAATGTCTATTTAGGTCTTCTGCCCATTTTTGGATTGGGTTGTTTGTTTTTTTAATATTGAGCTGCATGAGCTGCTTGTAAATTTTGGAGATCAATCCTTTGTCAGTTGCTTCATTTGCAGATATTGTTTCCCATTCTGAGGGATGTCTTTTCGTCTTGTTTATGGTTTCCTTTGCTGTGCAAAAGGTTTTAAGTTTCATTAGGTCCCATTTGTTTATTTTTGTTATTATTTCCATTTCTCTAGGAGGTGGGTCAAAAAGGATCTTGCTGTGATTTATGTCATACAGTATTCTGCCTATGTTTTCCTCTAAGAGTTTGATGGTGTCTGGCCTTACATTTAGGTCTTTAATCCATTTTGAGTTTATTTTTGTGTATGGTGTTAGGGAATGTTCTAATTTCATTCTTTTACATGTCCATTGGTGATAGTGGAATGTTCAGTTTTCCCAGAACCAGTTATTGAAGAGGTTGTCTTTTCTCCATTGTGTATTCTTGCCTCCTTTATCAAAGATAAGGTGACCATATGTGCATGGGTTTATCTCTCGGGTTTCTATCCTGTTCCTTGGATCTATATTTATGTTTCTGTGCCAGTACCATACTGTCTTGATTACTGTAGCTTTGTAGTATAGTCTGAAGTCAGGGAGCCTTGTTCCTCCACCTCCGTTTTTCTTTCTCAATGTTGCTTGGGCTATTAGGGGTCTTTTCTGTTTCCATACAAATTGTGAATTTTTTTCTTATAGTTCTGTGAAAAATGCCAGTGGTATTTTGCTAGGAATTGCATTGAATCTGTAAATTGCTTTGGGTAGTGGAGTCATTTTCACAATATTGATTCTTCCAATCCAAGAACATGGTATATCTCTCCATCTGTTTGTATCATCTTTAATTTCTTTAATCAGTGTCATAATTTTCTGCAGACAGGTCTTTTGTGTCCTTAGGTGGGTTTATTCCTAGATATTTTATTCTTTTTGTTGCAATGGTAAATAGGAGTGATTTCTTAATTTCTCTTTCAGATTTTTCATCATTACTCTATAGGAATGCAAGAGATTTCTGTGCATTAATTTTGTTTCCTGCTACTTTACCACATTCATTGCTTAGATCTAGTAGTTTTCTGGTAGCATCTTTAGGATTTTCTATGTATATTATCATGTCACCTGCAAACAGTGAAAAGTTTATTTCTTCTTTTCCAATTTGGATTCCATTTATTTCTTTTTCTTCTCTGATTGCTGTGGCTAAAACTTCCAAAACTATGGTGAATAATAGTGGTGAGAGTGGGCAACCTTGTCTTGCTCCTGATCTTAGTGGAAACGGTTTCAGTTTTTCACCATTGAGGATGATGTTGGCTGTGGGTTTGTCATATATGCCCTTTATTATGTTGAGGAAAGTTCCCTCTATGCCTACTTTCTGGAGGGTTTTTATCATAAATGGGTGTTGAATTTGTCGAAAGCTTTCTCTGAATCCACTGACATGATCATATGGTTTTTCTCCTTCAATTTGTTAACATGATGTATCTCGTTGATTAATTTGTGTATATTGAAGAATCCTTGCATTCCTGGGATAAACCCCACTTGATCATACTGTGTGGTCCTTTTAATGTGCTGTTGGATTCTGTTTGCTAGTATTTTGTTGAGGATTTTTGCATCTATGTTCATCAGTGATATTAGCCTGTAGTATTCTTTCTTTGTTACATCTTTGTCTGGTTTTGGTATCAGAGTGTTGGTGGGCTCGTAGAATGAGTTTGGGAGTATTCCTCCCTCTACTATATTTTGGAAGTGTTTGAGAAAAACAGGTGTTAGCTCTTTTCTAAATGTTTGACAGAAATCGCCTGTGAAGCCATCTGGTCCTGGGCTTTTGTTTGTTGGAAGAGTTTTAATCAGTTTCAATTTCAGTGCTTGTGATTGGTCTGTTCATATTTTCTATTTCCTCCTGGTTCAGTCTTGGAAGGTTGTGCATTTCTAAGAATTTGTCCATTTCTTCCAGATTGTCCATTTTATTGGCATATTGTTGCTTTTAGTAATCTCTCATGATCCTTTGTATTTCTGCAGTGTCAGTTGTTACTTCTCCTTTTTCTTTTTTAATTTTACTGATTTGAGTCTTCTCCCTTTTTTTTCTTGATAAGTCTGCCTAATGGTTTATCAATTTTGTTTATTTTCTCAAAGAAAGAGCTTTTAGTTTTATTGATCTTTGCTATCATTTCCTTCATTTCTTTTTCATTTATTTCTGAGCTGATCAAAATAGTTTCGTTCCTTCTGCTAACTTTGGGTTTTTTTTTTGTTGTTTTTCTTTCTCTAATTGCTTTAGGTGTAAGGTTAGGTTGTTTATTTGAGATGTTTCTTGTTTCTTAAGGTAGGATTGTATTGCTATAAACCTCCCTCTTAGGACTGCTTTTGCTGCATCCCATAGGTTTTGGGTCATCGTGTTTTCATTGTCATTTGTTTCTAGGTATTTTTTGATTTCCTCTTTGATTTCTTCAGTGATCTCTTGGTTATTAAGTAGTGTGCTGTTTAGCCTTCATTTCTTAAAGATTTCTTTCTTTTAATTGATATCTAGTCTCACAGCATTGTGGTTGGAAAAGTTACTTGATACGTTTTCAATTACTTAAATTTATCAAGGTTTGATTTGTGAACCAAGATATGATCTATCCTGGAGAATGTTCCATGAGCACTTAAGAAGAATGTGTATTCTGTTATTTTTGGATGGAATGTCCTATAAATATCAATTAAGTCCATCTTGTTTAATGTATCATTTAAAGCTTGTGTTTCCTTATTTATTTTTATTTTGGATGATCTGTCCATTGGTGAAAGTGGGGTGTTAAAATGCCCTAATATGATTGTGTTACTGTCAATTTCCCCTTTTATGGCTGTTAGTATTTGCCTTATGTATTGAGGTGCTCCTATGTTGGGTGCATAAATATTTACAATTGTTATATCTTCTTTTTGGATTTTTCCCTTGATCATTATGAAGTGTCCTTCTTTGTCTCTTGTAGTAGACTTTGTTTTAAAGTCCATTTTGTCTGATATGAGAATTGTTACTGCAGCTTTCTTTTGATTTCCATTTGCGTGGAATATCTTTTTCCATCCCCTCACTTTCAGTCTGTATGTGTCCCTAGGTCTGAAGTGGGTCTCTTGTAGACAGCATGTATACGGGTCATGTTTTTGTATCCATTCAGTCAATCTATGTCTTTTAGTTGGAGCATTTAAACCATTTACTTTTTAGGTAATTATCCGTATGTATGTTCTTAATACCATTTTCTTAATTGTTTTGGGTTTATTATTGTAGGTCTTTTCCTTCTCTTGTGTCTCTTGCCTAGAGAAGTTCCTTTAGCATTTGTTGTAAAGCTGGTTTGGTGGTGCTGAATTCTCTTAGCTTTTGCTTGTCTGTAAAGGTTTTAATTTCTCTGTCAAATCTGAATGAGATCCTAGCTGGCTAGAGTAACCTTTGTTGTAGATTTT
The DNA here is from genome assembly GCF_965194805.1 of Balaenoptera borealis. NCBI lineage: Eukaryota > Metazoa > Chordata > Mammalia > Artiodactyla > Balaenopteridae > Balaenoptera > Balaenoptera borealis. The sequence goes on along the minus strand of NC_138881.1, from coordinate 50,791,438 downwards.
CCTCCTTCATCACTTTAAATATGTCCTGCCACTCCCTTCTGGCTTGCAGAGTTTCTGCTGAAAGGTCAGCTGTTAACCTTATGGAGATTCCCTTATGTGTTATTAGTTGTTTTTCCCTTGCTGCTTTTAATGTTTGTTCTTTGTATTTAATTTTTGATAGTTTGATTAATATGTGTCTTGGCGTATTTCTCCTTGGATTTATCCTGTATAGGACTCTCTGTGCTTCCTGGAGTTGATTGACTCTTTCCTTTCCCATATTAGGGAAGTTTTGAACTGTAATCTCTTCATATATTTTCTCAGTCCCTTTCTTTTCTCTTCTTCTTCTGGAACCCTTATAATTCGAATGTTGGAGCGTTTAATGTTGTCCCAGAGGTCTCTAAGTCTATCCTCAGTTCTTTTCTTTCTTTTTTCTTTATTCTGCTCTCCGGTAGTTATTTCCACTACTTTATCTTCCAGGTCAGTTACCCGTTCTTCTGCCTCAGTTATTCTGCTACTGATTCCTTTTAGAGAATTTTAAATTTCATTTCTTGTGTTGTTCATCATTGTTTGTTTGCTCTTTAGTTCTTCTAGGTCCTTGTTAAACGTTTCTTGTATTTTCTCCATTCAATTTCCAAGATTTTGGATCATCCTTACTATCATTGCTCTGAATTCTTTTTCAGGTAGACTGCCTATTTCCTCTTCATTTGTTTGGTCTGGTCGGTTTTTACCTTGCTCCTTCATCTGCTGTGTATTTCTCTGTCTTCTCATTTCACTTAACTTGCTGTGTTTAGTGTCTCCTTTTTGCAGCCTTCAGTTCTTAGTTCCTGTTGTTTTTGCTCTCTGCTCCCAGTGGCTAATGTTTGTTCAGTTCCTTGTGTAGGCTTCCTGGTTGAGGGGACTGGTGCCTGTGTTTTGGTGAATAAGGTGGGATCTTGTCTCTCTGGTGGGCAGGACCATGTCCTGTGGTGTGTTTTGCAGTGTCTGTTACCTTATTATGAATTTAGGCATCCTGTCTGCTAATGGGTGGGTTTGTGTTCCTGTCTTGCTTGTTGTTTGGCATAGGGTGCCCTGCACCTTAGCTTGCTGGTCGTTGAGTGGAGTTGGGTCTTAGCATTGAGATGGAGATCTCTGGGAGAGCTTTTGCTGTTTGATATTATGGTGAGCCGGGAGGTCTCTGGTGGACCAGTGTCCTGAACTTGGCTCTCCCACCTCAGAGGCACAGGCCTGACACCCGGCCGGAGTGCCAAGACACTTTCAGCCACATGGCCAGGTACGTGTGGTGTTTCTTGCCTTTTGGGAAGTCTGAGGTCTTCTGCCAGTGTTCAGTATGTGTTCTATAGGCGTTTTTCCACATGTAGATGTATTTCTGTTGTATTTGTGGGGAGGAAGGTGATCTCCACGTCTTACTCCTCTGCCATCTTGAAGGTCTCCACCAGAATACATCATTTTACATTCTAACCATCAATGTTAGAGAGAGCTAGTTTCTCTGCATCATGGTCAACATTTGGTATGGTCACTATTTTTAAAATGTTAGCTATTTTAATAGATGTTTAGTGATATCTTATTATGGTAATAATTTATATTTTCCTAATGGCTAATGATCTCTTCATGTGCTTATTTGCTGACTGTATATCCTCTTTGTGAAATTTTTTGTTCATGTCTTTTACCATTTTCTAATTGGATTGTTGGCTATTTTACAGTTGAGTAAAATAATTTTACTTTATGTTTTCGAGATATGAGCCTTCTATTAGATGTATACATTGCAAATATTTTCTCACTTTCTGTAGCTTGTCTATTTATCCCCTTAACAGAGTGTTTCATAGAGCATTTTTTTTAATTTTAATGAGATCAAATTTATCAGTTGTTCCTATGAAGAATCCTACTTTTGGTGTCAAGTGTAAGAACTTTTCAGCTGGCACTGGGTACCAAAGATTTTCTTCTATATTTTTTGTAAAAGTTTTATAACTTTACATTTTACATTTTAGTTAGTTTTTCATTTCACGTTATTTTTTGTATAAGATAAGAGGTTTCCATGTAGGTTTTGTGTGTGTATGTGTGTGTGTGTGTGTGCATGTGTGCCTTGGGATGTCCAATTCCCCCAGCACCATTTGTTGAAAAAGCTATCCTTTCTCTAGTGAATTGCTTTTGAACATCTGTCAAAAATCAGGTGGATGGGGCTTCCCTGGTGGCGCAGTGGTTGAGAATCTGCCTGCCAATGCAGGGGACATGGGTTCGAACCTTGGTCTGGGAAGATCCCACATGCCATGGAGCAACTGGGCCCGTGAGCCACAATTACTGAGCCTGCGTGTCTGGAGCCCGTGCTCCACAACAAGAGAGGCCACGATAGTGAGAGGCCCACGCACCGTGATGAAGAGTGGCCCCCGCTTGCCACAACTAGAGAAAGCCCTCTCACAGAAACGAAGACCCAACACAGCCATAAAAATAAATAAAAAATTAAAAATTAAAAAAAAAAAAAACTTGCTTCCTAAAAAAAAAAAAAAAAAAAAAATCAGGTGGATGTAAATGTGAGTCATTTTCTGAGTTATCTCTCTGTGTGTCTGTTGGTCTGTAAGCACCATACTTCCTTGATTACTGTAGCTATGTAACTTTAAGGTAGAATGATTCTTTCTACTACATACTTCTGTTTCAAAAGTGTTTCAGACATTTTAGATATTGAACATTTCCATATAAATATAAGAAGAATCCTGTGTATTTCTATGAAAAACCTTGCTCGAATTTTCATAGAAATTGCATTAAATTCATAGATCATTTTGGAGAGAATCAACATCTTTATTAAGTTGAGTTCTGCAATCTGTGAACACTGTATATCCTTCTATTTACTTACATCTTTTTAAATTTCTGGCATTAACATTTAAAATTTTCAGTATACCGATCTTGTACATGCTTTGATATATATATATATATATCTTGGCACTACCTTTGCAAAAGTGGAGTACTGACTCACACTGCCTCATTGCACATGGGTGGGATGGTTAGAAGTTTAGCTCCCTTCTTAAATCTGCTAATATCTTAGTGATGAAAGTTGTGTACTGACTCATACCATCTCATTGCCTCCAAGGGCGGGTGGTGGCTTATCTGACCACTAAGCTTCACTGACTCCAAGGACATAGGGGGAGTTGAGTACCATTTATTCCCATCTTGTTACCCTGGTTGAGTTTCATTGACAGTGGTTGGGGATGAAAGCTCAACTCCTCAGTGGGTTTCACTGATACAGTGAGCGTTGGGAACCAGAGTTCTGACTAGGCCTGCCTTGCTCTGCTTTGTTCAGTCTCACTGCTGTTGATTTGATATAGGGGGATGGTTAGGAGAATTTATAGCATAGATGTCACTAGCACTACCTTATACCACTAGATGACTGTGGAGGAACTGCTCATCATAAGCCCTCACTGATGCTACTCTGGCAAGAAAATCAGAGCATAGCACTGCTTGCTTCTGATGAGTGGGGGATTGAAGATCAGCTCTGTGCTCAGTACCATACCACTTAATACTACTCTGACAGGGAAGTACTATCTGCTTAGGGAAGTATCACCTGCTCCTGCTAGATGGGACATGGAAGATCAACTCTCTACTTCGTCCTGCCAACATTACACTATCAGAAGTGTTGGAACATCATCTTCTTCCACCCAGCAGTGGATGGAATGCCAAGTCTCTGCGTTTGAGGCTGTTGACTAACCTTGTTTCCCACCACATACCCTATTCCTTAACCTGGCACACGCTATGCTACAGCCACAAGCTCCTTACCAATTTTTTACATATCCTATGCCCAGGCCTGCCTCTGTGCCTTTAGCTGTGTTCTGATTGGACTGAAAAGGTCTCACTATTCTACCACCTTCTGAATGTCTTCTTTTTGTTGTCTTACCCTTTCAAGTTGTCTTTTCCAATCTTCCCAGCCATAAGAAATCACTACCTCCTTTTGGTCCCCAGTGCTTAATTTGTACCTCTCATAGCATGTATTATAATCTGCCTTGTACAATGGAATTATATTTATGCCTATATCCATAACCCCTCCAGTTATAAATTATCACTGTATCTCCCAAATTTATTCTCAATAAAGTTTTGTTTATCCAGAATTTGGGCTTCCAGAAACTTGCAGCATTTGAAAGACTGCTCTGAAACTGATTATAAAGAACAAAACCCTGCTACAGTGTTTCCTTGATTCACACTCAGGCCTTGACCAAGGGAGCTTGAGTGTGAAATAGAGCAAAGGTTCAGAGGTAGAGCATGAGCCAGGCGGTTTGTAGACAGATCTGATAAGAGAAAAGGGCTTATTTTTAGGAATGACTAGTTAAGAGGCTATGAGTACTTGCCATGAACCAGTTCAGGTGCTAAGAAATTTACTTGCATTTTTCTTATTTAATCTTCACAGCTACACCTTGAGGTGGATTTTATAATTATCCACATACAGGCATACCTTGTTTTATTGTGTTTCACTTTATTGTGCTTCACATTTATTGAGTTTTTTTTTTTTATGAATTGAAGATTTGTGGCAACCTTGTGTCAAGCTAGTCTATTGGCACCACTTTTCCAACTGCATTTGCTCACTTCATATCTCTGTGTCATATCTTGGTAATTCTTGCAATATTTTAAATTTTTTCATTATCATTATATCTGTTATAATGATCTGTCATCAGTGATCTTTAATGTTACTATTATAATTGTTTTGGGGCACCACAAACAGCATCCATATAAGATGACAAACTTAATGGATAAATGCTGTGTGTGTTCTGACTGCTTCACCAACTGGCCACTCCCTCCTCTTTCCCTCTCCTTGGGCCTCCCTATTCCCTGAGATACAACAATATTGAATAAGCCAATTAATAACCATACAAAGGCCTCTAAGTTTTCAAGTGAAGGGAAGAGACATGTCTCTCACTTTAAATCAAAAGGTGGAAATGATTAAGCTTAGTGAGGAAGGCATGTCAAAAGCCAAGATGGGCCAAAAACTAGGCCCCTTGAGCCAAACAGCCACATTGTGAATGGAAAGAAAAAGTTCTTCAAGGAAATTAAAAGTACTACTCTAGTGAACACACAAATGATAAAAAATCAAAGCAGCCTTATTTCTGTCACAGAGCAAGTTTTAGTGGTCTGGATAGAAGATCAAACCAGCCACAGCATTCACCTAAGCTAAAGCCTAATCCAGAGCAAGGCCCTAACTCTCTTCAATTCTATGAAAGCTTTGAGAGGTGAGGAAGCTACAGAAGAAAAGTTTGAAGCTAGCAGAGGTTGGTTCATGAGGTTTAAGGAAAGAATCCATCTCCAAAACATCAAAGTGGAAGATGAAGCAGCAAATGCTGGTGTAGAAGCTGCAGCAAGTTTTCCAGAAGATCTAGCTAAGACACTAAACAACAGATTTTCAATGTAGACATAGCTGTCTTATATTGAAAGAAGATGCCCTCTAGGACTTTCATAGCTAAAGAGGAGAAGTTAATGCCTGGCTTCAAAGATTCAAAGGACAGACTGACTCTCTTGTTAGGGGCTAATGCAGCTGGTGACTTTAAGTTGAAGCCAATGCTCATTTACTATTCAGAAGACAAAGATCCCTTTCAAAATATTACTGCTCATTGGACAGGAATAAAGATGCAGACATAGAGAATGGACTTGAGGACACAGGGAGGGGGAAGGGTAAGCTGGGACAAAGTGAGAGAGTGGCATAGACTTATATATACAACCAAATGTAAAATAGATAGCTAGTGGGAAGCAGCCGCATAGCACAGGGAGATCAGCTCAGTGCTTTGTGATCACCAGGAAGGGTGGGATAGGGAGGGTGGGAAGGAGACACAAGAGGGAGGAGATATGGGGATATATGTATATGTATAGCTGATTCACTTTGTTATAAAGCAGAAACTAACACACCATTGTAAAGCAATTATACTCCAATAAAGATGTTAAAAAAAAATACTACTGCTCATTGACAATGCACCTGGTCACCCAGAGCTCTGATGGAGATGTACAATAAGATTAATGTTGTTTTCATGCCAGAGAACACAACATCTATTCTGCAGCGCATGGATCAAAGAATAATGTTGACACTCAAGTCTTATTATTTAAGAAATACATTTCATAAGGCTATAGCTGCCATAGATAGTGATTCCTCTGATATCTGGGCAAAGCAAATTGAAAACCTCCTGGAAAGGATTCACCATTCTAGATGCAAGTTAAGTACATTCATAATTCATGGAAAGAGGTCAAAACATCAACGTTAACAGGAGTTTGGAAGAAGTTTATTCCAATCCTCATGGATGATTTTGAGTAGTTCAAGACTTCAGTGGAGGAAGTAACTGCAGATGTGGTGGAAATAGCAAGAGAACTAGAATTAGAAGTGGAGCCTGAAGATGTGACTGAATTGGTACACTCTCATAATAAAACTTAAATGAATGAGGAGTTGCTTCTTATGGATGAGCAAAGAAAGTTGTTTCTGGTGATGGTATCTACTCCTGGTGAAAATGCTGTGAAGATTGTTGAAATGACAACAAAGGATTTAAAATATTACATAAACTTAATTGATAAAGGAGCAGCAGGTTTAAGAGGATTAACTCCAATTTTGAAAGAAGTTCTACTGTGGGTAAAATGCTATCAAATAGCATTGCATGCTACAGAGAAATCTTTTGTGAAAAGAGTCAATGGATGCAGCAACTTCACTGTTGTCTTATTTTAAGAAATTGCCACACCACCCCAACCTTCACCAGCCACCACCCTGATCAGTCAGCAGCCATCAACACTGAGGCAAGATCCTCCACCAGCAAAAAGATTGTGACTTGTAAAAGATCAGATAATGGTTAATACTTTTTAACAATAAAGTATTTTTAATTAAGGTATGTTATATACCTTGGATTTTTAAACATAATGCTATTGCACACACATTATACTATAGTATAATGTAAACATAATGTTTACATGCATTGAGAAACCAAAAAAATTGTGTGACTTCCTATATTGAAATATTCACTTTATTGTGGTGGTCTGAAACTGAACCCACAATATCTCTGAGGTATGACTATTTTGCATTTGATGGTGTTCTCCTTATCATTTTCAGACTTATAGACACATATTTATAGGATCAGTAATCTGGGTGTTTTGAAGGGATAAATAAAGCTGCCCTAGGAGATTTTAAGTCACCAGAACTGCAGTCTTCAGAGGCTTGTATAAGACCACTTGTTTCATTTTGGAGGATTTCTTTGGATTGGAGCAGGGCAGTTGAAACCACTTATTTATTCATATAACAAATACTAATTGAGTACCTATTCTGAGTAAGGCACTTGAGATAAAAGTCTTTTCTTGAATGGGTTTGTAGTCTAGTGGGCAGACATACAAAGTAAACATTATATCTTAGTGTAGTGAGGCTCATTGAATCCATAATGCTAGGGAGTGATTTAAACATCAGAATCATAGTTCTAGAGAAGGAAGGATACTGGAAATTCTTTGTCAGATTGCTTTGTAGGGCTGTGAGCAAGAATTCCATTAAAGTATATAAGCAAAGAGCTTGAGTTAACTGTTCTGAATTTGTGTGCCTGGTGGGTGGTCTTCTCCCACCTGTCAATTGCTCTTCTAAGCAAAGTAACTTGGCACATCTTGGTCTGGGGAATTACTTGGGAAGCATTATTTGTGGAACATAATGACATGACATTTACACATACTCACCTTCTGACTTTCACTGTGTAGGTTGTATATATGTGTGAATATGTACACACCACTATGTAATTCTAAAGAGTTTAGAAATACCTTTTAGTATATGTAGTTTTCTTGCTTCCTTGAAATTGCTTCCTTGGAATTACTTTCTTATAATATAGTACTGGCGAGTTATCCCATCTCAAAAGCCTTTGGCCTGGGAAACATGGGGAATTGAAGGATCCACACATATTCTGCCCAATCAGCTATTAAATGGTATGAGGACTAGGTTTTTCTTTCCCTGCCTTGGAAAGTAATGTAATGTGGAGGCAGCCCGAATTGCTGCCTTGCACCTCTCTTCCCTGCTTTCCTACATTTCCAGAAGAATTAATGGCCTTTTTTACCCATGATGATATGAGGCTTTCTCTTCTCACCAGTATAGAGTGGAGGAGTGAGAATGAGGAGTCTAGACTTCCCTGGTTTATATTGCTATCTTGTAAGTAGGATACAGGAATAAAAGACATACAGATATTTTCATTTAATCTTGATAAGAGCCCTGTGACTTGAAGTAGGTGAAATTATGGATACTTTCTTTTCTATCTTTCATATTTTCCACATGAGCATGCAGTACTTTTATAATCAGAAAGACTGCAAATATATACCACAAAAACCTTTTAATTTTTTCTGTCTACAAAATTGGAGCCACAATTTTCAGTATCCTGCTTTCTCACACATTGTTCTTATCTCATATGTAGATCTCCATGTCATTAAATATTCTTTGAAAAAATGGTTTATACTAGCTCAATAAATCCATATATGAGAGTAAACTAATTTTATTTATCGTCATAGACCTTTTAGGATAAATAACGGAAGATCTATACAAAGGAACATTATGGAACCATTAAAAACCATGTTTTCAGAGTATTTAATAACTTTGGAAGATACTAACGATATGAATTTTAAAAGAAGTTATAAAGATGTGAAACGCTACCAATTTTGTAAAATACAAGCATAGATTTATTGAGATATCAGAACTGTTAACATTTTGCTGTATATCTAGGTGTTAAGATTAAGGTTAGTTTCGGTTTTTATTTCACCGAATTTCAGAAAATCTCCACAGTGTCAGTACATTTACTTTACATTCAGAAAAATATACGTATTAAAAAAGCATTACTGTGAGTGACCAGATAGAAAATAAAAAGGAAAGTTTGGATCAGGATGGTGGACTGTACACGGCATTTACTTATCCGGTCTCGTAATCCCTAAACTGAAAAAAAAATTTTTTTGTATGTACAAACTCTGTGTATGTATGTGTTGAATATTAAAAAAAAAAAAAAAGGCTTTGTGAGGAATTCCTGGAAGATAGAAAGCAGATGGAGAAGCTGCTGAGGAGGCTGGCGGGCGACAGACGGCCAGAGAGGAGTAAGGGAGCCGGCCAGTCTGGCTTGGGTTTGAGAGAAGCGGTCGGGGGGCGCGTGAGGAAATGAAGGAGTGAGCGCCTGTGACCGTGTGGACAGAACGCAGTGTGCGCAGTAACCCGCCCAGCTGCTGCTGGCTGAGCGGAAGGCGGAATGGTGGGGGCGGGGCCGAGGCTCAGGCGGGCTCTGAGGGGTCGGGTTCCCGAAGCGGCAAAAACCCTGGCGCCAGAGCTAGGCCGAGCAGAGCAACATTGCTAAGCCGAGGCCGCGCGGACTTCTCAGAGACACGCCGCCGCCCGCGACTTTGGCGCTGCAACCATCGCTCTTATCCCTTTCCCGTCCTCTCCTTCTCCGTCGCCGTTCCGCAGCCGCAGCACCATCGATAACAGCTAAGTGGTCAATTCGGGAGACTTAGGGTTGGGAGTCGGGGCGGGCGCAAGGCGCAGGCAGCACACGCAAGCCCGCCATCTCCTGCGGCAACTGCCACTGCTGCAGATACCTCTGCCGGGCGGGAGAGAAGAATACTGTCAAGAGGCCCCCGCTGTCCTAGTGTCCACGGTCAGAGTTAAGAGCGTTTCTGCCGAGCCTTGGTGAGAGCCTTGCCTTTGGGGAAGGGAGAAGGAGAACGTGCAGGACAGGATCTCTCTGTTTTCGGAGATCACAAAAAAAAAGATCTCATACTGGATAGTGCTGACTTTTTGTCAGCTTAATCTAGTAAGTGGTAGCGTTGCTGAGCCTCCTTAAACCCCGAGCCATGTCGCCCCCAACAGTGCCTCCGATGGGCGTAGATGGTGTGTCCGCATACCTGATGAAGAAAAGGCACACCCACAGGAAACAGCGGCGCAAGCCCACTTTCCTCACCCGTAGGAACATTGTGGGCTGCCGCATTCAACACGGCTGGAAGGAAGGCAATGAGCCCGTGGAGCAGTGGAAGGGCACCGTGCTTGAGCAGGTTTCCGTGAAGCCCACTCTCTATATCATCAAATATGATGGCAAAGATAGTGTGTATGGACTAGAACTGCACCGAGATAAGAGAGTTTTAGCGCTAGAGATCCTTCCTGAGAGAGTGCCAACTCCTCGCATTGATTCGCGCCTGGCAGATTCCCTGATTGGCAAGGCAGTGGGTCATGTGTTTGAGGGTGAGCACGGTACGAAAGATGAATGGAAGGGTATGGTCCTGGCGCGAGCCCCCGTGATGGACACTTGGTTTTACATCACCTACGAGAAAGATCCAGTCCTTTATATGTACACGCTGCTGGATGACTACAAAGATGGTGACCTGCGCATCATTCCAGATTCCAACTACTATTTCCCTACAGCAGAACGGGAGCCTGGAGAAGTTGTCGACAGCCTTGTGGGCAAGCAGGTGGAGCACGCCAAAGATGATGGGTCCAAGAGAACCGGCATTTTCATCCATCAAGTGGTGGCCAAGCCATCTGTCTACTTCATTAAGTTTGATGATGATATTCACATTTATGTCTATGGTTTGGTGAAAACCCCCTAAATTCATTGTGCTATTGCAAAAGTTGTGGAACTATTAAATGTAAAATATGTCGTGTGAACTTTTGAGAACAGTTTTGAAGTCAGAGATTAAAGAATTTATTATTACTTACGGTGCCTCCAAATCTTACATTGACTAGTTCCACAGTTTTGCCCGAAGTATACTTTGGTACTTTTGATATTGCCTTGTTCTGTAATCAAAATTTTAAATCGGGTGCTAATAGAAAATTGAAAAGTGTTTGTAAAATTTGGAACAATGGAAAACTAGATAAAGAAAAATAAATGGTGTACACACACTATATCCTCCACCACCCCCCCATTTCTTTCTTTGCCTTACCAATTTTTTTCTCCCCAGGTAACAAGTGTTAAGAACATAATGTATATCCTTCCATGTTTTCCCCATCCTCTTAAAGAAAGTTTGTTGTAGTCCTTTCTACAGAAACAGCAAGCCCCATTATTTCTCTGTAATTGCTTTTCTCCCTTGACATATCCTTCTGATCAGTAGCTACAGATATCTCTCTCTCTCCCCCATGCCTCCCTCTCCATATGGTATAAGATAGATGTCCAACTATATATTTTATTCACATTGGATACCTGATTGTACCATCACATTTATTAAATAAATCACCCATTTCCCCTCTCCCTCTATTTCTCCTTGTCTTCCTCTCTTCTCCTAACAACTGCATACACAGTACATATTTATGTACCAAAATGGTACCATTTATGTACCATTCTATTATTGATGGTCTTTAAGTTTTCTCTTTTTTTTCCACCATAGCACTGCTACAATACATACTGGTGCTTTTATTTCTATAGGGTAGCTTCCCAGAAATGGGACTGTTAGGTAGGTGTTTATTTAATTTTAAGAGATATTACAAAATTACCATCTAAAATGAAAGTGCTCATTTTCCAGCATCCTCTCCAGCACTCTTTAATGTTTGTAAATCTGAACAGTGAAAAATTACATAGTATTGTTTCTTTAATTGACAAACTCAGTGAGTTTTTTTGTTTTTTACCATTCGGACTTTTTTTGTGATTTGCCAGTGCTTATCCTTTGCTCATTTATGTATTGAATCTTTGATCTTTTCCTTATAAATCTGTAGGAATTCTAACTATATTTACTATGTGGTGTGTACTAATCAGTTGTAGCCCATATGTGTTATGATTTTCTCCATTCTATCATTAATCTTGACTTTATTGATATCTTCTTTTTTACTTTACAGCTTAAAAAAAATTAGATAGATTCCTCTCTTCTTTTTAGCTTTTTGGTTTCTTGTTTTTTCAGTTGAATGCCCCCACTGCTAGTCATACAAATAGTTACCTACATTTTTTCTAAAAATGTTTATTAATTTTAAGCTTTAACTGATCCAACAGGAATTTATTTTTGTATATGGAGGTAGAGGTCCAAATATACATTTTGTTCATATTGGATACCTGATTATGCTATCACATTTATTAAATAAATCACCCATTTTCAAGTTCCTGAGCCAGTATCACATTGTTTTAATTGTACTGGCTTGACCATAAACTTTGGACTCTGGTAAAGCAAGTCCCCTCTCATTAGTTTTTTTTTTTTGTCTTTTCTTCTTTTATATAATTTGTTTTTCATTCTTTCATGTAAAAATTGGAAACATCCTTTCCACGTTTAAAAAAATTGTGATGCCTTAGAATCGTATTACATTTCTGCATTTCTGTTTAGAAGGTTATTTTAAAAATAACATTAATCTTTAATACTCGAGAATTTTGGTACATCATTAAAATCTTTTGGTTTTGTTTTTGTAATGTTATATAGGTCCATCACATCTGATTAAGTTTATCTCTAAATATTTTTACAGTTTTTGTCACATTTTGACATTTTGAATTGGGTATTTTTTCCTCCTCATTTATATTTTTGGCAATATAGACAAACTAGAGGTTTTTTATTCCTTCTATTTTCAGCTTACTAAATACTCTGAATTACACTGGGTTTTTAAAATAGAATGTTTTGGACTTTGTAGATATATAGTCATCTCACCTGCAAATAGAGATCATTTTATTTCTTATAATGTTAATATTGTTATTACATGATCTGGATTTTCCAAAACAATGTTGAATAATGATTATGACAGACATGCCTGTGTGGTTCTTAATTTTCATGGAATTGTCTTTAGTGTTCCCTATTAATATGACATTTGCTGTTGGTTATTGGTAAATAGTCATTGACCATTAACACATTTAGGGTATTTCTTCTATTCCTGTTTTACATAGCATTATTACTAAAAGTGGCTCCTGAATTTTATCAAATGTCTTTTCAGCGTCTATTGACAAAACAGTATAACATTTTTTTCCCTTAGTTTTTTGACTCGATGAATTAGAGTGGTAGATATTTGATGTTTTGAAACAAATTTGTGTTTATGGAATAAATCCTACTTAGTCATGGTGTAATAATCATTTGATACATTGCTGGGTATTATTTACCAATATTTTATTTAGTATTATTGCGTTTACATTCCAAAGTAAAATTGTATATTTCAAATTTTGTTGTTAAAATTATGCTAGCTTTAAAAAATGAAATTGTGAGTTTTCAATCATTTTTCTGTGTTCTGGAACAGTTTAAATAGCATTAGAATTATTTGTTCTTTAAAAATTAGCTAGTAGTGAGCTGTAAAAACAGTCTAATCCTGGTGACAATTTTGATGGTAGATCTTTAATCAGCTTTCTTATCTCTCCAATGGTAATTGGTTTATTCAAACTTTCTATTAAAAAGGAATGTATATTCTCTGTGAAATATAAAATTTAAAGTTTTCTCTATTACCAAGCTTCTTGATTGTATTATTCAGACGCTTTATGTCCTTGCATGTTGCACGTGCATATGTCTTAGGTATGTTCAATTCTGAAAACATTGTAATAAAATCATCATCTATAACAGTTCTAAGTTCTCTTTGTATTTTATTTATTTTGAAAAATTAAAACATAATATGGAAAGCATGAAAGATATAAAAAACGTCCGTTTACCTTCACCCAAAATTAACAAATGTTGGCATATTTGCAAAATATAACATCTCCGTCCACTGCAGAGGCATACACTATCATGAATTTAATGCAAATCTTCTCTATGCTTTATATATTTACTGAAAATATAAACATAGTTGATAATAGTATTGATTTTTTGGCTTTAAAAAAATTTCAACATGAAATTTTTATATTTTATATAAACTTTATATTGTGAAATTTCTTTTAGTTTTTATTGTAGGGAATCTTCTTTTTTTTGAATTGGGATATGGATTGCAACAACAACAAAAACCCAATAACACTGACTTTAGAATGCAAGTTGCTGTTCTAGGTACTTTTACCACTCCTAACACTCAGGGAGGCTTCACCCTAGCCACAGTATTGGCAACTGAATGAAAAAGACAAAATTTCAGCTCTCAAGAAGATTTTATCCTGGCTGTAGTGAGACAGATATCTACCACCAACCCCTGACCTCAAGACTAGAAATAGACCTTATGTTTTCCCATAATTTTGGAGTTATCCCACTTTCTGACACTCGGATTAGGACTAGCGCCAATCCTGGCACTTCTTTTTTTTTTTTTTTAACATCTTTACTGGAGTAGAATTGCTTTACAATATTGTGTTAGTTGCTGCTGTATAACAAAGTGAATCAGCTATACGTATACCTATATACCCATATCACCTCCCTCTTGCATCTCATTCCCATCCTCCGTATAACACCCCTCTAGGTGATCACAAAGCACCGAGCTGATTTCCCTGTGCTATGCAGCGGCTTCCCACTAGCTATCTATTTTACATTTGGTAGTGTATATATATCCAAGCCATTCTCTCACTTCGTCACAGCTTACCCTTCCCCCTCCCCATGTCCTCAACTCCATTCTCTACGTCTGCATCTTTATTCTGGTCCTGTCCCTAGATTCTTCAGAAACTTTTCTTTTTTTAGACTCCATGTATATGTGTTAGCATACAGTGTTTGTTTTTCTCTTTCTGACTTACTTCACTCTGTATGGTGGACTCTAGGTCCATCCACCTCACTGCAAATAACTCAATTTCGTTTCTTTTTATGTCTGAGTAATATTACATTGTATATATGTGCCACATTTTCTTTATCCATTCACCTGTCGAAGGACACTTACATTGCTTCCATGTCCTGGCTATTGTAAATAGAGCTGCAATGAACATTGTGGTACATGACTCTTTTTGAATTGTGGCTTTCTCAGGGTATATGCCCAGTAGTGGGATTGCTGAGTCGTATGGTAGTTCTCTTTTTAATTTTTTAAGGAACCTCCATACTGTTCTCCACAGTGGCTGTATCAATTTACATTCCCACCAACAGTGCAAGAGGGTTCCCTTTTCTCCACACCCTCTCCAGCATTTATTGTTTCTACATTTTTTGATGATGGCCATTCTGACTGGTGTGAGGTAATATGTCATTGAAGTTTTGATTTGCATTTCTCTAATGATTAGTGATGTAGAGCATCCTTTCATGTGTTTGTTGGCAATCTGTATATCTTCTTTGGAGAAATGTCTATTTAGGTCTTCTGCCCAATTTTGGATTGGGTTGTTTGTTTTTTTCATATGGAGCTGCATGAGCTGCTTGTAAATATTGGAGATTAATCCCTTTTCAGATGCTTCATGGGCAAATATTTTCTCCCATTCTGAGGGTTGTCTTTTGGTCTTGTTTATGGTTTCCTTTGCTGTGCAAAAGCTTTTAAGTTTCATTAGGTCCCATTTCTTTATTTTTGTTTTTATTTCCATTTTTCTAGGAGATGGGTCAAAAAGGATCTTCCTGTGATTTATGTCATAGAGTGTTCTGCCTATCTTTTCCTGTAAGAGTTTTATACTGTCTCACCTTACATTTAGGCCTTTAATCCATCTTCAGTTTATTTTTGTGTATGGTGTTAGGCAGTGTTCTAAGTTCATTCTTTTACATGTAGCTGTCCAGTTTTCCTAGCACCACTTATCAAACAGGCTGTCTTTTCTCCATGGTATGTTCTTGCGTCTTTTATCAAAAATAAGGTGACAATATGTGCATGAGTTTATCTCTGGGCTTTCTATCCTGTTCCATTGATCTATATTTCCGTATTTGTGCCAGTTCCATACTGTCTTAATTACTGTAGCTTTGTAGTATAGTCTGAAGTCTGGGAGCCTGATTCTTCCAGCTCCGTTTTTCGTTCTCAAGATTGCTTTGGCTACTCAGGGTCTTTTGTGTTTCCATACAAATTGTGAAATTTTTTGTTCTAGTTCTGTGAAAAATGCCATTGGTAGTTTGATGGGGATTGCATTGAATCTATAGATTGCTTTGGGTAATATAATTATTTTCACAATGTTGATTCTTCCAATCCAATAACATGGTATACCTCTCCATCTGTTTTTATCGTCTTTAATTTCTTTCATCAGTGTCTTATAGTTTTCTGCATACGGGTCTTTTGTCTCCTTAGGTAGGTTTATTCCTAGATATTTTATTATTTTCATTGCAATGGTAAGTGGGAGTATTTCCTTAAATTCTCTTTCAGATTTTTCATCCTTAGTGTATAGGAATGCAAGAGATTTCTGTGCATTGATTTTGTATCCTGCCACTTTACCAAATTCAGTGATTAGTTCTAGTAGTTTTCTGGTAGCAACTTTAGGATTCTCTATGTATAGTATCATGTCATCTGCAAACAGTGACAGCTTTACTTCTTCTTTTCTGATTTTGATTACTTTTATTTCTTTTTCTTCTCTGATTGCTGTGGCTAAAACTTCCAAAACTATGTTGAATAATAGTGGTGAGAGTGGACCACTTTGTCTTGTTCCTGATCTTAGAGGAAATGGTTTTACTTTTTCACCATTGAGAACGATATTGACTGTGGGTTTGTCATATATGTCCTTTATTATGTTGAGATAAGTTCCCTCTATGCCTGCTTTCTGGAGGGTTTTTATCATAAATGGGTCTTGAATTTTGCCAAAAGCTTTTTCTGCATAGATTGAGATGATCATATGGTTTTTCTCCTTCAATTTGTTAATATGGTGTATTATGTTGATTGATTTGCATATATTGAAGAAGCCTTGCATTCCTGGGATAAACCCCACTTGATCATAGTGTATGATCCTTTTAATGTGCTGTAGGATTCTGTTTGCTAGTGTTTTGTTGAGGATTTTTGCATGTATGTTCATCAGTGATATTGGCCTGTAGTTTTCTTTCTTTGTGACATCTTTGTCTGGCTTTGGTATCAGAGTGATGGTGGCCTCGTAGAATGAGTTTGGGAGTGTTACTCCCTCTGCTATATTTTGGAAGAGTTTGAGAAGGATAGGTGTTAGCTCTTCTCTCAATGTTTGATAGAATTCACCTGTGAAGCCATCTGGTCCTGGGCTTTTGTTTGTTGGAACATTTCTAATCACAGTCTCAATTTCAGTGCTTGTGATTGGTCTGTTTGTATTTTCTATTTCTTCCTTATTCAGTCCCAAAAGATTGTGCTTTTCTAAGAATTTGTCGATTTCTTCCAGGTTGTCCATTCTATTGGCATATAGTTGCTTGTACTAATCTCTCATGATTCTTTGTATTTCTGGAGTGTCAGCTGTTACTTCTCCTTTTTCATTTCTAATTCTATTAATTTGAGTCTTCTCTGTTTTGTTCTTGATGAGTCTGGCTAATGGTTTAGGAATTTTTTTAATCTTCTCAAAGAACCAGCTTTTAGTTTTATTGATCTTTACTATTGTTTCCTTCATTTATTTCTGATCTGATCTTTATGATTTCTTTTCTTCTGCTAACTTTGGGTTTTTTTTTCTTCTTTCTCTAATTGGTACAAGTATAAGGTTAGGTTGTTTATTTGAGACGTTTCTTGTTTCTTGAGGTAGGAGTGTATTGCTATAATCTTCCCTCTTAGAACTACTTTTGCTGCATCTGATAGGTTTTGGGTTATCGTGTTTTTATTGTCATTTGTTTCATGGTATTTTTTGTTTTCCTCATTGATTTGTTCAGTGATCTCTTGGTTATTAAGTAGTGTATTGTTAGCCTCCATGTGTTTGTATTTTTTACAGATTTTTTTCCTGTAATTGATATCTAATTTCAAAGCATTGTTGTGGGAAAAGATACTTGATACAATTTCAAATTTCTTAAATTTACCAATGCTTGATTTGTGACCCAAGATATGATCTACCCTGGAGAATGTTCCATGAGCACTTGAGAAGAAAGTGTATTTTGTTGTTTTTGGATGGGATGTCCTATAAATATCAATTAAGTCTATCTGTTTTAATGTATCATTTAAAGCTTGTGTTTCCTTATTTACTTTCATTTTGGATGAACTGTCCATTGTTGAAAGTGAGGTTTTAGAGTCCCCTACTATGATTGTGTTACTGTCAATTTCCCCTTTCATGGCTGTTAGCATTTGCGTTATGTATTGGGGTGTTCCTGTGTTGGGTGCATAAATATTTACAGTTGTTATATCTTCTTCTTGGATTTTTCCCTTGGTCATTATGTAGTGTCCTTATTTGTCTCTTGTAATAGTCTTTATTTTAAAGTCTATTTTGTCTGATATGAGAATTGCTACTCCAGCTTTCTTTTGATTTCCATTTGCATGGAATATCTTTTTCCATCCCTTCACTTTCAGTCTGTATGTGTCCCTAGGTCTGAAGTGGGTCTCATGTAGACTGCATATATATGGGTCTTGTTTTTGTATCTATTCATCCTATGTCTTTTGTTTGGATCATTTAATCCATTTACATTTAAGGTAGTTATCCATATGTTTGTTCCTATTACCATTTTCTTAATTGTTTTGGGTTTGTTGTTGTAGGTCTTTTCCTTTTCTTGTGTCTCCTGACTAGAGAAGTTCCTTTAGCATTTGTTGTAAAGCTGGTTTGGTGGTGCTGAGTTCTCTTCGCTCTTGCTGGTCTTTAAAGATTTTAATTTCTCCATCGACTCTGGATGAGATCTTTGCTTGGTAGAGTAATCTTGGTTGTAGGCTTTTCCCTTTCATCACTTTAAATATGTCTGCCACTCCCTCCTGGCTTGCAGAGTTTCTGCTGAGGGATCAGCTGTTAATGACACTGGGATTCCCTTGTATGTTATTTGTTGCTTTTCCATTGCTGCTCTTAATATTTCTTCTTTGTATTTAATTTTTGATAGTTTGATTAATATGTGTCTTGGCATGTTTCTCCTTGGATGTATTCTTTTTATGTTTCTTTTTTCTTCACACACACACACTGTATTTTATTTTTACAAGAGATAAATAGACTGACACCAAGCATCCTTGGATGTATTCTGTATTGGACTCTGTGTGCTTCCTGGACTTGATTATTTCCTTTCCCATATTAGGGAAGTTTTCAACTATAATCTCTTCAAATATTTTCTCAGGCCCTTTCTTTTTCTCTTCTTCTTCTGGGGCCCCCATAATTCGAATGTTGGTGTGTTTAATGTTGTCCCAGTGGTCTCTGAGACTGTCCTTAATTCTTTTCATTCTTTTTTCTTTATTCTTCTTTGTAGTGGTTATTTCCACTATTTTATCTTCCAGGTCACTTATCCGTTCTTCTGCCTCAGTTTTTCTGCTATTGATCTCTTCTAGAGAATTTTTAATTTCATTTTTTTGTTGTTCATCATTGTTTGTTTGCTCTTTAGTTCTTCTAGGTCCTTGTTAAACGTTTCTTGTATTTTCTCCATTCTATTTACAAGATTTTGGATCATCTCTACTCTCATTACTCTGAATTCTTTTTCAGGTAGACTGCTGATTTCCTCTTGATTTGTTTTTTCTGGTGGTTTTTACCTTGCTCCTTCATCTGCTGTGTGTTTCTCTGTCTTCTCATTTTGCTTAACTTACTATTTTTGGGGTCTCCTTCTCGCAGGCTGCAGGTTCATATTTCCCGTTGTTTTTGGTGTGTGCCTCCAGTGGCTAAGGTTCTTTCAGTTCATTGTGTAGGCTTCCTGGTGGAGGGGACTAGTGCCTGTCTTCTGGTAGATGAGACTGGATCTTGTCTGTCTAGTGGGCAGGACCACATCTGGTGGTGTGTTTTGTGGTGTCTGTGACCTTATTGTGATTTTAGGCCCCCTCTCTGTTAATGGGTGGGGTTGTGTTCCTGTCTTGCTACTTGTTTGGCATAGGTGTCCAGCACTGTAGCTTGCTCGTCGTTGAGTGGGGCTGGGTCTTAGCATTGAGATGGAGATCTCTGGGAGAGCTTTCACCATTTGAAAGTACATGGAGTCTGGGCGTTTCCTTTAGACAAATGTCCTGAAATTGGCTCTCCCACTTCAGAGGCACAGGCCTGATACCTGGCCAGAGCACCAAGACCCTGTTATCCACACGGCCAAGTACGTGGGGAGTTTTTTGCCTTTTGCGAAGTCTGAGGTCTTTTTCCAGCATTCTGTTGGTGTTCTGTAGTAGTTGTTCCACATGTAGATGTATTTCTGATGTATTTGTGGGGAGGAAGTTTGTCTCCATGTCTTACTCCTCCGCCATCTTGAAGGTCTCCCCAGCTGACTGATTTTTAACAAGGTGCAAAAGCAATTTAATGATGGAAAGAGAGTCTTTTCAACAAATGATACTGGAACAACTGCGGCAGGCTCTACGAGTACATGAAGATTCCCGTAGCCCAAAGCCAACAGCCACCTCTTTGTCTCCACCTGTCCGGCTCCGAGGAGGAAATGGGCAACCCTGGTACTGGCCCTGTTTTAAGAGTTTGAGACATAGCAGTGGACAAAACAAAATCTTTCTTTAACACATGGTCTTTTATCTTTCAAGTAACCTTCAGTCCAATAACAAAGATATAAGGTGGGTATAAAATGTTACATAAGAACATAAAAAAAGTGTGATAAATATCATTAAAGTGTTAGAGGAATGAATATGTACTATATGACAAACTGTGTAGTTTGTCTTTAGACAACAACAAAAAATACAACTGTATATAAATTTTAGGTATATGATAATGCCCCCTAGTCCTTGCTCTCTCACTAGGCCCCAAGTCCTGAACCAAGAATTATATTATTCCGTGATGACATTGGGCTTTTAACATACAGTAAGAGAGAGAGGCTCAGCCCTGGCCTAAAACCTGGAGATAGAACAGTAAACAATCTAAACAAAATCCCTGCTCTCTTAGAGCATATATCCTAATGGGAAGAGGAAGACAGCCACCACCACATTTATATCCCTGGCCTTTAGGCCTTATATTGTCTCATCGTGATTTGGAAATATTTCTCAACTTTTTATTCAGACATAGCAAAGTTTCACTCTAGTTCTATCTCTGTTTTAGAGGTTAAGTGTACAGCAGTGAGCAAAATATGGAACTATGTTTCAGTGGGAGGAAGACAGAAAAAAAGATCAATGTAGAATTCTGTGTTCACCAACTATGCCTTTACCCCCTAAATTTCTGGACTCCTCGACTAGAACCAAGTTTCAGACTATTCCATGATAATATTGATATCATACCTGGTTGCTTTGAGTCAGAGGGAGGCTCAACCTTGACCAAGCAGTGAACAAAACTGCCAAAGTCTCTATTCTCTTGAAACTTACATTCATTCTATTGGGAAGAGCCAGACAGTCATCCCTTTCTCCTTGAACCACCAGTCTAGAATCAGGTCTTATATTGTTCCTTGGTGATATCAGATTTCTCTCATATTCTTACACTAAATCAGAGACAGGACCGCACAATGGTCATGACACTGTTTTAGGAGAGGAAAATAGCCAGAAACAAAATCCTTGCTCTCATAGTGCTTACAGCTTACATCATGCTGGGTGGAGATAGATTCCCATCTTCTTCCTCCCAACACACTTTATACATACGTCAGGCTGTGATGATTGCTTTGAAAAAAGGTAAAGTAGGGTAAGTAAAGTGACAGAATGGTGTCTTGGGCATGCTATTCTATATATATGGATAGAGAAGTCCTCTCAGAACAGACAACATTTGAGTAAACACCTGAATAAAGTGAGGGTGCAAACCATGTTACTGATGCCTTCAGATATAATGTGCCAGGAGGTTTGTGATAGCAGCCTAGTGTGGCCAGATTGGAAGTGAGCAAGGAGGAGAATGAGAGGAGACGAGATCAGAGAGTTTGTCAAGGGCCAGATCCATGTACAAATCTTATGGACCACTGTAAAGCATTTGGAATTTATTCTCAGCGAGATAGGAGATCATTTGTTTTGAGCAAAAATATGAAAAATGTCCCAGTTTCACTCATTAAATAATCTGATTTAAAATACCTCCTTCATCATCAAACAAGATCTCACTTGTGCTTTGTCTCCTTTGCTCCATTGGACTATGGGTCTTCTTTTCTCTTTGACATCCCTGGAGAACCCACCACTTCTACTGTATCCATGCCCTGGCTCTGCCAGCTTGCTAACTCTGACTCCCGGCTTCTTCAGATAAGGAGATTGAAGAGAGATGAAGTCAAAATGAGTATTCAAGCTTGCATACCTCCAGAATTCCACCAGACAGTCTTGAATGATGTGGTAAAAATGTCAGAGACTGGAACAAAGGATTCTAGCTGAATGGTTGCAACAGAAATTCACACAGAAATTTGTAAGCTAATAATTTTTAGAAATGAATGTTAAGGAGCATTGTGAAGAAGAATTAATATTGCGGCTGATTAACTATGTAAGGAAAGACCTCTGGATTATGATTTATCTGTGGAGATAAGAGAGTTAAGGTGTGGGGTGGGGATGGGCAAGATTTTGAGAGCGTGAATTTAAAAGGAAAGAACACAGAATCAAAGGCTAAACTAGTAAATATAGGTGTAAAATGGTCTTCCGTTTATCTCTTTTAGTCTGTATCCAAACAGGCTCAAACCCTGAGAATGAGATGTAAAAGATCTATATTGTCCATTGTTTGGACAAAATCTTTTTTATAAAGGTAGAGAAAAATTATCAATAAATTGGCTCATTATTTTCCTGAACTAATTAATTCTGTTTCTGGATTTACTCATGACTGCTTAAACTATATTCAGGGCTTTTGAAAATGAAAAGAATTCATGTTTTCTTTCCTTCACTTATTTTCCACATCCACCCTTCATTCAGTATTCATAACATAAAGAATATAGCCTCGTTTTTAAAGACATCTTCCAAATTATTCCCAAAGAAAGCTACATACATATGTGTTTCTCACAAATCAGGCTTTCTGCTGTAATTACTTTGATTAGTACTTGGTTACTTTATCTTTCATTTATTCATAGAATGAAACAAAATGTGCAAGACATTTTTCTAGAGGGTATGTTGGAATATCATTATGAATAACACATAGTCTTTTATCCTTCAAGTAGCCTTCAGACTAATAAGGTGTGTATAAAACTGTACAAAACAAAGTAAAAGGAATGTGATAAGTATCATTAAAGTGTTAGAGGGGTGCATATGCACCATGTGAATTCAGATGTATTAGTGTATAGTCAGGGTTCTCCAGAGAAACAAAACCAATAAGATTCATTCATTCATTCCTTCATTCATTGTAAGAATTATCTCATGTGATTATAGAGGCCAAGAAGTCCCATGACGTCTTTCTTGGTTGTAGAAGGTTCAGATGCAACAATAATTCATGTTAGACAATTCATGTTAGAAGGAATATCTTGACTTGACCCCTAGAAATTTCACTGAAGTAGAAGGCCCCTGAATTTTAGTTGGATTTATTTCTCACCCTCTAACATGCAAATGTCTTACTAATGAATATAGAGAAGTTGCTACTTCTTGATCACTAGGTCCAATCAGCATAATGTCATCAATGTAATGGATTAGTGTGATATTTTGTGGCAGGAAAAGGTGAACAAGGTCCCTGTGAACAAAATTATGACATAGGGATGGAGAGTCGTCATACCGTCTCAAGTAGGACAATGAAGGTGTATTGCTGGCCTTACTAGTTGAAAGCAAACTACTTCTGGAGGACCATATGGACAAGAATGGAGGAAAAAATCATTTATTAGATCAATAGATACACACCAAGTATCAAGGATTATGTTAACTTGCTCAAACAATGAAACCACATCTGGTACATGAGCTTCAATTGGCGTCACCACCTGCTTAAGCTTATGATAATCCACTAACATTCTTCAAGATCTGTCTTCTGCACAGGCCAAATAGGAGAGTTGAATGGGCATGTGCTAGGAATCACTACTCCTGCACGTATTAAGTCCTTGATAGTGGCACTAATCTTTGCAGTCCTTCCAAGAATGCAGTATTCCTCTTTTTTTTTTTTTAATATGGAATGCTTCATGAATCTGTGTGTCATCCTTGTGCAGGGACCATGCTAATCTTCTCTGTATCTCTCCAATTCTAGTATATGTGCCGCCGAAGCGAGCACAAATAAATATTCCTCTTAATTTACTAGTTTCTCATTTAGAGGCAATTCTAATGGCTTCCACTTAGTCTTTCCACCTTTATATTCCTCATTCCACAGATCAGGAAACCTATGTGGGGATTCTGCCAACTGCTAAGTATGTCTATTCTAATAATGCATTCTGGAACTGGGGAAGTAATCAGGGGATGAGTTCAGGAACACACTGGGCCCATTGTTAGACAGATCTGAACTAAAACTCCATTGTTCACCTGACCTTCATTAGTGGTTCTTTTGGAGCGTAGTATACTTCCTCATGGGTCATAATGTGTATCTCACTTTCAGGAGCCTGTTAGCACTTGTGTCTAGTTGTTAGTCTAGAAGCAAAAGTGGGTGATGGAGGTGGATCCTTAGGAAAATCAGCATGGCAACTATCTCAAAGGAGGTCATTGTCATTTCCTCAAGCCGTCCAAGTTAATCCTCTCAGATAGAGGTGGAAAGGCTTATTCTACTGTTGGTGGGGAGATCGATACCACAGGGGATGGGGATTCCCCTTCCACTGAGAATCAGGAGGTCACTTCCACTGAGATTGTATAGGCAACTTCCACTGGGAACAGGGAGGCCTCTTCCACTAGCAATAAAAACTCATCAGGATTTAAAGGTTCAATGTCTCCAGCTTCATGAGATCTTCCCACACATTCCAATCTCAATTTACAGGATACTATTATTTCCCAGTATATGACCTCACTTTAACAGTAGACAAGGCTGGGAGTTCAACTAACACTCTAATTTAGCCAATACAAGATGAAGTTTTGCACATAATTTTCAACAATTTCAGCCCTCTGACTACAGGAAATAAGGGACTTCTTCAGGGTACACATAGAAGATCTTAGGTTGTTATGCACCTCTTGAACTGAAATTTGAGTCCCTGAGCTCATTCTTTTCTTTCACCACTTTATCTAGAAACATTAGGGGTAGTCAGTTTTCTAAAAATGTTTGAAAGCTTCATATATATTATCTCATTATCTTATTTAAATCTAATCAGATTAGAGAGTCAATTCCAGAAACCCCAGAACAGTTTCAGAAAACTCATATTTAAAATTATTTTACTCTTTAACCACTCTCTGTACCAAAATCTATTTTACTCAGAGATCTCCAGAGGAAAAAAAACCCAATAAGACATTTATTTGTTTATCTATTTATTTATTCATTCATTCATTTATTCATTTATTTATTTATTATAGGAATTGTTTAAAGTGATTACAGAGGCCGAGAAGTCCCACAATCTACTGTCTACAATACAGAGACCCAGGAAATCCAGTGGTATAATTCAGTCTGAGTCTGAAGACCAGAGAACCAGGGAGCCAGAGGTTTAAGTCACAGACCGAGTTTTAAGGCCTGAAAATGAAGAGCATCAATGTCTGATGGGGAGAAGATGGATGTCCCAGCTCAGGCAGAGAGAACAAATTTGCCCATCCTCTTCCTCATTGTTCTACTCAGGACCTCAATAGATTGGATGTTTCCCAACAGCATTAATGATGGTGATCTTCATTACTCAGTCTAGCAATTCAAATGCTAATCTCTTCCATAAATACCCACAAAGATCCACCCAGAAATAATGTTTTACCAGATATCTGGGCATCCCTTAGGCCAGTCAAGTTGACACATTAAAATTAATCATAACAGCAAGTAAAGGAGTTTCTCATTGATGCTTGCATAGTCCTGACATGGCAAGTTATATATACTTTTTAGAAATGTATAATTACATATATTATAAAGCATAGATCTTCAGTGTATAACTCCCTGACTTTCAACACATGCATATACCCGTGTAACCTGTAACACTATCAATATTTCCATAATTTCAGAAAGTTCCCTGATGTCTAGTCATAATCAGTTACCTGCCATCATCTGACCAGCCCCTTTTCTGATCTTTTTCCACCACAGATTAATTTTGCCAGTTTTAGAACTTATATAAATGGAATGATACATATATAGTATAGTATTGAGTCTGGCTTGTTTCACTGAGCATTTATGTTTTTGAAATTTATGTATGTTGAAGCAGATATCAGTAATTTGTTCCTTTTGATTTTATAATATCCCATTGTATAAATATATCACAATTTGTTTATCCATTTCCCATTACTGGATATTTATATTGTTTCAAGTTTTCATTAGGTATAAGCACACCTAAGCCCTAAGGATAAGATGCTATGAACTTTTCTGTACAAGTATTTATGTAGTCATATTTTTTTCATGGGTAAATGTATAGGTGTTTAATGGCTATGTTGTATTGTAAATGTATGTTTAACATTTTAAGCACTGACACACTGTTTTCCAAAGTACTTTTATAATTTCATACATATACTAGCCAAGTCTGAGAGTTCCAGTTGCTCTATATCCTTGTTAGTCATTAATTTTAAGCATTACAGTGGATATGTAGTTGTGTCTTTTTTTTTTGGAAAGATTAAAGATTTTTAGTTGCAGTAAAAAAATATATATCACAAAATTTGCCATTCTAACCATTTTTATGTACAATTCAATGACATTAATTACACAATTCACACAATTATGCAGCCTTCACCACTATCTGTCTCCAAGACTTTTTATCATCCTCAAACAGAAACTCTGTAACCACTCAACAGTAACACCTTATTATCCCCTCTCCCCAGCCCCTGGTAAGCTCTAACATACTTTCTGTCTCTATGAATTTTCCTATTCTAGATACTTCATAAAAGTGGAATCATACAATATTTGTCCTTTATAGTCTGGTTAGTTTCACTTAGCATGTTTATAAGGGTGATATATGTATCAGAACTTCATTCCCATTTATGGTTAAATAATATCCTATTATATATATATATATATATATATATATATACACATACAACATTTTGTTTATCCATTTATTTGTTGATGGACACTTGGGTTAGTTCTACCTTTTGATTCCTGTGAATAATGCTGCAATGAATATTTATATACAAGTATCTATTTTTAATTCCTCTGAGTATTATACGTAGGAGTGGATGGCTAGGTCAAACATTTCCATAGAGGCTGTATCCTTTTACACCCCCACCAGCAACATATGAAGATTGCAATGTCTCCATGTTCTCATGAACACTTTTTTTTCTTTCTTTTAAATTACAGCCATCTTACTAAGTGTGAAAAGATTTTGTAAGTGTGAAACTTATTTTGGTTTTGGTTTGCATTTTGCTAATAACTAAGAATGTTGAACATTTATTCAGTGCTAATTGGTTATTTGTATATCTTCTTTGGAGAAGTGTCTATACAAGCCCTTTGCCTATTTTAAATTGTTTTCCTTTTTGTTGTTGAATTTTAAGATTTCTTTATATATTTCAGATATTAAACCCGATTTTTTGTGTGCTGAACTTGTGGTAGTTTACAACTTTGTTGTATTTGTTAAATAGTCGTAATACCTTTCTTGTGGATTCTTTGAAATTTTCTAATACAGGTGTGTCATCTAGAATAGAAATTACCTTTACTTTCCAATTCAGATGCCACTTACTTATTTTACTTGTCTAACCAGTCTGGGTAGAACTTTCAGTAAATTGTTCAATAGCAATGGTGAAAGCAAGCATTCCATTAATTCATTTGCGTTAATTTGTCTGTATGATGTAAGATAGTGGTCTACTTACAGTATTTTGCATGTGACTGTCCAGTTTTCCCAACACCATTTATTGAAGATACTTTCCATTCTCCATTGTATGTTCTTTGCTCCTTTATCATAGATTAATTGACCATAAGTGCGTGGGTTTATTTCTGGGCTCTCAATTTTGTTCTATTGGTCAGTGTGTTTGTTTTTCTGCCAATACCATGCTATTTTCATTATTGTATCTTTGAAGTATAATTTGAAATCAGGGAGTGTGATACCTCTAGCTTTTTCCTTTTGTTCTCAGGATTGCTTTGGCTATTTGGGGTCTTTTGTGATACCATATAAATTTCAGGAATTTTAATTCTATTTCTGTGAAAAATGTCATTGGGATTTTCACAGGGATCACATTGAATATGGAGATTGCTTTAGGTAATATGGACATTTTAACAATATTAATTCTTCCAATCCATGAGCATAGAAAAGATTTTCCATTTCTTTGTGTCTTCAATTTATTTCAAAAATGTCTTATTATTTTCAATGTACAGGTTCTTTACCTCCTTGGTTAAATTTATTCTTTATGTTCAAGTTCAAAATAGGATTGTTTCCTTAATTTCTCTTTCTCTTTTTACTGTATACAAGCACAGCAGATTTTTTTTATTATTTATTTTATAACCTGCAAGTTTATTGTATTCATTTGTTCATACTAATCTATTACAATTTTTGTATTTCTGTGGTATCAATTGTAACTAATTTTTCATTTCGGATTTTCTTCATTTGAGCCTTTTCTCTCTTTCTTTTAGACAGTCTAGATAAAATTTTGTCAATTTTACCTTTTCAAAGAATCAGCTATAGAACAAACAAAACCCAAAGTTAGTCGAAGGAAAGAAATCATAAAGATCAGAGCAGAAATAAATGAAATAGAAACGAAGAAAACAACAGCAAAGATCAATAAAACTAAAAACTGGTTCTTTGAGAAAAAGAAAATTGATAAACTTTATACCAGACTCATCAAGAAATAAAGGGAGATGACTCAAATCAGATTAGACATGAAAAAGGAGAAGTTACAACTGACACCATAGAAATACAAAGTATCATAAAAGATTACTACAAGCAAGTATATGCCAATAAGATGGACAACCTGGAAGAAATGGACAAATTCTTAGAAAAGCACAACGTTGCAAGACTGAACCAAGAAGAAATAGAAAATATGAACAGACCAATCACAAGTAATGAAATTGAAACTGTGATTGAAAATCTTCCACCAAACAAAATCCAGGACCAGATGGCTTCACAGGTGAATTCTATAAAACATTTAGAGAAGAGTTAACACCTATCCTTCTCAAACTCTTGCAAAAAATTGCAGATGATGGAACACACCCAAACTCATTCTGCGAGGCTACCATTACCCTGATGCCAAAATCAGACAAAGATATCACAAAAAAGAAAACTAGAGGCCAATATTACTGATGCACATAGACGTAAATATCCTCAACAAAATACTAGCAAACAGAATCCAACAATATATTAAAAGTTTCATACACCATGAGCAAGTGAGATTTACTCCAGGGATGCAAGGATTCTTCAATATATGTAAATCAATCAATGTGATACACTATATTAATAAATTAAAGAATAAAAACCATATGATCATCTCAGTAGATGCAGAAAAAGCTTTTGACAAAATCCAACACCCGTTTATGATAAAAACCGTCCAGAAAGTGGGCATAGAGGGAACCTACCTCAACATAATAAAGGCCATATATGACAAACCCACAGCAAACATCATTCTCAATGGTGAAAAACCAAAAGCATTTCCTCTAAGAACAGGAACGAGACAAGTATGTCCACTCTTGCCACTATTATTCAACATAGTTTTGGAAGTCCTAGCCATGGCACTCAGAGAAGAAAAGAAATAAATCCAAATTGGAAAAGAAGAAGTAAAACTGTCACTGTTTGCAGATTACATGATACTATACATAGAAAATACGAAAGATGTTACCAGAAAAATACCAGAGCTAATCAAAGAATTTGGTAAAGTTGCAGGATACAAAATAAATACACGGAAATCTCTTGCATTCTTATACACTAACAATGAAGGGGGGTAAAGAGAAATTAAGGAAACAATCCCATGTACCATAGCAACAAAAAGAATAAAATACCTAGGAATAAACCTACGTAAGGATGAAAAAGAGCTGTACTCAGAAAACTATAAAACACTGATGAAAGAAATCAAAGATGGCATAAACAGATGGAGAGATATACCATGTTCTTGGATTGGAAAAATCAGTATTGTGAAAATGACTATACCACCCAAAGCAATCTAAAGACTCAATGCAATTCCTGTCAAATTACCAATGGCATTTTCAACAGAACTAGAACAAAGTTTTTTTCAATTTGTATGGAAACACAAAAGACCCTGAAGAGGCAAAGCAATCTTGAGAAAGAAAAATGGAGCTGGAGGAATCAGGCTCCCTGACTTCAGACTAAACTACAAAGCTACAGGAATCAAGTCAGTATGGTACTGGCACAAAAATAGAAATATAGATCAATCGAACAGGATAGAAAGCCCAGAGGCAAAGCCACGCACCTATGCTCACCTAATCTATGACAAAAGAGGCAAGAATATGCAATGGAGAAAAGACAGCCTCTTCAATAAGTGGTGCTGGGAAAACTGGAGAGCTACATGTCAAAGATTGAAATTAGAACACTCCCTAACACCGTACACAAAATAAACTCCAAATGGATTAAAGATCTAAAAGTAAGACCAGACACTCTAAAACTCTTAGAGGAAAACAAAGGCCAAACACTCTTTGACAGAAGTCACGGCAAGATCTTTTTGACCCACCTCCTAGAGTAATGAAAATTAAAATAAAAATAAACAAATGAGACATAAATAAACTTAAAAACTTTTGCACAGCAAAGGACACCATAAACAAGACAAAAATACAACCCTCAGAATGAGAGAAAATATTTGTAAATGAAGCAACTGACACAGGATTAATCTCCAAAATATACAAGCTGCTCATACAGCTCAATATCACAAAAACAAACAACCCAATCCAAAAATGGGCAGAAGACCTAAATAGACATTTCTCCAGAGAAGACACATAGATGGCCAACAAACACATGAAAAGATGCTCAGCATCACTAATTATTAGAGAAATGCAAATCAAAACCACAATGAGGTATCACCTCACACTGGTCAGAATGGCCATCATCAAAAAATCTACAGGCAATAAATGCTGGAGAGGGTGTGGAGAAAAGGGAACCTTCATACACTGTTGGTTGGAATGTAAATTGATACAGCCACTATTGAAAACAGTATGGACGTTCCTTAAAAAACTAAAAAGGAACTACCATATGATCCAACAACAGTCCCACTATTGAACATATACCCAGAGAAAACCATAATTCAAAAATATGCATGCACCCCTATGTTCATAGCAGCACTATGTACGATAGCCAGGACATGGAAGCAACCTAAATGCCCATCAACAGGGGAATGGATAAAGACGTGGTACATATATACAACTGACAATATATACAATATTACTCAGCCATAAAATGGAGTGAAATTGGGTCATTTGTAGAGACATGGATGGACCTAGAGAGTGTCATATAGATTGAAGTAAGTCAGAAAGAGAAAAGCAAATATCTTATAATAACGCATATATGTGGAATCTAGAAAAATGGTATAGATGATCTTATTTGCAAAGCAGAATTAGAGACATAGACGTAGAAAACAAATGTATGGATACCAAGGGGAAAGGGATGGGGAGGGAGGAATTGGGAGACTGGGATTGACACATATACATTATTGATACTACGTATAAAATAGACAACTGATGGGAACACACTGTATAGCGCAGTGAACTCTAGCTAATGCACTGTGGTAACCTAAATGAGAAGGAAGTCCAAAAGTGATGGGATATCTGTGTGTGTATGACTGATTCATTTTGTTGTGCAGTGGAGGCTAACACAACATTGTAAAGCAACCATACTCCAATAAAAATTAATAAAATCCCAATATTATGAGATTTAATCTTTAATGTAAAGGGTATGAGAAAGCCAGAGAACAGATTAAAAAAAAAAAGAATCAGGTATAAGTTTCATTGATATTTTCTAGTATCCTTTCAGTTTCTATTTCATTAATTTCTGCTCTGATTTTTATTTCTTTCCTTCTACTGATCTGGGGTTAATTTGTTTTTTTTTTTCTATTTCTTTTAGGTATAAGGTTAAATTGTTTATTTGATATTTATCTTGTTTCTTGCAGTAAGCCTGTATTGCTATTAACCCCTCTTAGTACAGCTTTTGCTGCATCTCATAGATTTTGGCATGTCATATTTTCATTTTTAATTGTCTTCAGATATTTTTAAAACTTTCTCTTTTGATTTATTTGTTAACCCAGTAGCATGTTGTTTAGTATCCACATATTTGTGATTTTTCCAGTTTTATTCTTGTACTTGATTTTCATTTTCATACCATTGTTGTTGAAAAAGTTGCTTGATATGATTTCAGTCTTTTTAAATTTATTGAGACATTTTGTGCCCCAACATATAATTGATCCTTGAGAATGCTCCCTGCACACGTGAGAAGAATGTGTATTCTGCTGCTTTTGGATGGAATGTTCTATAAATATGTATTGTCAATTGATCTAATGTTCCATTTAAGGCCATGGTTTCCTTGTTGACTTTCTGTCCGGATGATCTATCTTTTGATGTAAGTGGAGTGTTAAAGTTCCCTACTATTATTGTGTTGCTATCAATTTCTCCCTTTAATGGTGTTAATAATTGCTTTATATATTTTGGTACTTTTATGTTAGGTGCATATATATTAATAAATGCTATGTCTTCTTGACGGATTGTTCCCTTTATCATTATATGACATTCAACTTTGTCTCTTGTTACCTTTTTGGCTTGTAGTCTATTTTGTCTGATATGAATATAGCTACACCTGATTTCTTTTGGCTGCCATTCGCTTGCAGTATCATCTTCCATCCCTTCACTTGGAGTCTATGTTTGTCTTTAGAGCTGAGATGAGTCTTCCATAGGCAGTGTATTATTGGGTCCTGTTTTTAATCCATCCAGTCACTCTGTGTCCTTTGGTGAATTTAATGCATTTACATTTAGGGTAATTTATTACTACATACAGACTTAGTTCTGCCATTTTATCTTTTGTTTTCTGGCTCTTCTGTATCTCCATTACTTTTTTTTTCTTGTGTTCCTGTCTGCCATTTTAGTTTGGTGTTTTCTGATGTTTTCCCAACTTCCTCTTTTTTATATTTTATGACTCTGCTCTATGTTTATGTTTTGTGGTTACCCTGAGGTTTGCATATAACTTCTCATAGATAAAATTGTCCTTTTTATGCCGACAACATCTTATTTTCATATACCTATACAAGTTCCAAGCTTTTCTTCTTCCCCTTTTATGTTTTGTTGTGTTAAATTATCCATTTTTATGTTGTGAATTTGTTAGCAAACTGAGATAGCTATAGTTATTTTTCCTTCTGTTATTGATTTCATTCCATTTTAGTAATTAAAGATACCTTATATGATTTCAATACATTTTAAAATATTGAGAATTGTTTTGTGGTTTAACATTTGGTCTATCCTGGAGAATGTTTCATGTGCACTAGAGAATAATGTATATTCTGCTGTTTTTGGATGGAATGTTCTAAATCATTCTAATTGGTTTATAGTGTTGTTCAAATCCTCTATTTTCTATTGACATTCTGCTTAGATATTCTATACATTTTTAAATGCAGTGTATGTAAGTCTCCAAGTATTATTGTATGACTGTTGATCGCTCCCTTAAATTTTTAAAATATTTTATTATTTTTATAAAAATTGTATATATGTAAGATGTATAACACGATATTTTGATATGTAAACATTGTGATGATTACTACCAGTCAAGTTGATTAAAATATCCATCACCTCACATACTTACCATTTTGTGTGTGGGGGTGGGAAAACAAAAGCTACACTCAGAAAATTTCAATTATACAGTACAGTATTATTAATGATAGTATCATGCTGTACATTAAATCTCTGGAGGTTATTTATCCTACATAACTGAAACTTTTTATCCTTTGACCAACATATCCTCATTTTTCCCACTCCCCATCCCCTGGCAACCACAACTCTACTCTCTATATTTACGAATTCCACTGTTTTAGATTCCACATATAAGTGCAATCTTGCAGTTTTTTTCATTCTCTGTCTTAATTATTTCAGTTAGCATAATGTCCTCCTGATATATCCATGTTGTGGCAAATGGCAGGATTAAATTTTTAGAGAATAAATAATATTCCATGTATTATTTATTCCATAAATAATATTCCATAGATATATGTGTGTGTTTCACATTTTTTAAATCTATTATCCATTGATATACACTTAGGTTGTTACCATATCTTGGCTACTGTGAGTAATGCTGCAATGACCATGAGACTGCAGACACCTCTTCAGCATAATTCTTTTATTTCCCTTGGAAATATACCCAGTTGTGGAATTGCTGTATGAATTGACATCCCTACCAAGAATGTACAAGGGTTCCTTTGCTCCACATCCTTGCCAACACCTGTTACCTTTTTTCTTTTTCATAATAGACATCCTAATACATCCTAATACATGTGAAATAACTCACTGTGGTTTTGATTTGCATTCCCCTGACAATTAGTGATGTTGAGGACATTTTTATATACCTGTTGGCCATTTGTACATCTCTAGAAAAATGTTTATTCATGTCATTTGCCCATTTTAATTAAGTTGTTTGTGATTTTGCTCTTGAGTTGTGCAAATTCCTTATATATTTTGGATATTAAACCCTTATGAGAAATATGGTTTGCAATTATTTTCTCCCAATTCATGGGCTGACTTTTAAATTTAGTGTTTTCTTTTTGAGGAAAGTTTTTTTAGTTTGATGTAGTCCCATTTGTTTACTTTTGGTTTTGTGCCTGTACTTTTGGTGTCATATCAAAATATCATTGCCAAGACCAATGTCAATGAGATTTTCCCCTATTTTCTTCTTTATTGATTTTAAGGTTTCCGGTGTTATTTTTTTTTTAAGTAAAATTCCCATTTATTCTCCCACAACTGATGCCATTTTGATCTTCACGTGTAATAGTTTTCTTCAGTTTTATGTTTACTTTTTTTTTCACACACACACACACTGTATTTTATTTTTACAAGAGATAAATAGACTGACACCAAGCATTGTACATGGATGACCACAACAAAAGCAACAATGATTGCAATTACCAAACATGAAACACACTCATACTATGTCATAATATTGACATTCAGTCCAGTAATCCTCCACTGTAACAGCTCCTTTACTTTGCAGTGAAAATTGATTTGTATGTTCTTTGCCTCTGAGTCCTTGTGGGATTTTTTTTTAATTCAAACAGAAAGTCACAAAAATTATACTCATCCTCATCAGTTCACTCAGTCCCATGTAATTAATTTTTTTTTCATCTTGATCTTTTGTTAGCACTTTTATGAGTTCATCAGTTTTTCATTAGAGTTCTGAAAATGCTTATTCATTCAGTTCAGCAGTACAGTCAGTTACCAGAAACCTGTACTTGTCAGAGTCTTTTCCATGAATTTCTTGAAGATGAAACCCTTTTATAGGAACATATTTGTAAAAGCATCAGAGTACACCCAGAACTGTCTGTAAATGACAAAAGACTTAAAAATGACCACGGCTAAAGATTTGATGAAAGTTCATAATAATGCAGTTGACAAGAAAATTAGTTATTTCTGAGATATACATTTTAAAGTAATAACTAGGATTATGACTTATAACATTATACCAGAACATATAAGATTTTTAGAAATTTCATGTAATGTCTGAAACATTTATATTAACATATTTCCATACCAATAACCCAATGAAAGTTTAGTATTAGTTGTTCTAGTTTTTTGTTTCTTTATACTGCAGGTTCTAATTAGTCATCAATTTTATACCCATCAGTGTATACATGTCAACTCCAATCGCCCAATTCAGCATACCACCATCCCCACCCCACTGCAGTTTTCCCCCCTTGGTGTCCATATGTCTGTTCTCTACATCTGTGTCTCAACTTCTGCCCTGCAAATGGACTCATCTGTACCATTTTTCTAGGTTCCACATACATGCGTTAATATACGATATTTGTTTTTCTCTTTCTGACTTACTTCACTCTGTATCACAGTCTCCTTTTTATGGCTGAGTAATATTCCATTGTATACATGTACCACATCTTCTTTATCCATTCGTCTGTTGATGGCCATTTAGGTTGCTTCCATGACCTGGCTATTGTAAATAGTGCTGCAATGAACATTCGTGTACATGTGTCTTTTTGAATTACGGTTTTCTCTGGGTATATGCCCAGTAGTGGGATTGCTGGGTCATATGGTAATTCTATTTTTAGTTTTTTAAGGAACCTCCATATTGTTCTCCATAGTGGCTGTATCAATTTACATTCCCACCAACAGTGCAAGAGGGTTCCCTTTTCTCCACACCCTCTCCAGCATTTGTTGTTGTAGATTTTCTGATGATGCCCATTCTAACTGGTGTGAGGTGACACCTCATTGTAGTTTTGATTTGCATTTCTCTAATAATTAGTGATGTTGAGCATCTTTTCATGTGCTTCGTGGCCATCTGTATGTCTTCTTTGGAGAAATGTCTATTTAGGTCTTCTGCCCATTTTTGGATTGGGGTGTTTGTTTCTTTAATATTGAGCTGAATGAGCTGTTTATATATTTTGGAGATTAATATTTTGTCTGCTGATTCGTTTGCAAATATTTTCTCCCATTCTGAGGGTTGTCTTTTCGTCTTATTTATGGTTTCCTTTGCTGTGCAAAAGCTTTGAAGTTTCATTAGGTCCTATTTGTTTATTTTTGTTTTTATTTCCATTACTCTAGGAGGTGGATCAAAAAAGATCTTGCTGTGATTTATGTCAAAGAGTGTTCTTCCTATGTTTTCCTCTAAGAGTTTTATAGTGTCCAGTCTTACATTTAGGTCTCTAATCCATTTTGAGTTTATTTTTGTATATGGTGTGAGGGAGTATTCTAATTTCATTCTTTTACATGTAGCTGTCCAGTTTTCCCAGCACCACTTATTGAAGAGACTGTCTTTTCTCCATTGTATCTTTGCCTCCTTTGTCATAGATTAGTTGACCATAGGTGTGTGGGTTTATCTCTGGGCTTTCTATCTTGTTCCATTGATCTATGTTTCTGCTTTTGTGCCAGTACCATATTGTCTTGATTACTGTAGCTTTGTAGTATAGTCTGAAGTCAGGGAGTCTGATTCCTCCAGCTCCGTTTTTATCCCTCAAGACTGCTTTGGCTATTCGGGGTCCTTTGTGTCTCCATACAAATTTTAAGATGATTTGTTCTAGCTCCGTAAAAACTGCCATTGGTAATTTGATAGGGATTGCATTGAATCTGTAGATTGCTTTGGGTAATATAGTCATTTTCACAATGTTGATTCTTCCAATCCAAGAACATGGTATATCTCTCCATCTGTTGGTATCATTTTTAATTTCTTTCATCAGTGTCTTATAGTTTTCTGCATACAGGTCTTTTGTCTCCCTAGGTAGGTTTATTCCTAGGTATTTTATTCTTTTTGTTGCAGTGGTAAATGGGAGTGTTTCCATAATTTCTCTTTCAGATTTTTCATCATTACTGTATAGGAATGCAAGAGATTTCCATGCATTAATTTTGTATCCTACAACTTTACCATATTCATTAATTAGCTCTAGCAGTTTTCTGGTGGCAGTTTTAGGATTCTCTATGTATAGTATCATGTCATCTGCAAACAGTAACAGTTTTACTTCTTCTTTTCCAATTTGTATTCCTTTTATTTCTTTTTCTTCTCTGATTGCTGTAGCTAGGACCTCCAGAACTATGTTGAATAATAGTGGTGAGAGTGGGCATCCTTGTCTCGTTCCTGATCTTAGAGGAAATGCTTTCAGTTTTTCACCGTTGAGAATGATGTTTGCTGTGGGTTTGTCATATATGGCCTTTATTATGTTGAGGTAGGTTCCCTCTATGCCCACTTTCTGGAGAGTTTTTATCATAAATGGGTGTCGAATTTTGTCAAAACATTTTTCTGCATCTATTGAGATAATCATATGGTTTTTATTCTTAAATTTGTTAATATGGTGTATCACATTGATTGATTTGCGTGTATTGAAGAATACTTGCATCCTTGGGATAAATCACACTTGATCGTGGTGTATGATCCTTCTAATGTGTTGTTGGATTCTGTTTGCTAGTATTTTGTTGAGGATTTTTGCATCTGTATTCATAAGTGACAGTGGTCTGTAATTTTCTTTTTTTGTAGTGTCTTTGTCTGGTTTTGGTATCAGGGTGATGGTGGCCTCATAGAATGAGTTTGGGAGTGTTCCTTCCTCTGCAATATTTGGAAGAGTTTGAGGATAGGTGTTAGCTCTTCTCTAAATGTTTGATAGAATTCACCTGTGAAGCCATCTGGTCCTGGACTTTCGTTTGTTGGAAGATTTTTAATCACAGTTTCAATTTCATTACTTGTGATTGGTCTGTTCGTATTTTCTGCTTCTTCCTGGTTCAGTCTTGGAAGGTTATACATTTCTAAGACTTTGTCCATTTCTTCCAGGTTGTCCATTTTATTGGCATAGAGTTGCTTGTAGTAGTCTCTTAAGATGCTTTGTATTTCTGCGGTGTCTGTTGTAACTTCTCCTTTTTCGTTTCTCATTTTATTGATTTGAGTCCTCTCCCTCTTTTTCTTGATGAGTCTGGTAAATGGCTTATCAATTTTCTTTATCTTCTCAAAGAACCAGCTTTTAGTTTTATTGATCTTTGTTATTGTTTTCTTTGTTTCTATTTCATTTATTTCCACTCTGATCTTTATGATTTCTTTCCTTCTGCTAACTTTGGGTTTTGTTTGTTCTTCTTTCTCTAGTTACTTTAGGTGTAAGGTTAGATTGTTTACTTGAGATTTTTCTTGTTTCTTTAGGTAGGCTTATATAGCTATAAGCTTCCCTCTTAGAAATGCTTTTGCTGCATCCCATAGGTTTTGGGTCGTCGTGTTTTCATTGTCATGTGTCTCTAGGTATTTTTTTATTTCCTCTTTGATTTCTTCAGTGATCTCTTGGTTATTTAGTAACGTATTGTTTAGCCTCCATGTGTTTGTGTTTTTTACTTTTTTTTCCCTGTAATTCATTTCTAATCTCATAGCGTTGTGGTCAGAAAAGATGCTTGATATGATTTCAATTTTCTTAAATTTACTGAGGCTTGATTTGTGACCCAAGATGTGATCTATCCTACAGAATGATCCGTGCGCACTTGAGAAGAACGTGTAATCTGCTGTTTTTGGATGGAATGTCCTATAAATATCAATTAAATCTATCTGGTCTATTGTGTCATTTAAAGCTTCTGTTTCCTTATTTATTTTCATTTTGGATGATCTGTCCATTGGTGTAAGTGAGGTGTTAAAGTCCCCCACTATTACTGTGTTACTGTCAATTTCCTCTTTTATAGCTGTTAGCAGTTGAGTTGCCTTATGTATTGAGGTGCTCCTATGTTGGTTGCATATATATTTATAATTGTTATATCTTCTTCTTGGATTGATCCCTTGATCATTATGTAGTGTCCTTCCTTGTCTCTTGTAACATTCTTTATTTTAAAGTCTATTTTATCTGATATGAGTATAGCTACTCCAGCTTTCCTTTGATTTCCATTTGCATGGAATATCTTTTTCCATCCCCTCACTTTCAGTCTGTATGTGTCCCTAGGTCTAAAGTGGGTCCCTTGTAGACAGCATATATATGGGTCTTGTTTTTGTATCCATTCAGCAAGCCTGTGTCTTTTGATTGGAGCATTTAATCCATTCACGTTTAAGGTAATTATCGATATGTATGTTCCTATGAACATTTTCTTAATTGTTTTGGGTTTGTTTTGGTAGGTCCTTTTCTTCTCTTGTGTTTCCCACTTAGAGAAGTTCCTTTAGCATTTGTTGTAGAGCTGGTTTGGTGGTGCTGAATTCTCTTAGGTTTTGCTTGTCTGTAAAGCTTTTGATTTCTCCAGCAAATCTAAATGAGATCCTTGCTGGGTAGAGTAATCTTGGTTGTAGGTTCTTCCCTTTCATCACTTTAAGTATATCATGCCACTCCCTTCTGACTTGTAGAGTTTCTGCTGAGAAATCAGCTGTTAACCTTATGGGAGTTCCCTTGTATGTTATTTGTCGTTTTTCCCTTGCTGCTTTCAATAATTTTTCTTTGTCTTTAATTTTTGCCATTTTGATTACTATGTAATCAGTGTGTTTCTCCTTGGGTTTATCCTGTATGGGACTCTCTGCGCTTCCTGGACTTTGGTGGATATTCCCTTTCCCATGTTAGGGAAGTTTTTGACTATAGTCTCTTCAGATATTTTCTTGAGTCCTTTCTCTCTCTCTTCTCCTTCTGGGACCCCTATAATGCGAATGTTGTTGCATTTAATGTTGTCCCAGAGGTCTCTTAGGCTGTCTTCATTTCTTTTCATTCTTTTTTCTTTAGTCTGTTCCACAGCAGTGAATTCCACCATTCTGTCTTCCAGGTCACTTATCCGTTCTTCTGCCTCAGTTATTCTGCTATTGATTACTTCTAGTGTAGTTTTCATTTCAATTATTGTATTGGTCATCTCTGTTTGTTTGTTCTTTAATTCTTCTAGGTCTTTATTAATCATTTCTTGCATCTTCTCAATCTTTGCCTCCATTATTATTCTGAGGTCCTGGATCATCTTCACTCTCATTATTCTGAATTCTTCTTCTGGAAGTTTGCCTATCTCCACTTCACTTAGTTGTTTTTCTGGGGTTTTTTCTTGTTCCTTCATTTGGTATATAGCCCTCTGCCTTTTCATCTTGTCTATCTTTCTGTAAATGTGGTTTCTGTTCCACAGGCTGCAAGACTGTAGTTTTTCTTGCTTCTGCTCTCTGCCCTCTGGTAGTTGAGTCTATCTAAGAGGCTTGATAGGAGGCTCTGGAGGTGGGTAGAGCTGACTGTTGCTGTGTTAGTCAGAGCTCCGTAAAACTTTAATCCACTTGACTGTTGATGGGTGGGGCTGGGTTCTCTCCCTGTTGGTTGTTTTGCCTGAGGCAACCCAAAATGGAGCCTACCTGGGCTCTTTGGTGGGGCTAATGGCAGACTCTGTGAGGGCTCACGCCAAGGAGTACTTCCCAGAACCTCCGCTGCCTGTGTCCTTGTCCCCACAGTGAAACAGAGCCAGCCCCCACCTCTGCAGGAGACCCTCCAACACTAGCAGGTAGGTCTGGTTCAGTCTCCCCCAGGGTCAGTGCTCCTTCCCCCGGGTCCCGATGCACACACTATTCCATGTGCGCCCTCCAGGAGTGGGGTCTCTTTTTCCCCCAGTCCTGTCGAAGTCCTGCAATCAATTCCCACTAGGCTTCAAAGTCTGATTCTCCATGAATTCCTCCTCCCGTTGCCGGACCCCCAGGTTGGGAAGCCTGACGTGGGGCTCAGAACCTTCACTCCAGTGGGTGGACTTCTGTGGTATAAGTGTTCGCCAGTCTGTGAGTCACCCACCCAGCACTTTAGGGGATTTGATTTTACTCTGATTGCACCCCTCCTACCATCTCACTGTCCTTGGACGTGGAGTATCCTCCTTGGTGAAGTCCAGTGTCTTCCTGTTGATGATTGTCCAGCAGCCAGTTGTGATTTTGGTGCTCTTGCAAGAGGGAGTGAGAGCATGTCCTTCTATTCCACCATCTTGGTTAATCCTCTCTACCCCGGTGTTATTTTAAAGTCTTTATTTATATATTTTTGTGTATGGTGTAAGATAATGGTCCCACTGCATTCCACTGCATGTTGATATCAAACTGAATAACTGGAAAACTGTCCCAGCACCACTTGTCAAAAAGACTATCTTTTTCCCACTGTGTATTCATGGCACTTGCATCAAATATTACTTGACTGTATATGTGTGAGTGTTTTCTTAGGCTCCCTATTCTATTCCGTTGGTCCAAATATCTGTTTTTATTTCAGTAACATACTCTTTTGATTACTATAGCTTTGTAGTATAGTTTCAAATCAGGAAATATGATGTCTCTAGCTTTGTTCTTCTTTTTCAAGATTGTTTTGGCTATTCTAGGTCCCTTGAGATTCCATATGAATTTTAAGATGGGTTTTTCTTTTTCTGCAAAAAAAGACATTGGGATTTAGATACAGATAACAATAAACTTATAGATCACTGTATTAAAGTCTTAATAATATTGTCTTCTGGACATACAGATGGCCAATAGCCATATGAAAAGATGCTCACCATCGCTAATTATTAGAGAAATGCAAATCAAAACTACAATGAGGTACCACCTCACACCAGTCAAAATTGCTATCATAAAAAGTTTACAAATAACATGCTGGAGAGGATGTAGAGAAAAGGGAACCTTCCTTCACTGTTAGTGTGAATGTAAATTGGTGCAGCCACTATGGAAATCAGGAGGTTCCTCAAAAAACTGAAAAAAACAGAGTTGCCATGTGATCCAGCAATGCTACTCTTGGGCATATATCCAGACAAAACTATAATTTGAAAAGATATATGCACCCCTATGCTTATAGTAGCACTATTTACAATAGCCAAGACATGGAAACAACCTAAACGTCCATTGACAGATGAATGGATACAGAAGATGTGGCATACACACACACACACACACACACACACACACACACACACACACAATGGATCATTACTCTGCCATAAAAAAGAATGAAATAATGTCATTTGCAGCTACATGGATGGACATAGACATTGTCATACTAAGTGAATTAACTCAGAAAGCAAAATACAAATACCATATGATATCACTTATATGTGAAATCTAAAATATGACAAAAGTGAATTTATCTATGAAACAGAAACAGACTCACCAGATATAGAGAACGGACTTGTGGTAGCCAAGGGGGAGGGGGAGGGGGAAGCATGGATTGGAAGTTTGGGGTTAGCAGATACAGACTTCCATATATAGAATGGATAAACAACAAGGACCTACTGTATAGTACAGGGAACTATATTCAATACCCTCTAATAAACCATAATGGAAATATGAAAAATAATATATATACATATACATATAACTGAATCACCTTGCTGTACAGTAGAAATTAACAGCATTGTAAATCAACTATACTTCAATAAAATAAATTTTTAAAAATTATCTTCCAATCCATGAATGTAGGATGTTTCATTTATTTATGTTTTCTTTAATTTCTTTCAGCAATATTTGGTAGTTTTAGAATACAAGTCTTTCATTTCCTCAGTTAGTTCCTCAGTATTTTATTCTTTTAGATGCTATTGTAAATGAAATTGTTTTCATAATTTTTTTTCAGATTGTTCATTATTTGTGTAGAGAAATAAAACTGATTTTTGCATATTGATTTCTCTCCTGCTACTTTCCTCAATTTAGTTCCAGCAGGGTTTTTTTTGTGTGAAATATTTGGGGTTTTCTACATATAGGACCATTTTATCCACAAACAGAAAAAATTTTATTTCTTCCTTTCCAATTTGTATGTCTTTTATTTATTTTTCTTGCCTAATTTCTCTGACTTGAACTTCCTGTACTATGTTGAACAGTGGTGAAAATAATCATCCTTGCCTTGTTCCTAATCTTAGTGAAAAAGATTTCAGTCTTTCATCATTGAGTATGATCTTGGCTATGTGTTTTCCCTCATATGGCTTTTATTATGTTCAGATAGTTTCTTTCTAAGTCTATTTTGTTCAGTGTTTTTTTTTTTTATCATGAAAGGGTGTTTAATTTTGTCAAATGCTTTTTCTGTATCAATTGTGATTATGCTGTTTTCCCTTCATTCTGTTAATGTGATGTATTACACTGATTTTTGTATATTAAATCATTCTTCAATTCCAGGGATAAATCTCACTTGGTCATGGTGTATAATCCTTTTAATATGCTGCCGAATTTGGTTGGTCATATTGTTTAGGACTTTGCTTCAACATTCATAAGGGATATTGATCTATAGTTTTTGTTTTGTTTTGTTTTTTTGTTGTTGTTTCTTTTTAGTGAATCTGTCTGTTTTAGATATCAGAGTTAATGCTGACCTCATAAAATGAGCTATAAAATGTTTCCTCCCCTCAGTTTTCTGGAAAAGTTTGAGAAAGACTGGTATTAGTTTTTCTTTAAATGTTTGATAGACTTCATTCAGTTAAACCAACTGGTCTAACACATTTCTCTTCTGGGAGTTTCTTTTACTACTAATTCAAATTCTTGTCAGTTATAGACCTAGTCATATATGCTATTTTTTCACGATTTAGTTTTGGCAGGGATTCTGTTTTTGGAAATGGGTCCACTTCATCTAGGATTTCTAATTTATTGGTGTACAATTATTCATAGTCCTCATAATTCTCTTTAAACAAGTGGAATTGGTAAATAAGTCCCCATTTCCATTTCTTATTTTAGTAACATATGTGTTCTGTTTTATTCTTATTCTACCTAAGAATTTTTTTATTTTGTTGATCTTTCCAAGAAACAATCTATTGTTTTTATTAAATTTCTCTATTTTCTATTCTCTTTTTATTTTATCTTTGCTCTAATATTTATTACTTTTATTATGCTATATTGGGTTTAGTTTATTCTTTTTCTATTTCCTTAAATTGTAATGTTAG
Organism: Balaenoptera borealis; assembly: GCF_965194805.1. Lineage (NCBI taxonomy): Eukaryota > Metazoa > Chordata > Mammalia > Artiodactyla > Balaenopteridae > Balaenoptera > Balaenoptera borealis. The sequence goes on along the minus strand of NC_138881.1, from coordinate 50,747,450 downwards.
GTTGTTGATTTGATATCTTTCTTTTTTTGAAATATAATATAAAAAGTGTCTGTCTTACAACTGTTTCCCTGTGTCCCATAAGCTTTGGTTCTGTTTTCATATTCATTTGTCTTTTTTTTAACATCTTTATTAGAGTATAACTGCTTTACAATGGTGTGTTAGTTTCTGCTTTATAACAAAGTGAATCAGCTATACATATACATATATCCCCATATCTCTTCCCTTTTGCATCTCCCTCCCACACTCCTTCTCCCATCCTTCTAGGAGGTCACAAAGCACCAAGCTGCTCTCCCTATGCTATGCAACTGCTTCCCACTAGCTATCTATTTTACATTTCATAGTATATATAAGTCCATGCCACTCTCTCACTTTGTCCCAGCATACTCTTCCCCCTCCCCATGTCCTCAAGTCCATTCTCTATGTCACTGTCTTTATTCCTTTCCTGCCCCTAGGTTCTTCATAAACACTTTTTCTTAAGTCCATATATATGTCTTAGCATACAGGATTTCTTTTTCTCTTTATGACTTACTTCACTCTGGATGACAGACTAGGTCCATCCACCTCAGTACAAATAACTCAATTTCATTCCTTTTATTGGCTGAGAAATATTCCATTGTATATATGTGCCACATCTTCTTTTTCCATTCATCTGTTGATGGACACTTAGGTTGCTTCCACGTCCTGGCTATTGTAAATAGAGCTGAATTGAACATTTTCGTACATGACTCTTTTTAAATTATGGTTTCTCAGGGTATATGCCCAGTAGTGGGATTACTGGGTCGTATTGTAATTCCATTTTTAGTTTTTTAAGGAACCTCCATACTGCTCTCCATAGGGGCTTTATCAATTTACACTCCCACCAACAGTGCAAGAGAGTTCCCTTTTCTCCACACTCTCTCCAGCACTTATTGTTTGTAGATTTTTTGATGATGTCCAGTCTGACCGGTGTAAGGTGAGAAACTACCTCATTGTAGTTTTGATTTGCATTTCTCTAATGATTAGTGATGTTGAGCATTCTTTCATCTGTTTGCTGGCAATCTGTATATCTTCTTTGGAGAAAAGTCTATTTAGGTGTTCTGCCCATTTTTCGACTGGGTTGATTGTTTTTTTGATATTGAGCTCCATGAGCTGCTTGTAAATTTTGGAGATTAATCCTTTGTCAGTTGCTTCATTGGCAAATATTTTCTCCCATTCTGAGAGTTGTCTTTTCGTCTTGTTTATGGTTTCCTTTGCTGTGCAAAAGCTTTTAAGTTTCATTACGTCCCATTTGTTTATTTTTGTTTTTATTTCCATTTCTCTAGGAGGTGGGTTGAAAATGATCTTGCTGTATTTATGTCATAGAGTGTTCTGTCTATGTTTTCCTCTAAGAGTTTTATAGTGTCTGTCCTTACATTTAGGTCTTCAATCCATTTGAGTGTATTTTTGTGTATGGTGTTAGGGAGGGTTCTAGTTTCATTCTTTTACATGTAGCTACCCAGTTTTCCCAGCACCACTTATTGAAGAGGCTGTCTTTTCTCCACTGTATACTCTTGCCTCCTTTATCAAAAATAAGGTTACCCTATGTGCCTGGGTTTATCTCTTGGATTTCTACCCTGTTCCATTGATCTATATTTCTGTTTTTGTGGCAGTACCGTACTGGCTTGATTACTGTAGCTTTGTAGTATATTCTGAAGTCAGGGAGCCTGATTCCTCCAGCTACGTTTTCCTTTCTCAAGATTGCTTTAGCTATTCAGGGTCTTTTGTGTTTCCATATAAATTGTGAAATTTTCTGTTCTAGTTCTGTGCAAAATGCCATTGGTAGATTGATAGGGATTGCATTGAATCTGTAGATTATTTTGGGTAGTATACTCATTTTCACAATGTTGATTCTTCCAATCCAAGAACATGGTACATCTCTCCATCTGTTTGTATCATCTTTAATTTCTTTCATCAGTGTCTTATAGTTTTCTGCATACAGGTCTTTTGTCTCCTTAAGTAGGTTTATTCCTAGGTATTTTATTCTTTTTGTTACAATGGTAAATGGGATTCTGTCTTTAATTTCTCTTTCAGATTTTTCATCATTAGTGCATAAAATGCAAGAGATTTCTGTGCATTAATTTTGTATCCTGCAACTTTACCAAATTCATTGATTAACTCTAGTAGTTTTCTGATAGTATCTTTAGGATACTCAATGTATAATACAATGTCATCTGCAAACAGTGACAGCTTTACTTCTTTTCTGATTTTAATTCCTTTTATTTCTTTTTCTTCTCTGATTACTCTGGCTAAAACTTCCAAAACTATGTTGAATAATAGTGGTGAGAGTGGGCAGCCTTGTCTTGTTCCTGATCTTAGTGGAAATATTCTCAGTTTTCACCATAGAGAACAATGTTGGCTGTGGGTTTGTCATATATGGCCTTTATTATGTTGAGGTAAGTTTCCACTATGCCTACTTTCTGGAGGGTTTTTATCATAAATGGGTGTTGAATGTTGTCGAAAGATTTTTCTGCATCTATTGAGATGATCATATTGCTTTTCTCCTTCAATTTTTTAATATGGTGTATCACATTGATTGATTTGCGTATATTGAAGAATCCTTGCATTCCTGGTATAAACCCCACTTGATCATGGTGTATGATCCTTTTAATGTGCTGTTGGATTCTGTTTGCTAGTATTTTGTTGAGGATTTTTCAATCTATGTTCATCAGTGATATTGGCCTGTAGTTTTCTTTCTTTGTGACATCTTTGCCTAGTTTTGGTATCAGGGTGATGGTGGCCTCGCAGAATGAGTTTGGGAGTGTTCCTCCGTCTGCTATACTCTGGATGAGTTTGAGAAAGATAGGTGTTAGCTCTTCTCTAAATGTTTGATAGAATTCACCTGTGAAGCCATCTGGTCCTGGGCTTTTGTTTGTTGGAAGATTTTTAATCAGAGTTTCAATTTCAGTGCTTGTGATTGGTCTGTTTATATATTCTATTTCTTCCTGGTTCAGTATCGGAAGTTTGTGCATTTCTAAGAATTTGTCCATTTCTTCCAGGTTGTCCATTTTATTGGCATAGAGTTGCTTGTAGTAATCTCTCATGATCGTTTGTATTTCTGCAGTGTCAGTTGTTACTTCTCCTTTTTCATTTCTAATTCTATTGATTTGAGTCTTCTCCCTGTTTTTCTTGATGAATCTGGTTAGTGGTTTATCAATTTTGTTTATCTTCTCAAGGAACCGGTTTTACTTTTATTGATCTTTGCTATTGTTTCCATCTTTTCTTTTTCATTTATTTCTGATATGAGTTTTATGATTTCTTTCCTTCTGCTAACTTTGGGGATTTTCTTCTTTCTCTAATTGCTTTAGGTGAAAGGTTAGGTTGTTTATTTGAGATGTTTCTTCTTTCTTAAGGTAGGATTGTATTGCTATAAACTTCCCTCTTAGAACTGCTTTTGCTGCATCTTATAGGTTTTGGTCGTCGTATTTTCATTGTCATTTGTTTCTAGGTATTTTTTGATTTTCTCTTTGATTTGTTCAGTGATCTCTTGGTTATTTAGTAGTGTATTGTTTGGCCTTCATGGGTTTGTATTTTTTACAGTTATTTTCCTGTAATTGATATCTAGTCTCATAGTGTTGTCGTCGGAAAAGATACTTGATATGATTTCAATTTTCTTAAATTTATCAAGGCTTGATTTGTGACCCAAGATATGATCTATCCTGGAGAATGTTCCATGAACACTTGAGAAGAAAATGTATTCTGTTGTTTTTGGATGGAATTTCCTATAAATGTCAATTAAGTTCATCTTTTTTAATGTATCATTTAAAGCCTGTGTTTCCTTAATTATTTTCAGTTTTTATGATCTGTACACTGGTGAAAGTGGGGTGTTAAAGTCCCATACTATGATTGTGTTACTGTCGATTTCCCCTTTCTGGCTGTTAGCGTTTGCCTTAAGTATTGAGGTGCTCCTATATTGGGTGCATAAATATTTATCATTGTTATATCTTCTTGGATTGATCCCTTTATCATTATGTAGTGTCCTTCTTTGTCTCTTGTAACAGTCTTTATTTTAAAGTCTATTTTGTCTGATAACAGAATTGCTACTCCATCTTTCTTTTGATTTCCATTTCCATGGAATATCTTTTTCCTTCCTTTCCCTTTCCATCTGTATGTGTCCGTAGGTCTGAAGGGGTGTCTTGTAGACAGCATATATACTGGCCTTGTTTTTGTTAGCCATTCAGCCATTCTGTGTCTTTTGGTTGGAGCATTTAACCCATATACATTTAAGGTAATTATAGATATGTATGTTCCTATTACCATTTTCTTAATTGTTTTTGGTTTGTTATTGTATATCTTTTCCTTTTCTTGTGTTTCCTGCCTAGAGAAGTTCCTTTAGCATGTGCTGTAAAGCTGGTTTGCTGGTGCTGAATTCTCTTAGCTTTTGCTTGTCTCTAAAGGTTTTAATCTCTCCCTAAAATCTGAATGAGATCCTTGCTGAGTAGAGTAATCTTGGTTGTAGGTTTTTCCCTTTCATCACTTTAAATATCTCCTGCCACTCCCTTCTGGCTTGCAGAGTTTCTGCTGAAAAATCAGCTGTTAACTTTATGGGAATTCCCTTGTATATTATTTGTTGTTTTCCCCTTGCTTCTTTTAGTATTTTTCTTTGTATTTAATTGTTGATAGTTTGATTAATATTTGTTCTGAAGTGTTTCTCCTTGGATTTATCCTGTATGGGACTCTCTGTGCTTCCTGGACTTGATTAACTATTTCCTTTCCCATATTAGGGAAGTTTTCAACTATAATCTCTTCAAATATATTCTTAGCCCCTTTCTTTTTCTCTTCTTCTGGGATCCCTATAATTCGAAAGTTGGTGCATGTAATATTGTCCCAGACGTCTCTGAGACTGTCCTCAATTCTTTTCATTCTTTTTTCTTTATTCTGCTCTGCAATAGTTATTTCCACTATTTTATCTTCCAGGTCACTTATCCGTTCTTCTGCCTCAGTTATTCTGCTATTGATCCCTTCTAGAGAATTTTTAATTTCATTTATTGTGTTGTTCAGGATTGTTTGTTTGCTCTTTAGTTCTTCTAGGTCTTTGTTAAACGTTTCTTGTATTTTCTCCATTCTATTTCCAAGATTTTGGATCATCTTTACTATCATTACTCTCAATTGTTTTTCACGTAGACTGCCTATTTCCTCTTCATTTGTTTGGTCTGGTTCGTTTTTACATTTCTCCTTCATCTGCTGTGAGTTTCTGTGTCTTCTCATTTTCCTTAGCTTATTGTGTTTGTGGTCTCATTTTTGCAGGCTGCAGGTTCGTAGTTCCTGTTGTTTTTGGTGTCTGCACCCAGTGGCTAAGGTTATTTCAGTGGGTTTTGTGTCTTGAAGTATTTTTGTGATTCTATTTTTGATCCATTGTTTGAGTGTTTTGTTTAATTTCTACCACTTTGTGAATGTGTCCATTTAACTTCTCTTAGTGATTTCTAACTTTATCCTGTTTTGGTTGGAGAAGATATTTTGTATGATATCTATGTTTTAAATCTATTGAGACAATTTTGGCCTACCATATGGTATCTCCCAGGAAAAGTTCCATGTACACTTGAGAAGATTGTGTATGCTTTTGTTTTTGGGTAGAGTATTCTGTATATGTCTGTTTGATCTGGCTAATTTTTACATTAATTCTTCTACTTCCTTAATATCTCCTGTATGGTTGTTCTGATATTTTTAGTGAGATATTGAAGTCTACAGTTATTAATATAGACCTGCCTCTTTATCCCTTCCATTCTGTCCCTTTTCTCTTCATGTGTTTTTATATTTTGCCATTAGGTGCATAAATGTTTACAGTTTCATATATTCTTGCTGTTTCATATTTTTAACATATATAATGTCCTTTGTCTCTTGCAATCTTTTGTATTTAAAGTCTATTTTATCTAATATTACTATAGCCACCCTGCTCTACTCTGGTTACTAGTTGCATGGGATAGCTTTTTCTATCCTTTTAATCTCATTCTATTTGTGCTTTGGATCTCAAGTGAGTGGTTTGTAGACAGCATTTAGTTGGAGTATGTGGTTTAATCCATTATGTTAATCTCTGTCTTTTGATTGAAGAGTTAAATCCATTTACATTTAAGTTCATTACTGATATGAAAGGCGTTATTTCTGTCATTGTGCTATTTGTTTCTTAGATGTCTTATAGCTTTTTGGTCTATCATTTCTTGCATTACTGTGTTAACTGGGTATAGTCAATTTTTTTTGTAGTGAAATATTTAAGTTCCTTTCTCGTGTTATTTTGCCTATAGTCTCTAGCGGTTTTCGTTTTGGTTACCATGGGGATTACATTTTAATATCCCAAAGTTATAACATTCTTATTTGAACTTATATCAACTTGACTTCAATAACATAAAAAACTATGGCCTTTTCCAGTTTCATCCCTACCCCTTTCAGTAGTTGAAGTCACAAAGTTATGTCATTATACATGGCCCCTAAAGTATAAACTAATAATTTTTTAATTGCATTAGTCTCTTAAGTTACATAGGAAACAAAATGTGAAGTTACACACCCGAGTGACAATAATACTAGCTTTTAGACATATACTTGTTTGTTTTTTTAATTAATTAATTAATTTATTTATTTATTTATGGCTGTGTTGGGTCTTCGTTTCTGTGCGAGGGCTTTCTGTAGTTTTGGCAAGGGGGGCCACTCTTCATCGCGGTGCACAGACCTCTCACTATCGTGGCCTCTCTTGTTGCGGAGTACAGGCTCCAGATGCGCAGGCTCAGTAATTGTGGCTCACGGGCCTAGATGCTCTGCAGCATGTGGGATCTTCCCAGACCAGGGCTCGAACCCATGTCCCCTGCATTAGCAGGCAGATTCTCAACCACTGCACCAACAGGGAAGCCCTACTTGTTTGTTTTTAAATGTTTTAGTCCCTTAAATCATGTAGAAAACAAAAAGTGGAGTTACAAATCATTGTTACAGTAATACTAGTTTTTACCTTTTTATATTTATTTACTTTTATTGAGGTCTTTATTTCTTCATTCAGCTTCAAGTTACTGTCTGCTATGCTTTTATTTTATGCTGAAAGGCAGGTATAGTGCTAACAAACTCAGCTTTTGTTTATCTGGTAATGTCTTAAATTCTTCATCACTTTTGAAGGAAAGTTTTACCAGATATAGGATTCTTGGTTGATTTTTACTTTTCTGTTGACTCTTTGAATCTATTAACTCACTGCCTTTTGGTCTCCAAAGTTATGATGAAAAATCTGATGATAATATCATAGAGGATCCCTTCTATGTTATGATTTTCTTCTCTCTTGATGCTTTGAAGAGTCTCTGTCTTTGGGTTTTGAAGTTCAGTTATAATATGTCTCAGTGTGGGTCTCTTTGAGTTACCCTTACTCAGATATTTTTGAGCTTTTGAATGTTTATATTCATGTATTTCATCAAAATTTTCAAGTATTTATCCAATATTTCTTCAAATATTCTCTTTTCTTTCTTGCTTCCCTTCTGGGACTCCCACAATACATGTATTGATTCATTAAATGCCTCCCTCAGTTTCCTTAGATTTTGTTCATTTTTCTTCAATCTTTTTTCTTTCTGTTCTTTAGGCTTTATAATTTTTATTGTCCTATCTTCAAATTCATGAAGACTTTCTCCTGTTTACTCAAATCTATCTAAGAATTCCTCTAGTGAATTTTTAATTTCAGGTATTGTACATTTCAGCTACAGAATTGCCTTTTGATTTCTATTTAGTTTTGTATCTCTACTGATATTTCCATTTTGTTCATACATTGTTTTACTGACGTTCTCCAAATCTTCCTTTAGTTCTTTGAGCATCTTTAAGATAGTTGTTTAAATTTTTTGTCAAGTATATCTGCCATCAGGACTTTTATAGGGACAGTTTTAGTTATTTTTTCCCTTTGAATGAGCGATTCATTGCAGTTCTTTGTATGTCTTGTGATTGCCTTGTTGAAAACTGGACATTTGAATCTGAAAATATAGTAAGTCTAGAGATCATATTATCCCCTTTCTCTATGGTTTGCAACTTTTGTGGGTTTTTGACCATTGGCTTAACATTTTTTTTAATACATTGTCTCTGTGGCAAGCATCAGCCTGAGGTGCACATTTAAGGTCTTGTCAGATCTTTTCTGAAATTTTACTAGGCATGCATGGTCATGTTCTAATTTTTCTTGTATATGCACTTCTTTTGTGATGTTCTAGTCCTTAATGTCTGTCTCCAGAAGAGGAAAAGACGAAAAGGGGGGAGCGTGTGTTAACACTTTAAATATCTTAGAAGTCACTCAGCCTGATGGGAAGGAGCTTGCAACAATGGATGGAGGTTCAACTACAGTCATTATCTGCCTCTTTGTCTACATCTCTGTGATCACCAGCAGAAATCAGAGTACAGTTCCCTAGTATTTGTAGGGCAGGGTCTTTTGTGTCTGCCCTGAGCTCCATGAGCTGCATGCAAGCTGCTATGGAAACTCATTAACATCTGCCTTCCTGGGGGTGTGTTACAGGTAGCTTCTCCTATGCTAAGAGTTATAATGAACAAAATGAACCACAATTTATTATCCAAGGCTTCCTCTGGAAATTGCAAGCTTTCAATATTCTCCATAGTTCCAAAAGAGTTACATCAGAGAGGGTCTGTCAGTGCAATTGTTGTCTAGGTGGAGATAGACCCCTGATGTGTGCTATTTTATTAACGCTTCCTGCTTTTTTAGCCTGAGTTCCACATTAGGTAAAATAGAGATGATAGCTTTGTGCTAGTCCTTCCAGTAGTGCCCAGAATGTTTAGAACAGACAGGTATAATAATTTTTATTAAGGTTTGCTTTTATCTTTCTAGAACCAGGGAAGTAGTCCCCACACTGGCAATGCAAGCTTCTGTGTCTTCCAAAACCAAGCCACTATTGTTCCCCAAAACGGTGTGGCAAGGGCAAATAAAATAAACACAAACATTTCTAAAATTTTGAGGAGTCTTTTCTTGATTCAGCATATGCTTGATGGTAGTAAAGTTTGGCTGTTTTCCAGAGTTCTAATGAAATTGCTTCTCAATTTCTGTTGTTCTCCTTCCATGGAGGAACTAGAAATTTAAGCTTCCTACTCTGCCACATTGCTGATATCACTTTCTCATTCAGTTTCAATTTACATTTCCCTGACAACTAATCATGTTGAGCACTCTTTTCATGTGATTATTGTTGTTTTTTTGTCTTGTTTTTTGGTCCAAGGTCACTTTCAAGTCTTTTTCTCCCACTTATTGTTTTTTTTTCTGTCTTATTACAAAATTCTTGTAACATATTTTTTATGTATTTTGAAGACAAAGTTTTTATAAGATCTATGTATTGTCATTTTTTCTCCTTATATTTGCATTAATTTTTTGTAATGCTGTATTTCAAGAGCAAAACGATTAAATTAAATCAAGTACACTTTATGAATTTTTTTGATATTAAGATATCTTTTCATACTCCAAAGGTGCAAAGATATTCTCCTATATTTTCTCTAGGAATTTTATAGTTTGGGCTTTTATGTTTACATCCTTATCCACTATGAGTTATTTTTTGTTTAGATTGTTATGTATGAGTCAAGACACAGAGAGATTGTTTATTTTTCAATAGTGTTATCCCCAATTATTCCAGGAAAATTTATTGAAAAATATTTGTATCATCACTGAATTTTATTGGTGTCTCATAAAAATTAATTTATCTTATATGTGGCTGTATTTCTACACTCTATTCTGTTTTATAGACCTATTTTGTGACATTTGGCATACTAAATTAATGTAACTTCACACAAGGTTTAATTTTTACATTTCTTTTTTAAAATTTTTATTAGAGTATAGTTGATTTACAATGTTGTGTTAGTTTCTGCTGTACAGCAAAATGTATCAGTTATACGTAAACGTATATCCACACTTTTTTAGATTCTTTTCCCATAAAAGTCATTACAGAGTATTGAGAAGAGTTCCCTGTGCAATACAGTAGGTCTTATTAGTTATCTATTTTACATATAGTAGTGTGTATTTGTCACTCCCAGTCTCCCAATTTATCCCTCTCCCACCCGTTTTACTCCCTGGTAACCATAAATTTGTTGTCTGCACCTGTGACTCTACTTCTGTTTTGTAAATAAGTTCATTTGTACAATTAGTTTTAGATTCCACATATAAGGAATATCCTATGATATTTGTCTTCCTCTTTCTGAATTTGTTCACTCAGTATGACAACCTCTAGGTCCATCCATGTTGTTGCAAATGGCATTATTTTCTTCTTTTTTATGGCTGAGTAATATTCCATTGTATATATGTACCACAACTTCATTACCATTCCTCTGTCAATGGACATTTAGGTTGCTTCCATGTAGTGGCTATTGTAAATAGTGTGCAATGAACCTTGGGGTGCATGTATCATTTCGAATTATGGTTTTCTCCAGGTATATGCCAAGGAGTGAAATTTCAGCATCATATGGTAGATCTATTTTAGTTTTCCAAGGAACCTCCATACTGTTCTCCATAGTAGCTGCACCAATTTGCATTCACACCAACAGTGTAGGAAGGTTCCCTTTTCTCTATGCCCTCTCCAGCATCTATTGTTTGTAGAGATTTGGTGATGGCCATTCTGACTGGTGTGAAGTAATATCTCACTATAATTTTGATTTACATTTCTCTAATAATTAATGATGTTGAGCATCTTTACATATGCTTTTTGGCCATCTGTATGTCTTCTTTTTAGACATGTCCCTTTAGATTTTCTGCCCATTTTTGGATTGGGTTGTTTGTTTATTTCATATTGAGCTTCATGAGCAGCTCAATATTTTGGAGACTAATCCTTTGTCAGTCACTTTGTTTGGAAATATTTGTTCCCATTCTGTGAGTTGTCTATTCGTTTTGATTATGGTTTCCTTTGCTGTGAAAGAGCTTTTAAGTTTAATTAGGTTCCATTTGTTTATTTTTGTTTTTATTTTCATTACTCTAGGAGGTGGATCAAAAAAGATCTGGCTGCAATTTATGTCAGAGAATGTTCTGCCTATGTTTTCCTATAGCTTTATAGTATCGACATTACATTTAGGTCTTTAATCCATTTTGAGTTTATTTTTGTGCATGGTGTTAGGGAGTGTTCTAATTTCATTCTTTTACATGTAGTTGTCCAGTTTGCCCAGCACCAATTATTGAAGAGACTGTTCTTACTCCATTGTATATTCTTGCCTCCTTTGTCATAGATTAGGTGACCATAGGTGCTTGGGTTATCCTTTTCCATTGATCTATATTTCTGTTTTTGTGCCATAATGTTTTAATGACTGTAGCTTTGTAGTTTAGTCTGAAGTCAGGGAGTCTGATTTCTCCAGCTCCGTTTTTCTTTCTCAAGTTTGCTTTGGCTATTCATGGTCTTTTGTGTTTCCACGCAAATTGTAAATTTTTTTGTTCTAATTCTGTGAAACATTCCATTGGTAGTTTGATAGGGATTGCATTGAATCTGTAGATTGTTTTGGGTAGTATAATCATTTTCACATTGTTGATTCTTCCAATCCAATAACATGGTATATCTCTCCACTGTTTGTATCATCTTTGCTTTCTTTCATCTGTATCCTATAGTTTTCTGAGTACAGGTCTTTTGCCTCCTTAGGTAGGTTTATTGCCTCCTAGTTATTTTATTCTTTTTGATGCGATGCTAATTGGGGTTGTTTCCTTAATTTCTTTCTCTGATCTTTCTTTATTAGTGTATAGGAATGCAAGAGATTTCTGTGTATTAATTTTGTATCCTGTACCTTTACCCAATTCATTGATGAGCTCAGTAGCTTTCGGGTAACATCTTTTGGATTTTCTATGTATAGTATCATGTTGTCTGCAAACAGTGACAGTTTTACGTCTTCTTTTCCAATTCAGATTCCTTTTATTTCTTTTTCTTCTCTGATTGCCGTGGCTAGGACTTCCAAAACTATGTTGAATAAAAGTGGTGAGAGTGGACATACTTGTCTTGTTCCTGATCTTAGAAGAAATGATTTCAGTTTTTCACCATTGAGAATGATGTTTGCTGTGGGTTTCCCATATATGGCCTTTATTATGTTGAGTTAGTTTCCCTCTATGCCCACTTTCTGGAGAGTTTTTATCATGAATCAGTGTTGAATTTCATCAAAATCTTTTTCTGCATCTCTTGAGATGGTCATATGGCTTTTATTTTTCAGTTTGTTAATGTGGTGTATCCATTGATTGATTTATGTATATTGAAGCAAGCTTGCATCCCTGGGATAAATTGCACTTGATCATGGTGTATTATCTTCCTAATATGTTGTTGGATTCTGTTTGCTAGTATTTTGTTGAGGATATTTGCATCTATGTTCATCAGTGATATTGGCCTGTATTTTTGTTTTCTTTGTGGTATCTTCGTCTGTTTTTGGTGTGATGGTGATTGTGACCTTCTTGAATGAACTTGAGAGTGTTCCTTCTGCAATTTTTTGGAAGAGTTTGAGATGGACAGGTATTAACTCTTCTCTAAATGTTTGATAGAATTCGCCTGTGAAGCCTTTTGGTCCTGGACTCTTGTTTGTTGGTAGATTTTTAATCATAATGTCAATTTCAGTACTTGTGGTTGGTCCATTCATATTTTCTATTTCTTCTTGCTTCAGTCTTGGAAGGTAGTACTTTTCTAAGAATTTGTCCATTTTTTCTAGGTTGTCCATTTTTTTTTTTGGTGTATAATTACCTGTACTAGTCCCTTATGATCCTTTGTATTTCTGTGGTGTCTGTTGTAACTTTTCCTTTTTCATTTCTAATTTTATTGATTTGAGTTGTCTCCCTTTTTTTCTTGATGAGTCTGGCTAAAGGTTTATCAATTTTGTTCATCTTCTCCAAGAACCATCTTTCAGTTTCATTGATCTTTGCTATTGTTTTCTTCATCTCTATTTCATTTATTTTTGTTCTGATCTTTATGATTTCTTTCCTTATACTAACTTTGGGTTTTGTTTGCTCTTTTTTATCTAGTTTATTTAAGTGTGAGGTTAGGTTGCTTATTTCAGATTTTTCTTGTTTCCTGAGGTAGGATTATATTGCTATAATCTTCCCTCTTAGCACTACTTTTGCTGTGTCCCATAGGTTTTGGAGCATCATGTTTTCATTGCCATATGTCTCTAGGTATTTTCTGATTTCCTCTTTGATTTGTTTCAGTACTCCATTGGTTGTTTAGTAACATATTGTTTACCTTCCATGTGTTTGTGTTTTTTACAGTTTTTTCCCTGTAATTGATTTCTAATTTCATCACACAATGTTTAATATCTGGTAATGTAAGTACTCTAACTTTGTTGTTCTTATTATTTTTCCCTTAGTTTGTGCAAAACTAATACTCTTGTTTGGTTTGTTTTGTTTCAAGACCCAATTCAGTACCATGTACTATTTTTCATTATGCCCCTTTATTCTCCTCAGTGGCAGTTTCTCAGAGTTTCCGGTTTTTTATGACCTCAAGACATTCAAAGAGTATTCATTAGGTATTTTGTAGAATGTTTATCAATTTAAGATTTCTGTTTGTTTTTTTTTAACAATATGGTGTTTTCTATTTTTGGCAAGAATACCACATATGTGATGTGTCCTTCTCATTGTATATTATCAAGTGTTACATTATGCTATTATGATTCAGTTCTTGTGATGTAAACATTGATCATTTGGTGAAGTGGTTTCACTACTGGAGGTTACTTTGGGGTTTTTTTCCCCAATTTTATACTCTTTTCTGTGAAATCCATGACCTCAATGAAGTTGAAATTCAATAAGCCTGGAATTAAACTCCACCGCCTGTGGGGAGAAGATTTAAGGGCTTTTAAAACCTTCACAGCAGTTAATAAATATTTTGGGAGAGAATCTTTGAAGCTCTGAAAATATCTTGTTTATTCTGAACCAATCAATGACAAAATTTAAGTCTGTATGTATAATTAAATTATCTATTTCTTCCTTCAATTCCAGCAGATTTTTTTCCCATGTCTTTTCAGGCTTTGAATTGATGTGCATATTAGTTTATATATTGAATCTTTTGTCATTATACAATGCCCTTCTTTGTCTATAGTAACATTTTTTTGTCTTAATTCAATTTTGCCTGTTATTAGTACATGTAATCTCATTCTATTTTGGATACTGTATATCTTTTCCCTTTGTATTACTTTCAACCTATTTGTGTCTTTTAATCTAAATCATGTTTTGTATAAATAACATATAGTTGGATCATTTAAAAAATTAATTCTACCAATATTCACCTTTAAATTGGAATGTTTAATACATTATCACTTAATGTAATAATTGGAAAGATGTTATTTATTACCATTTTGCTATTGCACTTCTAAAAGTCTTATTTTTTTCAAATTCATCTATACCTCCATTACTGCATCTTTGGTATTAAAGAGAGTTTCTAATATATCTTTTTAATTTCTTTGTAACTTATTATATATTTCATTTTTTAGCTTTATTGAGTCACTATTGACAAATAAAATATATAAACTTTACCTGATTTGGCATTTCATTACGAAAATATGTCTAAATCAGTATATTCGTTACACTGATTAATATATTTGTTACAAAAGGTCTTTCAATCACAAAAATAAAGACTTTTTTTCATACTTGGGAAGGAGGGATGAAGAAATATTTTTGTCACTAGATTTAAGGTACCTGGGCTCTGACTCACCCTTAATGCTTCATTTGCTGCAAATGAAGCAAATCTTCCAGAAATTTCCTTCTGATGGGGACCTGGCTCCCTCCCTCCTTCCAAGGCTTCCTACTAATTAATGTTCAAGCTGCCATTCTAGATATGTTCACCACATGGCACAGATCTTCAATTTCTGAATCTTCTCCAGTGGAAAAATGTTATTTGGGAAAAGGAAAGAAAAATCTATTAAAATTATTTTGCATTGTGAGTGGTGAAGAAACATATAAAACAAAATTATGCTTAAATTGTTTTACCTAAAAAAGTGTATATGTGTAAGGTGTACAATGTTTTGCTATATGTATACATTGTAAAATGATTACCACAAAATACCATAATCTATCACCTCATTTACTTATCTTTGTGTTTGTGTGTGTGTGTGTTTGTGTGTGTGAGAACACTTGAGATATATTCTCTTAGAAATCTCTTAGAAATTTTCAAGTAAATAATACATTATTATTAGCTATAGTCACCTTGCTAGACATTAGGTCTCCAGAAATTATTCATCTTATAAAATATTCTATCACCTTTGATCAACATCTCCCCTTTTACCACCACCTCCCCAGGTACTGGTAACTAGCATTCTACTTTCTATTACAATAAGATCAACTTTTTTTTTTGAGGTTGCACATATAAGTGAGATTATGTGGTATTTGTCTTTCTATATCTGGATTATTTCACTTAGCATAATGTCCACCAGGTTCACTTGCATTGTTGCAAATTATGGGGTTTCCTCCTTCTTTAAGGCTGAATAATATTTTATTGTAGACATATACATAGACAGATAGAAAGAGATATATAGTTATACCACATTTCCCTTGTTCCCTTGTTGTATACAGACACTTAGAATGTTTACATATCTTGCCTAGTGTGAATAATGTTATAAACACGGGAGTGCAGCTATCTCTTTAAGACACTGATTTAATTTCCTTTGAATATAATACCCAGAAGTGATGTGGATCATATGGTAGTTTTACTTTTATTGTTTTGAGAAATTTCCTTAGTGTTTTACATAATGTCCGTACCAATTTGCACTACCACTAGCATACAAGGGTTTTTTTTTCTTCACATCCTGGTCAAAAACTTATATTTTGACTTTTTGATAATAGGTATCCTAACAGGTATGAGGTGATATCTCATTATAGTACCGATTTGCATTTTCCCAATGACTAGTAATGTTGAGCATGTTTTCATATACCTGTTGACTGTATGTCTTCTTTGGAAACATGTTTTTCCAAGTTCTTCAGCCATTTTTAATAAGGTTAATTTTTTGTTCCATTGAGTTGCATGAATTTCATGTGTATTTTGGATATTAACCTCT
The DNA here is from genome assembly GCF_965194805.1 of Balaenoptera borealis. Classification (NCBI taxonomy): domain Eukaryota; kingdom Metazoa; phylum Chordata; class Mammalia; order Artiodactyla; family Balaenopteridae; genus Balaenoptera; species Balaenoptera borealis. The sequence goes on along the minus strand of NC_138881.1, from coordinate 50,731,505 downwards.
TATTAGATATAGGGTTTGTAAATATTTTATCCCATTCCATAGGTTGCCCTTTTATTTTGTGTTCATTTCCTTTGTTGTGCAGATTTTTTTGGTTTGATGTAGTACCACTTGTTTATTTTTGCTTTTATTCTCTGTGCTTTTGGTACAAGGTTTTTAAAAAATCCTTACCAGGACCAATGCCAAGGAGCTCTTCCTCTATGTTTATCTTAGAAGTTTTAAAGTTTCAAGACTAATCCATTTTGAGTTGATTTTTCTGTGTGTAATAGATACGGATCCCATTTTATTTTTTGCATGTGAACGTACATTTTCTCAGCAAAATTTATTGAAGAGACTATACGTTCTCCATTTTGTATTCTTAGCATCTTTGTAAAAAAAAAATTAGTTGACCATAAATACGAGGGTTTATTTCTGGGCTCTATATTCTGTTCCATTGATTTATGTGTTTGATTTTATGCCTGTACTATACTCTTTTGATTACTATAGATTTGTAACATACTCCAAAGTAAAAAATGTGTGAGGTTGCCAGCTTTGTCTTTTTTGCTCCAGATTCTTTTTAGCTATTTGAGCTGTTTTTTTGCATACAAACCTTAGAATTACTTTTTTTCTATTTATGTAAATAATGCTACTGAAATTTTCATAGGGATCCCTGTACGTTGTTTTCAGTAGAATGGAAAATTTAACAAATTAATTATTCCATTTCATGAACAAAGTATATCTTTCCTTTTATTTGTGTCTTACTAGATTTATTTCATTTTTTAAATAATTTTTGTGTACAGATTTTTCACCTCTTTGGTTAAATTTATTACTACCTATTTTATTTTTTGATGTTATTGAGGCTATTGTAAATATGTTTGCTTTATTAATTTGGGGAGATACTTTATTGTTAGTGTATATAAATTCAACTGTCTTAAATGTTGATTTAGTATCCTGAATTTTGCTAAGTTTGTTTATTAGTTTTAACAGTGTTTTGGTGAACTCTTTAAGGTTTTCTACATATAAAATCATGTCATCTGCAAACAGAGACAGTTTTACATCTTCCTTTCCAATTTAGACGTCTCATTTCTTTTTCTTTTCTAATTGCCCTGCTAGGACTTCCAGTACAATGGTGAATAGAAGGAATGAAAAAGTAGTTAACTTCGTCTTGTCCTGATCTTAGAAAATAAGCTTTTAGCTTTTCACCATTGAGTATGATGTTAGCTCTGGACTTGTCATATATTGCCTTTATTATGTTGAGGTTCATTCCTTCTATAGCTAATTTCTTGAGACTCCTTATCATGAAAAGATGTTGAATTTTGTCAAATGCTTTTTCTGCATATATTCAGATAATAATATTTTTCATTTATTATGTTAATGTAGTGTATCACACATATCAATTTGCATATTTTCAGCCAACCTGACATTACAGGGATAAATATCTCTTGATCACAGTGTAAGACCCTTTTAATGTATAGCTAAATTCAGATTTCTGATCTTTTGTATAGGATTTTTGCACTATGCTTATCAGAAATATTGGCCTGTAATTTTTCTATTCTTGTAGTGTCTTTGTCTGGATTTGGTATGAGGGTAATCTTGGCCTCAAAAATTGAGTTTAAAAGTCTTCTCAATGTTTTATTTTATGGAAGAGTTTGAGAAAGACTGGTACAAATTCTTCCTTAAATGTTTAGTGGAGAACATCAGTGAAGACACTTGGCCTCTATTTTCTTTGCTGAAAGCTGTATGAGTTTTTTAAAAACACATTTGTGTAATAAACCCTTGTCAAATATATGGTTTGCAAATATATTCTCCCATTCAGTAGGATGCACATTCATTGTGCTGACTGATTCTATTGTTCTGCAGAAGATTCTTAGTTTGATGTAATTCCACTTATTGGTTTTTGCCTTTGTTGCTTGTGCATTTGATGTCATATCAATTTTTTTTCCCAAAGCCAATGTCAAGGAGCTTTTCTCCTGTTTTCTTCTAGGAGTTTTAAGTTCAGGTCTAACATTTAAATATTTAATCCATTTCTAGTTAATTTTTGTGAGTGGTGTAAGATAGGAGTCTGATTTCATTTTTCTGCATGTGATAACCCAGTTTTCTCATCACCATTTGTTAAAGACTATCCTTTCCTGACTCCCCTGTCAAATATTAGTTGACCATATACAAGGGAGTTTATTTGTGGGGCTATCAATTCTATTCCATTGGTCTATATGTAAACTGTTTTGAAAAACTAAGCTTTGTAATATAGTTTGAAATCAGGAAGGGTGATGCCTCCAGTTTTTCTTAGGATTGCTTTTTATACTGGGTGTTTTTTCTTTTTTCTTGTGGTTCCATATAAATTTTAGGATTGGTCTTTTCTATTTGTGTGAAAAATGCTGTTGGAATCCTGATAAGGATTGTAATTAATCTATAAATTATTTTGGTTTGTATGGATATTTAAATATTAATTCTTCTGATCTTTGATCACAAGGTATCTTTATATTTGCTTGTGTCTTCTTCAGTTTCTTTCATTAGAGTCTTGTATTTCAGTGTACAAATCTTTCACTTCCTTATTTAAAATTTTAAAGTATTTTATTCTTCTTGATGCTGTAAATGGGATTGTTTTCTTTATTTTAAGCTATATTATTGTTTTATATATAGAAATGCAACTGATTTTTACCTGTATGTTGATTTTTTTTATCCTACTTTACTGAATTTATTGATTAGTTTTAACAATTTTGTTGGGTTTTAGAATTCTCTATATATACAATCACTTCATATGGAAACAGATAACTTTACTCCATTTCCAATTTAGATGTCTTTTTAAAAAATTGTCTAATTGCTTTAGCCAGAACTTCCAGTACTATGTTGAATAAAAGTGGTGAGAGTGGGTGCCCTTGTCTTGTTTCTGATATTAGAGAAATAGCTTTGAACAGTTCATTGTTGAATATAATGTTAGCTGTGAACTTGTCATATATGGTCTTTATTATGTTGAAGTATGTTCCTTCTATACCCAATTTGTTGAGAGTTTCTTTTTTTAATCATAAAACAGTGTTGTACTTTGTCAAATTCCTTTTCTGCATCTATTGAGATAATTATATGATTTTTATCTTTCATTCTATTGATGTGGTGTATCATTGACTGATTTGTGTAAGTAGAGCATCTTTTTACCGTGATGTTGAATTCACTTTGCTAATATTTTCTTGAGAATTTTTGCATCTAAAATTATTGGGGGTAGTGGTCTGTAGTTTTCTTTTCTGGTAGTGTCCATATGTGTTTGGTGTCAGGGTACTGCTGGCCTCATAGAATGAGTTTGAGAATGTTCCCTTCCCTCTGATTTTTTGGGAACAGTTGAAAAGGATCAGAGTGAATTCTTCTTTAAATATTTAGTAGAATTTACCAGGTAAATCTATATCTGTTCTTGAACTTTTCTTAGTTGGGAAGTTTTTGATTACTGACTCAATCTCCTTATGTGTTATTGCTTCATTTATATTTCCTATTTCTTCATGATTTAGTCTCTTTAAAAAAATATTTTTTAATGTGAACCATTTTTAAAGTCTTTATTGAATTTGTTACAATATTGCTTCTGTTTTATGTTTTGGTATTTTTGGTCCCGAGGCTTATGGGATCTTAGCTCTCTGACCAGGGATCAAACCTTCATCCCCTGCATTGGAAGGTGAAGTCTTAACCACTGGACTGCCAGGGAAGTCCCCATGATTTAGTCTTGGTAATCATGTTTCTAGAAATTTATCCATTTATTTTAGGTTTTCTTATTTGTTTGCATATAAAGGTTCATAGAAGTCTCTTATGATTTCTTTGATATTCATTGTAATGTCTGTTTTTGATTATCAATTTCATTTATTTGAGTCTTCTCTCATTTTTCTTAGTCTCATAAATGTTTTTCAATTTTCAAAAGGTTTTTCAATGAAAAATCTTGCTCTTAGTTATTTTGATCTTTTCTGTTAATTTTCTGGGCTATATTTTACTTGTTTATGCTTTGATGTTTGTCATTTCCTTTTTTCAGCTAACTTTGAGCTTAGTTTGTTTTTCTTTTCTTAGTTCCTTGACATGTAACGTTACTTTGATTATTTGAGATATTACGTTTTTCATAATATATGTATTTATCACTTTAAACTTCCCTGTTAGAACTGCTTTTGCAGCATCCCATAGGTTTTGGTACACTGTGCTTCCATTTTCATTTGTTTTGATATTTTAAAACATTTAAAAACATTTCTTCTTTGACCTATTTGTTGATCATAAATGTTTTGTTTAATGTTCACATATTTGTAAATTTTTCAACTTTCCTCTTCTTGATTCTAGTTTTATGCCTTTATTGTCAGAAAAGGTACTTGGTATAATTTCAGACTTCTTAAATTTGCTAAGACTTGTTTTGTGTTCTATCATATGATCTATCCTGGACAATGGTCTTTGAACATTTGAGAAAAATAATATGTATTTTGCTTCTGTTAATGGAATGTTTCATATATATATATAAATACACACACACACACACACACACACACATCTGTTAGGTCCATTTAGTCTAAAGTACATTTCAAATTCTATGTTTTCTAGTTGATTTTTTTCTCTGGGTGACCTATCCATTGCTGAAAGTGGGATATTGAAATCTCCTACTCTTCTTGTGTTGTCTATTTCTCCCTTCAGATCTTTTAGTATTTTCTTACTATATTTAGGTGTTCCAATTTCGGGTGCTTATATATTTATTATTACTGTATCTTCTTGATCAATTTACACCTTTGTCATTATATAATGACCTTCTTTGTCTCTAGTTACCATTCTTCACAGCTGGGGAAGCTGGGCGCTTACTCTCACACTCCTTTTCCCTTATTGGAGAGGTAATCATCTAGTTTAGTTCTAAGCTCTGCCATCTTTGGGGAAAGGTGATCCTGGCAAAGTCAACCTGTTCCTCTTATGAACTCACTTTCATCTAAACTCGTTTTTACTCCCTCAGAGTGCTAGAATTTCTCCTCTGGAAAACTGGACTTCCACAAAGGCTTTCTTGTCTATGAACGTCTGCCCAATTCAGATGTTCCCAGACCACAGCCATGAGGTTATAGGGCTGGATCAGAGGTCCTGCCATTTCCACAGTCTGTACTGAAGTCCATCCGCCTGTTGCCAGATCCACAGGTGAGCAAGACTCCTCCGAGTTTCCTTGGTGTATGGTGCTATATCTTATTACTCCCACAGAAGCACTTTGGTTCATGAATGAATGTGAGTTGTTATAGAATGGAGGTACAAAAACAAGGAATGTCTTTTTCCATTATGATACTGATATCTTGAAAAGGACAGTCCCCTCAAAATATAGTGCTAGGAAAAATGATTATATACATGTGAAAGAATGAAGTTGGAGCCTTATCTAGCAAGATGTACAAAAATTAAGTCTAAATAGATCAAAGACCTAAAATCATAAAATCCCTACATGAAAACATAGGGCAAATGCTTCATAACATTGAATTTGGCAGAGGTTTCTTGGATATGACAACAAAAACACAGACAACAAAGAAAAAAATAGACAAGTTCACTTCATAAAATTTTTAGAAATCTGTGCATTAAAATAATATCAACAGAGTAAAAAAGCAACTCACAGAATTGGAGGAAATATTTGAAATCATATATAACAGATTAATATCCAGAATGTATAGAAAACTAAAACTCAACAACAAAAAAATGAACGACCTGATTCAAAAATAGACAAAAACTTGAATAGACATTTCTCCAAATAAGATATACAAATTGCAATAAGCACATAAGAGATGCTCAACATCAGAAATAATTAGGCAAGTGCAAATCAAAACTACAATGAGATACCACCTCACACCCTTTAGGATGGCTACTATCTTAAAAACAGAAAATAAAAAGTGTTGGCAATGAGGTGGAGAATTTGTAACTCTTGTACACTCTCGGTGGCACTGTGTGTTTTAGCCTCATAAAAAACAGTATAACCATTCCTCAAAAATTAAAAATAGAATTACCATACGATCCAGCAACTCCATCTCTGGGTTTACACCCAAAAGAATTGATAGCATTGCCTCAATGAGATATTTTACACCCATGTTCATAGCAGCATTATTCATAATAACCAAAACATAGAAGTTGTCCAAGTGTCCATTGATGGATAAACAAAATATATGTACATACAATAGAATAATTTTTAGATTTATAAAAGAAGGAAATTCTGACATATGTTTCAAGGATAAGTCTTGAAGACAATATGCTAAGTGAAATAAGCCTGTCATATAAGAAAAACATTATACAATTTCATTTATATGAGATACTTAATCAAAATCATAAAGATAGAAAGTAAAAATGTGGTCATCAGGGGCTGGGGGAAGGGATGCATGGGAAATTATTATTATTATTGTATTTTTAACATCTTTATTGGAGAAAAATTGCTTTACAATGGTGTGTTAGTTTCTGTTTTATAACAAAGTGAATCACTTATACATATACATATGTACCCATATCTCTTCCCTCTTGCATTTCCCACCCTCCCACCCACCCTATCCCACCCCTCTAGTTGGTCACAAAGCACAGAGCTGATCTCCCTGTGCTATGTAGTTGCTTCCCACTAGCTATCTATTTTATGTTTGGTAGTGTATATATGTCCATGCCACTCTCTCACTTTGTCACAGCTTACCCTTCCCCCTCCCCATATCCTCAAGTCCATTCTCTAGTAGGTTTGTGTCTTTATTTCCGTCTTGCCCCTAGGTTCTTCATGACTTTTTTTCCTCTTAGATTCCATATATATGTGTTAGCATACGGTATTTGTTTTTCTCTTTCTGATTTATTTCACTCTGTATGACAGACTCTACCTCCATCCACCTCACTACAAATAACTCAATTTCATTTCTTTATATGGCTGAGTAATATTCCATTGTATATATGTGCCACATCTTCTTTATCCATTCATCTGTTGATGGACACTTAGGTTGCTTCCATGTCCTGGCTATTGTAAATAGAGGTGCAATGAACATTTTGGTACATGACTCTTTTTGAATTATGGTTTTCTCAGGGTATATGCCCAGTAGTGGGATTGCTGAGTCATATGGTAGTTCTATTTGTAGTTTTTTAAGGAACCTCCATACTGTTCTCCATAGTGGCTGTATCAATTTACATTCCCACCAACAGTGCAAGAGTGTTCCCTTTTCTCCACACCCTCTCTAGCATTTATTATTTCTAGATTTTTTGACAATGGCCATTCTGACTGGTGTGAGATGATATCTCATTGTAGTTTTGATTTGCATTTCTCTAATGATTAATGATGTTGAGCATTCTTTCATGTGTTTGTTGGCAATCTGTATATTTTCTTTGGAGAAATGTCTATATAGGTCTTCTGCCCATTTTTGGGTTGGGTTGTTTGTCTTTTTGTTATTGAGCTGCATGAGCTGCTTGTAAATCTTGGAGATTAATCCTTTGTCTGTTGCTTCTTTTGCAAATATTTTCTCCCATTCTGAGAGTTGTCTTTTGGTCTTGTTTATGGTTTCCTTTGCTGTGCAAAAGCTTTTAAGTTTCATTAGGTCCCATTTGTTTATTTTTGTTTTTATTTCCATTTCTCTAGGAGCTGGGTCAAAAAGGATCTTGCTGTGATTTACGTCATAGAGTGTTCTGCCTATATTTTCCTCTAAGAGTTTGATAGTGTCTGTCCTTACATTTAGGTCTTTAATCCATTTTGAGTTTATTTGTGTGTATGGTGTTAGGGAGTGTTCTAATTTCATACTTTTACAAGTACCTGTCCAGTTTTCCCAGCATGAGTTATTGAAGAGGTTGTCTTTTTTCCACTGTATATTCTTGCCTCCTTTATCAAAGATAAGGTGACCATATGTGAGTGGGTTTATCTCTGGGCTTTCTGTCCTGTTCCATTGATCTATGTTTCTGTTTTTGTGCCAGTACCATACTGTCTTGATTACTGTAACTTTGTAGTATAGTCTGAAGTCAGGGAGCCTGATTCCTCCAGCTCCATTTTTCGTTCTCAAGATTGCTTTGGCTATTCGGGGTCTTTTGTGTTTCCATACAAATTGTGAAATTTTTTGTTCTAGTTCTGTGAAAAATGCCAGTGGTAGTTTGATAGGGATTGCATTGAATCTGTAGATTGCTTTGGGTAGTAGAGTCATTTTCACAATGTTGATTCTTCCAATCCAAGAACATGGTATATCTCTCCATCTATTTGTATCATATTTAATTTATTTTATCAGTGTCATAATTTTCTGCATACAAGTCTTTTGTCTCCTTAGGTAGGTTTATTCCTAGATATTTTATTTTTTTTGTTGCCATGGTAAATGGGAGTGTTTTCTTAATTCCATTTTCAGATTTTTCATCATTAGTGTATAGGAATGCAAGAGATTTCTGTGCATTAATTTTGTATCCTGCTACTTTACCAAATTCATTGATTAGCTCCAGTAGTTTTCTTGTAGCATCTTTAGGATTCTCTATGTAAGGTATCATGTCACCTGCAAACAGTGACAGCTTTACTTCTTCTTTTCCGATTTGGATTCCTTTTATTTCTTTTTCTTCTCTGATTGCTGTGGCTAAAACTTCCAAAACTATGTTGAATAATAGTGGTGAGAGTGGGCGACCTTGTCTTGTTCCTGATCTTAGTGGAAATGGTTTCAGTTTTTCACCATTGAGGATGATGTTGGCTGTGGGTTTGTCATATATGGCCTTTATTATGTTGAGGAAAGTTGCCTCTATGCCTATTTTCTGCAGGGTTTTTATCTAAATCGGTGTTGAATTTTGTCGAAATCTTTCTCTGCATCTATTGAGATGATCATATGGTTTTTCTCCTTCAATTTTCAATTTGTTAATATGGTGTATCACGTTGATTGATTTGCGTATATTGAAGAAGACTTGCATTCCTGGAATAAACCCCACTTGATCATGGTGTATGATCCTTTTAATGTGCTGTTGGATTCTGTTTGCTAGTATTTTGCTGAGGATTTTTGCATCTCTGTTCATCAGTGATATTGGCCTGTAGTTTTCTTTCATTGTGACATCTTTGTCTGGTTTTGGTATCAGGGTGATGGTGGCCTCGTAGAATGAGTTGGGGAGTGTTCCTCCGTCTGCTATATTTTGGAAGAGTTTGAGAAGGACAGGTGTTAGCTCTTCTCTAAATGTTTGATAGAATTCGCCTGTGAAGCCATCTGGTCCTGGGCTTTTGTTTGTTGGAAGATTTTTAATCTCAGTTTCAATTTCAGTGCTTGTGATTGGTCTGTTCATATTTTCTTTTTCTTCCTGGTTCAGTCTCTGCAGGTTGTGTGTTTCTAAGAATTTGTCCATTTCTTCCAGGTTGTCCATTTTATTGGCATAGAGTTGCTTGTAGTAATCTCTCATGGGAAATTACTTTTAATGAGTATAGATTTTCAGTTGTATGAGGTGAAAAGTGTTATGGAGACTGATGATGGTAATGGTTTCACAGAATTATGAATGTATTGAATACCACTGAACTGTACACAGAAAAATAGTTAAGATGATAAACTTCATATTATGTGTATTTTACCACAGTAGAAAAATGGAAAAATATATGACCCCTTCTTCGCACACTAAATCCAGTTTTTTTGAAACATTTCTTAATATTTGGTAGATTATAAGGGTAGAAATTACTATTTTTGAGTCAATATGCATGCCCACACATTTAGCCAGACCTGTAGCTTTCTTACAAACCCTTACTAAACACTCACAGTAACTTCAAGGGTATAACCCTTGGAAAACAATTTCTTTTTCTGTGAATTTTATGGCTGGGTAGTCAAACAAAATGTGTGTTTTCTTCACATACTCATTTTGTTTCTTTAATTATACTTTATTGTTCTTCCTTTTAAGTTCTTCCATTTGTCATTTTGTATGAAATTTATTTCAGTATAGTTTAATGTTAATTTTACTAAAAGTTTTCAGCATGCATTTATTGGAAGATAAGATCTCCCAAAGATCCAATGCCCAGCAGGTCTCCTGTGCTACAGATTTCTACTAACAAAAAATTCAAGCACTGACTTGGCAGCTTAGCTCTTTCTTTATGTGAGATCTTGTTGGACCTAGGTTTTTCCAGCAGAAACTCAGCTTTACCTTGTCATCAAATCTTCAGAGTAGGCAGATCATGTTACGATCTCAAGGGTCATGGGAATGTAGAATAATATTAGCTAACATAAATTGGTAATTTGAAGAGAGATAAGAAAATTGTAAGCAAAATATGCTTTAAAATACAAATTCCATTTTGGAATGTATATACAATTTAGTATTAAAATTGTTAGTCATAAGGTTTCTTGTTAGCTCAGATTGTCATAACAAAATACCACAAATTGGGTCAGAAGTGTCAGAAATTTATTTATCTCAGTTCTGGAGGCTGGCAAGTCCAAGATCAGGGTAACAGCATGGCTAGGTTCTGCTGAAGGCTTTCTTCCCTTCTTGCAAATGGCCATCTTCTCGCTGTCTCCTTGCATGATAGAGAGAACTCTGGTATCTCTATGTATAGGGGCACTAATGTCACCATGAGGGGGCCATCCTCATGACCTCATTTAAATTTATTTATTTCCTAAAGCCCCATCTGCAAATACTTTCACATTAGGGGCAAAGGCTTCAACAAATTAATTTTGGGGGAATGTAATTTGATGCATGGCGAGTATGAAATGCATATTATTAGGGGAAATGGAGCTGTGATAAGCATATGAAAACTTTCTAAGAAAATTGTCACATAGGAATGTAAAGTCTCTTAAGAAAAAATAAATTTTGAATAAATGTAGAATAGAACATGGGCACATATTTTTATTACAACTAACATGGCAATATTGTATTTTTTTAAAAAAATTCTCAAGGTGGAAGTAGTTGAAATGGGAAAGTGGAGAAGAAGTTAATGGAAAGCTTCTTTTTCTTGTAGAGTAGAAAAGTGGAGCAAGAGGTTCAGACTTTTGATCTTTTTATAAAAAGGAAGCCAACATAACTCTGTCATTAAAATTAAACAATTGATCCAATTATAATAAAGCATGGTGTGGCAGAGAATGCTAGTTTCCTCCACTATTTTCTTTCTTCTTTAACATAACCACAGTTCTCAGCAGAATACACTGTAACATGATTAAAATACTACATTTTCAATCTCATTTGCAACTAGTTGTGGTTAAAGGACTAAGTTCTATCAGTAAGACATATTTATTCAAAAAGATGTGTTTTATTCTTTCTCTCCCATCTTAAATCCCTCTGTCTAGAACACAGATGTAATGAATAGAGACTAAGCAGCCATTTTTGCCCATGAAAATGGGCTACACCTAAAGGATTAGGGAGCATGAAGCTGAAAGGAAACTGGATGCCTACTCAGTTTTTGGAAGAATGTAGACTGCCTATTACCAGACCTTTTTTTACTTAAAATAATAAAACTCTCTCTGTTTAAGCCACTGTTAAATTGTGTTTTCTATCTTACATACCTGAATCTAATACTGACAGATGCAAGCTTTCTTCACCACATTAATACACATTGAATGAAACAGAAACAGTTTCATATTATGTTTAATGCCTTGGAATAATTGTTTTAAAATATTTGCTTTCATTTTTATAGAACCAAAATTTTCACACAAAAATGTATATAAATATCTTCAGTAAGAAGTAATTTCTCCCGTGATATAATGTATCACAAAAAAAGAGCTTTTATAAATGCTACCCAGTTAAAGTGTAATTTTGTTCTTTGCTCTGAGGCATTGCTAGCTAATTCCTTCCTCACAGTGAAGTTCCTTAGGACCATACTGAATTTTGGGCACTGAGAATAAAATTTTTGTTTAGGCTATAGTTTTTAGTCAGCCAACAGAGAATCAGAAAATGTTACACTCTGACAATATGTGCACAGCAATAAGAAAGATATGAGAAACATTCATAACAAAACTTATGGAATGCAGCAAAAGCAGTACTACGAAGGATGTTTATAGTGCTAAACATACACACTATAAAAGAAGAAAGATCTTAAAAAACCACCTAATTTTATACAAGATATTAGGAAAAAATAACCAAACCTAAGAATAGCAAGAGGAAGAAAATAACAAACCCTAGGACAGAAATAATTCAAAACGAGGATAGAAAAAAATCAGTAAAACTGAGTTGGTTTTTTTGAAAAGGTAAACGAAATCAAAAACCCCTTATCTAAACTAATTAGGAAGAGAAAAGACTCAAAATCAGAAATGAAAGAGGAGACATTACAACTGATATCATATAACTAAAAAATATCATATTACTATAAACAATTATACACCAACAAATTGGATAAAAGAAAAAATTGATAAATTCCTAGAAATATCCAACCTACCAAAACTGAATCATAAAGAAATATAAAATCTGAACTGACCAACAATGAAGGAGATTTCATCAGTAATAATAATTTAAAAAAATCTTCCAACAAGTAAAAACCCAAGACCAGATGGCTTCATTGGTGAATTCCACCAAACATGTCAAGAACAGGATCACTAAAATGTTCTATGACAGAAGATCTTAGAATTAGGAAAATATTAATTGAGGAAGGTACAGGAGCAATAATTTGTCTTCCACGAAGTTTGGTCATACAAGGAAAGATAGAAATAGACATAGTGACTGAGTTTAGCAGTGTTCAGGTAATGTTTTAACAAATTAGAAGACCTGAACAAAATTTCCCCTTGTGGGTCAGTTTTCTCTTCACATTATATTTAAATCTCTTGAATGTGTGGTCTGACACAGTAGAGCATTTCTTTCATAATCATTAAGTCCAATACAACCCTTTCCAGGGGAAAAAGAAAACAAGTGTTAGCTGATATTATATTATAATAAAGAGATGATATTACTTCTAAAAGCGTGTCTGTGAAGCTTAGTTCATTCATTTTTGGTTTTTTCCTCCAAAAGCTGTATTGGAATTTTGTCCAGCTCTGAAATGGATAATTGAAGAAAAGTTAAATTACAAAAGTGAGGATGATCCATTAGCCTTCTGTACTCCTGTAAGGTAAGTGAAAGCTCTTTGAGTGCTATAAAGGCTGCAAAATCTGGAAAAACAGAGCCATAGCTCCATTTCAGCAAAATTAAATTTTATACTACAACAGAAGAAGAAGAGGAGGAGGGGTGGGGGTGGGGGAGGAGGAGAAGAATCTATCTCAACAATCTATCTCAAACTTTTCAAAAAATTGAAAAAGATGGAACATTTCCAAACTGATTTTATGAGTCCACCATTAATCTGATAAAAATTCCAGAAAAATACACTACAACAAACAAACAAAAAACAGATGCCAACCATTTGCAACAACATAGATGGACTTGGAGGGTAATATGCTAAGTGAAATAGGTCAGACAGAGAAAGACAAACACTGTCTAAACACTGTTTGGAATCTAAAAAAAAAAATCTAATGAATATAACAAAAAAGAAACATACTCACAGATGTAATGAACAAACTAGTGGTTACCAGTAGGGAGAGGAAAGTGGGCAGAGGCAAGATAAGGGTAGGTGCTTGAGAGGTACAAACTATTGTGTATAAAATAATAAGCTACAGGATGTATTGTACAACATGGGGAATATAGCCAATATTTTGTAGTAACTATAAATGGAATATAACCTTTAAACATTGTGAATCACTGTGTTGTACACCTGTAACTTATGTAATATTTTACATCAATATACTTCAATGAAAAAAACGGGAACAATAAACTAGATGCCAAAATCCCTAAGAAACGTATATAAAAACCCTCAACAATATACTAGCAAACCTAATTCAACAACATATTAAAAGGCTTATACATCATGCCCAAGTGTTTTTTTACCCTTGGGATGCAAGATTGGTTCAACATATGCAAATCAATTAATGTCATGCAACATTAACAAAAAATGATTTAAAAATCACATAATTGTGTCATTAGATGCATAAAAAGCATTTGAAAAATTCAACATCCTTTCATGACAAAACTTTCAACAAACTAGGTATGGAAGGGATGTATCTCAACATGCTAATGACCACAGCTCAGAGCTATTATTATAATCAATGGCAAAAAAAACTATAAGCTTTCTTCTAAGGTCAAGAAAAAGACAAGTATGTTTATTCTCATCATTTCTATTCAACACAGTAGTGGGAGTCTTAACTACAACAATTAGAGAAGAAAAAGAAATAAATGACATAGAAATTGGAAAGGAAGGAAAGTTATCTTTGTTTTTAGGTGGCATGATATTATATGTAGAAAACCCTAAACACACCATAAAAATCTTGTTAAAACTAATAAATAATTTGTGTAAAGTTGTCATATACAAAATCAACATACAAAAAATCAGTTGTGTTTCTATACACTAGTAACAAACTCTTTGAAGAGGAAATTAAGGGAAAAAATCCCATTTGCAATAGCATCAAAAAATATTTAGGAATAGGTTGGGATCAAGATGGTAGAGGAGTGGAAGCAGAGCTCACCACAGTCCACAGAAACATTGAAATACATCTACAAGTGGAACGATTCACACAGAACACCTACTGAGCACCAACAGAAGACCTGAGATGCCCAAAGACAAGAAAACCTCCATGTAAACAGGTACAACAAAAGGAAAAAGAAAAAGAAGGAAGCAGGATGGGGCCTGCACCCCAGGGAAGGAGCTGTGAAGGAGGAAAAGTTCCCACACCTTGGGAAGGTTCCTCACCACTGGAGAAATTAGACTGGATGGAGAGGGAGTTTTGGAGTGTAAGAGGAGAGAGCAGCAACAGGTTTGTGGAAGGCAAAACAGAGTGTAACCCACATAGAGGGTCAGCACCACAATACTGCACTCCCCAACCTGGCACTCCACGGTTGGTGAGGGTTGGGGTAGGTAGGGTGCTGAAGCTCAGCCTCTGAAGCTGAGTCCCAGGGAGAGGACCAGGGTTAGGTGCAGAAATAGCCTGAAGAAGTCGGGTCATGGCAACTGAGGGTGTACTAGGAAGAAGCCTGGGCCCACCAGAGAGGCAGGGCACCATTATTGGAAGGCACATGAGGAGAGGGGTGGGACCACCATAAGAACTTCTATCCCTGTGAACATTCCAATGCAACAGGACACTGCCTACAGGAGATCTGGGGCAGGCACGAGTCACCACCACCATCTTGGGCTCCAGAGGCCAGCACTGACTGCCTCTTCCAGATGTGCAGGCAGAGGCCAGGCCCTGCCCCTGCTGACCTGGAAGGACACGACAGCTCCAGCCACTAGCAATTTCACAGTGGGCCACAGGACACACCCCCACTGACCTGGAAGGTTGCAGACAGCTTTTGCCACTTGGAATTCCACCAGTGGGCCACAGGACTTGCCTTCACTGACCCATAAGAGGAAGGACAGATCAAGCCACTAGGATTTCCACCAGCAGGCTCCAGACCTACCCACAATGTCACAGGATGATGCAGATAACTCTCACCACTAGGAAATCAGTCAGCGGGTGCCAAGACCAGTCCCTGCTGCCCCAGGAGTGTAAGAAATCTCCCTCTACTAGGAAATCTGCCAGTGGGTTCCAGGACCTGCCCTGCTGTCCTGGAAGGGTGTGGACAACTCACTCCAATAGGAAATGTGTCAACAGGTGCCAGGACCTGCTGCTGCTGTCCTGGGAGTGTGAGGAAATCTCTTGCTACTAGGAAGTCTACCAGTAGTTGCCGGGACCCACACTGCTGTCCCAGGAGTGCAAGGAAACCTTTCCTACTAGGAAATCCAACAATGGGTACTGCAACCTTCCCCGCGGTCCTGTGAAGGCACAGATACCTATCCCCAGTAGGAAATCCACCAAGAGGAGGGGCTGAAATCACAGCTGAACACCAGGGGCTGTGTGACTCAGGAAGAAGAGCTGGAATCTCTCCTCACAGCTGTGTGAACTGTGGAGTTACACTTCTGCTGAAAGCTTCCTAAATTCAGTGCCTGTGAAACATCCAAAAGGACAAAAAGTGCTCTTGCATGAGGTACGGTCTGGCTTTAGTAGTTGTGGGCTCTGTGGGCACGTACATGTGGGTGTTGGGCAAGAACAGAGTTCAAACTGCCTCCATAGCTTCCACAGGTGCACAAATACTGCACAACTACTGCAATCCTGGGACCTGAGCTCAGTGTACCTGCAACAGTGGCTGGGTGAAAACAATGCAGGAGAGTCAACAAGGCCAATTGCCTGCATACCCACACTTAAGGCAGGACCAAGAGCAGTGCCAACAACAGTATACTTTGTGAGCCCACACAAAGGATGAAAGGGGACATAACACAGCACATTCACAGGTGAACAGCTCCAGAGAAGGAATACCCAGTGGCTTCTCTCCCAGTGGGAGTGCTCCAATCCCACCTACCTCACATGACAGATCAGAATCACAGTGAACAAGCAGATCTGGGGAACTCTACTCCAACAACTAGGGAGCAGATTCTGCCCCTGACAGGGCAGAGACAACCACAGAGCAAAGGGGAGGTCCCAGTCAATAACTAGGGTAGGCTCTGATCACAACAACACCAATCAAACCCCCTATCAAGGGGATAATGGCACAAGCTTCTGGACCAACCTAACCCACCAGGGGGCAGACACCAGAAGCAAGAGGAACTACGATCTTGCAGCCTGTGGAAAGGAGGCCATAAACACAGTAAATCTGACAAAATGAGATGACAAAGAAATATGTTGCAGATGAAGGAGCAAGACAAAAGTAAAAAAGAATTACTAAATGAAGAAAAGATAAGCAATCTATCTGAAAAATATTTCAGAGTAATGATAGTAAAGATGATCCAAGATTGGAGAAAAAGAATGGAGGCATGGATCAAGAAGATACAAGAAAGTTTAACAAAGACCTAGAAGAAGTAAAGAACAAGCAAACAGAGATGAACAACACAATAACTGAAATGAAAAACGCACTAGAAGGAATCCATAGCAGAATAAGTGAGGCAGAAGAATGGATAAGTGAGCTGAAAAACAGAAGGTTGGAAACTTCTGTCTCAGAAAAGAATAAAGAAAAAATAATAAAAATAAATGAGGACAGTCTAGAGACAATTGGGGCCACATTAAATGCACCAACATTCGAATTATAAGGGTCCCAAAAGAAGAAGTAAAAGAGAAAGGGCCTGAGAAAATATTTAAAGAGATTATAGACAAAAACTTGCCTAACATGGGAAAGGAAATAGTCACCCAATTCCAGGAAACACGGAGGGTCCCATACAAGATAAACTGAAGGAGGAACACACTGAGACACAGGTTAAGGAAACTAAGAAAAATTAAACACAAAGAAAAAATATTATAAACAACACCAGAAAAGAAACAAATAACACACAAAAGAATCCCCATAAGGTTATCAACTGACTTTTCAGCAGCAACTCTGCAGGCCAGAAGGCAGCGGCAGGGTATATTTAAAGCGATGAAAGGGGAAAAGTTACAACCAAGAATAGACTACCCAGCAAGGCTCTCATTCAGATTTGAAAGAGAAATCAAAAGTTTTACATACAAGCAAAAACTAAGCAAATTGAGCACCACCACACCACCTTTACAACAAATGCTAAAGGAGCTTCTCTAGGCAAGAAACATAAGAGAAGAGAACAAAAGAGGAAGGGGGAAAATAAACCCTACAAAATCAAACACCAAACAATTAAGAAAATGACAATAGGAATATACATATCAATAATTACCTTAAATGTAAATGGATTACATGGTCCAACCAAAAGACACAGACTGGTTGAATGGATCAAAAAACAGCACCCATATATATGCTGTCTACAAGAGACCCATTTCAGACCTAGGGACACATACAGACTGAAAGTGAAGGTATGAATAAAGACATTCCTTGCAAACAGAAATCAAAAGAAAGCTGGAGTAGCAATACTCATATCAGACAAAATAGACTTTAAAATAAAGACTGTTACAAGAGACAAGGAAGGACACTACATAATGATCAAAGGATCAATCCAAGAAAAAGGTATAACAATTGTAAATATTTATGAACCCAACATATGGGCACATCAATACATAAGGAAAATGCTAACAGCCATAAAGGGGGAAATAAAGAGTAACACAATAATATTAGGGGACTTTAACACCCCATTTACACCAATGGACAGATCATCCAGACTGAAAATTAATAAGACAACAGAAGTCTTAAATGACACATTAGAACAAATAGACTTAATAGAAGTTTATAAAACATTCCATCTGAAAGCAGCAGAATACACTTTCTTCTCAAGTGCACACAGAACATTCTCCAGGATAGATCACAACTTTGGTTACAAATCATGCCTTGGTAAATTTAAGAAAATTGAAATAATATCAAGCATCTTTTCCAACCACAATGTTATGAAATTAGAAATCAATTACTGGAAAAAAAACTATAAAAAACACAAAAACATAGAGGCCAAACAATATGCTACTAAATAAAAAATGGATCCCTGAAGATATCAAAGAGGAAATAAAAAAATACGTAGAAACAAATGCCAATGAAAACACAGCAATACAAAATCTATGGGATGCAGCAAAAGTAGTTCTAAGAGGGAAGTTTATAACAATATAATCTCACCTCAAGAAACAAGAAAAATCTCAAATAAACAACATAATTTTACACCTAAAGCCATTAGAGAAAGAAAAACAAAGCCCAAAGTTACTAGAAGGAAAGAACTCATAAAGATCAGAGCAGAAACAAATGAAATAGAGACCAAGAAAACAATAGCAAAGATCACTGAAACTAAAGGCTGGTTCTTTGAAAAGCCAAACAAAATTGATAAACCTTTAACCAGACTCATCAAGAAAAAATGGGACAGGATTGAAATCAATAATATTAGAGATGAAAAAGGAGAAGTTACAACTGACATGGAAGAAATACAAAGGATCATAAGAGACTACTAAAGTAACTCCATGACAATAAGATGGAAAACCTGGAAGAAATGGACAAATTCGTAGAAAGGTGAAACCTTCCAAGACTGAACCAAGAAGAAACAGAAAACATGAACAGACCAATCACAAGTAATGAAATTGAAACTGTGATTAAAAATCTTGCAACAAACAAAAGTCCAGGACCAGATTGCTTCAAAGGCAAATTCTACCAAACATGTAGAGAAGAACTAACACCTATCATTCTCAAACTCTTCCAAAAAATTGCAGAGAAAGAAATACTTCCAAACTCATTCTACAAAGCTACCATCACACTGATACCAAAATCAGACAAAGATATCAAACAAAATGAAAATTACAGGCCAAGATAACTGATGAACATAGATGCAAAAATCTTCAACAAAATACTAGCACACAGAATCCAACAACACATTGAAAGGATCGTAAGCCCTGATCAAGTGGGATTTATCCCAGGGATGCAAGGATTCTGCAATATATGCAAATCAATCAATGTGATATATCACATTAACGAATTGAAGAATAAAAACCATATGATCATCTCAATATTGCAAAAAAGGCTTTTGATGAAATTCAACAGCCATTTATGAAAAAATCTCTCCAGAATTTGGGCATAGAGGGAAACTACCTTAAAATAATAAAGGTCATATACAACAAACACATAGCAAACATCATTCTCAACAGTGAAAACCTGAAAGCATTTCATCTAAAATCAGGAACAAGACAAGTATATGCACTCTCACCACATTTATTCAACAAAGTTTTGGAAGTCTTAGCCATCACAATCAGACAGGAAAAAGAATAAAAGAAATCCAAACTGAAAAAGAAGTAAAATTGTCACTGTTTGCAGGTAACATACTTTACATAGAAAATTGTAAATATGCAGCCAGAAAACTACTAGAGGTCATCAATGAATTTGGTAAAGTTGCAGGATACAAAATTAATACACAGAAATCTCTTGCATACCTATGCACTAACAAAAAAGATCAAAAACAAGAATTAAGGAAACAATCCCATTTACCATTACATCAAGAATAGTAAAATACAGAGGAATAAACCTACCTAAGGAGGCAAAAGACCTCTACTCTGAAAACTATAAGACACTGAAGAAAGAAATCGGAGATAACAGAAACAGATGGAAGTATATACCATGTTCTTGGATTGGAAGAATCAATATTGAAAAAATAACTACACTGCCCAAAGCAATCTACAGATTCAGTGTAATCCCTTTCAAATTACCAATCACATTTTTCACAGAATTAGAACAAAAAAATTTCAATTTACATGGAAACATGAAACATCCCAAATACCCAAACAAATCCTGAGAAAGAAAAATGGAACTGGAGAAATCATACTCCCTGACTTCAAACTATGCTACAAAGCTACAGCTATTAAAAATGTATGATAATGGCACAAAAACAGAAATATAAATCAATGGAAAAGGATAGGAAAACAAAAAATAAACTCATGCACTTTTGGTCAATTAATCTATAACAAAGGAGGCAAGAATATACAATGGAGGAATGAAAGTCACTTCAATAAGTAGTGCTGGTAAAACTGGACAGCTACATGTAAAAAAATGAAATTAGAACCATCTCTAACACCATATATAAAAATAAACTCAAAATGGATCAAAGACTAAAAGTAAGAGTAGACATGATAAAACTCTTAGAGGAAAACATAAGCAGAACACACTCTTGCAAAAATCACAGGAATATCTTTATTGATCAATTTCTTACAGTGATGAAAATTAAAACAAAATTAAACAAATGGGACCTAACTAAACTTAAAAGCTTTTGCACAGAAAAGGAAACCATAAACAAAACAAAAAGACAACCAACATAATGGGAGAAAATATTTGAAAATGAAGTAACAGACAAGGGGTTAATCTCCAAAATATACACAGCATATGAAGCTCAATATCAAAAAAACAAATAGCCCAATCAAAAAATGCGTGGAAGGTCTATATAGACATTTCTATGAAGATGACATACAACTGGCCAAAAAGCACAAGAAAAGATGCTCAACATCACTAATTATTAGAGAGATGTAAATCAAAACAACAGTGAGGTGTCACCTCACACCAGTTAGAATGGCCATCATCAAAAAGTAAACAAATAATAAAATGCTGGAGAGGGTGTGGAGAAAAGGGAAGCCTCCTACACTGTTGGTGGGAATGTAAATTGGTGCAGCCACTATGGACAACAGTATGGAGGTTCTTATAAAAACTAAAAATAAAACTACCAAGTGACCAGCAATCCCAGACCTAGGCATATACCTGGAGAAAACCGTAATTCAAAATGATATAGGAATCCCAATCTTCACTGCAACACTATTTCCAAAAGCCAGGACCTGGAATCAACCTAAATGTCCAACAACAGAGAAATGGATAAAGATGTCGTACATATATACAACGGAATATTACTCAGCCATAATAAAGAACAAAATAATGCTATTTGCAGCAACATGGATGTACCTAGAGACTGTCATACTGAGAGATGTAAGTCAGACACAGAAAGACAAATATCACATGATACCACTTATATGTGGAATC
Source organism: Balaenoptera borealis (assembly GCF_965194805.1). NCBI lineage: Eukaryota > Metazoa > Chordata > Mammalia > Artiodactyla > Balaenopteridae > Balaenoptera > Balaenoptera borealis. Next base: position 50,710,205 of record NC_138881.1, on the reverse strand, counting down.
TGAAAAAAAGGGTACAAATGAACTTATTTACAAAACAGAACTAGAGTCATGGATGTAGAGAACAAAATTATGGTTACAAGAGGAGAAGGGGGGAGGGGTAAACTGGGAGATTGAGAGTGACATACACACTAGTATATATAAAATAGATAATTAATAAGAACCTACTGTATAGCTCAGGGAACTATATACTCTGTAATTTCCTATATGGGAAAAGAATCTTAAAAAGAAAAGAGTGGTGCAGAGCAGTTTCAAAATGGCAGAAGAGTAAGGTGTGGAAATCACCTTCCTCCCCACAAATACATCAGAAATAAATCTACATGTGGAACAACTCTTACAGGACACCTACTGAACGCTGGCAGAAGAACTCAGATGTCCCAAAAAGCAAGAAACTCCCCACATACCCTGGTAGGGTAAAAGAAAAAAGAAAACACAGAGACAAAAGAATAGGGATGGGACCTGCACCAGTGGGAGGGAGCTGTGAAGGAGGAAAGGTTTCCACACACTAGGAAGCCCCTTTGCTGGTGGAGACTGCAGGTGGCAGAGGGGGGAAGCTCCGGAGCCACGGAGGAGAATGCAGCAAGGGGTGCAGAGGGCAAAGTGGAGAGATTCCCGCACAGAGGATCAGTGCCGACCAACACTCACCAGACCGAGAGGCTTGTCTGCTCACCCGCCGGGACAGGTGGGGGCTGGGAGCTGAGGCTCGGGCTTCGCAGGTCGGATCCCAGGGAGAGGACTGGGGTTGGCTGCATGAACACAAACTCAAGGGGGCTAGTGTGCCATGGCTAGCTGGGAGGGTGTCTGGCAAAAGCTCTGGAACTGCCGAAGAGGCAAGAGACTTTTTCTTGCCTATTTGTTTCCTGGTGAGCAAGGAGAGACGATTAAGAGCACTGTTTAAAGGAGCTCCAGAGATAGGCGTGAGCCACGGCTATCAGGGCAGACCCCACAGATGCTAAGGCTGCTGCTGCAGTCACCAAGAAGCCTGTGTGTAAGCAGAAGAGCCTGCACAGCCTGCCACTGCCAGGGTCCTGTGACCCAGGGACAACTTCCTCAGGAGAACACACTGTGCGTCTCAGGCTGGAGCAACGTCACGCCGACCTCTGCCACCTCAGGCTCACCACACACTCCGTACCTCTCTCTCCCCCTGGCCTGAGTGAGCCAGAGCCCCCGAATCAGCTGTTCCTTTAACCCCGTCCTGTCTGACCAAAGAACAGACGCCCTCAGGCGACCTACACGCAGAGGAAGGGCCAAATACAAAGCTGAATACCAGGAGCTGTGAAAACAAAGAAAAAAAAGGGAAATCTCTCACAGCAGCCGCAGGAGCAGTGGATTAAATCTCCACAGACAATTTAATGTACCCTGCATCTGTGGAATACATGAATAGACAACGAGTCATCCCAAATTGAGGAGGTGGACTTTGGGAGCAAAGATATATATATATATATATATTTATCCCCTTTTCTCTTTTTGTGAGTGTGTATGCATATGCTTCTTATGCTTCTGTGTGTGATTTTGTCTGTATAGATTTGCTTTTACCATTTGTCCTGGGTTCTGTCTGTCCATATTTTTTCCTTTTTTTTTTTTTTTAGTATACTTTTCAGTGCTTGTTATCATTGGTGGATTTCTTTTTTGGTTTGGTTGTTCTCTTTTTTCTTTCTTTCTTTTTAATAACTTAAAAAAATTTTTTTCATAATTTTTTTTTGTTTTTTATTTTAATAACTTTTTAAAATTTTTGTTTTATTTTATTTTATCTTTATCTTCCTTTATTTGTTTTTTTCTCCCTTTTATGCAGAGCCGTGTGGATGACAGTCTCTTGGTGCTCCAGCCAGATGTCAGGGCTGTGTCCCTGAGGTGGGAGAGCCAAGTTCAGGACATTGGTCCACCAGAGACCTCCCAGCTCCACGTAATATCAAATGGCCAGAATCTCCCAGAGATCTCCATCTCAACACCAAGACCCAGGCCCGCTCAACGACCAGGAAGCTACAGTGCAGGACACGCTATGCCAAACAATAAGCAAGACAGGAACAAAACCCCACCCATTAGCAGAGAGGCTGCCTAAAATCATAAGGTCACAGACAATCCAAAACACATCACCAGACTTGGACCTGCCCACCAGAAAGACAAGATGGAGCCTCATCCACCAGAACACAGGCACTAGTCCCATCCACCAGGAAGCCTACACAACACACTGAACCAACCTTTGCCACTGGGGGTAGACACCAAAAACAACAGGAACTACGAACCTGCAGCCTGTGAAAAGGAGATGTCAAACACAGTAAGTTAAGCAAAATGAGAAGACAGAGAAACACAGAGTAGATGAAGGAGCAAGGTAAAAACACACCAGATCTAACAAATGAAGAGGAAGTAGTCAGTCTACCTGAAAAAGAATTCACAATAATGATAGTAAAGATGACACAAAATCTTGGAAATAGAATGGAGAAAATACAAGAAACGTTTAACAAGGACCTAGAAGAACTAAAGAGCAAACAAACAATCATGAAAAACAAAATAAATGAAATTAAAAATTCTATAGAAGGGACCAATAACAGAATAACTGAGGTAGAAGAACGAATAAGTGAACTGGAAGATAAAATAATGGAAATAACGACTGCACAGCAGAATAAAGAAAAAAGAATGAAAAGAATTGAGGACAGTCTCAGAGACTTCTGGGACAACATTAAATGCACCAACATTCAAATTATAGGGGTCCCAGAAGAAGAAGAGAAAAAGAAAGGGACTGAGAAAAAATTTGAAGAGATTATAGTTGAAAACTTCCATAATATGGGAAAGGAAATAGTTAATCAAGTCCAGGAAGCATAGAGAGTCCCATACAGGATAAATCCAAGGAGAAACACGAGAAGACACATATTAATCAAACTATCAAAAATTAAATACAAAGAAAAAACAATAAAAGCAGGAATGGAAAAACAACAAATAACATACAAGGGAATTCCCATAAGGTTAACAGTTGGTCTTTCAGCAGAAACACTGCAAGCCAGAAAGGAGTGGCAGGACATAATTAAAGTGATGATGGAGAAAAACCTACAACCAAGAGTACTCTACCCAGCAAGGATCTCATTCAGATTTGATGGAGAAATTAAAACATTTACAGACAAGCAAAAGCTGAGAGAATTCAGCACCACCAAACCAGCTCTACAACAAATGCTAAAGGAACTTCTCTGGCAGGAAACAGAAGAGAAGTAAAAGACATACAATAACAAACCCAAAACAATTAAGAAAATGGTAATAGGAACATACATATCCATAATTACCTTAAATGTCAAAGGATTAAATGCTCCAACCAAAAGACATAGACTGGCTGAATGGATACAAAAACAAGACCCGTATATATGCTGTGTACAAGAGACCCACTTCAGACCTAGGGACACATAAGACTGAAAGTGAGGGGATGGAAAAAGATATCCCATGCAAATGGAAATCAAAAGAAAACTGAAGTAGCAATTCTCATATCAGAAAAAATAGACTTTAAAACAAAGACTATTACAAGAGACAAAGAAGGACACTAGATAATGGTCAAGTGATCAATCCAAGAAGAAGATATAACAATTGTAAATATTTATACACCCAACATAGGCGACTGCAATACATAAGGCAAGTACTAACAGCCATAAAATGGGAAATCGTCACTAGCAAAATCATAGTAGGGGATTTTAAAACCCCACTTTCACCAATTGACAGATCATCCAAAAGGAAAATAAATAAGGAAACACAAGCTTTAAATGATACATTAAACAACAGGGACTTAAGTGATATTTACAGTACATTCCATCCAAAACAACAGGATACACATCCTTCTCAAGTGCTCATGGAACAATTTCCAGGATAGATCATATCTTGGGTCACCAGTCAAGCCTTGGTAAATTTAAGAAAAGTGAAATCATATCAAGTATCTTTTCTGACCACAACACTATGAGACTAGATATCAATTACAGGAAAAATCTGTAAAAAATGCAAGCACATGGAGGCGAAACAATACAGTACTTAATAACCAAGAGATCACTGAAGAAATCAAAGAGGAAATCAAAAAATACCTAGAAACAAATGACTATGAAAATACGATGACCCAAAACCTATGGGATGCAGCAAAAGCAGTTCTAAGAGGGAAGTTTATAGCAATACAATGCATCCTCAAGAAACAAGACACATCTCAAATAAACAACCTAACCTTACCCCTAAAGCAATTAGAGAAAGAAGAACAAATAAACCCCAAAGTTAGGAGAAGGAAAGAAATCATAAAGATCAGATCAGAAATAAATGAAAAAGAAATGAAGGAAACAATAGCAAAGATCAATAAAACTTAAGGCTTCTTCTTTGGGAAGATAAACAAAGTGATATACCATTAGTCAGACTCATCAAGAAAAAAAGGGAGAACACTCAAATCGGTAGAATTAGAAATGAAAAAGGGGAAGTAACAACTGACACTGCAGAAATACAAAGGATCATGAGAGATTACTACAAGCAACTCTATGCCAATAAAATGAACAACCTGGACAAATTCTTAGAAATGCACCACCTTCTGAGACTGAACCAGGAAGAAAGAGAAAAACTGATCAGACCAATCACAAGCACTGAAATTGAAACTGTGATTAAAAATCTTCCAACAAACAAAAGCTCAGGACCAGATGGCTTCACAGAGGAATTATATCACACATTTAGAGAAGAGCTAACACATATCCTTCTCAAAGTCTTCCAAAATATAGCAGAGGGAGGAACACTCCCAAACTTACTATGAGGCCACCATCACCCTGATACCAAAACCAGACAAAGATGTACAAAAACAAGGAAAGTACAGGTCACTATCACTGATGAATATAGATGCAAAAATCCTCAACAAAATACTAGCAAACAGAATCCAACAGCACATTAAAAGGATAATACACCATGATAAAATGGTTTTTATCCCAGGAATGCAAGGATTCTTCAATATAGGCAAATCAATCAATGTGATACACCATAATAACACAATGAAGGAGAAAAACCATATGATCATCTCAATAGATGCAGAGAAAGCTTTCAACAAAATTCAACACCCATTTCTGATAAAAACCCTCCAGAAAGTAGGCATAGAGGGAACTTTCCCCAACATAATAAAGGCCATATTACAAACCCACAGACAACATCATCCTCCATGGTGAAAACTGACATCATTTCCACTACGAACAGGAACAAGAAAAGGTTTCCCACTCTGACTACTATTATTCAACAACATTTTGGAAGTTTTAGCCACAGCAATCAGAGAAGACAAAGAAATCCAAATTGGAAAAGAAGAAGTAAAGCTGTCACTGTTTGCAGATGACATGAAACTATACATAGAGAATCCTAAAGATGCTACCAGAAAACTACTAGAGGTAATCAGTGAATTTGGTAAAGTAGCAGGATACAAAATTGATGCCCAGAAATCTCTTGCATTCCTATACACTAATGATGGAAAATCTGAAAGTGAAATTAAGAAAAAACTCCCATTTACCATTGCAACAAAAAGAATGAAATATCTAGGAATAAACCTACCTAAAGAGAGAAAAGACCTGAATGCAGAAAATTATAAGACACTGATGAAAGAAATTAAAGACGAAAGAAACAGATGGAGAGATATACCATGTTCTTGGATTGGAAGAATCAACTTTGTGAAAATGACTATACTACCCAAAGCAATCTACCGATTCAATGCAATACCTATCAAGCTACCACTGGCATTTTTCAAAGAACTAGAACAAATAATTTGACAATTTTGATGGAAACACAAAAGACCCTGAATAGCCAAAGGAATCTTGAGAAAGAAAAGGAGAGCTAGAGGAATCAGGCTCCCAGACTTCAGACTATACTACAAAGCTACAGTAATCAAGACAGTATGGTACTGGCACAAAAACAGAAATATAGATCAAAGGAACAGGATAGAAAGCCCAGAGATAAACCCACGCACATATGGTCACCTTATCTTTGATGAAGGAGGCAAGAATATACAGTGGAGAAAAGACAGCCTCTTCAATAAGTGGTGCTCGGAAAACTGGACAGCTACATGTAAAAGAATGAAATTAGAACACTCCCTAACACCACACACAAAAATAAACTCAAAATGGATTAAAGACCTAAATGTAAGGCCACACACTATCAAACATTTAGAGGAAAACCTAGGCAGAACACTCCATGAAATAAATCACAGCAAAATCGTTTTTGACCCACCTCCTAGAGAAATGGAAAGAAAAACAATGATAAACAAATGGGACCTAATGAAACTTAAAAGCTTTTGCACAGCAAAGGAAATCATAAACAAGACCAAAAGTCAACCCTCAGAATGGGAGAAAATATTTGCAAATGAAGCAACTGACCAAGGATTAATCTCCAAAATTTACAAGCAGCTCATGCAGCTGAATATCAAAAAAAAAAAAAAAAGAAAACAACCCAATCCAAAACTGGGCAGAAGACCTAGATAGACATTTCTCCAAAGAAGATGTACAGATTGCCAACAAACACATGAAAAATGCTCAACATCATTAATCATTAGAGATATGCAAATGAAAACTCCAATGCAATATCATCTCACACCAGTCAGAATGGCCATCATCAGAATATCTACAAACAATAAATGCTGGAGATGGTGTGGAGAAAAGGGAGCCCTCATACACAGTTGGTGGGAATGTAAATTGATACAGCCACTATGGAGAACAGTATGGAGGTTCCTTAAAGATCTAAAAATAGAACTACCATACGACCCATCAATCCCACTACTGGGCATATACCCTGAGAAAGCCACAAATCAAAAAGAGTCATGTATCACAATGTTCATTGCAGCTCTATTTACAATAGCCAGGACATGGAAGCAACCTAAGTGTCCATCGACAGATCAATGGATAAAGAAGATGTGGCACGTATATACAATGGGATATTACTCAGCCATATAAAGAAAAGAAATTGAGTTATTTGTAGTGAGGTGGATGGACCTAGAGTCTGTCATACATAGTGACGTAAGTCAGAAATAGAAAAACAAATACTGTATGCTAACCCATATTTATGTAATCTAAAAAAGAAAAAGAAAAGGTCATGAAGAACCTAGGGGCAAGATGGCAATAAAAATGCAGACCTACTAGGGAATGGACTGGAGGACACAGGGAGGGGGAAGGGTAAGCTGATATAAAGTGAGAGAGTGGTAGTGTATATATGGACATATATACACTACCAAGTGTGAAATAGATAGCTAGTGGGAAGCAGTCGCATAGCACAGGGAGATCAGCTTAGTGCTTTGTGACAAGCTAGAAGTGTGGGATAAGGAGGGTGGGAGGGAGGGAGATAGAAGAGGGAAGAGATATGGGGATATATGTATATGTATAACTGATTCACTTTGTTATAAAGCAGAAACCAACACACCATTGTAAAGCAATAATACTCCAATAAAAACTGAAAAAATATATAAAGAACTAAAGGAGCATTTGAGAAAAAAAGAATAGCTTTATATATAAAACTGATTTGCTTTATTGTACACCTGAAACTAACACAACATTGTAAACCAAGTACATTCCAATAAAATTTTTTTAAAAATTAAAACAAATATTTAGGAATAAACTTCACTAAGTAGATAAAAGACTTGTACACTAAAACTACAACACATTGATTAAATAAATTAAAGGAGACACAGAAACATTGAAAGGTACTTCGTATTCCTTGATCAGAATACTTAATATTGTTAAAATGTCTGTAATACCAAAAGCAATTTACAGATGCAAAGCAATAACTATCAAAATTCCAAAGGCACTTTTCACAGTAATATAGAAAACAATTTTGGTATTTATTTGGAATCACAAAAGATCCTAAATAGCCAAAGCAACTTTGAAAAAGAACAAAAAAGCTGGAGACATCACACTTCTGATTTCAAAATATATTACAAAGCTATAGTAATTAAAACAGTATATTACTGGAATAATAACAGCCATACAGAAAAATGGAACAGGTAGAAAGCTCAGAAACACTCACACATATAAAGTTATCTGTTTTTGACATAGGTGCCAAGAATACACAATGGGGAAAGACAGTCTCTTCAATAAATGTTGCTAGGAAAAGTGGATATCTACATGCATGCTTAAGAATACAATTAGAATATTATTTTACACAATTACACAAAAGTCAGCTAGAAATGCTTTAAAGACTTAAACATAAGCATGTCCTGAAACTAGAAAAATCCCAGAAGAAAATAAAGGGAAAATATTTCATGACATCAGTGTAGGCATTAATTTTGCATATGACACTAGAAGCACAGGCAATTAAATAAAAAAGAGAGAAGTAGAATTACTTCAACTTAAAAAATTCTGCACTGCAAGAGAAACTATAAACAGAGATAAACAGGCAACCAATGAATTGGGAGAAAGTATTTGCAAACCATATATCTTACAATTATTAATATCCCAAATATATAAGGAATATCTACAACTCAATAGCCAAAAAAACACAAAACAAACAAACAAACAAAAACCCTGATTAACAAATGGTCAAAGTACTTGAATAGATATTTCTCCAAAGGAAACTTACAAATGGCCAACAGGTATATGAAGAGATGCAGGACGCTAATCATCAAAGAAATTAAAATCAAAACCACACTTAACTATTACCTCACACCACTTAGTGTGGCAAACACTTTAAAATTATTATTATAAGAAAAAAAATTTATACCCCAAAGAATTGAAATTAGGATCATAACCATGTTCATTGCAGGATTTTTCACATATTCACAGTATCCAACATATGGAAACAAACTAAATGTGCATTGAAAGAAGAACAGATGAAGAAAACATAGTGTATATATAAAATGGAATATTATCCACCCTTAAAAGAGAATAAAATCTTGCCATATGTGAAAACTTGTATGAATCTGGAAGTCATCATGCTAAGTGAAATAAGCGAGTCACATAAGGACAAATACTGGATGATTCTAATTATGTCAGTTATCTAAAATAGTCAAATAGAGACAGAGTAGGATTGTGGTTTCCAGTGTCTGCATAGACAAGTAAATGGGTAATTAACTTTCAATGGGTATAAAATTTCAGTTACACAAGACGAATAACGTCTAGAGATTTCTGTACAACATTGTGCCTATAGTTAGTAATACTGTATTGTACACTTAAACTTTCTTAAGAGGGTGTGTCTCAAGTTAAATGTTCTTACCACAACAACATAAAATTTAGTAGTCTCTTAGGATGCTTTGCATTTCTGTGGTGTCTGTTGTAACTTCTGTTTCATTTCTAATTTTATTGATTTGAGTCCTCTGCCTCTTTTTCCGATGAGTCTGGATAATGGTTTATCAATTTTGTTTATCTTCTCAAAGAAGGAGATTTTAGTTTTATTGATCTTTGCTGTAGTTTCCTTCATTTCTTTTTCATTTATTTCTGATCTGATCTTTATGATTTCTTTCCTTCTGCTGATTTTGGTTTTTTTTTTTTTGTTCTTCTTTCTCTAATTGCTTTAGGTGTAAGGTTAAGTCGTTTGAGATGTTTCTTGTTTCTTGAGGTAGGTTTGTATTGCTGTAAACTTCCCTCTTAGAACGGCTTTTGGTGCATCCCATAGGTTTTGGGTCATCGTGTTTTCGTTGTCATTTGTTTCTAGGTATTTTTTGATTTCCTCTTTGATTTCTTCAGTGATCTCTTGGTTATTAACTAGTGTATTGTTTAGCCTCCACTGTTTGTATTTTTTACAGATTTTTTCCTGTAATTGATATCTAGTGTCATAGCGTTGTGGTCGGAAAAGATACTTGATAACAATTTCAATTTTCGTAAATTTACCAAGGCTTGATTTGTTACCCAAGATATGATCTATCCTGGAGAATGTTCCATGAGCACTTGAGAAGATTGTGTATTCTGTTGTTTTTGGATGGAATGTCCTATAAGTATCAATGAAGTCCATCTTGTTTAATGTATCATTTAAATATTGTGTTTCCTTATTTATTTTCATTTTGGATGATCTGTCCATTGGTGAAAGTGGCATGTTAAAGACCCCTATTATGTTTGTGTTAATGTCAATCTCCCCTTTCATGGCTTTTAGCATGTGCTTATATATTTTGGTGCTCCTATATTGTGTGTATAAATATTTACCATTGTTATATCTTCTTCTTGTATTGATCCCTTGATCATTAGGTAGTGTCCTTCTTTGTCTCTTTTAATAGTCTTTATTTTAAAGTCTATTTTGTCTGATATGAGAATTGCTACTCCAGCTTTCTTTTGATTTCCATTTGCGTGGAATATCTTTTTCCATCCTCTCAATTTCAGTCTGTATATGCCCCTAGGTTTGAAGTGGGTCTCGTGTGGATAGCATATATATGGTTCTTCTTTTTGCATCCATTCACCCTGTCTATGTTTTTATTGGAGTGTTTACTCCATTTACATTTAAGGTATTTATTAATATGTATATTCCTATTACCATTTTCTTAATTGTGTTAGGTTTGGTTTTGTAGGTCTTTTCCTTCCCTTCTGTCCCTGCCTAGAGATGTTCCTTTAGCATTTTATGTAAAGCTGGTTTGGTTTTGCTGAATTCTCTTAACTTTTTCTTGTCTGTAAAATTTTTAATTTCTCTCTTGAATCTGAATGAGATCCTTGCTGGGTAGAGTAATTTTGGTTGTAGGTTTTTCCCTTTCATCACTTTAAATATGTCCTGCTACTCCCTTCTGGCTTGCAGAGTTTCTGCTGAAAGATCAGCTGTTAACCTTATGGACATTCCCTTGTATGTTATTTGTTGCTTTTCCCTTGTTGCTTTTAAGATTTTTTCTTTGTATTTAATTTTTGATAGCTTGATTAATATGTGGTTTGGTGTCTTTCTCCTTGGATATATCCTGTATGGGACTCTTTGAACTTTCTGGACCTGGTTGACTATTTCCTTTCCCATGTTTGGGAAGTTTTCAATTACAATCTCTTCAAATATTTTCTGTCCCTTTATTTTTCTCTTCTTCTTCTGGGATCCCTATAATTCGAATGTTGGTGCATTTAATATTATTCCAGAGTTCTCTGTGACTGTCCTCAATTCTTTTCATTCTTTTTTCTTTACTCTGCTCTGCGGTATTTATTTCCACTATTTTATCTTCCAGGTCCCTTATCCGTTCTTCTGCCTCTGTTATTCTGCTATTGATTTCTTCTAGATAATTTTTAATTATTGTGTTGTTCATCATTGTTTGTTTGCTGTTTAGTTCTTCTAGGTCCTTCTTAAATTTTTTTGTATTTTCTCCATTCTATTTCCAAGATTTTGGATCAAGTTTCCTATCATTACTGTACATTCCTTTTCAGGTAGACTGCCTATTTACTCTTCATTTGTTTTGTCTGGTCTGTTTTTACCTTACTCCTTCATCTGCTGCATATTTCTCTGTCTTTTCATTTTTTTTTAACTTACTTTTTTTGGTGTCTCGTTTTCACAGGCTGCAAGTACATAGTTTTCGTTGTTTTCAGTGTCTGCCCCCATTGGGTGAGGTTAGTTCAGTGGCTTGTGTAGGCTTCCTGGTGGAGGGGACTGGTGCCTGTATCTGGTGGATGAGGCTGGATCTTGTCTTCCAGTTGGGCAGGACCACTTCTGGTAGTGTGTTTTGAGGTGTCTGTGAACATAGTATGATTTTTAGACATCCTCTCTGCTATTGGGTGGGATTGTGTTCCTGTCTTGCTAGTTCATTGGCATGGGGCTTCCAGCACTGGAACTTGCTGGCTATTGGGTGGAGTTGGGTCTTAGTGTTCATATGGAGATCTCTTGGAGAGCTCTCACCAACTGACATTCTGTGGGTCCAGGAGGTCTCTGTTGGTCCAATGTCCTGAATTTGGCTCTCCTACCTCAGGGTCTCAGGCCTGACACCAGGCCAGAGCACCAAGACCTTGTCAGCCACACAGCCCCGAAGAAAATGGAGAAAAGGAAAAGAAAAACAATGAGTAAAAAAAAATTTTAAATAAGAAATAAATAATAATAATAAAAAGTAGAGAGCAAAAAAGCAATGAACAAATCCACCAGATAACAAGCACTAAAAACTATACTAAGATAAACATAAAAATTAGAAACAAATCAGTCATAGACAGCAAACCATAAGTCTACAGTTGCTCCCAAATTCCACCACTTCAATTTTGGGATGATTATTTGTCTGTTCAGTTATTCCACAGATGCAGGGTACATCAAGTTGACTGTGGGGATTTAGTCTGCTGCCCCTGAAACTGCACAGATAAATTTCTTTTTCTCTTCTTTTTTTGCATAGCTCCTGGTGTTCAGCTTCGGTTTTGGCCCCGCCTCTCCATGTAGATCGCCCAAGGCATCTGTTCCCACCCAGACAGGACTGGGTTAAAGCAGTCGTTAGGGGGGCCATGGCTCACTCAGGCTGGGGTGAGGGAAGGGTACGGTATGTATAATTGGAATGTCGGGTGAGCCTGCTGTGGCAGAGGCTGGCATGACTTTACAACCGCCTGAGGTACACTGTGTGTTCTCCCAGGGAACTTGTCCCTGGATCATGGGACCCTGGCATATTGCACAGGCCCCCAGGCATTGTGGATAGTGACCTGTGCTTGCACACAGGATTCTTGGTGGCTGCAGCAGCACTGTTAGCATTTCATGCCCGTCTCTGTGGTTGGAGCTGATAGCTGCAGCTCGTGTCCATCTCTGGAGCTCGTTTAGGCAGTGCTCTGCCTTCTGTGGGCAGATGGGAAAGGAATCCCCTCTGCTCGCGCACCCTGAAACAATGGTCTCTTACCTCTTAGGCAGGTCCAGAGTTTTTCCTGGACTCCCTCCTGGCACTAGCCCCCTTCAGGCTGTGTTCACACAGCCAACCCCAGTCCTCTCCCTAGGATCTGACTTCTGAAACCCGAGCCTCAGTTCCGAAACTCCACCCGCCCCAGTGGGTGAGCAGACAAGCCTCTCAGGCTGGTGACTGCTGGTCAGCAATGATCCTCTGTGCAGGAATCTCTCCACTTTGTCCTCTGCACCCCTATTGCTGTGCTCTCCTCTGTGGTCCACAGCTTCCCCCCTCCCTGCCCACCACCCGTTCTGCCAGTGAAGGGTCTTCCTAGTGTGTGGAAACATTTTCTCATTCACTGCTCTCTCCCAGAGAGAGGTGCAGGTTCCGTCCCTATTTTTTTTAAACATCTTTATTGGTGTATAATTGCTTTACAATGTTGTGTTAGTTTCCACTTTATAACAAAGGGAAACAGCAAATGTATCCCCGCAGTCTCCGCCAGTGAAGGGGCTTCCTAGTGTATGGAAACTTTTCCTCCTTCACAGCTCCCTCCCAGTGTTGCAGGTCCCGTCCCTATTCTTTTGTCTCTGTTTTTCTTTTTACTTTTGCCCTGCCCAGGTACATGGGGATTTTCTTGCCTTTTGGGAAGTCTGAGGTCTTCTGCCAGAATTCAGTTTGTGTTCTGTAGGAGTTGTTCCACATTTAGATATATTTTTGATGTATTTGTGAGGAGGAAGGTGATCTCCAAGTCTTACTCCTCAGCCATCTTGAAGTTCCTCACCAATTATTCTTATATTTGTTTTTCTGAACAAAGATGATAGCTGTCATATGTTTTCCTTACTTTTAAATAAATCTTTGTTCTCCCTCCCCTTTTAAATGCATTATTTCTATATTCCTGTCCTCCAAGTCACACATTCTTTCTTCCATCTGGTATGCCCTGTACCTGATGCTCTCTATTGGAATTTTTTTTACCTCATTCATTGAATTATTCAGCTCCAGAATTTCTCTTTTTTTAAAAAAATAATTTCAATCTCTTTGGTAAAGAACTCATTCTCTTCATTAATTTTATTCCTGAGTTTATTGAATTTTCTTTCTGAGTTTTCTTGGACCTTGTTGATTTTCTACATAACAGTTATTTTGAAGTCTTTTTTAGTTTGATCACAATATTCTGACCTTTCAGCTTGGTTGCTGGAGAAATATCATTTTCTTTTTGTGATACAATATTTCTTTGAATTTTTATAGTTTGTAGGTATGTACTTCAGTTTTGCATTTGAGATAGCAGTAACCCCCTTAACTAAAGTTTTATGTCTTATTTGGATTTTACAATTTAATTGACCGGCTATTAGAAACCTTTCATTTGTATTCCAGAAGGTGACATTACATCTCAAGTTTGTGGGTTTTTCCTTGCCCACCAACTTTTGCCTATTATCTGAGCACCTTCAGTGTCTATCAGAGCTTGCTCTTGCAGACACACTTTGGAGCACAAACAGAAACCAGCAGCAGAGTGGGGGTGATATGGCTTTTATCCTTGGGGTTTGGGGATGCCATAGTCCTGGTGGTAGAATCCTTGAAAGGAGTACTCTCAGAAGTTTGCAGGCAGACTTCCTGCTGAAGTCCTAAAGCAGGCAGAAGGAAACATATTTAATGTCCTTTGGTATTCTTATCTGCTTCATGTCCTTTCTTCTCCCTCCCCCCAGTTACGAGGGTCCCTCCTCATAAATGTAGGTGCTGCTGGAGAGAAACAGGTTTCTCCAGCTACAACCTACAAGACTGAGATAACTGGGCAGTCACCAACCATTTTCGCTTTCTACCTTCTCTGTGGAAGAGGATACTGCTTTCAACCTCCTCTGCCAGAGATGTCACCACTCTGTCAAAAGCCCAGACTCTGGCACTGTGGCCCTGGAGAGAGGGACCATCTTAGCAAGTTCCTCTCTCTCTCTTCTGTGTCCAACCGTGTTTCTATCCCACTCCCATACCATGAAGAAAATTCTGGTCAGTCAGGCTGGACTTCCACAAATTCTCTCCTACCTGAGTATCTGCCCAGGATTGCTCCCTCCAGGACATTTTTTTCCTGTTCATGGAAAGTGGGTGTGGGGCAGGTTCATTGACTTCCTTGGATCCTCAGCTCTTTCTGAGATCCTGTTTCTTCATTTTCAGATCACAACTGGGAAAAACTTTCAGGATTCCTTGGTGCATTGTGTACAGGTACTTTTGCTTGGTTATGGATATCTAATTAGTTCTTTTAAAAAGGGGAGAGGAAAGAGGAATGACTTGTGCCATCATGATGTGATGTCACTCCACAACATATCCTTCAACTCACATAGATATCATTTTTTTTAAGTGTGGTGAGAACTCTTGAAATCTACTCTCTTAGTAAATTGCCAGTATATGGTCCATTATTATTAACGATTGTCACCATTTTCCCTTTTACCCCAGCCACTCAGCCTCTAATGAGCACTGTAAATAATGCTGCAAAGAACATGGGCATGCAGATATATATATATCTTTGAGATAGTGATTTTATATCCTTTGGATATATAACCAGAAGTGAGATTACTGGATCATACGGTAGTTCTATTTTTAATTTTTTGAAGAAGCTTTACCATAATTTCCATAATAGTTGTACCAATTTACATTCCCACCAACAGTGTACTAAGGTTCCCTTTTCTCCACACACTAGCCAACATTTGTTATTTGTAGACTTTTTGATGATACCCATTCTCACAGATGTGAGGTTATATCTCATTGTGGTTTTAATTTGCATTTTTCTGTGGATTAACAATGTTGAGCATTGTTTCATGTGCTTAATAGCCATCTGTATATCTTCTTGTGAAAAATGTCTATTGAGGTCTTCTGTTCATTTTTAAATTCAGATTTTTTTTAAATCTTCAGTTCTGTGGGTTGTTTACATATTTTAGATATTAACTCCTGAGAAGTCTAAGGATGTGCAAATATTTCCCATCATTCAATAAGTTGTCTTTTCATTTTCTCAATGGTTTCCTTTGCTGTGCAAAATGTTTTAAGTTTAATTAGCTCCCAGTTGTTTATATTTGCTTTGGTTTCTTTTGGCTTAGGGGATACATCCAAAAATTGCTACAATTTTTGTTAAAGAGTGTTCCACATATGTTTTCTTCTGGGAGTATATGGTTTCATGTCTTACATTTAGGTCTTTAATCCATTTTGTATTTACTTTTGTATGTAGTGTGAGGTAATCTTCTAATCTTACTGTTTTATATGTAGCTCTCCAGTAGTTGAAGACATTGCCTTTTCTCCATTATAGATTCTTGCCTCCTTTGTTGTAGATTAATTGGCCATAAGTGTACGGTTTTATTTCTGGGCTCTCTATTCTCTTCAATTGATCTATGTGTCTGTTTTGTGTCAGTGCCATGCTGTTTTGATTACTGTAGCTTTGAAGTATAGTCTGAAGTCAGGGAGCATGACACCTCCAGCTTTGTTATTTTTCTCAAGATTGTGTTGGCAATTTGGGGTCTTTTGTGGTTCCATATGAATTTTAGGATTATTTGTTCTAGCCCGTGAAAAATGTCAAGGGTATTTTGATAAGGATTGACTTATTTGTAGATTGCTTTGGTTAGTATGGGCACTTTAACAATATTGATTCTTCCAATCCAAGAGCCTGGGATACCTTTCTATTCCTTTGTATCATCTTCAATTTCCTTTATCAGTGGTTTATAGTTTTCAGAGTACAGGTCTTTTCACCTCTTTGGTTAAGATTATTCCTAGGTATTTTATTCTTTTTGATGGGATTTTAAACGAGATTGTTTCCTTGCTTTCTCTTTGTGGTAGCTCATTACTAGTGTATAGAAAAAGCAGTGGACTTATGTATTTTAATCTTGTATCCTTCAATTTTACTGAATTCACTTATTAGTTCTAATAGATATTTCCTCACGATTTTAGGGTTTTCTTTATATAGTATTATGTCATCTGAAAATAGAGACAGTTTTACTTCTTTCCTTCCAATTTGGATGCATCTTATTTCTTTTTCTTGTCTGATTGCTGTGGCTAGCTCTTCCAATACTATGTTAGATAGAAGTGGTGAGAGTCAGCATCCCTGTCTTGTTCCTGACTTTAAAGGAAAATTCCAGGTTTTCACAATTGAGTATGATGTTAGCTGTGGGCTTGTCATAAATAGCCTTTGTTATATTGAGATATGTTCCGTCTATGCCAAATTTGGTGAAAGTTATTTTTTTTATTGTGAATGGATATTAAATTTTGTCAAATGCTTATTCTGCATCAATTGAGATGATCATGTTGTTTATATCCTTCCTTCGGTTCATGTGGTGTATCACACTGACTGATTTGTGGATATTGAACCATTTTTGCATCCCTTGAATAAATGACCCTTGATCATGGTGTATAATCCTTTTTATATATTGATGACCTGGTTTGCTAATATTTTGTTGAGGATTTTTGCATCTATATTCGTCAGTAATATGGGCCTGTAATTTTCTTTTTACATAGTGTCTTTGTCTGGTTTTGGTATTAGGGTAATATCGACCTTATAGAATGAATTTGTGACTGTTCCCTCCTCTTCAATTTTTTTGGAATAGTTTGAGGTAAGTAGTAACTCTTCTTTATATGTTTGGTAGAATCCTCCTATGAAGCTGTCCTGTCCTGGACTTTTGTTTGCTGGGAGCTTTTTTTATTAATTCAATTTCACTACAGTGATCAGTCTGTTCAGATTATCTGTTTTTTCCTGATTCAGTCTTGGAAGTTTGTATGTTTCTAGAAATTAACCCACTTCTTCTAGGTGATCCAATTTGTTGGCATATAACTCTTCATTGTATTCTCGTATGATTTTCATATCCCTGTGATACCAGTTGCAAATTCTCTTTTCTTATTTCTTTTTTTGTTTATTTGGTATCTCTTTTTTTCTTAATGAGCCTGGTTAAAGGCTTATCGATTTTGTTCATCTTTTGAATAAAACAACTCTTGGTTTCCTTGATCTTTTCTGTTGTCTGTTTAGGGTTTTAATTTTATTTACTTTCTCTCTGATTTTTATTAATATTTTTCTCCTACTGATATTGGGCTTTGTTTGTTCTTTTTCTCATTCCTTTAGATGGCAGATTAAGTTTTTTCTTCCATATTTTTCTTGATTCTTGAGGTAAGCCTGTATTGCTAAAACTTCCCTCTTAGAACTGCTTTTGCTACCTCCCACAGGAGGTACATTACTCGCATTTTCATTTGCCTTGGGGTATTTTCTGATTTCCTCTTTAATTTCTTCAGTGACCCATTTTTTTAAATAGCATGTTGTTTAGTCTTCATGTTTTGTGTTTTTCCCATTTTTTTCCTGTAACTGATTTCTAGGTTCATACCATTGTGGTCAGAAAAGATGCTTGATATAATGTCTACCATCTGAAATGTGTTGAGATGTGTTTTGTGGCCTTGCATGTGACCTATTCTGCAGAACATTCCCCATACACTTGAAAATAATATGTATTCTGATGTTTTGGGATGCAATGTCCTTCAGGTATCTATTATGTCCAGCTGGTTTGACATGTCATTTAGACCACCGTTTTTTATTGATTTTCTGTCTGAGCGATCTGCTCATTGACGTAAGTGGGGTGTTTATGTTCCCTAACACTTTTGTATTATTGTAAATTTCTCCTTTTATATTTGATAATATTAGCTTTATGTATGTATGTGCTTCTGTATTAGATGCATATATGTTGGTTTTTTTTCAATTTATTTAGTTTATTTATTTATTTTTGTCTGCATTGGGTCTTCGTTGCTGTGTGCGGGCTTTCTCTACTTGTGGTGAGTGGGGATTACTCTTCGTTGTGGTGCATGGGCTTATCACTGTGGTGGCATCTCTTGTTGCAGAGCACAGGCTCTAGGTGCACGGGCTTCAGTCATTCTGGCTCATGTCCTGTAGAGCGTAGGCTCAGTAGTTGTGGTGCACAGGCTTAGTTGCTCCGCAGCATGTGGGATCTTTCCAGACCAGGGCTTGAACCCATGTCCCCTGCATTGGCAGGCAGATTCTTAACCATTGCGCCACCAGGGAAGCCCAGGTGCATGTAAGTTAATTAGTGTTATATCCTCTTCTTGTATTGATCCCTTTATCATTATATATCCCTTTGTTGTAAAGTCTATTTTGTCTGATATGAGATTCACCACCACAACTTTCTTTTTATGTTCCTTTGCATTAAAAATCTTTTTCCATCCCCTCAGCTTCATTTTGTGTGTGTCTTAGCTCTGAACTGAGTCTCTTGTAATCAGCATATAGGTGGGCTTTATTGTTTTAATCCAATTAGCCACTCTATGTCTTTCAATTGGAGCATTAAGTCCATTGACATTTAAAGTAATTATTGATGTGTATGTACTTCTTGCCATTTTGTTACTTTTTTTTGTAGTTCTACTCTCTCTTTTCTTCTTCTTTTAGTTTCTTTTCTTGTGGTTTTCTTTAGTGGTATGCTTGTGTTCCTTTCTTTCTAGTCTTTGTGAGTCTATCATAGGTTTTTGATCTGTGGTTACCATGCGGTTCATATATGTTGACCTGGAACTATGTCTGTTTATTTAAATTGGTAATCATTTAAGTTCAAACATGTCCTAAAAGATCTACAGCTTTTATTTCCCTCCCCCATATTTTGTGTTTTTGATATCATATTTTACATCTTCGTGTTTATCCATTAACTGTTTATTGTAGATATAGTTGATTTTACAATTTTTGTCTTTTAATCTTCATGCTAACTTATTTAGGTGGTTGATCCACAGTCTTTACTATTTGCCTTTGCTAGTGGGATTTTTCATTCCCTATAAATTCTTACCTCTTGTTGTAGCTTTTTCTTTTCCACTTACAGAACACCCTTTACCATTTCTTTTAGGGTCCATTTAGTAATGATCAACTCTTTTAGTTTTTGCCCATCTGAGAAGCTGTTTATCACTCTTTCAAGTCTGAATGATATCCTTGCTGGATACAGTATGCTAGTTTTCAGCTTTTTCCCTTTTGGCAATTTATGTATATCATGCCTGTCCCTTCTCACCTGCAGTTTCTGCAGAAAAATCAGCCTTATGTGTGTCCTCTTGTATGTGACTCTATGTTTTTTCTCTTGGTGCCTTTAGATTTATCTCTATCTTTTTGCATTTTTAATTGTGATATGTCTTGGTGTGGGTCTCTGGTTTCCTGTGGTTTGGGATCCTCTGTGCTTTCTGTACCTGGATATCTGTTTCCTTTCTCAGTTTCATGAAGTTTTCAGCCATAATTTCATCAAATGCATTTCTACCCTTTCTCTCATTTCGCCTTCTGGTACTCCTATAAATGTAAATGTTACTACCATTGATGTTGTCCCAGAGGTTCCTTTCACTTTCCTCATTTTTAAAATTTGTTTTCTTTTTGTTGATCTGATGGGGTGGTTTACATTATTCTATTTTCCAGATCACTTATATATCCTTCTGTATTATCTAGTCTGTTGTACATTACTTCTAGTGTGTTTTTCATTTCAGTTATTTTATTCTTCAGCTCTGACTCTGATAAAATATAAATATTTTATATTTTCTAGTTTCTTGTTAAAATTCTCACCTTGTTTATCTATTATTTTCTCTCGTTCAGTTAGTGTTGCTATTACTAACGCTTTGAACTCTTTATCTGGTAAATTATTTATCTGTTTCATTGGTTATGTTTTCAGGTGTTTCTTTTTCTGGTTCTTTTATTTCTAAAACATTCCTCTGTCTTCTCATTTTCTTTAACTTTCTCTGTCTCTATGATATTAGGTAAAGTAATTAACTGCCCCAGTCTTAGAGGAGTCTTTTTGTGTGGGAGCATGGTTATACACTCTGCATGTGCTCAGTGTCTTTGGCAGGAGAGCTTGATCTGAAGTGAACATGGGTCATGTCTTTCTCGAGGGTGTGCTGACAACAATCACCTTGGCGGAAGGTGCAGCTGGAAATGTAAGGGCTAGAGCCAGAGGCAGGTGTGGGTGGGGTTTCTCCTATGATCAGTGACTGTCACCATCCTATCTGGGCAGGGTCACTGTGTCCCAAGATGCTGGACCAGAAGCCTCAAGGGTCAGACCTGAGCTGGTTCCATTCCCTCTAAGTGAGTGCTCTCCCCCATCCCAGTAAAGGACACTTCACCTGAGATGGAGCAGTGCTGAAGCAAGAAGGACCCAAGGGGACACCCATTGTGGGCTTGGGCATGTGCTGGGACAGTCTCAGCACACCAGTCATAGCATCAGACAGTTCCTGATTCACCACCTCCACAAGCACCAGCAGTGGTCGTCAGATGCAGTGCCAGGCCCAAGCTGGCTCCTCCCATCCCCATTGTGCACTGTCCTTGGCAATGGCAGCCTTGACCCTAGTGGGGAGCTGCACTAGAGCTACAGTGGCCAGACGGTGCTCATCATGGGCCAGGGCATGCACCCTTATTGTTGTAGCAAACTGGATAGTGCCCTGGGCAGTTTCAATCTGTTTCCTCTGCCTTGTTCCCAGGAGTAAGCAAGCATGTGGGCACATTCTTCATAAGCAGATTTTTGGTTTGTTACAGCTTCCTGTAAGTCCCACTGGTTTTCAAACCAGTTAAGGGGACTCATCTTCCCATTGTTAGGCTTCAGGGTCTGGATGTCCAATATGTGGCTTGAAGTGCTCACTTCCCAGGGAGGATCTCTGCCTGTGTAATCCCCCTTTTATCCTGTGTCCCCTCCAAGAGGCACAGGTACCAACCTCATTGCTTTCCTCCCTTCCTACCTGACGCTCTGTGGATCTTTGGTTACAACCTTGGTTGTAGAAGTCTTACTGCCACTCTCCATTTTGTTTTCAGTGAGAATTGCTCCACATGTAGATGTATTTCTGATATGGTCATGGGGTAATTTGAGCTCATAATTCTCCTACTCCACCATCTTGATTTCCTCCCCTAAAATTGTAGGATTTTTTAATGTGATTGAAGTTAACTTCTTATCAGCTTAAAAACACTGTTCTACCAACAAGTTGTTTTATGCAAGCCTTGTGGTAATCACAAAGAAATGTCTATACTAGGTAAACAGAAATACAGGTAAAAGAATAAGCACAAAACTCTACAAAAAATAGAAAGCAAAGAAAGACATCAAGAGAAGAAGAAAAGAAAAAAACAATAGCAAAACAGACAGAAAACATTGAGAAAATGACAATACTAAGTCCTTATCTATCAACAGTTACTTTTAAAGGCAAATGGATTAAAATCCCTTAATAAAACACAAAGAGTGGCTCAATGGATTTAAAAAAAAAACAGTGATATGCTCTCTACTTTAGATTTAAGGACACACAGAGAATGAAAGTGAAGGGTTAGAAAATTCAATTCATGCAAATGGTAAATAAAAGAAAGAACTTATACAAGAAAAAAAGAATTTTAAGTACAAAATGGTTAGTCAAGACAAAAAGTCATTATGTAATGATAAAAGAGTTATTTCAACAGGATAAGTCAGAATATACATATGGAAAATATTGACAAATCTGAAGGGAAAATTGAAAGCAATGCAATTATAGTAGGTGACTTCAGTATTCTACTTTTTATAAGACATGTAACAACCAAACAGAAAATGAAAGTAGAAATAGTTGATTTGAACTACCCTAAAAAATGGAACTAATAAACATATAGAGAACTTTCCACCAACAGTGAAAGAATATACATTCTTCTAAAGCAAAAATGGGACATCTCTAGTTAAATCACTTTAGGTCACAAAACAAGTCTTAACAACTTAAGAAGATTGAAATTATACCAAATACTTTTTCTGATCAGAATGGAATAAAACTAGAAATCAATAACAGTAAGAAAATGTGAGAATCCATAGATATGTTGAAACTAAACAACACACCTTAAATAACTATTGAGTCAAAGAGGAAATCAAAATATAATTTTAAAAGTATTGAAATACAATTAATACTGTATTGTACATTTGAAAGTTGCTTAGAGAGTAGATCTTAAATGTTCTCATCACAAGAAACAAATTATCACTGTGTGTGGTAATAAATGTTAACTAAACTTATTGTGGTATTCCACTTTGGAGGCGCTGTCCAGGGCAGGCATGTTGGGCATGCTGCTGCCTCTGCCTTGGGACATGGAGTGGGGGTGTCTGTGCTCAAGCCCTTCATGTGCAGAGTCCTGGTTTCCCACAGCATTCCAGCTCTCCTGGACATAAGCCCTGTTTATTCCCAAAGCCAGATGTTATGGGGGTTTTCCTTCCTTGTGCAGGACTTCTGAACTGGGGAGGCTGGCATGGGGCTTAGACCCCTCACTCCTCTGGGGGGAACGTCATGGTTGTTATATTCCTCTTACTTGTGGGTGGCCACACTGAGAGGTTCTGACTAGATGGTATCTCTGCCCCTCCTACCCATCTCAATGTGGCCTTTTCTTTATATACTTAACTTCACAGCTAGTCGTTCTATATGTAGTTGTAGTTTGGGTGTGTCCATGGGAGGAAGTGAGCTCAGGATTTTCTTACTCCGCCATCTTGATCTGGAGCTGTCCGTCCCAATTTCCTTTATTTCTTTTTCCATGTTTCGCTCTAGTTCTTTGAGCACATTTGAGATAGCTATTTTAATTTCTTTGCCTAGTAATCTGAAGCCTGTGATTTTGTGAAGTCCTTATTTTCTTTCTCCGAATGGAAAATGTTTTCCTATTTCATTGAATGCATTGCAGTATTTATTAAAAATTAAGTTTTTGAAAGCACAGCCGCATCTCCCAGTCACTGAAGACTGACTCCACACCAGAGAAGGCATTGACAAATTGTCAGGGCATATCTTAAACCTTGGGATCATCACTGGTTGAAGGCTTAAGATGTTCTTTCTTGTACTTCTTCTGAGTATGCATATGGCCTGGCCCTGTGTACTCTTTTTTTTAAAATTTATTTATTTTTGGCTGCATTGGGCCTTTGTTGCTGCATGTGGGTTTTCTGTAGTTGCCGCGAGCGGGAGCTCCTCTTCATTGCGGTGCACTGGCTTCTCATTGCGGTGGCTTCTTTTGTTGCAGAGCACGGTCTCTAGGCGCACAGGCTGCAGTAGTTGTGGCTTGTGGGCTCTAGAGCACGGGCCCAGTAGTTGTGGCACACGGGCTTAGTTGCTCCACGGCATGTGGGATCTTCCCAGACCAGGGCTTGAACCCGTGTCCCCTGCACTGGCAGGTGGATTTGTAACCACTGCGCCACCAGGGAAACCCCCTGTGTCTTCTTTTTTGATACTCCTATTTATGTGACTGTTTTTACCTTAATTCTTTTCTCCCCAAATCTCAACCATGCTTCTTCTCAGGACCTTAACCTTTCAATTGTATTCCTATACCCCAAATCTCTTGCCACCAGGCACTTGCAGGTCCATAGTCACCCTACAGCTTTCATGAGCAGTGCCTTCTTATCCTAAGGCTTTTCCTAGCATAAGATGTAAACTACATTGTTTTCCTCTGTCTGAAGTCTGAGTCAGGAGAAACATAGAGCGTTCCCTCATGCACTTCCCAGACAGGTTAGAATATTGAAAATTAGGTCTGCTTTGTCCCTTCCAAATTGAGGAATGAAACTGAGGACCAGGCTACTGCTTCCTTCAAACAATATTGTATTTCAATGAGGAAGGAGAGGGACAAGGATGAATAAAACCATCACAAAATTTATTTCTATTTTGAATGTGGCTTTTTCTTGACAGAGCATTTTCTTGGTGGCTATACACCTTTGGCTATTTTGCAGAGCTCCTATAAAGTTATTTTAGTCACAATCTAGTTTTATGGTCTGCTTGTTTTGTATTTCCATGTGGGAACAAGGACTTGGAGAGTTTTAGTTTGACATTTTGCCAACATCACTTCCCTGTATTATTTCTTAAAACTATATGTGAATCTTAAATTATCTCTTGTAAAATGTTTTTAAAATATGTGTTCTAACCTAATTGCCTTGCCATTTTTCAAAGCTGATTCTGTATAATATGTCTCTGTCATTAATCAATTGTGTAGATTTGAAAATAATGAGTTAAAGCAGCTTTTATATAAGCACAAACTAACAACTGCCAATCAATCAGAGCTTGCAACATTAGAAGCACCATTAAGACCTTGAGAATAATGCTTCTTATTTTTTATTACTTTTATTATTTCTCTTTCTAATACATTTGTTTATTATTATTAATTTGAAGTACCCTATAAGCAGAATTCTACACACAGATTAATTAATAATATTCGAATTTGGCCCCAGGGTAGTATTAGACTCCTCTACCATTCCAGAAAGTATATTAAAACAGAATCCTGTAGCAGATTTCATTTATTTATTTAAGTGAAGTCAACAGTGAAGCATTTGCTTTTAGGACTCTCTGCTTCGATAACAAGGTTTTCTTAGTAAGTTATAAAATGTCTTTGTCAGAGTCCAGAGAGGTGATTTCTGTTAGCTGAACCAAAGCACAAGGATTTGAGGAGAAAACTGGGCAAAAGCCTAAGCAGACTCTCTGATTTTTTTTAAAAAATTAGGTAATGTCCCTATGACACTGGAGGGGTAAGGAGTAATCAATACTTGTTAAGAAGTTTAGAGAACACAATGTGAGCCACCTATACCTTACTTTTTCAATTGTCAGAGTGATAGTATTTCAACACAAATTCAAACATATTATTTACTGAGTAACAATAGAATGTTTCCTATTGACAAGATAAAATATAAAGTTTAGTAGCATGCAAGGGTCTTTGTGAACTACATAATTTCTTTGGTGATATGTTGGTTTATTTTAAAGAAGTGGTAAGCTAAGAAAGTGCACATATGTTTAAACATTTAAAATACATATCATGATGATTATTAATCTTTATGAAGCCCACCCATGGACCCTCTAGCCTGGGATTTTCTAATGCAGATCTTATCTTCTACTCTTTCTTTCCACTACTCTTTAGTTGAACTGAATTGTCTGACCATCTTCCTCTAAGCCATGCTATCTATATTGCCATTCACATGCCTGTGCTGTTACCTTGGCCTTTCTCTTCTTCAGGAAAAATCCTAATTATCCTCATTATTCAAGATTCATCATAAGTATAAGAACATCTGGGATAGACCTTGGGATTTATCTCTGACAGTAGAGAGCTTATAAGTTGTCACTGTCTTCCATAAAACCAGAAAAAGCTGAACAAACTGAAAAACAACTATTTTTTAAGAACCATCAGAGAACTGAGGTTGGAGGAAAAACCTGCACACTGAATTATGGATATAAAGGCAGAGCTAGAGTCACTTTGAGGTCTGCTTTACTGGAGCAGGAGGTTCTGGATCCATAAACTGGTACAAACACTTAAATGGTAATTTTGATAAATTTATAGAGCCTGAGTGTGAAATGAGAATAAAAATTTCATAGAAGCTGCAGCCTTGGGAGGATTCTTACAGTTTTTTGGGTTTACTCTACAAATCCACCAAGTTCTTTTTATGAATATATGAGAAAGGTACCCTGATAACTCTGGCAGGGAAAAAGACAAAGTAAGAAAACTGAAATACACTCAGAATCTCCTCCATGGCAAATGTCTACTCCTTAGGAAAAAAGTGTTTACCAGAGCCTTGTTCCAGCTTGTGGAATATGGTTGCTCCCACATAAAGCCACATGTAGCCTTCCTGAATTACAAAAGGAGGAGGGGGATCTATATTTCTGGAGAAACATATATAAAAGCCATAGCCAAGTGGCACAGGCTCACTAAATGACTGATATTTATCAAATATTATAACAAAATTTTCCTTGCCCCACACCTAACCACCACATCAGCAGGATTCCTATATAGCAGTAGATTATAGCTGCTGAAAGAGCTGCATGAAACAGACTGTCTCTAATGAGGAATACCTAGAGAAGCAAAAAATTAAGAGAATAGACAAAAGCAAGGACCCTAGAGTACTTTAAAAACTCTGACACCTACAGAAACAGCCAACACTAAACACAGCCCGACTCCCAGCAAAGGCTACTTAAATTCTCACAATATAAGCACATTTACCTCCATCTCTCTCCCCTAATACATTTTTTTTGTTTCCAACGAAAAATTACAAGGTGTGCTAAAACACAAGAAAAAAAAAACACTCAGAAGAGGCAAAACAAGTATCAGAACAAGATTAATATATGCCGTAGATGTTAGTATTATCAGACACGAAATTTAAAAATAACTATATGTTAAGTGCTCTTGTGGAAGAAATAGACAACATGCAAGAACAGAGGGGCAAGAACCGTGAGCCACAACTACTGAGCCCACGTGTCACAACTACTGAAGCCTGCATGCCTAGAGTCCTTGCTCTGCAACAAGAAAAGCCACCACAATAAGAAGCCTGTGCACCTCAAGGAAGAGTAGCCCCTGTTTGCCGCAACTAGAGAAAGACTGCATGCAGCAGCGAAGATCCAGTGCAATAGTAAATAAATAAATAAATAAATAAATAAATAAATAAATATATAAATGAACAGAGGGGCAATGTAAGCAGAAGGGTGGAAATTCTAAAAAAAAATCAAAGGAATTTCTAAAAATTTAAAACTTTATATCAGGAATGAAGAATGCTTTTGATAAACTCATCAAGAGACTGGACATGATGAAGGAGAAAAACCAGTGAACCTAAATATAGGTGAATAGCAATTTACTAAACTGAAATGAAAAAAGGAAAATGAATGAGGGAAAGTCAGTAAATAAGTTTAACAACAGTAAAGTAACTTGAAAAGGTGTAACATACATATGATTAGAATACCAGAAGAGGAAAAAGATGGATCAAAATAAATAATGGATGTAATAATGTCTGAGAATATTCTAATTTCCAAAATTAAACTGGAGGCAACTTAAATGTCCCTTAATATGTGAAGGGTGAAAACAAATGTTGAATCATCGTTATAATGAAATATTATTCAGTAATAAAAATAAAGGATTGAGTCTAGGGAGTAGGGGCAAGATGGCGGAAGAGTAAGACGCGGAGATCACCTTCCTTCCCACAGATACAGTAGAAATACATCTACACGTGGAACTGCTCCTACAGAACACCCACTGAACGCTGGCAGAAGACGTCAGACCGCCCAAAAGGCAAGAAAATCCCCACGTACTTGGGTAGGGTAAAAGAAAAAAGAAATAACAGAGACAAAAGAATAGGGACGGGACCTGCGCCAGTGGGAGGGAGCCGTGAAGGAGGAAAGGTTTCCAGGCACTAGGAAGCCCCTTTGCGGGCAGAGACTGCGGGTGGCAGAGGGGGGAAGCTTCGAAGCTGCGGAGGAGAGCGCAGCCACAGGGGTGCAGAGGGCAAAGCGGAGAGACTCCCGCACAGAGGCTCGGCGCCAACCAGCACTCACCAGCCCGAGAGGCTTGTCTGCTCACCCGCCGGGGCGGGCGGGGGCTGGGAGCTGAGGCTCGGGCTTTGGTGCTAGCCGGGAGGGAGTCCGGGAAAAAGTCTGCAGCTGCCGAAGAGGCAAGAGACTTTTTCTTGCCTCTTTGTTTCACGGCGCGCAAGGAGAGGGGATTCAGAGTGCTGCCTAAACGAAATCCAGAGACGGGTGCGAGCCGCGGCTATCAGCGCGGATCCCACAGCAACAGGGGCGCAGAGGGAAAAACGGAGAGATTCCCTCACAGAGGCTCAGCGCCAAGCAGCGCTCAGCAGCCCGAGAGGCTTGTCTGCTCACCCGCTGGGGCAGGCGGGGCTGGGAGCTGAGGCACGGGCTTCAGTCGGATCGCAGGGAGAGGACCGGGGTTGGCGGCGTGAACACAGCCTGAAGGGGTTGGCGTGCCGCGGCGAGCCGGGAGGGAACCGGAGAAGAGGTCTGCAGCCGCCGAAGAGGCAAGAGACTTTTTCTTGCCTCTTTGTTTCGCGGCGCGCAAGGAGAGGGGATTCAGAGCGCCGCCTAGACGAACTCCAGAGGCGGGCGTGAGCCACGGCTAACAGCGCGGACTGCAGAGACTGGTAGGAAACGCTAAGGCTGCTGCTGCCACCACCAAGAAGCCTGTGTGCGAGCACAGGTCACTCTCCACACTGCCCCTCCCAGGAGCCGGTGCAGCTCGCCACTGCCAGGCTTCCGTGATCCAGGGACAACTTCCCCGGGAGAACACAAGGCGGGCCTCAGGCTGCTGCAACGTCACGATGCCTCTGACGCCGCAGGCTCGCCCCGCCTCCTCTGTACCGCTCCCTCCCCTGGCCTGAGTGAGCCAGAGCCCCCGAAGCAGCTGCTCCTTTAACCCCGTTCTGTCTGGGCGGGGAACGGACGCCCTCAGGCGACGTACATGCAGAGGCGGGTCCAAATCCAAAGCTGACCGCTGGGAGCTGTACGAACAAAGAAGAGAAAGGGAAATCTCTCCCAGCAGCCTCAGAAGCAGCGGATTAAAGCTCCATGAACAACTTGATGTGCCTGCATCTGTTGAATACCTGAATAGACAACGAATCATCCCAAATTCAAAAGGTGGACTTTAGGAGCAGGATATATTAATTTCCCCTTTTCCTTTTTTTGTGAGTGTATATGTGTATGCTTCTGGGTGAGATTTTGTCTGTATAGTTTTGCTTTCAGGGTCAGTCCTAGGGTTAGGTCCGTCCACTTTTTTTTTTTTTTTTTTTTTTTTACTTAAAAAAATTTTTTTTCCTAATATATGTTTTCTTAATAATTTTTTTCGTATTTTCTATTTTTAGAAATTAAAAAATTTTTTAATAAGTTTTTTCATATTTTTTATTTTAAAAAATTAAAAATTTTTTTCTTAATAAATTTTTTTCTTAAAAATTTTTTTCTTATTTTTTACTATAAAAAATTAATAAATCTATTTTTAAAAATTAAAAAAAATTTTTTTATGAATACATTTACTCTTAATAATTTTTTTCTTATTTTTTATTATAATAGCTTTATTTTATTTTTTTATCCTCTTTTTTTCTTTCTATTTTTTTCTCCCTTATATTCTGAGCTGTGTGGATGAAAGGCTCTTGGTGCTCCAGCCAGGCATCAGGGCTGTGCCTCTGAGGTGGGAGAGCCAACTTCAGGACACTGGTCCACAAGAGACCTACCAGCTCCACGTAATACCAAACGGCAAAAATCTCTCAGAGATCTCCATCTCAACATCAAGACCCAGCTTCACTCAACGACAAGCAAGCTACAGGGCTGGACACCCTATGCCAAACAACTAGCAAGACAGGAACACAGCCCCATCCATTAGCAGGGAGGCTGCTTAAAATCATAAGGACACAGACACCCCAAAACACACCACCAGATGTGGACGTGCCCACCAGAAAGACAAGATTCAGCCTCATCCACCAGAACACAGGCAATAGTCCCCTCCACCAGGAAGCCTACACAACCCACTGAACCAACCTTAGCCACTGGGGACAGATACCAAAAACAACGGGAACTACGAACCTGCAGCCTGTGAAAAGGAGACCCCAAACACAGTAAGATAAGCAAAATGAGACGACAGAAAAACACACAGCAGATGAAGGAGCAGGGTAAAAACACACCAGACCTAACAAATGAAGAGGAAATAGGTAGTCTACCTGAAAAAGAATTCAGAATAATGATAGTAAGGATGATCCAAAATCTGGGAAATAGAATAGACAAAATGCAAGAAACATTTAACAAGGACGTAGAAGAACTAAAGAGGAACCAAGCAACGATGAAAAACACAATAAATGAAATTTAAAATACTCTAGATGGGATCAATAGCAGAATAACTGAGGCAGAAGAAAGGATAAGTGACCTGGAAGATAAAATGGTGGAAGTAACTACTGCAGAGCAGGATAAAGAAAAAAGAATGAAAAGAACTGAGGACAGTCTCAGAGACCTCTGGGACAACATTAAACACACCAACATTCGAATTATAGGGGTCCCAGAAGAAGAAGAGAAAAAGAAAGGGACTGAGAAAATATTTGAAGAGATTATAGTTGAAAACTTCCCTAATATGGGAAAGGAAATAGTTAATCAAGTCCTGGAAGCACAGAGAGTCCCATACAGGATAAACCCAAGGAGAAACAGGCCAAGACACATATTAATCAAACTGTCAAAAATTAAATATAAAGAAAACATATTAAAAGCAGCAAGGGAAAAACAACAAATAACACACAAGGGAATCCCCATAAGGTTAACATCTGATCTTTCAGCAGAAACTCTGCAAGCCAGAAGGGAGTGGCAGGATATACTTAAAGTGATGAAGGAGAAAAACCTACAACCATGGTTACTCTACCCAGCAAGGATCTCATTCAGATGTGATGGAGAAATTAAAACCTTTACAGACAAGCAAAAGCTGAGAGAGTTCAGCACCACCAAACCAGCTTTACAACAAATGCTAAAGGAACTTCTCTAGGCAAGAAACACAAGAGAAGGAAAACACCTACAATAACAAACCCAAAACATTTAAGAAAATAGGAATAGGAACATACATATCGATAATTACCTTGAATGTAAATGGATTAAATGCTCCCACCAAAAGACACAGACTGGCTGAATGGATACAAAAACAAGACCCATATATATGCTGTCTACAAGAGACCCACTTCAGACCTAGAGACACATACAGACTGAAAGTGAGGGCATGGAAAAAGATATTCCATGCAAATGGAAATCAAAAGAAAGCTGGAGTAGCAATTCTCATATCAGACAAAATAGACTTTAAAATAAAGAATATTATAAGAGACAAAGAAGGACACTATATAATGATCAAGGGATCGATCCAAGAGGAAGGTATAACAATTGTAAATATTTATGCACCCAACATAGGAGCACCTCAATACATAAGGCAAATACTAACAGCCATAAAAGGGGAAATTGACAGCAACACAATCATAGTAGGGGACTTTAACACCCCACTTTCACCAATGGACAGATCATCCAAAATGAAAATAAATAAGGAAACACAAGCTTTAAATGATACATTAAACAAGATGGACTTAATTGATATTTATAGGACATTCCACCCAAAAACAACAGAATACACATTTTTCTCAAGTGCGCATGGAACATTCTCCAGGATAGATCATATCTTGGGTCACAAATCAAGCCTTGGTAAATTTAAGAAAATTGAAATCGTATCAAGTATCTTTTCCGACCACAACGCTATGAGACTAGATATCAATTACAGGAAAAGATGTGTAAAAAATACAAACACATGGAGGCTACACAATACACTACTTAATAACGAAGTGATCACTGAAGAAATCAAAGGGGAAATCAAAAAATACCTAGAAACAAATGACAATGGAGATACGACGACCCAAAACCTATGGGACGCAGCAAAAGCAGTGCTAAGAGGGAAGTTTATAGCAATACAAGCCTACCTCAAGAAACAGGAAACATCTCGAATAAACAACCTAACCTTGCACCTAAAGCAATTAGAGAAAGAAGAACAAAAAAACCCCAAAGCTAGCAGAAGGAAAGAAATCATAAAGATCAGGTCAGAAATAAATGAAAAAGAAATGAAGGAAACAATAGCAAAAATCAATAAAACTAAAAGCTGGTTCTTTGAGAAAATAAACAAAATTGATAAACCATTAGCCAGACTCATCAAGAGAAAAAGGGAGAAGACTCAAATCAATAGAATTAGAAATGAAAAAGGAGAAGTAACCACTGACACTGCAGAAATACAAAAGATCATGAGAGATTACTACAAGCAACTCTACGCCAATAAAATGGACAACCTGGAAGAAATGGACAGATTCTTAGAAATGCACAAACTGCCGAGACTGAACCAGGAAGAAATAGAAAATATGAACAGACCAATCACAAGCACTGAAATTGAAACTGTGATTAAAAACCTTCCAACAAACAAAAGCCCAGGACCAGATGGCTTCACAGGTGAATTCTATCAAACATTTAGAGAAGAGCTAACACCTATCCTTCTCGAACTCTTCCAAAATATTGCAGAGGGAGGAACACTCCCAAACTCATTCTACGAGGCCACCATCACCCTGATACCAAAACCAGACAAAGATGTCACAAAGAAAGAAAACTACAGGCCAATATCACTGATGAACATAGATGCAAAAATCCTCAACAAAATACTAGCAAACAGAATCCAACAACACATTAAAAGGATCATACACCATGATCAAGTGGGGTTTATCCCAGGAATGCAAGGATTCTTCAATATACGTAAATCAATCAATGTGATACACCATATTAACAAACTGAAGGAGAAAAACCATATGATTATCTCAATAGATGCAGAGAAAGCTTTCGACAAAATTCAACACCCATTTATGATAAAAGCCCTGCAGAAAGTAGGCATAGAGGGAACTTTCCTCAACATAATAAAGGCCATATATGACAAACCCACAGCCAACATTGTCCTCAATGGTGAAAAACTGAAACCATTTCTACTAAGATCAGGAACAAGACAAGGTTGCCCACTCTCACCACTATTATTCAACATAGTTTTGGAAGTGTTAGCCACAGCAATCAGAGAAGACAAAGAAATAAAAGGAATCCAAATCGGAAAAGAAGAAGTAAAGCTGTCACTGTTTGCAGATGACATGATACTATACATAGAGAATCCTAAAGATGCTACCAGAAAACTCCTAGAGCTAATCAATGAATTTGGTAAAGTAGCAGGATACAAAATTAATGCACAGAAATCTCTTGCATTTCTATACACTAATGACGAAAAATCTGAAAGTGAAATTAAGAAAACACTCCCGTTTACCATTACAACAAAAAGAATAAAATATCTAGGAATAAACCTACCTAAGGAGACAAAAGACCTGTATGCAGAAAATTATAAGACACTGATGAAAGAAATCAAAGATGATACAAATAGATGGAAAGATATACCATGCTCCTGGATTGGAAGAATCAACGTTGTGAAAATGACTCTATTACCCAAAGCAATCTACAGATTCAATGCAATCCCTATCAAACTACCACTGGCATTTTTCACAGAACTAGAACAAAAAATTTCACAATTTGTATGGAAACACAAAAGACCCCGAATAGCCAAAGCAATCTTGATAACAAAAAATGGAGCTGGGGGAATCAGGCTCCCTGACTTCAGACTATATTACAAAGCTACAATAATCAAGACAGTTTGGTACTGGCACAAAAACAGAAATATTGATCAATGGAACAGGATAGAAAGCCCAGAGATAAACCCACGCACATATGGTCACCTTATCTTTGATAAAGGAGGCAAGCATATACAGTGGAGAAAAGACAGCCTCTTCAATAAGTGGTGCTGGGAAAATTGGACAGATACATGTACAAGTATGAAATTAGAACACTCCCTGACACCATGCACAAAAATAAACTCCAAATGGATTAAAGACCTAAGTGTAAGACCAGACACTATCAAACTCTTAGAGGAAAACATAGGCAGAACACTCTATGACATACATCACAGCAAGATTCTTTTTGACCCAGCTCCCAGAGAAATGGAAATAAGAACACAAATAAACAAATCGGACCTAATGAAACTTAAAAGCTTTTGCACAGCAAAGGAAACCATAAACAAGACCAAAAGACAACCCTCAGAATGGGAGAAAATATTTGCAAATGAAGCAACTGACAAAGGATTAATCTCCAAGATTTACAAGCAGCTCATGCAGCTCAATAACAAAAAAACGAACAACCCAATCCAAAAATGGGCAGAAGACCTAAATAGACATTTCTCCAAAGAAGATATACAGATGGCCTACAGACACATGAAAGAATGCTCAACATCATTAATCATTAGAGAAATGCAAATCAAAACTACAATGAGATATCATCTCACACCGGTCAGCATGGCCATCATCAAAAAATCTAGAAACAATAAATCCTGGAGAGGGTGTGGAGGAAAGGGAACTCTCTTGCACTGTTGGTGGGAATGTAAATTGATACAGCCACTATGGAGAACAGTATGGAGGTTCCTTAAAAAACTACAGATAGAACTACCATACGACCCAGCAATCCCACTACTGGGCATATACCCTGAGAAAACCATAGTTCAAAAAGAGTCATGTACCAAAATGTTCATTGCAGCTCTATTTACAATAGCCAGGACATGGAAGCAACCTAAATGTCCATCGACAGATGAATGGATAAAGAAGATGTGGCACATATATACAATGGAATATTAGTCAGCCATAAAAAGAAATGAAATGGAGGTATTTGTAATGAGGTGGATGGAGTTAGAGTCTGTCATACAGAGTGAAGTAAGTCAGAAAGAGAAAAACAAATACAGTATGCTAACACATATATACGGAATCTAAGGGGAAAAAAAGCCATGAAGAACCTAGTGGCAAGACGGGAATAAAGACACAGACCTACTAGAGAATGGACTTGAGGATATGGGGAGGGGGTGGGGTGAGATGTGACAGGGTGAGAGAGTGTCATGGACATATATACACTACCAAATGTAAAATAGATAGCTAGTGGGAAGCAGCCGCATAGCACAGGGATATCAGCTCGGTCCTTTGTGACCACCTAGAGGGGTGGGATGGGGAGAGTGGGAGGGAGTGAGATGCAAGAGGGAAGAGATATGGGAACATATTGTATATGTATAACTGATTAACTTTGTTATAAAGCAGAAGCTAACACACCATTGTAAGGCAATTATACTTCAATAAAGATGTTTAAAAAATAAATAAATAAATAAAGGATACACAAACTTCAAAAAGACATAGCTGCATCTTAAGTCAATATTGTTAATTGAAAGAAGCCAGCCTGAGGAGACTATGCATTGTTTAGTAACAATGATAGGAATTCTGAACAATGTAAACCTAGATAGAAAATATAACAGTGATTGACCAGGGTTTGGGTTGAAGATGGAATAGGTTAAGCACAGGGCAGTGAAACTATCTGTATGATACTTCGATGGGAAAAATATATGCAAAAAATAATTAAGAGAAACCTCAATTCAAATAGTCAGGAGACCAGAAGGGGAGTTATCATGCCCTACAACAATAGCGGAACCGAACAGGAAGAAGAAAAACTTCCTCTTGTGGCCTGGCAAGAGCTCAGCCAATGAGAGACTGTCACAACTCAGCCAATGAAAAGCCCTATCTTTTGAACTCTTAGTGTCTCCAATAAACTCTTTGTTTACTATAGCCTTCCCAAATTTAGTTTCCCCTCTTTAAAAGAGTTCTCTCCATGTTTTGGGGGACTTGCACGTGGCTTGCTATGGTTGCAGACCCTGAATTGCAGACAAAGAATTGTTGATTCTTAAATAAAGGAATATTTTCCTGGAGAAATAGCTGGCAGTCTATTTGTTTTAGGTCAAAACATAACACTACATTTGTCCAAGTCCATACAAACTTATAGCACCAAGAATAAACCCTAACATATAAAATATTTTTAAAACTCATTTAGGAAGTTGGAGCATTCTAGAATGGAATTTGGAGTTTAAAAAATAACAATCTAACAATATTACAAATGTAGGAAACAACCTCACTTATGGGGGTGGGGGAAAATATGCTGACTTAAGTAACTTTGGAAAGGAACACGTATATAAAAATAGAGTCTAAAGAAACTGTATATATGTGATTTACTTTATAAATTTGTTTTTCAGAGGAATATGGGTTAACAGTTCTCGTACCGCTCTACATGTATACTAGAATTGAACAATTAAGGACTAAATAAATGGTAGATATGAGAGCTTGGTGTCTCAACGCTGGAATGAGTTTAAAGTTAAGTAAGTAAAAGAGGCTAAAATGAACCATATAGTAATAGATTAGAGTTGGGGAAATCAGTATGAACTCATGTTTAGCTAAATATATATACAAATAGTTACATACAGAAATACACACACACAGACACACACACACACACATATACAGCTTACTAGGCATGTATATATTTTCTTGTTCTGTCAGCTGATAGGACATAGAAACAAATGACATTCCAGTAGCAATGAGCACATGTAACACCCAGATCTTGGTTTCTAAAACCATTTCCGACAAAATGAACCAGAAGTCTTTAGATAAATGGCTGATTCTAGGATTCAGGAAGAAAATATACATGATGAGCTTAGAGCATCTTGCAGTGCCAGAAAGTAAGGAAATGTTAAAAACACACACACTCACACACACACACACACAACACAGTGTTTGGAAATATATCAAAGGAGCACAATAGCCAACTGAAAGAGCTCCCAATGACCAAACCTAGAAATATTGGAGAAAAATTTAAAACACTAATATTGGATTATAACTGAAAGTATAAACTAAACATATAAGGTTCCACATTCATGTAAATATTTGGCTGAATAAGCAAATAATAATAACTTACCCGCAAAGACGTGAGACATAACTCCCCAGTCCTTAAGTCCCAGCTTCATGTAGTGACTTCCTTCCACTGAGTATATAACATGGGTAGGGAAATAGAATGGTAAAAGAGGCAGGTGATAAGGTTAACATGAATTACTTATGTTGATAGCATATACCCTTGATATGATGTGATAAGAAATACATTTTACCACTGTGTTTTGCTTCCCAGAAACATACAAACACAGCCTAATCAGGAGGAAAAATATCATTAGACATATCAAATTCAGGGATATGCTATAGAATATTTAACAAGTACTCATCAAAACTGCCAAGGTCACCAAAACAAGGAAAGTATGAAAAACTGTCAAAGCAAAGGGAGCAAAGAAGACCTGATAATTAAATATAATAGGGACTTCCCTGGTGGTGCAGTGGTTAAGAATGCGCCTGCCAATGCAGGGGACATGAATTTGAGCCCTGGTCCTGGAAGATCCCACATGCCGCGGATCAACTAAGCCCATGGACCACAACTATTGAGCCTGCACTCTAGAGCCCACGAGCCACAACTACTGAGCCTGCGTGCCACAACTACTGAAGACCACGTGCCTAGAGTCCATGCTCTGCAACAAGAGAAGCCACTGCAAAGAGAAGCCCACGCACCGCAACAAAGTGTATCCCCCACTCGTTGCAACTAGAGGAAGCCTGCACTCAGCAACAAAGACCCAATGCAGCCAAAAATTAATTAATTAATTAATTTAGAAAAATCACCGTGTCAATAGAGGGAGAAAAGTCTTAAAAAATATAATATAATATCCTGGATGAGATCCTGAAATAGGAAAAGGAAATCAAGTAAAAACTGAATAAGGCAATCTGAATAAACAATGAATTTACATTAACAATAATGTACCAAAGCTTGTTCTTTATTTGTAACAAAAATACTATATTAATGTAAGATATCAATAGTACAAAAATCTTTGTGTGGGGACACATGGACACTCTGTACTATCTTTGCAATTTTTATGTAAATCTAAAATTGTTCTGATATGAAAAATTTAATACAACTGATATTTGGAATGCCCTTTTGTGGTCTTCCCAAAGGCTTCTTCAGATATAAAATATGAGTGATTTCTCTTTTATCAATAGATATCAGGTATGATAAAATTGTCACAGATAATGGAAATCCCAAATAAAATATCTTAATTAAAATTCAAATTTATTGGTCACATAATGGGTATATCAATAATACAACTCTCCTCAGGACTGGATTAATTTAGTGAGTAAAATCAACACCAAGAAATCAGCTTCTTTCTTTTTGTCCTTCTGTGAAATCAGATTCATAGTAAAGTTAGTATTTTTCTGAACATGGTTTTCAGTTCAGGATTACATGTTTTCTTTCTTTTTTTCTTTTATTTAGATTTTGTTTATTTATTTATATTGAGATATAATTGACATATAACACTGTGTAACATTAAACTGTACAACATGTTGATTTGATACATTTATATATTGCAATATGATTACCACCATTAGTGTTAGCAAACACCTCTATCATGTCGCATAATATTTTTATTGTGAGAACATTTAAGAGTTAACCTCTTAGCGATTTTGAAGTATATATTACAGCACAAAATGTTTTTTTTGTTAACATTAATCAAGATATGGTATCTATCTAAGAGAAATCAATGGCTTGCATTTGAGTAAATCTATCACCATTTCCAGAACTGAATGAATCACTATGGCAAGGGGAAAGTGATTACCCTTATTGGGGCAGTTTAAGTAGGTCCCACTCATGGATTTGTAGGCATCAGTCCTACCAAAACTGTTGGGTGGTGTACACACTCAGGAGGTGGAATGGATTTGGGGAAAGCAACTGGACTTTACCAGTGGCTCTATATATTTTGATTACGTAACCCTGAAGATATTATGAGATATATCACCTGTCTGTACGTTAATAGTAATGGGTTTTATCATAAATTTAAACTTTTGTAAATTATTTAATAATTAACATATTTAAAATATTATTTTGAAAATTGCATTACTTTTTAAAATACATTCAGTGAAATATAAAGCCAACACTGATATGATACCCACCATTATCCTTTTAAATAAAATTATAGAACAAGTTCTTCTTATACAAGTAAATTTTATATGGTTTCATTCTCTCTTTGAACCAATATTTAAAATTCACTCTGTTCTCACAATGTTATCATAAAATTATTGGTTTTATGCATTTATTAACCACCCTATTATGTTTCTTTGGAAAAAAATCACATTATGTTCTATAAAGGAGTTATGGATTCTGGTTACACATGTAAATAGCTTGGAAGTTGCCACTTTATCCTATAACAAGTAAAAAGCTGAACAGATCTAAAAATCAATAACCCTTCTAGGATCTGTAAGAAAAGTGAGGACAAAGGGCAAACCACTCTCCCCTAGTTTGGAAACACAGATAGGTGAGTACAGAGAGTCATGGGTTACCAGAGCAGAGACTCACAAGCAGAATCCACCATAAGAACCATTTACAGGATAGCACTTTGCTGTACACCTGAAACTAACACAATATTGTAAATCAACTATACTCCAATAAAAATTAAAAATAAATAACCAGTGCCAGGGTAGGAAAACCTGAACTGTTATTAATGAAGTGTTATCAGTGTGGAAAAGTCAAAAGTTAAAAGTTCCAGGGGGACCCAGTCATATGGAGCCCTAAAATGTTGTGAGGTTTACCTCTAGAAGCTTGAACAATTTCTCACAGTAAATATCTGAGAAAATTCCCTAATATGCTTCTGGCAGGGTGAGTGAAAATACTTCTGTTTTTCTTAACAAGGTCAATAGGAGAATCTAGTCAACTAGGGCTTAACCTGCTGGAATATTATCAGACCTTAACTTACCTGGGTAAAGGGAAACCTTCAATTCCTGTCAGATCTAGGCTTTAACATGGGAGAAAGGAAATACCCAAGACATGAAAACAAACTAAGTCTCCATTGACAGGTGAATGGATAAAAAATATTATAAAGAACTATGGATAAAGAATATATATATGCACACACACATACATATATATTTCAGCCATAAGAAAGAATAATATCCTACATTTACAACAACATGGATGGGCCTTGAGGGTATTGAAATAATTTATAAAGAGAAGACAAATACTGTGTGATCTCCCTTATATGTGGAATATAAAATAAAAAATAGACTCATATTAACATAGAACAGATTGGTGGTTACCAGGGCAGGGTGTGGAGGAT
This sequence comes from Balaenoptera borealis, assembly GCF_965194805.1. Lineage (NCBI taxonomy): Eukaryota > Metazoa > Chordata > Mammalia > Artiodactyla > Balaenopteridae > Balaenoptera > Balaenoptera borealis. Next base: position 50,670,192 of record NC_138881.1, on the reverse strand, counting down.
GAGAGAAATGGTTAAGATGATCAAAAAGTACAAACTTTCAGTTGTAAGACAAATTCTGGTGATCTAATTACAGTATGGTGAATATATCTAACAATACTATGTTGGAAAAGTGTTAAGAGAATAAATATTAATAGGTCTCACCACAAAAATAAATTTGTACTATATGAGGTGATGAATATTAACTAAAATTATTGTGGTAATCACTTTACAAAATGTACATATATCAAACTGTTATGTTGTACACCTTAAAATAATGCAATGATATATGTCAATTATATCTCAGTGAAACTGGAAAAAAACAGCTGTGATTTAATACATTAGGGGCTCTAATGGATAAAAATGAAGAAAAAGAAAAAAACTATCCCAAACAAATAGAAATCAAAAGAAAGCTGGAGCAGCAATACTCATATCAGACAAAACAGAATTTAGAAGGTATAACAATTGGAAACAGACATGCACCCAACATAGGAGCACCTCAATATATAAGCAAATGCTAACAGCCATGAAAGAAGAAATTAACAACAACATGGTAATAGTGGGAACGTTAATACCCTATTGTCATCATTAGACAGATCATCCAGACAGAAGATCAATAAGGAAAAACAGGCCTTACATGACACATTAGATCAGATGGACTTAGTTGACATTTATAAGGCATTCCATCCAAAAGGAGCAGAATACACTTTCTTTTCAAGTGCACATGGAACATTCTCCAGGATAGATCACATGCTGGGCAACAAAGCAAGCCTCATTAAATTTAAGAAAATTGAAATCACATCAAGCCTCTTTTCCAACCACAACATTATGGGATTATAAATCAATTACAGGAAAAAAAAATTGTAAAAAACCACAAAAACATGGAAGCTAAGCCATATGTTGCTAAACAACCAGTGGATAACTGAAGAAGTAAAAGAAGAAATTCAAAAATACCTAGAGACCAATGAAAACAAAACAAGATGGTTGAAAACCTGTGGGACACAGCAAAAGCAGTTCTAAGAGGAAAGTTTATAGTGGTACAGCTTATCTCAGGAAACAAGAAAAATCTCAAATAAACAATCTAACGTTATTCCAAAAGCAACTAGAGAAAAAAGAACAAACAAAACCCAAATTTAATAGAAGGAAAGATATTAAAAAGATCAGAGCAGAAATAAATGAAATAGAGAGGAAGTAAACAGTAGCAAAGATCAATGAAACTAAAAGCTGGTTCTCTGAGAAGAGAAAACAAAATTGATAATCGTTTAGCCAGACTCACGAAGAAAAAAAGGGAGAGGACTCAAATCAATAAAATTAGAAACAAAAAAGGAGGAGTTATGATAGACACTACAGAAATACAAAGGATCATAAGAGACTACTACAAACAGGTATATGCCAATAAAATGGACAGACTAGAAGAAATGGACAAATTCTCAGAAAGATACAATCTTCCAAGACTGAACCAGGAAGAAATAGAAAATAGCAACAGACCAATCACAAGTAGTGAAATTGAAACTAATTTAAATTAATTTAACAGTAATTTTAAAACGTCCAACAAACAAAAGTCCAGGACCAGATAGCTTTACAGGGGAATTCTATCAAACATTCACAGGAGAGTTCACCTATCCTTCTGAAACTCTACCAAAAAATTGCAGAGGAAGGAATATTCCCAAGCTCATTCTATGAGTCCACCAACACCATAATACCAAAACCAGACAAAGATACCACAGGAAACGAAAATTACAGGTCAATATCACTGGTGAACCTAGACACAAAAATCCTCAACAAAATACTAGCAAACTGAATCCAACAACACATTAAAAGGATCATAAATCATGATCAAGTGGGATTTACCCCAGGGATGCAAGGATGCTTCAATATCCACAAATAAGTGAATGTGATATACCATATTAACAAAGTGAAGAATAAAAACTATATGTTCATCTCGATAGATGCAGGAAAAGCTTTTGACAAAATTCAACACCCATATATGATAAGAGCTCTGCAGAATATGGGAATAGAGAGAATTTACCTCAACATAATAAAGGTCATATGTGACAAACCCACGGCTAACATAATTCCCAACAGGGAATACCTAAAAACATTCCCTCTAAGATCAGGAATAAGGCAAGGATGTCCACTCTCACCACATTTATTCAACAAAGTTTTGGAAGTCCTAGCTGTGGCAATCAGAGAGGTTAAATAAATAAAAGGAATCCAAACAGCAAAAGAAGTAAAATGGTCCTGTTTGCAGATGACATACTATACGTAGAAAATCATGAATATGCAACCAAAAAATAGTAGAGCTCATCAATGAATTTGGTAAAGTTGCAGGATACAAAATTAATACACAGAAATATCTTGCATTCCTATACACTAAAAATGAAAGATAAGAAAGAGAAATTAAGAAACAATCCCATTTACCATCACATCAAAAAGAATAAAATACCTAGGAATAAACCTACCTAAGTAGGCAAAAGACCTCTATTCTGAAAGCCATAAGATGCTGATTAAAGAAATTGGAGACAACAGAAACAGATGGAAGTATATACCATGTTCTTGGATTGGTAGAATCAATATTGTCAAAATGACTATACTGCCCAAGGCAATCTACAGATTCAATGCAATCCCTATCAAAATTAGCACATTAAGGGCTCTAATGGATAAGAAATACAGCATGGAAGAACAGATGGACGATATCAACAAAAAGTTGAAAATTCCAAAAAAGAACCAAAAAGAATAGTTACAGATCAAAATTATTTTAACATAAATGAAGAATGCCTTTTGTGGGCTTATGAGTAAATTGAACAGAGGTAAGGAAAGAATCTCTGAGGGACTTCCCTGGTGGTGCAGTTGTTATGAATCCACCTGCCAATGCATGGGACATGGGTTTGATCCCTGGTCTCAGAAGATCCCACATGCCACGGAGCAATTAAACCCATGTGCCACAACTACTGAGCCTGCTCTCTAGAGCCCACGAGCTGCAACTACTGAAGCCTGCACACTCTAGGCCCCGTGTGTTGCAACTACTGAGTCTGCATGCTGGAACTACTGAAGCCTGGGTGCCTAGAGCCCATGCTCCCCAACAAGAGAAGCCACTGAAATGAGAAACCAGTGCACTGCAATGAAGGGAAGCCCCTGCTCGCCACAAATAAAGAAAACCTGCAAGCAGCAACGAAGACCCAATGCAGCCAAAAAAAAAAAAAAGAAAGAGAGAGAAAAGAATCTCTGAGCTTTATGATACCATAACAGAAACATTTATAATTGAAAAGCAAAGAGAACAAACACTAAAATCACAGAACAGATTTTAGTCTGTGTTACAACTACAAATGTATAGCATAAACATAATGGGAATACCACAAGGAGAAGAAAGAGAGAAAGTAACAGAACAAATATTTGAAGCAATAATGACAGAATTTCCACAAATGAATATCAAACACCAAATCATAGATCAGGCAGCTCAGGGAACACCAAGTGAGAAAAATGCTAAAAACACTACAAATAGGCACATAATTGTCAAACTACAGAAAGTCAAAGAAAGAAAATATAAAGAAGTTAGAAGGAGAAAATACCTTAGTTATAGAGAAACAAACATAAGTTGAATTACATCCAAGTTCTCAGAAATCATGCAAGCAAGAAAAGAGTGGAATGAGATATTTAAGGTTTTCAGGGAAAAAAAAAACCTCACCAATTTAGAATTTAGGACCTTATTAAATTATCCATTTAAAGTTAAGGAGAAATAAAAACTTGTTCATATAAACAAAAATTGAGGGAATTTGTTACCAGTAGGCTTGCTTGCAAGGAATGTTGAAAAAAGTTCTTTATAGAGAATGAAAATAATATATTTTGGAAACTTGAATCTACATAAAGAAAGCAAAAGCATTGGAGAAGAAAGAAGTAAAAGTAAAATTTTAAAAATTTATTTTTTTTATTTTTATTTGATCTAACATATAACAATTTGTGCAAAATGATAATGATTAGAAATTAAAGATGATTTTATATAATCATGAATAATTATGTATTTTTATATATAAGTGAAAGGAATGCCAATAATGATACAAGGGAAAGGAGGGAGGAATTAATATGATTTTTGTTATTATAAGGTATTCATATTACTCTTGAGTGGTATAGTGTTATATGAAAGTGAACTTGAATTATTTGTACATGTTTATTGCATATTCTAGGGCAACCACTAAAATGTTTTTTTAAAAAAAGACAAGTATAACTGATATCCCAAGAAAGGAGAGAATGGAGCCATAAAAAATGCTCAATGAAAATCACAAAAGACCGGAAAATAGAGGAAGACAAAAAAACAAAACAAAACAAAAAAAGAACAAATAATAAGGGCAAATAATAGAAAACAGTAACAAATACAGTGGATATTAATCTAAATATATCAAAAACCACTCTGAACGTCAATGATCTAAATGCATCAATTAAAACAGATTGTCAAAATGGATAAAAATTAAAACCTAAATATATATTGTCCACAAGAAATCCACTTTCTATGTAAAGATACATAATGGTTAAAAGTAATTGGATGGAGAAAATATATACCATGCTAATGCTAATTAAAAGAAAGCAGGAGTAGCTATATTGATTTTAGACAGAGCAGACTTCAAAGGAAGGAAATTGTCAGGGATTAAAAAACAGCAATACATATGACCTCTTTATCATAAAGAGGTCAATTCTCCAAGAAGACAAGAATCTTAACATGCTTGTGCCTAACAACAGAATGGCAAACTATGTGAAGCAAAATCATATTGAACTACAAAGGAAAAATAGATGAACCTACTATGATTGTTGGACACCTCAACACCCTTCTATCAGAAATGTACCTATCCAAGAGGCAAAAATCAGTAAGGATACTGTGGAACTCAACAACATCATCAATCAATTTGAGAAAAATACACATTCTTCTCAAGATCACATGGAATAGTCACCAAGACAGACAACATTTTGAGGCATAAACCAAACTTTCAGAAATTTAAAAGTATGTAAATCATACAAAGCATGTTCTCAGAACAAAATAGAATCAAGCTAGAGATCAATATCAGAAAGATAACTGTAAAATCCCCAAATATATGGAGATTTAACAATCTCCATATTTCTGTTATTTCTAAATAACACACAGATCAAAGAAGAAATTTCAAGAGAAATTTTGAGCTAAATAAAAATTATAAAAAATCAAAATTTGTGGGATGCAGAAAAGTAATGCTGAGAAGGAAATTTATAGCATTGAAAGCATATATTAGAAAAGAAAGTTCTAAAATTAATAGTCTAAGTTTTTACCTAGGGCACAGAAAAAAACAAATTAAATCCAAAATAAGGAAAATAAAAGAAATAATAAGAATTACCAAGACATGGAAACAACCTAAATGTCCATCAACAGATAAATGAATAAAGAAGAAGTGGTAAATATATATATACAAAGGAATATCACTCAGCCATAAAAAAGAATGAAATAATGCCATTTGCAGCTACATGGATGGATGTAGAGATTACCATACTAAGTGAAGTAAGTCAGAAAGGGAAAGAAAAATACCATAGGAAATCACTTATGTGCGGAATCTAAAATACGACACAAGTGAACTTATCTACAAAACAGAAACAGACTCACAGACATAGAGAACAGACTTGTGGTTGCCAAAGGTGGGTGGTGGGGGGAGAGTTGGATTGAGAGTTTGGGACTAGCAGATGCAAATTATTATATATAGAATGGATAAACAGCAAGGTCCTATTGTATAGCACAGGGACTATATTCAATATCCTATAATAAACCATAATGGAAAGAATATGAAGAAATATATATATATACACATATATCTGAATCACTTTGTTGTATACCAGAAACTAACATAACACTGTAAATCAGCTATAGTTCAACAAAAAAGTAAAAAATAAATTAATTAAATTGAAATAAATTAGAGCAAAAATCAATGACTTGAAAACATGAAATCAGTAGAGAAAGCAAAAAAAAAAAAGTCTGGTTCTTTGAAAATATCAATAAAATCTTAAGCCTCTACAAAAATTAACAAAGTAAAAACAAGAGAGGACAAAAATTATTACTATAAGATATGAAAGATGATCATCACTAAAGATACCATTTCTGTTAAAGAATAACCAAGGAGAGTGACATCACCATCAGGGTGATGTAAGATATTTCTCCTTTCTTTTCTCCTTCTTAAACAACTGATTAGACATCCATCCATAAGTAAAAGTGCCTCGGTGGGAGCTGTGAGACCCAAAGCCATATGCCAAGGGATGCAGGAGTATTCTTGCCTTTCTGTGTTTCTGAAAATAGAAAATTCTTGGTAAAGGCTGTGGATCCAATAGAGTCTGCAAACCTGCTCCACCTGGTCTCAATATAGTCAGGGAAAAAACCTGGAGAGTGCTGGTCTGGGCAGATATCCACAGACAAGAAAAGACTTGTAGAAGTACAGTCTGCCTGAAGGGAAATTCAGTCAAGTCATTGGATTGGGAAAGGATAACAGTTTGGATGTAGTAAAGAGGGAGAAGCTCCACCAGATCTGCTGTCCCCTAAGGTGAGACTTGGAAAGCTCTAAACTGCCTAATGGCAGTGACATACCTCTCTTACAAAATAGGTGGAAAGTGGTGGATGAGTGCCTAGCTCTTCAAGTTGCATGGGTTGTGGCTAGAGAAACCCATTTCTCTCCAGAAGTACCCCAGTACTGAGGCAGGACCTCCATGACTACAGGAAAGGAGGAGTAAGGGAAAGAAGCAGGTAAGAATTTCAAAGGGTACTAAAGGTACACAGTTCTTGCTGACTGCGTCATGATTTCAGCAGGAAATCTGCCCATGAGTGTTTGGGAGTTCCCTACCTGAAAATCTCACCAACAGGTCCATGGGCATCCCCAATTCTCTAAGTTCTAAACAGACACTGGTCACTCTGTAACCAGATTCTCATGTGTGTCCTGAGTGTGGCAGCAAAAGCATGTCCAGTAATCAGAGAGTCCTCAGAAAAAGTAACCACAGTCTGTGGACAAAGGAGAAATTACAAACTGGAGTTATAATGCCACATTCTAGAAAACAAAGGAGAGATTTCCAGCAGCCAGTCTGGTGAGCTGTACAAACAAGAAAAAACATAAACTAAATGGGAAAATAATTTGAAGAATAGATACATGCATATGTATAAGTGAATCACTTTGCTGTACACCTGAAACTAACACAACATTGTTAATCCACTATATTCCAATATAAAATAAAAAGTTAAAAAAAGAATTCTGCCACTGGAGAGAGCAAAAAGAGTGGGGTAGGTTTACCCACAAAAACCTAGTACCCCTGATATGTCAACATCAATGAACAGTACCTCCTCTGAAAGCAACTGATAGAGACTTAAGGAGGTGTCTGCTACTTCAAATGCAAAAGCAGAAACTCAGAGCTTCAAGAAACATGAAAAATTAAGAAAATATTTTATCACCAAAATATATCAGTAATTTTCCAACAACCAAGTTGAAAGTCATATAATATTATGATCTATCTGATAAGAATTCATAATAGTAGTTTTGAGTAAAATTAACAAGCTACTAAAAATGCAGAAAGACAATTCAATAATACCACAGCTAAAGTTACATGAAACAATGAGTTCTTCATGAAAGAAGTATAAATAAAAAGAGGACCAAACCAAAACTCTGGAACTGAAGAATTTAATGAATGAAATGAAGAATGGAATAAATATAATTTGTAGTAGAATAAAGCATATGGAAAATACAATAACTGAGTTATAAAATAGGAATTGTGAAATAAGATTAATGGAGAATAAAAAATGAATTAAAAAAGAATGGAGAAACCCTGTTGATCTATTAGATTCTATCAAAAGAACAAATATTAGAATAATGAGGATTCCAGAAAGTGGGAGAAAAGGATAGAAAGGCTATTTAAAGAAATAGTAGCTGAGACCTTTGAAACCTAGGGAAAGACTTGGAAATCTAAGTTCATAAAGCTAATAGATCACCCTAATAATTCTATGCCAAAAGGCTTTCTCCAAGACAAAAGGAAAACTATATAAAATCCAAGATAAATAAGTTATCCTAGAAGAAGCAGGCGGTAAAAAAAAAAAAAAAAAGAGTGTAACCTACAAAAAAAAAGGCTCTCAGCAGGTTTCTCAGCAGAAACTGTACAAGCTAGTAGAGAGAGGAATGACATATTCAACATATTGAAAGATAAAAATTGTCAGTCAAGGATACCCTATGGAGAAAAATTATCTTTCAGATAAGAAGGAGAAATAAAGACTATCCCAGACTAACAAAATCTGAGGCAGTTCATCACCACTAGACCTGTATTGCAAGAAATTCTTAAAGGGAATCTTCAAGCTGAAAAAAAATGATGCTAATAAGTGACATAAAAACATATGAAAGTATACAACACACAGGTAAAGGTGAAAAATATATGGTCATGTGTAAAGAACTATAATTCTATAATAGGATGGTTTGTTAACCACTTAACTATAGTATAAATGTTATTAAAAAACTCTACTTACTAAAATTGGTTAACAAATACACAGCATAAAAAGAGGTAAATTGTGACATCAAAAGTACAAAAAGGGCGAGTTAAAGAATGGAGCCTTTGTAGGTGATTGAAAATAAGTTGCTATTGACTTAAAATGGACTGTTTTGTCTATGAGATGATTCTGTAAGTCTCATGGTAATTGGACAGAAAAATCTAGAATAGATTCACAATAGATTAAAAAAAGATAAACAGATAACATCAAAATGGAAAATTACCAATTTACAAAGGAAGGCAGAAACAAAGGGAAAAAAGAAACAATGGACATACAAAGCAACCTGAAGGCAATCAACAAGATGGCATTTGTAAGTCCTTACATATCAATAATTACTCTAAATGTAAATGGATTGAATTTACAAACCAAAAGTCAGAGTGGCCATATGGATTTAGAAAACAAAAACAAAAAATAAGACCTAATATATGCTGCCTACAAGAGACTCACTTCAACTGTAAAGGCACATACAGGCTCAAAGTGAAGGGATGGAAAAACATTCCATGCAAGTGGAAATCAAAAGAGAGTGAGGGTAGCTATACTTATATCAGAAAAAAATAGCTTTTAAGTCAAAAAAGTGGTAAGAAGTGACAAAGAAGGTTATTATATAATGATAAATGGGTCAATACATCAAGATGATATAACAATCATAAACATATACACAGCCAACCTGACAGCACCTAAATATATTAACCAAATACTAAAAGATATGAAGGGAGAAATAGACAACAGAACAGTAACAGTTGAGAAATTTAATAAACATTTGGCAATGAATAGATCATCAAGACAGAAAATCACAAGAATATATTAGAATTTAACCATACTCTAGACAAAATGGACCTAACAGACATATATAGTGCATTTCACCCAACACAGAGAATACATATTCTTCTCAAGGGCACACAGAATATTCTCTTGGATAGATCATATGAAAGGACATGAAACAATTCTTAGTAAATCTGAGACTGAAATCATACTATAATCTTTTCTACCACAATGGTATTAAACTAAAAATTAACAGAAGGAAAGTTGGAAGGTCTACTAATATGTGGAAACTAAACAAAACACTCTTGAACAACCAATGGATAAAAGAAGAAATCCCAAGGTAATTTTTAATCTCAAACAAATGAAAATAGAAACACAGCATACCAAAACCGATGAGATGCTACAAAAGCAGCTCTAAGAGGGAAGTTTATAGGCATAAATTTATATAGTAAGAAGTTTGAGGGAGTGATTTCATCAAGATAGCAACATAAGTCATTCTTGGCTTTGCTCGCCCTCACAGGAAGGGAAACTAACAACTATTCATGGGCAAGACAACACTGAGTGAAGCTGAAGCACACCCCTGCACCACACAGACAAAGACAGACTGTATTAGAAGGGTAAGAAGAACAGCTACACACTGAGAGCATTGTCCTACCCCCAGGCCAGCACAGCACCACATCAAGAGGTCTCCCCTTGACCTACAGTTCATCCAGAGGGAAAAGAGAGGCCAAGGGTGACATCCAGCCCCTCTCCCAGCACTGATGGTTGCTTCATTGGAGCACATACTCTGGTTTCACCCCTTGTGGATCACAAGTGAGTCTATTGGGCTCAGTCACTGGGAATTTGATTGTGATGGAGGAGGGGGAATGGACTTCTTCCAACAACCAGCACTCGGATCTTAACAGACCAAGTTCCTAACTGCAGAGCCCAAGTAGTAGTCCCAACCAGTAATGTTGCCCATATGCAGAACCAAGTCCAGATGTGCAGTATGACCAGAAAACTAAGTAGGGCAGAGGTCTGCCTATTTTGGGTCCCCAAACGAGGAGTTTTGCCTTCCCTGCATCCCGGTCAGCCCACACCCAGGCAGAAAAGCTGAGTTGTAGCCTCACTGGCTGCAGTTGTGTCCCCAACCCCTCCTGATCTGTTCAGGAAAATTTGGGAATTGCCTGAAGTGAGCCCTCCCAGTCCCACCTAGGCAGGAGCCTGAGTCATAGCCCTACTCATTGGGGATTTCTGATCCTGCCCCTCCCCCCAAACCAGAACATCTGTTCTGCAAAAATTTGGGAGTTGCCTGAAGTGGGCCTTAGGGAGCCCTGGAGGGAGCCTGTGTCATAGTCCTACTTGCTGCAGAGCATGGCCACCAGCCAAATATGACAGGAAGGTGTAGCAATAACACTTGGAAAGCTGATGCATAACCCAGCAGCTCTTGAGACAAGAGGCAATCAGGCAGAGCTGTTATTCCCATAGTAAACCAGTAGCCGTGTTCAGCCAGGAAACTTGGAGCATGAGTCAGTTTGAGTCAAAACTACAAAGAGTATCAGGGGCCTTGAAACTGCTTCTCATGCTGCACCCAGGAAGATAAAGTAATTTATAGTCCCACCTATTGTTGAATGAAGCTTACAGACTGCCCAACCAGGGAAACTTACCAGAGCACACAGAAAGGTATATGGTACATCTAACACCATGGTTATAGTGCCACTTGAAGAGAGAGCACAGCCCATGGCATTCCCAGTCTGCAGAGCAAAACCAGTGGCCTCACATTACCAAGATATTCTGTACACACTCTTGCCTGATTTGGGTTCCCAAACAACAAGAAATGCAGGTTCTAGGTCCTGTCCTGCTGCTCTGAAGAGGAAGGAAAGAAAATTCATAACCCCACCTCTTTCTGAGTATAGTACCCACGCTCAAATGTCTAGTGAGCCTGACTACAGAATCCAGGCCATTGTGAAGCCCACCTTACAGTGTCACTTGGGCAGAGAAGAAACTAGTAGTTCTATCCAGCTGTTCTCAGCCAGTGGCACATCCTGCTACTCCTGACCTCATAATTTGAACAGTTGCCTCACTCAAAAATAAATCCAAATAGCATTCCCCACCTACCCAAAGATGTTACCAGAAGACACATCCAGAAACTCAAACAGAGCTTACTGATGAAGAACTATCTCTGCCAAAGTAAATCTGCAAAATCTTGAAGAGGAGGACACTTACTCAAATGCACAGATTCCAATATAAGGAATCAAAAATCATAAAAATAATGTAAATGTGACACTAGTAAAGGAAACCAATAAAGCTCTAATAACTGACCCTAAGGAAAGGGAGATATATGAACTGTCAGACAAATAAATCAGAATAATCCTCTTAAAGACATTTAGTAAAGTACAAGAACAAACAGATAACTAAACAAAATTAGGAAAACAATGCATGGAGAAAATGAGAAGCTTAACACAGAAATAACCACCACCAACAACAACAAAACAAATAAACAGAAATTCTAGAGATAAAAATTCAATAACTGAACTGAAAAACTGAATAGAGAGCCTCAGAATCAGACTCAACCATGCACAAGAAAGAATAAGCAATCTGGAAGATAAGACATTTGAAATTATCCTGTCAAAGGGGGAAAAAAAAGGAAAGAGGAAGAAAGAAAGAAAGAAAGAAAGAAAGAAAGAAAGAAAGAAAGAAAGAAAGAAAGAAAGAAAGAAAGAAAGAAAGGAAGGAAGGAAGGAAGGAAGGAAGGAAGGAAGGAAGAAAGAAAGAAAGAAAGAAAGGAGGAAAAGAAGGAAGGAAGGAAGGGAGGGAGGGAGGGATGGAGGGAGGAAGGAAGGAAGGGAGGGAGGGACAGAGGGAGGGAGGGTAAAGAAAGCTACAGGAATTATGGACACGATGAAAAAAATAGTATTCACATTATGGGAATTCCAGAATTATAAGAGAAATAAAAGGGAACAGAAAGAATATTTAAAGCAATAATGGTTGAAAACTTCCCAAAACGTGGGATAGAAATAGAAATGCAGACTCGAGAAGCTCAAAGGATCCCAAATAGGTTGAACCTGAATAAGAATACACTGAGACACATTATAATTAAAGTGTGAAAAGTCAAACCCAAAGAAATAATTTTATCTTTTTCTGATTATTTTTATTTAACTATAGTTGATTTACATTATTATATTAGTTTCAGGTGTACAGCATAGTGATTAATTATTTTTACAGTTTATAATCCATTGAAAGTTATTAAAAGATAATGACTATGTTATACAATATATCTTTGTTGCTTATATATTTTATACATAGTAATTTGTAAATCTTAATCCCATACCCTTATTTTACTCCTCCCCACTTCTCTCTCCCCATTGGTAACTACTAGATTGTTTTCTATATCTGAATCTGTTTTGCTATATACATTAGTTTGTTTTATTTTTTAGATTCAACATATAAGCAATATCATACATAATTTGTCTTTCTCTGACTTATTTGACTGAGCATAATATCATCTAGGTCCAACCACATTGCTGCAAATGGCAGAAATTCATGTTTATGGCTAATATTCCATTGTATATTTACATATTCTTTATCCATTCTTCTCTAAATGGACACGAGTTGTTTCCATATCTTGGCTATTGTAAATAGTGCTGCTATGAACATTGTGGTGCATGTATCTTTTTGAATTAGTTTTTTTCATTTTTTTCTAGATATATACCCAGGAGTGGAATTGTGGGATCATATGGTAGTTCTATTTTTAGTTTTTTAAGTAAGCTCCATACTACTGTCCATAGTGGCTGCACAAATTTACATTCCCACCAACACTGTACAAGGGTTCCCTTTTCTCCACATCCTCACCAACATTTCTTTCTTGTAGACTTTTTGATGATAGCCATTCTGACAGGTATGCAGTCATAACTCACTGTTATTTTGATTAGCACTTATATAATTAGCAATTTTGAGCATCTTTTCATATGTCTGTTAGCCATCTGTATGTTTTCTTTGGAAACATGTCTGGTCTTCTACCCATTTTTTGATTGAGTTGTTTGATTTTTTGGATTTTGAGTTGTATGAGCAGTTTATATGTTTTGGATATTACGTCCTTGTCAATTATATCATTTGAAAATATTTTCTCCCATTCTGTGGGTTGTCTTTTTGTTTTATTGATGATTTCCTTTGCTATGAAAAAGCTTTAATTGGGTCCCATTTTTGCTTTTATTTCTTTGCCTTAGGAGAGAGATGCAAAAAAATATTGCTAAGATTTATGTTGAAGAGTGTTCTGGACTTTGTTCTCTTATAGAAGTTTTATGGCTTCAGGTCTTATATTTATGTCTTTAAACCATTTTGACTTTTGGTAATGTTCTAAACTTGTTCTTTTACATGTAGCTGTCCAATTATTCCAGCACCACTTCTCGAAGAGACTGTCTTTTCTCCATTGTATATTCTTCCCTCTTTGTCATCAACTACTGACCATAGGTGTGTGGGTTTATATCTGGGGTCTCTATTCTGTTCCATTGATTTATGTGTCTGTTTTTGTGCCAGGTTCATGCTGTTTTGATTACTGTAGTTTATAGTATAGTCTGAAGTCTGGGGAGGATTATAACTTCAGCTTTTTTCTAAAGCCTACAATTCAGGGTTTTTATAATTCCATATAAATTTTAGGATTATTTGTTCAAGTTCTGTGTAAAATGGCATGGACATTTTGAAAGAAATTGCATTAAATCTGTAGATTTCCTTAGATAATATGGTCATATTAACCAAATTAGTTCTTCCAATCCAAGAGCATGGGATATCATTCCATTGATTGTATCATCTTCAATTTACTTCATCAATGTTTTATAAGTTTTCAGAATATAGGTCTTTCACTCCCTTGGTTAAGTTTATTTCTAATCATTATTTTCTTTTTGATGTGATTTTAAATGGAACCGTTGTTTATTTTCTCTTTCTGATAGTTCATTATTAGTATATAGAAAAGCAACAGATTTCTGTATATTAATCTTGTGTCCTGCAAACATACTGAATTCATTTATTAGTTCTAAACAGTATTTTGTGAAGACTTTAGGGTTTTCTATAAAAAGTGTCATATCATCTGCAAATAATGACAGTTTTAATTCTTCCATTACAATTTAGATAACTTTTATTTCCTTTTTTTCTGATTGCTGTGGCTAGGACCTCTATTAAACAATACAAGTGATAAGAGTGGGCATCCTTGTCTTGTTCCTCATTTTAGAGGAAAGGCTTTCAGCTTTTCACCATTGAGTATGATGTTAGCTGTGGGTTTGTCATAAATTACCTTTATTATGTGGAGATATATTCCCTCTGTACCCACTTTGATGAGGATTTTTCTTTATCATGAATGAATGTTGAATTTTGTCAAATGCTTATTCTGCATCTATTGAGATGATCATGTGATTTTTATATTTCCTTTATTTAATGTCATGTAAGACATTGACTGGTTTGTGGATATTAAGCCATCCTTGCATCCTGGAATAAATCCCATTTGATCATGGTGTATGTTTATTTTATATATTGTTGGATTCGGTTCTCTGATATTTTGTTGATGATATGTGCATCTATATTCACGAAGGAGATTGTGTAATTTTCTTTTTTTTTTTGTAGTGTCTTTGTCTGCTTTTGGTATCAGCGTAATAGTGGCCTCATAGAATGAATTTGGGAGTGTTCTATCCTCTTCGATTGTCTGCAATAGTTTGAGAAGGACAGGTCTTAACTCTTCTTTATATTTTTGCTACCAAACATTCCCTTATGAAGGTGACTGATCCTGGACTTTTGTTTACCAGGAGCTTTTTAAATTACAAATTCAATTTTACTACTAGTGATCATTCTGTTCAAATTTTCTCTTTCTTCTTGATTCAGACTTGGCAGGTCGTTATGTTTCTAGAAATTAGTCCATATCCTCTAGGTTGTCCAACTTGTTCATAGTGTTCTCTTATTTTTTTTTTTTTTGTATTTCTGGGTATCAGTTGTTTTTCCTTCTCTTTCATTTCTTATTTTTTATATGTGGGTCCTCTCTCTTCTCCTCTTACAGACCCCCCTGGCAAAAAGTTGATCAATTTTGGGTATCTTTGCAAAAAACCACCTCTTGGTTTCATTGAAATTGTCCATTGTTATTTTTTAGTCTCTATTTTATTTCCCCTCTGATATTTATTACTTTATCCTTCCCCTGATTTGGGGCTTTGTTTGTTATTTTGAAAAAGAATTCCTTTAGGTAGTAGGTTAGGTTGTTTATTTGAGATTTTTCTTATTTCTTCAGGAAGGCCTATATTGCTATATACTTCTCTCTTAGAACTGCTTTTGCTGCATCCCATAGATCTGGAATGTTGCATTTCCAGTTTTTTTATCTTGAGGTATTTTCTGGTATCCTTTTTATTTCTTCATTGACCCATTGTTGTTGGGTTTTTTTTTTAATTTAATTTTATTTATTTTTTTATATAGCAGGTTCTTATTAGTTGTCTATTTTATACATATTAGCGTATATATGTCAATCCCAATCTCCCAATTAATCCCACCACCACCACCACCCCCTCACTTTCCCCCTTTGGTGAACATACTTTTGTTCTCGGCATCTGTATCTCTATTTCTGCCTTGAAAACCAGTTCATCTGTACAATTTCTCTAGATTCCACATATATGAATTAATATACAATACTTGTTTTTCTCTTTATGACTTACTTCACTCTGTAAGAGAGTCTCTAGGTGCATCCACGTCTCTAAAAATGACCCAATTTTGTTTCTTTTTATGGCTGAGTAATATTCCATTGCATATATTTACCACAACTTCTTTATCCATTTGTCTGTCGATGGTCATTTTGGCTGATTCCATGACCTGGCAATTGCAAATAGTGCTGCAATGAACATTGGGGTGCATGTGTATTTTTGAATTATGGTTTTCTCTGGGTATATGCCCAGGAGTGGGATTGCTGGGTCTTATGGTAATTCAATTGTTAGTCTTTTAAGGAACCTCCATATTGCTCTCCATAGTGGCTGTATCAATTTACATTCCCACCAACAGTGCAAGAGGGTGTCCTTTCCTCCACACCCTCTCCAGCATTTGTTGTTTGTAGATTTTCTGATGATGCCCATTCTAAGCAGTGTGAGGTGCTACCACATTGTAGTTTTCATTTGAATTTCTCTAATAATTAGTGATGTTGAACAGCTTTTCATGTGCCTCTTGGCCATCTGTATGTTTTCCTTGGAGGAATGTCTATTTAGGTCTTCTGACCATTTTTTTGATTAGGTTCATTGTTTTTTAAATATTGTGCTGCATGAGCTCTTTATATATTTTGGAGATTAATCCTTTGTCCATTGATTCATTTGCAAATATTTTCTCCCATTCTGAGGGTTGTCTTTTTGTCTTGTTTACAGTTTCCTTTGCTGTGCAAAAGCTTTTAAGTTCAATTAGGTGCCATTTGTTTATTTTTGGTTTTATTTCCATTACTCTAGGAGGTGGGTCAAAAAAGATTTTGCTGTGATTTATGTCAAAGAGTGTTCTTCCTTTGTTTTCCACTAAGAGTTTTATAATGTCTGGTGTTACATTTAGGTCTCTAATCCATCTTGAGTTTATTTTTGTGTATGGTGTTACGGAGTGTTCTAATTTCATTCTTTTACATGTAGCTGTCCAGTTTTCCCAGCACCACTTATTGAAGAGACTGTCTTTTCTCCATTCAATACCCTTGCATCCTTTGTCATAGATTAGTTGACCATAGGTGTGTGGACTTACCTCTGGGATTTCTATCCTGTTTCATTGATCTATATTTCTCTTTTCGTGCCAGTACCATGTGGTCTTGATTACTGTAGCATTGTATTATAGTCTGAAGCCAGGGAGTTGATTCCTCCAGCTCCGTTTTTTTCCCTCAAGATTGCTTTGGCTATTTGGGGTCTTTTGTGTTTGTATACAAATTTTAAGATTTTTTGTTCTAGTTCCATAAAAAATGCAATTGGTAATTTGATAAGGATTGCATTGAACCTGTAGATTGCTTTGGGTAGGATGGTCATTTTCACAATACTGATTCTTCCAATCCACAAACATGATATATCTCTCCATCTGTTTGTGTCATTTTTGATTTCTTTCATCAGTGTCTTATAATTTTCTGCATACAGGTCTTTTGTCTCCTTAGGTAGGTTTATTCCTAGATATTTTATTCTTTTTGTTGCAATGGTAAATGGGAGTGTTTTTTTAATTTCATTTTCAGATTTTTCATCATTAGTGTATAGGAATGCAAGAGATTTCTGTGCATTAATTTTGTATCCTGCAACTTTACAAAATTCATTGATTAGCTCTAGTAGCTTTCTGGTGGCATTTTTAGGGTTATTTATGTATAGTATCATGTGATCTGCAAACAGTGACAGTTTTGCTTCTTCTTATCCAATTAGTATTCCTTTCATTTCTTTTTCTTCTCTGACTGCCATGGCTAGGACTTCCAATACTATGTTGAATAATAGTGTCGAGAGTGGACGTCTTTGTCTTGTTCCTGATCTTAGAGGAAATGCTTTCAGTTTTCCACAATTGAAAATGATGTCTGCTGTGGGTTTGTCGTATATGGCTTTTATTATGTTGAAGTAGGTTTCCTTTATGCCCACTTTCTCGAGAATTTTTATCATAAATGGTGTTGAATTTTAACAAAAGCTTTTTCTGCATCTATAGAGATGATCATATGGTTTTTCTCCTTCAATCTGTTAATGTGGTTTATCATATTGATTGTTTTGCATATATTGAAGAATCCTTGCATCCCTGGGATAAATCCCACTTGATCATGGTGTATGATGCTTTTAATGTGTTGTTTGAATTTGTTTGCTATTATTCTGTTGAGGATTTTTGCATCTATATTCACCAGTGATATTGGTCTGTAGTTTTCTTTTTTTATTGTATCTTTGTCTGGTTTTGGTATCAGGGTGATGGTGACCTTGTAGAATGAGTTTGGGAGTGTCCTTTCCTCTGCAGTTTTTTGGAAGAGTTTGAGAAGAATGGGTGTTAGATCTTCTTTAAATGTTTGATAGAATTCACCTGTGAAGCCAACACGTCCTGGACTTTTGTTTGTTGGAAGATTTTTCATCACACTTTTAATTTCATTACTTGTAATTGGTCTGTTCATATTTTCTATTTCTTCCTGGTTCAGTCTTGGAAGGTTATGCCTTTCTAAGGATTAGTCCATTTCTTCCAGGTTGTCCACTTTATTGGCATAGAATTGCTTGTAGTATTCTCTCATGATTTGTATTTCTGTGGTATCTGTTGGAACTTCTCCTTCTTCATTTCTAATTTTATTGATTTGAGTCTTCTCCCTCTTTTTCTTGATAAATCTGCCTAATGTTTTATCAGTTTTGTTGATCTTCTCAAAGAACCAGCTCTTAGTTTTATTGATCTTTGCTATTGTTTTCTTTCTTTCTGCTTCATTTATTTCTGCTCTGATCTTTATGATTTCTTTCCTTCTACTAACTTTGGGTTTTGTTTGTTCTTCTTTTTCTAGTTCCTTTAAGTGTAAGGTTACATTGTTTATTTGAGATTTTTCTTGTTTCCTGAGGTAGAATTGTATTGCTATAAACTTCCCTCTTATAACTGCCTTTGCTGCATCCCATAGGTTTTGGATCTTTGTGTTTTCGTTGTCATTGGTCTCTAAGTATTTTTTTATTTCCTCTGATTTCTTCAGTGATCTCTTGGTTATTTAGTAACATATTGTTTAGCCTCCATGTTTTTGTGATTTTTCCTTTTTTTCCGTGTAATTTATTTCTAATCTCATAGCGTTGTGGTCAGAAAAGATGCTTCATATGCTTTCAATTTTCTTAAATTTACTGAAGGTTCATTTGTGACGCAAGATGTGATCTGTTCTGGAGAACTTTCCATGTGCACTTAAGAAGAAAGTGTAATCTGCTGTTTTCAGATGGATTGTGCTATAAATATCAGTTAAATCTGGTCTATTTTGTCACTTAAATCTTGTGTTTCCTTATTAATTTTCTGTCTGGATGATCTGTCCTTTGGTGTAAGGGAGGTGTTAAATCCCCCACTATTATTGTGTTACTGTCAATTTCCTCTTTTATAGCTCTTAGCATTTGCCTTATGTATTGAGGTGCTCCTCTGTGTCCCTAGGTCTGAAGTGGGTCTCCTGTAGACAGCATATATATGGATCTTTTTTTTGTATCCATTCAGCGAGCCTGTGTCTTTTGGTTGGAGGATTTAAGCCATTCACATTTAAGGTAATTATCGATATGTATGTTCCTATTACCATTTTCTTAATTGTTTTCAGTTGTTTTTGTAGGTCCTTTTCTTCTCCTGTGTTTCCCATTTAGAGAAGTTCCTTTAGCATTTGTTGTAGAGCTGGTTCGGTGGTACTGAATTCTCTTAGCTTTTGCTTGTCTGTAAAGATTTTGATTTTTTCATCGAATCTGAATGAGATCCTTGCCAGATAGCGTAATCTTGGTTGTAGATTCCTCCCTTCATCACTGTAAATATATCGTGCCATTCCCTTCTGTCTTGTAGAGTTTCTGATGAGAAATCAGCTGTTAACCTTATGGGAGTTCCCTTGCATGTTATTTGTCATTTTTCCTTTGTTGCTTTTAATAATTTTTGTTTGTCTTTCATTTTTGTCAATTTGATTACTATGTGTCTTGGCATGTTTATCCTTGGATTTTTCCTGCCTGAGACTCTCAGCACTTCCTGGACTTGGGTGGCTATTTCCTTTCCCATGTTAGGGAACTTTTCAACTATAATGTCTTCAAATATTTTCTCCATTCCTTTCTCTCTCTATTCTCTTTCTGGGACCCCTATAATGTGAATGTTTGTGTGATTAATGTGTCCCAGAGGTCTCTTAGGCTCTCTTCATTTCTTTTCATTCTTTTTTTCATTATTCTGTTCCATGGTAGTAAATTCCACCATTTTGTCTTCCAGTTCACTTATCTGTTCTTGTGCCTCAGTTATTCTGCTATTTTCTCCTTCCAGTGTATTTTTCATTTCAGTTATTTTATTGTTCCTCTCTGTTTGTTTGTTCTTTAATTCTTCTAGGTATTTGTTCTTCCATTCTTCTAGGTCTTTGTTAAACATTTCTTGCATCTTCTCGATCTTTGCTTCTATTCTTTTTCCAAGGTCCTAGATCATCTTCACTATCATTATTCTGAATTCTTTTTCTGGAAGGTTACATATCTCCACTTCATTTAGCTGTTTTTCTGGAGTTTTATCTTGTTCCTTCATCTGGTACATAGTCCTCTGCCTTTTCATTTTGTCTATCTTTCTGTGAATGTGGTTTTCCTTCCACAGGCTGCAGGATTGTAGTTCTCTTGCTTCTGCTCTCTGCTCTCTGGTGGATGAGGTTATCTAAGAGGCTGGTGCAAGCTTCCTGATTGGAGAGAATGGTAGTGGGTAGAACTGGTTGTTGCTCTGGTGGGCAGAGCTCAGTAAAACTTTAATCTGCTTGTCTGCTGATGGGTGGGGCTGTGTTCCCTCCCTGTTGGTTGTTTGGCCTGAGGCAACCCAGCACTGGAACCTACTAGCTCTTTGGTGGGGTTAATGGCGTACTCCAGGAGGGCTCACACCAAGGAGTTCTTCCCAGAACTACTGTTGCCAGTGTCCTTGTCCCTGTTGTGAGCCACCGCTACCCCCCATCTCTGCAGGAGATCCTCCAATACTAGCAGGTAGGTCTGGTTCAGTCTCCTATGGGGGGGGGGGTCACTGCTCCTTCCCCCTGAGTCCTTATGCACACACTACTTTTTGTGTGCCCTCCAAGAGTGGAGTCTGTTTCCCCCAGACCTGTCAAAGTCCTGTGATCAAATCTCGCTAGCTTCAAAGTCTGATTCTCTGGTAATTCCTCCTCCCATTGCCAGACTCCCAGGTTGGGAAGCCTGACGTAGGGCTCAGGACCTTCACTCCAGTGGGTGAACTTCTGTGGTATAATTGTTCTCCAGTTTGTGAGTCACCCACCCAGTGGTTATGGGATTTGATTTTATTGTGATTGTGCCCCTCCAACCTCCTCATTGTGGCTTCTCATTTGTCTTTGGATGTGGGCTATCTGTTTTGGTGAGTTCCAGTATCCTCTTGTCAATGATTGTTCAGCAGTTAGTTGTGATTCCAGTACTCTTGCAAGAGGGAGTGAGCGCATGTCCTTCTAATCCTTTGTCTTCTACATCAGATCCTGACCCACTGGTTTTGTAGTACCAAGTTGTTTAGTCTCCACATGTTTGTTCTTTTCCCACTTTTCTTTCTGTAACTGACTTCTAATATCATAAAATTTTGGTCAGAAAAAAAATTGTTTCAAGTAAACTTAAATTTACTGAGACTTGTTTTGTGGCCTAATGTGTGATACATCTTCGAGAATATTCCAAGTGCACTTGAAAAGACTGTGAATTCTGCTCTTTTTAGATGTAATGTCCTGTGGACTGTCCAACCAGTCTGTGTCATTAAAGATCAATTTTGCCTTATTGTTTTTCTGTCTGGATGATCTGTCCACTGATGCCATTGGGCTGCTTAAGTCCCCTAATATTATTGTATTATTGTAAATTTATCCCTTTATTTCTGGAAGTATTTGCTTTATATGTTTAGATGCTTCTGTATCGGGTGCATATATGTAAATGAGTGCAATATCCTCTTATTGATATGTTTTTCCTAAAATAATGTCCTTCTTTGTCTTCTGTTATTGCCTTTGTTTTAAAGTATATTTTGTCTGGTATGTGTATTGCTGTTACTGCCTTCTTGTCATTTCTATTTACATGAAATATCTTTCTCTATCTTTTCACTTTCAGTCTGTCTTTAGCTCTTAAGTGAGTCTCTTGTAGGCAGCATATAGAAAGCTCTTGTTTTGTTTATTCAATCATCCACCCTATGTTTTTTGAATGGAGCTTTTAGTCCACTGACTTTTAAAGTAAATATTGATATGTATGTACATATTTTCATTGTATTATTAGTTTTCCATTTGTTTTTCTGTTCCTCTAATTCTTTTCTTGTTTCTTCCCTTGTGGATTGATGATTTTATTTTGTGGTATTCTTCTGTTTCTTTCTTTATACTTTTTTTTGATGTATCTCTTATACATTTTTGATTTGTGGTTATCATGGGGTTCATATATTTTGACCTATAACCATATGTATTTTTATACTGGTAGTCATTTAAGTCAAACACCTTCAAAAAGTTCTACATTTTTTACTCCCCTCCTCACACTTTGTGTTTTTGATGTCATTTTTATATCTTTGTACTTAGCCATCATCTCTTTATTTTAGTTATATTTGCTTTTACCATTTTTTTAAATGTATGTACTGGCTTATTTAAGTCATAGGTCCTCAGTTTTTACTCTATGTTTGTCTTTGCTAGTGTTTTTTTTTTTTTCCTTTTCTACAGATTCTTAATTTTTTTCCACTTAGATAAGAATCTTCAACCTTTCTTTTAGGGTAGGTATTGCATTGATGAACTATTCTAGTTTTATCTTGTCTGAAATCTCTTTATGTCTCCTTCTATTCTAAATGATAATCTTGCTGTGTAGAGTGTCCTAGGTTGGGTTTTTCCCTTTCAGCAATTGGAATATATCATGCCTCTCCCACCTGGCTTGCAAAGTTTCTGCCAAGAATTCAGCTGATTGCCTTATGGGTATTCTCTTGTATATGACTCTTTGTTTTTCTCTTGCTGCCTTTAGAATTATCTCTTTATCTTTAACTTTTGCCATTTTGATTATGATATGTCTTGGTGTGGGTCTGTTTGTGTTCATCATCTTGGGATCCTCTGTACCACCTGTACCTGAATATTTGTTTCATTCTTCAGGTTCAGGAAGTTTTCAGCCATATTTTCATTAAATATATTTTTGATCCCTTCTCTCTCTATTCTCCTTCAGGGACCCCTATAATGCAGTATTGATACACTTAGTGTTAGCCCAGCGATCTCAAAGTGTTCTCTTTAAATTTCTTTTTTTTTAACTTTTCTAGGTGAATGATTTCCATTACTGTATCTCCCAGATCACTTATGCATAATTCTGTATCACATAGTCTGCTATTCCTATGTGAATGCTCAGTGGCCATCACCAACCTATCAGGGGTGGGGTCTCATCCCAAGTTGCTGGAGCAGAAACTTTGAGAGTCAGGCCCAAGGCGACTCTGTTCTCTTTAAGTGTGTTTTCCCCTTTCCCAACACTGGGACCACTGCCTCATAGAGGGGGGTGCTGAAGGAAGGAGAGCCTGTGTGGGGTCTCAGCTTGTGTCAACTGCAGACAGAGGTCCAAGCTGTCTCCAATGAGCTGCCTCCAATGAGCTATCCTTTCAGGCACCCAAAATTGTTTCCCTCACTCAGCTGAGATGCAGCCTTGGCTGTAAGTCCCCTTCGTTCCTCACAACTGATCACTGCCCCTAGCCTCTGCTGCCCTGCCCTGTTGTGTAACCACACTGTAGGGCAGGTGGGGCCAGTGTGGACTCTCAGCATTTATTGGAGTATGAGCTGAGGTGAATCAGCCACTGTCAGAGATCTAGGCTGCTTCTGATGCACTTATTGAATAAGCATCAGCAGTGGACATCACCACGCCACCCAGATTCCATCCCAGGACTGAGTTGCCTCTGCATTCCATGGCTGAGTATTCTCCTTTGTTGTGGTCATCCCAGATCTAGTGCTGTGTTGTGGTGTGGAGTGAACAGGACCCAAGCATTTCCTTGGCTCTTGCTAGGCGAGGTGATCATGGGAAACTTGGCAGCTGCTAGAGCAGACCTCTCTTCACTCTGCTTCAGGGACAAGCCAGCATGCACATGCTTCTCAAGAGTGGAGTCCTGAAATCCTGTAGCCCTGCTGTTAATACCAGTAATCCTCCAACCAGCCAAGAAGTTTGTCTCCCCCACATAGGACCCCAGAACTGGAAATCCTAGTCTGTGTCTCTCATGGCTCACTCTCCAGGTTGGGTCCCCATCCATCTATTGTCACTTTTCCTTTGAATCCCCTCCCAGGGGCACAGGTCTTGACCCAAAGGCTTTTCTTCCCTTCCTACCTGATCATGTATGGGCCTTTCTTACAGCATTGGTTGTACAGGAGTCCTTCTTCTGGTTTCCAGTTAGTTTTCCGTGAGAATTTCCCACAAGTAGCTATATGTTTGATGTGTTCATGTGGGGATGTGAAGTCCAAGTTCTCTTACTCTGCCATCTTGATCAATTTCCCCAAGAAACAATTTTAAAAACAGCAAAAGGAATGAGAAGTAAATTCTCTTTTGAGAATTTGTGAGGAAACCCTCATAAGATGGTTTGCACATTTATCATCAGAAGCTTTTCAGGCCAGAAGACAATAAGATGACACATTCAAAATATTGAAAGAAAGAAAACCTGTCAATTAAGAATAATATACTTGGGAATGCTGTCCTTCAGAAATAAAGGAGGGATAAAGACATTCCTAAACAAACAAAAGCTGAGGAAATTTATTACCACTAAACCTGCCTTCCAAGAAATGCTAAAGAGAGCTCTTTGAATGGAAATAAGAAAATGTTGAATAACAACATAAAATCATAAGAAAGCAGTGTAAAACACATTGGTTGTGGTAAATATATTGTCAAAGTTGGATTCTGCAATTTGGAAATGGTAGTGCATAATTAACTTACAACTCTAGTTTAAAAGTTAAAAACCACAAGTATTAAAAATAAACATGATTACTGTAATCTGCTATTTGTAACTCAATATAAAAAAATACAAACATTGTCATTTGCACAACAAAGGAAACCATCAACAAAACGAAAAGACAACCTATGGAATGGGAGAAAATATTTGCATACAATGTGATCAACAAGGGGTTCATTTCTAACATATAAAAACAGCTCATACAACTCAATATCAAAAAAGCCAAAAAGCCCAATCAAAAAATGGGCAGAGAACCTAAATAGAAATTTCTCCAAAGAAGACATACAGATGGCCAAGAGGAAAATGAAAGAAGCTCAACATCACTAATAGAGAAATGTGAATCAAAACCACAGTGAGGTATCAGTTCATACCAGTCAGAATGGCTATCAGCAAAAAGTCTATAAGTAATAAATTCTAGAGAGTGTGTGGAGAAAAAGAACCCTCCTACACTGTTGGTGGGAAGGTAAATTGGTGCAGCCACTATGGAGGACAGTATGGAGGTTCCTTAAAAAACTAAAAAGAGAACTGCCATATGATCCAGAAATTTTGCTCCTGGATATATATCTGATGAAAATGAAAACACTAATTCGAAAACACACATACACTTAAATATTCACTGCAGCACTATTTACAATATCAAACACATGGAAGCAAGCTAAGTGTCCATGAACAGATGAAAGGAAAAAGATGTGGTATATATATATATATATATATATATATATATATATATATATATATATATATATATATATATATATATACATACACACACACACACACACACAACAGTATATTACTCAGCCATGAAAAAGAATGAAGTATTCCCATTTGCAGCAACATGTATGGACCTAGAGAACATCATATTCAGGGAAGTAAGTCAGACAGTAAAAGACAAATATTATATGATATCACTTATAGTGGGATTTTTAAAAAATACAAATGAATCTATTTACAAAACACTCACAGAAATAGAAAATAAGCTTATGGTTACAAAAAGGGAAAGGGAAGGGGAAGGATAAATTAGGAGTATGGGATTAAGAGATACACATTACTATATATAAAATAGGTAAGCCAAAAAGATAGACTGTATAACACATGGAAAATATTCAATATCCTGTAATAACCTATAGTGAAAAATAATCTGAAATATATATAATATTATGTATTATATAAATATATAGTATATATATTACTGAATCACTTTGCTGTAAACATGAAAATAACACAATGTTGTAAATCAACTATACTTCAATAAAATAAATACATTGTAATAAACTAAAATATTAGGGGGGGAAAAGTAAAATTGTAAAATTTAGGAATTCTATTGAAGTTAAATTGTTAGCTTCAAATAGAGTGTTATAATTTTAAGATGTTTTATGTAGGACTCATGATAAACACAAGGCAAAAACTTGTACCAATTACATGAAATAACAAAATAAAGAAGTCAGGAGGACCTTCAAGATGGCGGAAGAGTAAGACATGGAGTTCACCTTCTTCCCCACTAATACATCAGAAATATATCTACATGTGGAACACTCCTACAGAACACCTACTGAACGCTGGCAGAAGACCTCAGACTTCCCAAAAGGGAAGAAACTCCCCATGCACCAGGGTAGGGCAAAAGAAAAAAGAAAAAAAAGAGACAAAAGAATAGGGACAGTACCTGCACCACTGGGAGGGAGCTGTGCAGAGGAAATGCTTCCACACTAGGAAGCCCCTTAACTGGTGGAGACTGGGGTGGTGGGGGGGAAGCTTCGGAGCCACAGAGGAGAGCACAGCAACAGGGGTGCAGAGGGCAAAGCAGAGAGATTCATGCACAGAGGATCAGTGCCGATCAGCACTCACCAGTCTGAGAGGCTTGTCTACTCACCCGCCAGCTGGGACTGCTGGGGGTTGGGACCCGAGGCTCTGGCTTCTTCGGAGGTCAGATCCCAGGGAGAGGACTGGAGTTGGCTGCGTGAACACAGCCTGAAGGGGGTTAGTGAGCCACAGCTATCCAGGAGGGAGTCCAGGAAAAAGTCTGGATCAGCCTAAGAAGAAAGAGACCATTGTTTCAGGGTGTGTGAGGAAAGGGGATTCAAAGCACCACTTAAACGAGCTCCAGAGACAAGCACGAGCCACGGCTATCAACTTGGACACCAGAGATGGGCATGAAATGCTAAGGCTGCTGCTGCAGCCACCAAGAAGCCTGTATACAAGCACAGGTCACTGTCCACACCTCCCCTCCTGAGACCATGTGGAACCCACCACTGTAAGGGTCCAGTGATCAAGGGACAACTTCCCCAGGAGAACACATGGTGCACCTCAGGCTGTTGAAAGGTCATGCTGGCGTCTGTCACCGCAGGCTTACCCTGCATCCATACCTCTCCTTCTCCCTGGCCTGAGTGAGTCAGAGCACCATAATCAGCTGTTCCTTTAACCACGTCCGGTCTGAGCGAAGAACAGAAGCCCTCAGGCTACCTACACGGAGAGGCAGGACCAACTCCAAAGCTGAACCTCAGGAGCTGTGCGAACAAAGAAAAAAAAGGGAAATCTCTTCCAGCAGCCTCAAGAACAGTGGATTAAATCTCGACAATCAACTTGATGTACCCTGCATCTGTGGAATACCTGGATAGACAATGAATCATCCCAAAAATGAGGTGGTGGACTTTGGGAGAAATGATATATATTTTTTTCCTTTTTCTCTTTTTGTGAGTGTGTATGTGTATGCTTCTTTGTGTGATTTTGTCTGTATACCTTTGTTTTACCATTTGTCCTCAGGTTGTGTCTATCCACTATAATTTCATTTTTTTGTTAGTGTAGATTTAGCATTTGTTATCATTGGTGGATATTTTTTAGTTTCGTTGATCTCTTCTTTCTTTCTTTCTTTTTGTTTTTTCTTTTTTTATTACTTTTTAATTTTTTATTTTTAATAATTAATTTTAATTATTTTACTTTATTTTATTTTTCTTTCTTTCTTTTTTTCTCCCTTTCTTTTGAGCCATAAGGCTGACAGGTTCACGGTGCTGTGGCTGGGGGTCAGGCCTGTGCCTCTGAGGGGGAAGAACCAAGTTCAGGAACTTGGTCCACAAGAGACCTCCCAGCTCAATGTAATATCAAATGGTGAAACATCTCCCAAAGATCTCCATCTCAATGCTAAGACCCCACTCCACTCAAAGAACAGCAAGCTACAGTGCTGGACACCCAAAGCCAAACAATTAGCAGGACAGGAACACAGCCCCATCCATTAGCAGAGAGGCTGCCTAAAATAATAATAAGGACACAGACACCCCAAAACACACCACAAGACATGGACCTGCTCACCAGAAAGACAAGATCCAGCCTCATCCACCAGAACACAGGCACTAGTCCCCTCCACCAGGAAGCCTACACAACCCACTGAACCAACCTTAGCCACTGGGGACAGATACCAAAAACAACATGAACTACGAATCTGCAGCCTGCGGAAAGGAGACCACAAACACAGTAAGAAAAGCAAAATGAGAAGACAGAAAAACACACAGCAGATGAAGGAGCAAGGAAAAAACACACCAGACATAACAAAGGAAGAGGAAATAGGCAGGCTGCCTGAAAAAGAATTCAGAATAAAGATAGTAAAGATGATCCAAACTCTTGGAAATAGAATAGACAAAATGCAAGAAACATTTAACAAGGACCTACAAGAACGAAAGAGGAACTAAGCAATGGGGAACAACACAATAAATGAAATTAAAAATACTCTAGAAGGGAATAATAACAGAATAACTGAGGCAGAAGAACGGATAAGTGACCTGGAAGATAAAATAGTGGAAATAACTACTGCAGAGCAGAATAAAGAGAAAAGAATGAAAAGAACTGAGGACAGTCTCAGAGACGTCCGGGACAAGATTAAATGCACCAACATTCGAATTATAGGGGTCCCAGAAGAAGAAGAGAAAAAGAAAGGGACTGAGAAAATATTTGAAGAGATTATAGTTGAAAACTTCCCTAATATGGGAAAGGAAATAGTTACTCAAGTCCTGGAAGCACAGAGAGTCCCATACAGGATAAATCCAAGGAGAAACATGACAAGACACATATTAATCAAACTATGAAAAAAATTAAATATAAAGAAAACATATTGAAAAACCACAGTTATAGAAATATAGACAAGATGAAAAGGCAGAGGGCTATGTACCAGATGAAGGAACAAGAAAAAACCCCAGAAAAACAGCTAAATGAAGTGGAGATAGGCAACCTTCCAGAAAAAGAATTCAGAATAATGATAGTGAAGATGATCCAGGACCTTGGAATAAGAATGGAGGCAAAGATTGAGAAGATGCAAGAAATGATTAACAAAGACCTAGAAGAATTAAAGAACAAACAGAGATGAACAATACAATAACTGAAATGAAAACTACACTAGAAGGAATCAATAGCAGAATAACTGAGGCAGAAGAACGGATAAGTGACCTGGAAGACAGAATGGTGGAATTCACTGCTGCGGAACAGACTAAAGAAAAAGAATGAAAAGAAATGAAGACAGCCTAAGAGACCTCTGGGACAACATTAAACGCAACAACGTTCGCTTTATAGGGGTCCCAGAAGGTGAAGAGAGAGAGAAAGGACCAGAGAAAATATTTGAAGAGATTATAGTCGAAAACTTCCCTAACATGGGAAAGGAAATAGCCACCCAACTCCAGGAAGCGCAGAGAGTCCCATACAGGATAAATCCAAGGAGAAACACAACGAGACACATAGTAATCAAAGTGGCAAAAATTAAAGACAAAGAAAAATTATTGAAAGCAGCAAGGGAAAAAAGACAAATAACATACAAGGGAACTCCCATAAGGTTAACAGCTGATTTCTCAGCAGAAACTCTGCAAGCCAGAAGGGAGTGGCATGATATACTTAAAGTGATGAAAGGGAAGAACCTACAACCAAGATTACTCTACCCAGCAAGGATCTCATTTAGATTTGATGGAGAAATCAAAAGCTTTACAGACAAGCAAAACCTAAGAGAATTCAGCACCACCAAACCAGCTCTACAACAAATGCTAAAGGAACTTCTCTAAGTGGGAAACACAAAAGAAGAAAAGGACCTACCAAAACAAACCCAAAACAATTAAGAAAATGGTCATAGGAACATACATATCGATAATTACCTTAAACGTGAATGGATTAAATGCCCCAAACAAAAGACATAGACTGGCTGAATGGATACAAAAACAAGATCCATATATATGCTGTCTACAAGAGACCCACTTTAGACCTAGGGACACATACAGACTGAAAGTGAGGGGATGGAAAAAGATATTCCATGCAAATGGAAATCAAAAGAAAGCTGGAGTAGCTATCAGATAAAATAAACTTTAAAATACACAATGTTACAAGAGACAAGGAAGGACACTACATAATGATCCAGGGATCAATCCAAGAAGAAGATATAACAATTATAAATATATATACACCCAACATAGGTGCACCTCAATACATAAGGCAACTGCTAACAGCTATAAAAGAGGAAATTGACAGTAACACAATCATAGTGGGGGACTTTAACACCTCACTTACACCAATGGACAGATCATCCAAAATGAAAATAAATAAGGAAACAGAAGCTTTAAATGACACAATAGACCAGATAGATTTAATTGATATATATAGGACATTCCATCCAAAAACAGCAGATTACATGTTCTTCACAAGTGCGCACGGAACATTCTCCAGGATAGATCACATCTTGGGTCACAAATCAAGCCTCAGTAAATTTAAGAAAATTGAAATCATATCAAGCATCTTTTCTGACCACAACGCTATGAGATTAGAAATGAATTACAGGGAAAAAAACGTAAAAAAGACAAACACATTGAGGCTAAACAATACGTTACTAAATAACCAAGAGATCACTGAAGAAATCAAAGAGGAAATCAAAAAATACCTAGAGACACATGACAATGAAAACACGAAGACCCAAAACCTATGGGATACAGCAAAAGCAGTTCTAAGAGGGAAGCTTATAGCTATACAAGCCTACCTCAAGAAACAAGAAAAATCTCAAGTAAACAATCTAACCTTACACCTAAAGGAACTAGAGAAAGAAGAATAAACAAAACCCAAAGTTAGCAGAAGGAAAGAAATCATAAAGATCAGAGCAGAAATAAATGAAATAGAAACAAAGAAAACAATAACAAAGATCAATAAAACTAAAAGTTGGTTCTTTGAGAAGATAAACAAAATTGATAAACCATTAGCCAGACTCATCAAGAAAAAGACAGAGAGGACTCAAATAAATAAAATCAGAAATGAAAAAGGAGAAGTTACATCAGACACCGCAGAAATACAAAGCATCCTAAGAGACTACTACAAGCAACTTTATGTCAATAAAATGGACAACCTGGAAGAAATGGACAAATTTTTAGAAAGGTATAACCTTCCAGGACTGAACCAGGAAGAAACAGAAAATATGAACAGACCAATCACAAGTAATGAAATTGAAACTGTGATTAAAAATCGTCCAAAAAAGAAAAGTCCAGGACCAAATGGCTTCACAGGTGAATTCTATCAAACATTTAGAGAAGAGCTAACACCTATCCTTCACAAGCTCTTCCAAAAAATTGCAGAGGAAGGAACACCCACAAACTCATTCTATGAGGCCACCATCACCCTGATACCAAAACCAGACAAAGACACTACAAAAAAAGAAAATTACAGACCAATATCACTGATGAATATAGATGCAAAAATCCTCAACAAAATACTAGCAAACAGAATCCAACAACACATTAAAAGGATCGTACACCACGATCAAGTGGGATTTATCCCAGGGATGCAAGGATTCTTCAATATACGCAAATCAATCAATGTGATACACCATATTAACAAATTGAAGAATAAAAACCATATGATCATCTCAATAGATGCAGAAAAAACTTTTGACAAAATTCAACACCCATTTATGATAAAAACTCTCCAGAAAGTGGGTATAGAGGGAACCTACCTCAACATAATAAAGGCCATATATGACAAACCCACAGCAAACATCATTCTCAATGGTGAAAAACTGAAAGCATTTCCTCTAAGATCAGGAATGAGACAAGGATGTCCTCTCTCACCACTATTATTCAACATAGTTCTGGAAGTCCTAGCCATGGCAATCAGAGAAGAAAAAGAAATAAAAGGAATACAAATTGGAAAAGAAGAAGTAAAACTGTCACTGTTTGTGGATGACATGATACTATACATAGAGAATCCTAAAACTGCCACCAGAAAACTGCTAGAGCTAATTAATGAATATGGTAACGTTGGAGGATACAAAATTAATGCACAGAAATCTCTTGCATTCCTATACACTAATGATGAAAAATCTGAAAGAGAAATTATGGAAACACTCCCATTTACCATTGCAACAAAAAGAATAAAATACCTAGGAATAAACCTACCTAAGGAGACAAAAGACCTGTATGCAGAAAAGTATAAGACACTGATGAAAGAAATTAAAGATGATACCAACAGATGGAGAGATATACCATGTTCTTGGATTGGAAGAATCAACATTGTGAAAATGAGTATACTACCCAAAGCAATCTACAGATTCAATGCAATCCCTATCAAATTACCAATGGCATTTTTTACGGAGCTAGAACAAATCATCTTAAAATTTGTATGGAGACACAAAAGACCCCGAATAGCCAAAGCAGTCTTCAGGCAAAAAAATGGAGCTGGAGGAATCAGACTCCCTGACTTCAGACTATACTACAAAGCTACAGTAATCAAGACAATATGGTACTGGCACAAAAACAGAAACATAGATCAATGGAACAAGATAGAAAGCCCAGAGATTAAGCCATGCACCTATGGTCAACTAATCTATGACAAAGGAGGCAAAGATATACAATGGAGAAAAGACAGTCTCTTCAATAAGTGGTGCTGGGAAAACTGAACAGCTACATGTAAAAGAATGAAATTAGAATACTCCCTAACACCATACACAAAAATAAACTCAAAATGGATTACAGACCTAAATATAAGACTGGACACTATAAAACTCTTAGAGGAAAACATAGGAAGAACACTCTTTGACATAAATCACAGCAAGATCTTTTTTGATCCACCTCCTAGAGTAATGGAAATAAAAAAAAAATAAACAAATGGGACCTAATGAAACTTCAAAGCTTTTGCACAGCAAAGGAAACCATAAACAAGACGAAAAGACAACCCTCAGAATGGGAGAAAATATTTGCAAACGAATCAACGGACAAAGGATTAATCTCCAAAATATATAAACAGCTCATTCAGCTCAATATTAACGAAACAAACACCCCAATCCAAAAATGGGGAGAAGACCTAAATAGACATTTCTCCAAAGAAGACATACAGACGGCCACGAAGCACATGAAAAGATGCTCAACATCACTAATTATTAGAGAAATGCAAATCAAAACTACAATGAGGTATCACCTCACTCCTGTTAGAATGGGCATCATCACAAAATCTACAAACAAATGCTGGAGAGGGTGTGGAGAAAAGGGAACACTCTTGCACTGTTGGTGGGAATGTAAATTGATACAGCCACTATGGAGAACAATATGGAGGTTCCTTAAAAAACTAAAAATAGAATTACCATATGACCCAGCAATCCCACTACTGGGCATATACCCAGAGAAAACTGTAATTCAAAAAGACACATGCACCCCAGTGATCATTGCAGCACTATTTACAATAGCCAGGTCATGGAAGCAACCTAAATGCCCATCAACAGACGAATGGATAAAGAAGATGTGGTACATATATACAATGGAATATTACTCAGCCATAAAAAGGAACGAAATTGAGTCATTTGTTGAGAAGTGGATGGATCTAGAGACTGTCATACAGAGTGAAGTAAGTCAGAAAGAGAAAAACAAATATCGTATATTAACGTATGTATGTGGAACCTAGAAAAATGGTACAGATGAGCCGGTTTGCAGGGCAGAAGTTGAGACACAGATGTAGAGAATGGACATATGGACAGCAAGGGGGGAAAACTGTGGTGGGGTGGGGATGGTGGTGTGCTGAACTGGGCGATTGGGATTGACATGTATACCCTGATGTGTATAAAACTGATGCCTAATAAGAACCTGCAGTATAAAAAAAAAAAAAAGAAAACATATTAAAAGCAGCAAGGGAAAAACAAATAACACACAAGGGAATCTCCATAAGGTCAACAGCTGATCTTTTAGCAGAAACTCTGCAAGCCAGAAGGGAGTGGCAGGACATAATTAAAGTGATGATGGAGAAAAACCTACAACCAAGAGTACTCTACCCAGCAAGGATTTCATTCAGATTTGATGGAGAAATTAAAACCTTTACAGACAAGCAAAAGCTGAGAGAGTTCAGCACCACCAAACCAGCTTTACAACAAATGCTAAAGGAACTTCTCTAGGCAAGAAACACAAGAGAAAGAAAACACCTACAATAACAAACCCAAAACATTTAAGAAAATGGGAATAGGAACATACATATCGATAATTACCTTAAATGTAAATGGATTAAATGCTCCCACCAAAAGACACAGACTGGCTGAGTGGATACAAAAACAGGACCCATGTATATGCTGTCTACAAGAGACCCACTTCAGACCTAGAGACACATACAGACTGAAAGTGAGGGGATGGAAAAAGATATACCATGCAAATGGAAATGAAAAGAAAGCTGCAGTAGCAAATCTCATATCAGACAAAAGAGACTTTATAATAAAGACTATTACAAGAGACATAGAAGGACACTACATAAAGATCCAGGGATCGATCCAAGAAGAAGATATAACAATTGTAAATATCTATGCACCCAACATAGGAGCACCTCAATACATAAGGCAAATACTAACAGCCATAAAAGGGGAAATCTACAGTAACAAACTCATAGTAGGGGAGTTTAACACCCCACTTTCACCAGTGGACAGATCGTCCAAAATGAAAATAAATAAGGAAACACAAGCTTTAAATGATACATTAAACAAGATATACTTAATTGATATTTATATGACATTCTACCCAAAAACAACAGAATACACATTTTTCTCAAGTGCTCATGGAGCATTCTCCAGGATAGATCATATCTTGGTTCACAAGTCAAGCCTTGGTAAATTTAAGAAAATTGAAATCGTATCAAGTATCTTTTCTGACCACAATGCTATGAGACTAGATATCAATTACATGAATATATCTGTAAAAAATACAAACACATGGAGGCTAAACAACACATTACTTAATAACAAAGTGATCACTGAAGAAATCAAAGGGGAAATCAAAAAATACATAGAAACAAATGACAATAGAGACACAACGATCCAAAACTTACAGGATTCAGCAAAAGCAGTGCTAAGAGGGAAGTTTATAGCAATACAAGCCTACCTCAAGAAACAGGAAACATCTCAAATAAACAACCAAACCTTGCACCTAAAGGATTTAGAGAAAAAAGAACAGAAAAAACCCAAAATTAGCAGAAGGAAAGAAATCAGAAAGATCAGATCAGAAATAAATAAAACAGAAATGAAGGAAACAATAGCAAAGATCAATAAAACTAAAAGCTCGTTCTTTGAGAAGATAAAAAAAATTGATATACCATTAGCCAGATTCATCAAAACAAAAGGGAGAAGACTCAAATCAATAGAATTAGAAATGAAAAAGGAGAAGTAACAACTGACAACACAGAAATACAAAACATCATGAGAGATTACTACAGGCAACACTATGCCAATAAAATGGACAACCTGGAAGAAATGGACAAATTCTTAGAAATGCAAAACCTGCCGAGACTGAACCAGGAAGAAATAGAAAATATGAACTGACCAATCACAAGCACTGAAATTGAAACTGTGATTAAAAATCTTCCAACAAACAAAAGTCCAGGACCAGATGGCTTCACAGGCGAATTCTATCAAACATTTAGAGAAGAGCTAACACCTATCCTTCTCAAACTCTTCCAAAATATAGCATAGGGGGTAACACTCCCCAACTCATTCTACGAGGCCACCATCACCCTGATACCAAAACCAGACAAAGATGTCACAAAGAAAGAAAACTACAGGCCAATATCCCTGATGAACATACATGCAAAAATCCTCAACAAAATACTAGCAAACAGAATCCAACAGCACATAAAAAGGATCATACACCATGATAAAGTGAGGTTTATTTCAGCAATGAAAGGATTCTTCAATATACGCAAATCAATCAACGTGATACTCCATATTAAAAAATTAAACGGGTAAAACCATATGATCATCTCAATAGATGCAGAGAAAGTTTTGGAAAAAATTTAACACCAACTTATGATAAAAGCCCTGCAGAAAGTAGGCATAGAGGGAACTTTCCTCAACATAATAAAGGCCATATATGACAAACCCACAGCCAACATCGTCCTCAATGGTGAAAAACTGAAACAATTTCCACTAAGATCAGGAACAAGACAAGGTTGCCCACTCTCACCACTGTTATTCAACATAGTTTTGGAAGTTTTAGCCACAGCAATCAGAGAAGAAAAAGAAATAAAATGAATCCAAATCGGAAAAGAAGAAGTAAAGCTGTCACTGTTTGCAGATGACATGATACTATACATAGAGAATCCTAAAGATGCTACCAGAAAACTACTAGAACTAATCAATGAATTTGGTAAAGTAGCAGGATACAAAATTAATGCACAGAAATCTCTTGCATTCCTATACACTAATGATGAAATATTTGAAATTGAAATTAAGAAAACACTCCCATTTACCATTGCAACAAAAAGAATAAAATTTCTAGGAATAAACCTACCTAAGGAGACAAAAGACCTGTATCCAGAAAATTATAAGACACTTATGAGAAATTAAAGATGATACAAATAGATGGAGAGATATACCATGATCTTGGATTGGAAGAATCAACATTGTGAAAATGACTCTACTATCCAAAGCAATCTATACATTCAATGCAATCCCTATCAAACTACCACTGATATTTTGCACAGAACTAGAATTACAAATTTCACAATTTGTATGGAAACACAAAAGATCCCGAATAGCCAAAGCAATCTTGAGAACGAAAAATGGAGCTGGAGGAATCAGGCTTCCTGACTTCAG
This sequence comes from Balaenoptera borealis, assembly GCF_965194805.1. Classification (NCBI taxonomy): domain Eukaryota; kingdom Metazoa; phylum Chordata; class Mammalia; order Artiodactyla; family Balaenopteridae; genus Balaenoptera; species Balaenoptera borealis. Next base: position 50,633,335 of record NC_138881.1, on the reverse strand, counting down.
ACTATACTACAAAGCTCCAGTAATGAAGACAGTATGGTACTGGCACAAAAAACAGAAATATAGATCAATGGAACAGGATAGAAAGCCCAGAGATAAACCCACGGACATATGGTCACCTTATCTTTGATAAAGGAGGCAAGCATATACAGTGGAGAAAAGACAGCCTCTTCAATAAGTGGTGCTGGGAAAACTGGAAAGGCACATTTAAAAGTATGAAATTATTTTTTATTTTTATTTTGGCTGTGTTGTGTCTTCATTTCTGTGCGAGGGCTTTCTCTACTTGTGGCGAGCGGGGTCCACTCTTCATTGCGATGCACGGGCCTCTCACTGTTGTGGCCTCTCTTGTTGCGGAGCACAGGGTCCAGACGCGCAGGCTCAGTAGCTGTGGCTCACGGGTCCAGTTGCTCTGCGGCATGTGGGATCTTCCCAGACCAGGGCTCGAATCCGTGTCCCCTGCATTGGCAGGCAGATTCTCAACCACTGCACCACCAGGGAAGCCCAAAGTATGAAATTAGAACACTCCCTAACATCATACACAAAAATAAACTCAGAAGGGGTTAAAGACCTAATTGTAAGGCCAGACACTATCAAACTCTTAGAGGAAAACATAGGCAGAACATTTTATGACATAAATCACAGCAAGATCCTTTTGGACCCACCTCCTAGAGAAATGGAAATAAAAACAAAAATAAACAAATGGGACCTAATGAAACTTAAAAGCTTTTGCACAGCAAAGGAAACCATAGACAAAACCAAAAGGCAACCCTCAGAATGGGAGAAAATATTTGTATATTAAGCAACTGACAAAGGATTAATCTCCAAAATTTACAAGCAGCTCATGCTGCTCAATAACAAAAAAAACAAACAACCCAATCCAAAAATGGGCAGAAGACCTAAATAGACATTTCTCCAAAGAAGATATACAGATTGCCAACAAACACATGAAATAATGCTCAACATCATTGATCATTATAGAAATGCAAATCGAAACTACAATGAGATATCATCTCACACCGGTCAGAATGGCCATCATCAAAAAATCTACACACAATAAATGCTGGAGAGGGTGTGGAGAAAAGGGAACACTCTTGCACTGTTGGTGGGAATGTAAATTGATACAGCCACTATGGAGAACAGTATGGAGGGTCCTTAAAAAACTACAAATAGAATTACCATATGACCCAGCAATCCCACTACTGGGCATATACCCTGAGAAAACCGTAATTCAAAAAAAGTCATGTAACAAAATGTTCATTGCAGCTCTATTTGCAATAGCCAGGACATGGAAGCAACCTAAATGTCCATCATTGGATGAATGGATAAAGAAGATGTGGGACATATATACCATGGAGTATTACTCAGCCATAAAAAGAAACGAAATGGAGTTACTTGTAGTGAGGTGGATGGAGTTAGAGTCTGTCATACAGAGTGAAGTAAGCCAGAAAGAGAAAAATAAATACACTATGCTAACACATATATATGGAATCTAAGGGAAAAAAAAAAAAGGTCATGAAGAACCTAGTGGCAAGACGGGAATAAAGACACAGACCTACTAGAGAATGGACTCGAGGATTTGGGGAGGGGGAAGGGTAAGATGTGACAAAGTGAGAGAGTGGCATGGACATATATACACTACCAAACGTAAAATAGATAGCTAGCGGGAAGCAGCCAAATAGCACAGGGAGATCAGCTTGGTGTTTTGTGACCACCTAGAGGGGTAGGATAGGGAGAGTGGGAGGGAAAGAGATTCAAGAGGGAAGAGATATGGAAACATATGTATATGTATAACTGATTCATTTTGTTATAAAGCAGGAACTAACACACCATTGTAAAGCAACTATACTCCAATAAAGATGTTACAAAAAAAGTCAGATAAAAAAAATACATGCACCCCAATATTCACTGCAGCGCTATTTACAATAGCCAGGACATGGAAGCAACCTAAATATCCATCAGTACAGGAATGGATAAAGGAGATGTGGTATACATATACAATGGAATTTTACTCATCCATAAAAAGGAACAAAAAGGGTGTCATTTGCAGAGACGTGGATAGACATAGAGACTGTCATACAGAGGGAAGTAAGTCCAAAAGAGAAAAAGAAATATAGAATAATATCACTTACATATGGAATCTAGAATAATGGTACAGATGAACTTATTTGCAAAGCAGAAATAGAGACACAGATGTAGAGAATAAACTTATGGATACCAAGGCAGGAAGGAGAGGTGGGACGAATTGGTAGATTGGGACTGACATATATACACTAGTGTGTATAAAACAGGTAACTAATAAGAACCAGCTGTATAACACAGGGAACTCTACTCAGGGCTCTGTGGGCACCTATGCGGGAAGGAAATCTAAAAAATAGGGGATATATGTATATGTATAACTGATTCACTTTGCTGTACAGAAGACACTAACACAATATTGTAAAGCAACTATCCTCGAATAAAAATTAAAAAAAAAAACACCTAGAAACCAATGACAATGAAAGCACAACGAACCAAAACCTATGGGATGCAGCAAAAGAGTTCTAAGAGGGAATATTAAACCAATACAATCTTACCTGAAGAAACAAGAAAAATGTCAAATAAACAACCTAACACTATGCCTACAGCAACTAGAGAAAGAAGAACAAACAAAACCCAAAGTTAGTAGAAGGAAATAAATCATAAAGATCAGAGCAGAAATAAATGAAATAGAGGTGAACAAAAAAAGATAACAAACATCAATGAAACTATAATCTGGCTCTTTGAGAAGATCAACAAAATTGATAAACCTTTAGCCAGACTCATCAAGAAAAAAAGGGAGAGGACTCAGATCAATAAAATTAGAAATAAAAAAGGAGAAAATACAACTGACACCACAGAAATACAAAGGATCATAGGAGACTACTACAAGCAACTATATGCCAATAAAATGGGCAAACTGGAAAAAATGGAAAAATTCATAGAAAAGTACTACTTTCGCAGACTGAACCAGGAAGAAATAGAACATATGAACACACCAATCACAAGTAATGAAATTGAAACTGTGTTTAAAAACCTTCCAACTAACAAAAATCCAGGACTAGATGGCTTCACAGGAAATTTCTATCAAACATTTAGAGAACAGCTAACACCTATCTTTCTCAAACTCTTCCCAAAAATTCCAGAGGAAGGAAAAATCCCAAGCTTATTTAAAGAGGCAACCATCACTCTAATAGCAAAACAAGACAAACATATCACACACACACACCAAAAAATTACAATCCAATATCACTGATGAACAGAGATGCAAAAATTCTCAACCAAATATGATGAAACAGAATCCAACAACACAGTAAAAGGATCATACACCATGATCAAGTCCGATTTATCCCAGTGATGCAAGGATTCTTCAACATAAGCAAAGTAATCAATGTGATACACCACATTAACAAATTGAAGAATAAAAATTATATGATCTTCTCAATAGATGCAGAAAAACATTTGAAAACATTCAACACCCATTTATGATAAAAACTCTCCAGAAACTGGGCATAGAGGGAACCTAATTCAACATAGTAAAGGCCATATACAAAAAACCCACAGCAAACATCATTCTCAATGGTGAAAAACTGAAACATTTCCCCTAGGATCAGGAATAGGACAGGGATGTCCTCTCTCGCACTGTTATTCAACATAGTTTTGGAAGTCTTACCCATGGCAATCAGAGAAGAAATCAAATAAAATGATTCCAATTTGGAAAAGAAGAAAAACTGTCCCTGTTTGCAGATGACATGATACTGTACATAGAGAATCCTAAAGATGCTACCAGAAAACTGCTAGAGCTCATCAATGAATTTGGTAAACTTGCAGGATACAAAATTAATACACAGAAATCTCTTGCATTTCTATATATTTACAACAAAAGATCAGAAAGAGGAATTAAGGAAACACTCCCATTTACAATTGCAACAGAAAAATAAAATACCTAGGAATAAACCTACCTAACGAGACAAAAGACCTGTACTCAGAAATCTATAAGATACTGATGAAAGTAATCAAAGACAACACAAACAAATGGAGACATATACCATGTTCTTGGATTGGAAGAATCAATACTTTGATAACTATACTACACAAAGCAATCTACAGATTCAGCACAATTCCTATCAAATTACCAATGGCATTTTTCACAGAATTAGGACAAAATTTTACAAATTGTATGGAAACACAAAAGATCCCGAACAGCCAAAACAATGTTGAGAAAATAAAACGGAGCTGGAGGAATCAGGCTCCCTGCCTTCAGACTATACTACAAACCTGCAGTCATCAAGACAATATGGTACTGGCACAAAAACAGAAATATAGATAAACCCACACATCTATCACCACCTAATCTATGACAAAGCAGGCAAAAATATGCAATGGAGAAAAGACAGTCTCTTAACTGGTGCTGGGAAAACTAGACAGCTATATGTATAAGAATGAAATTAGAACACTCCCTAACACCATGCACAAAAATAAATTCAAAATGGATTAAAGACCTAAATGTAAGGCCAGACCTTATAAAGCTCTTAAAGGAAAACATAGGCAGAACACTTTTACATAAATTGCAGCAATATATTTTCCTAGAGTAATGGAAATAAAAACAAAAATAAACAAATGGGACCTAATAAAACTTAAAAGCTTCTGCACAGCAAAGGAAACCATCAACAAAATGAAAAGAAAACCCACAAAATTGGAGAAAATACTTGCAAACGAAGTGAATGACAATGGATTAATCTCCAATATATATAAGCAACTCATGCAGCTCAATATCAAAAAACGAACAACCACATCAAATAATTGCCAGAATACCTATATAGACAATTCTACAAAGCATACATGGGATAGGCAACAAACACATGAAAACATGCTCAATATCACTAATTTTTAGAGAAAGGCAAATCAACACTACAATGAGATATCACCTCAGTCCACTCAGAATGGCCATCATGAAAATATCTACAAGGAGAATAGCATTGACATATATACACTACCAAATGTAAAATAGATAGCTATTTGGAAGCAGCTGCATACACAGGGAGATCAGCATGGTGCTTTGTGACCACCTAGAGATGTGGGATAGGGTAGGTGGGAGGGAGGAACAAGAGGGAGGGGATATGGGGACATATGTATACATATAGCTGATTCACTTTGTTATACAGCAGAAAATAACACAACGTTGTAAAGCAATTATACTCTAGTAAAGATGTTAATAAAAGAAAAAAGAATCAATGCTGCAGAGGGTGTGGAAGAAAGGGAACCCTTCTGCACTCTAGATTGGAATGTATATTGTTACAGCCACTATGGAGAACAGTATGGAAATTCCTTAAAAAACTAAAATATAACTACCATATAACACAGCAATACCACTTCTGTGCATATACCCACAGAAAATCATAACTCAAAAAGATACATGCATCCTAATGCTCATTGCAGCACATTTTACAATAGCTAGGACATGGAAGCAACCTAAATATCCATCAACAGAGGAATGGATAAAGAAGATATGGTACATATATACAATGGAATATTACTCAACCAAAAAAAGGAACAAAGCAATGCCAATGGCAGCAACATGGATGGACCAAGAGATTGTCATACCGAGTGAATTAAGTCAAACACAGTAAGACAAATATTATATGATATTGCTTGTATGTGGAATCTAAAAAAAAACTATAAAGGAACATACAAACCAGAAGTCGTGTCACAGATGTAGAAAACAAACTTATGGTTACCAGGGGATAAGGGGCCCAGGGATAAATTGGAAGACTGGGATTGATGTATGCACACTACTATATGTAAAATAGATAAATAATAAGAACCTTCTGTATAGCACAGGGAACTCTACTCAATACTCTGTTAAGGCCTATATGGGAAGAGAATCTTAGAAAAAGGATGGATCTATGTATATGTATAACTGATTCACTTTGCTGTACACATAGAACTAACAGAACATCGTAAATAATCTATACTCAATAAATATTTTTAAAAAGAAATAAAGGGCCTAAATCAATAAAATAAGAAATTTAAAAGGAGAAGTTTCAAACACACAACAGAAATACAAAGGATAGTTCGAGATTATTACAAACAACCATATGCTAATAAAATGGACAACCTAGAAGAAATGGATAAATTCTTAGAAAAATACAACCTTCCATACGGAACCAGGAAGAAGTGGAAAATTTGAACAGACTAATCTCAAGCACTAAATTGATACTGTGATAAAAAAAAAACTTGTTGTACACCTGAAACTAACACAACACTGTAAATGAACTCTACTCCAATAAAAATGAAAAATTTAGAAAAAACTGTTGAAATCAGTGCAGGGGCCCATGAGCCATTTTGCCTGTCTGAAAACCTGTACTGTTTACCAATGCTCTAATGTTTCTTATTTCTCTTCTATTGTTAGTTATCTGAATTAGTTTGGTCTACATTTTCTAGTGTAAAGCAACTAGTCTTAAGTTAGTGTATTGATATGATATCTTCTTTGTTTTCAATGTAGCCCTTTACCTCTTTAAAAATTTCACTCTGTGCACTGCTTTCACTGCATCCCCTATGTTTTGGTATGTTCTTTTTCATTCCCATATTTCTCAAAGTATTTTCCAGTATCTCTTATGATTTACTCATAATTGTTCATGAGTATATTGTTTAATTTTCACACATTTTTGAATTTTCCGGTTTTCCTTATGCTGTTGAATTCCAGCTTCATTCAATTGTAACCAGAAAAGATGTTTTGTATGACTTCGACCTTTAAAGTATATTGAGACTTGTTTTGTGGCCTATCCTAATACATGGTATATTCTGGAGAATGTTCCCTGTGAATGTGAGAATGATTTACATACTGATGTTGTTGGATGGAGTGCACTATATATGTCTGCTAGGTCTAGTTGTTTTATAGTGTTGTTTGAGTCTTCTATTTCCTCACCGATCTTCTGTCTAGATGTTCCATGTGTTATTGAACATGAGGTACTGAAGTCACTAGTTACTATTGTACAACTGCCCTGATTCACCCTGCAGTGCTTCCCATATTGGCTTCGTATACCGTAGTTTGGTGTGTATATATTTATAATTGTTATACCTTCTTGATGAATTGATCCTTATATCAATATATAATGACCTTTTATCCCTTGTAACAATTTTTGACTTAAAATCAAAAAATTTTTTCATATTAGTAGTGTCATGCTAACTGTCTTTTGCTTACTATTTTCATGGAATATTTTTACATCCTTTCACCTTCAACCCATGTATGTATTTGGATGTAATATGACTCTCTTATAGACAGAATAGAATTGAATCATATTTTTAATCCATTCCACATATCTATGTCTTTAAATTGGTGAGTCTAAGCCGTATATATTTTTATTAGACTTTAGTTTTAAGAGAAGTTTTAGGTTCACATCAAAACTGAGTGTAAGGTACAGAGATTTCCCACTGCCCCCACACATGCATAGCCTCCCCCATTATCAACAGCCCCCACCAGAGTTATACATGTGTTGCAATTGGTGAACCTGCATTGAAACATCGTTATCACCAGAGTCCATGGGTACACTCATGGTGGTGTACATTCTATGGGTTTGTACAAATGTATAATGCCATGTAGCCACCATCGTAGTATTGTACACAGTAGTTTCACTGCCCTAAAAATCCTCTGTGCTCCACCTGTTATTCCTCCCTCCTCATTAATCACTGGCATTCACAGATGTCATATACAGTTGCCCCTTGAACAACACGGGGGTTCGGAGTGCCGATCTCCTGCACAATTGAAAATTCATGTATAACTTTACACTGAGCCCTCCATATCTGTCATTCCCCATATTCGGATTCAACGAATGCTGGATCGTGTTGTACTGTACTATGTATTTATTGAAAAACGTCTGCATGTAAGTGGACCCGTTCAATTCAAACACACATTGTTCAAGGGTCAAAGATATTTGGAAACATACAGTATGTAGCCTTTTCAGAGTGGCTTCTTTCACTTAGTAATATACATTTAGGTTTCCTCCATGTCTTTTCATACCTTGGCAACTCATTTTTCTTTAGTGCTGAATAATATTCAGTGCTATAGATTTAGGCTATACTAGTAGGTGTATAAAGGAATTACCATGCAAATCAAAAACACACTGAGATATTATCTCACACCTGTTAGGATGGCTATTATAAACATGTACACAGCAAAGATAACAAGTGTTGGCAAGGATGTGGGGAAAAGGGAATGCTTGTACACTGTTGGTGAGAATGTAAATGGGTATAGCCACTATGGAAAATGGTATGGTGGTTCTTCAAAAAATTAAAAATAAAACTGCCATATGACACAGCCACCCCACCTTTGGGTATTTATCAAATGAGTTGAAATCAGTACCTCAGAGAGATACCTGCACTTCCATTTTCATCGCAGCATTATTCCCAATAGCCAAATATGGAAACAACCTAAATGACCATGGACAGATGAATGGATAAACAAAATGTAGTATATACGTACAATGGAATATTATTTAGCCTTAAAAAAGGAAGGAAATCCTGCTGTTTGGGACAACATGAATGGACCAAGAGGACATTATGCTGAAGGAAATAATCCAGATACAGAAAGGCAGATACTGTATGATACCACTTATATGAGGAATCTAAAATAGTCAAACTCATAGAAGAAGAGAGTAGAATGGTGGTTGCCAGGAACTGGGGGCAGGGAGGGGAGATGATGTTCAAAGTTTCAGTTATGCAAGATAAATAAGTTCTGGAGATCTACTACACAGTATATTGCCTGTAGCTAACAACACTGCATTTTATGTTTAAAATTTGTTAAGAGGGTAGATCTTATATTGTGTTGTTACTGACAAAAAATAATAATGATGACAAAATGTGAGGGAGAAAAATTTGGGAGGTGATGGCTGTATCTACAACCTTGATGGTGGTCACGGTCTCACAGGTATATACTTATCCCCAAACTCATTGTGTTGTATATATCAAATATGTACAGCTTTTTGCATATCAATCATAACTCAATAAAGTGGATCCAAAATTCTCGTTTCCCTGATGGCATATGATATCATCATATACTTATTTACCTTATCATATACTTATTTGCATCTTATTATGTACTTATTTGCCCTCCACATACCTTCTTGGTGAGCTGTCTGTTAAACTCAATTTTAAAATTTAGTTGTTTGTTTTCTTATTGTTGAACTTTGAGTTCTTTGTATATTTTGAATAACAGTCCTTTATCACGTATATCCTTTGCAAATATTTTCTCCCAGTCTATGTGTGGCTAGTTTTTTCATGCTCTTGACAGTATCGTTTAATTGTAATGAATTGCAGCTTATCAATTCTCACTTTCACTGATCCTGCCATTGGCAGCCTATCTAAAAAGTCATTTCCAAACCCAAGGCCATCTAGATGTTCTGTTATGTTATCTTCTAGGAGTTTTACGGTTTCACATTTTATGTTTAGGTCTGTGATCCATTTTGAATAATTGATTTGTGAATGGTGTAAGTTCACTGTCTAGATTGATTCATTTTTTTTTTTGCACGTGAATGTCCTGTTGTTCCAGCAACATTTGTTTAAAAGGTTGTTTTTGCTCCACTGTATTATCTTTGCTCCATTGTCAAAGATCACTTGACTATATTTATGTGAGTCTGTTTCTGGGCTCTCTATTCTGTTCCATTGATTTGTCTATTCTTTCATCGATAACCACACTGTCTTGAAGTTGGATAGTGTCAGTTTTCCACCTTTGTTCTTCTCCTTCACTATTGTGTTGGATATTCTGGGTCTTTTACCTCTCCAAATAAACTTTAGAATTATTTTGTCGATATCTACAAAATAACTTGCTGGGATTTCAATTGGGTTGCATTGAATCTCTAGATCAAGTTGGGAAGAACTGACATCTTGACAATATTGACTCTTCCTATCCATAATCATGGATTATCTCTCCCTTTATTTAGTTCTTCTTTGATTTCATTCATCTATTTTGTAGTTTTCCTCATGTAGATCTTGAACATATCTTGTTAAAATCATACGTAAGTATTTCATTTTGGGAGGTGCTATCATAAATGGTATTGTCTTTTTAATTTCAAATTCCACTTGTCCATTGCTGGTATGGGGGAAATAATTGACTTTTGTATACTAGTCTTGTACCTGGCAAAGTTGCTCTAACTGCTTCTTTGTTCTAGGCAGTTTTTGATTTTCTACATAGATGATCATGTTATCTGTGAACAAAGACAGATTTATTTGTTCTTTTCTGATCCATATACATTTTATTTCCTACTTTTGTCCCATTGCACTAGCTTACAACTTCCACCACAATGTTGAAAAGCAATGGTGAGCACGGGCATGCTAGCCCTGTTTCTGATCTTAGTGGGAAGGCTTCGAGTTTCTCACCATTTATGTACGATATTTGCTGTAGGTTTCTTAAAGATATTCTTTACCAAGTTGAGGAAGTTCCCCTCTATTCCTAGTTTACTGAGGATTTTTATCATGAATCGGTGTTGGATTTTGTCAAAAGCTTTTTCTTCACCTACTGATATGATCCTGTGATTGTTCTTCTGTAGCCGTCTGATGTGATGGATTACATTGATTGATGTTCGAATGTTTAATTAGTCTTGCATACCTGGGATAAACCTCTCTTGGTCTTGGTCTATAATTCTTTTTATACATGGTTGGATTTGATCTGCTAATATTTTGTGGAGGAGTTTTTGCATATATGTTCACGAGAGATATTGTTCTGTAATTTTCTTTTCTTGTAATGTCTATCTAGTTTTGGTATTAAGGTAATGCTGGCCTCAGAGAATGAGTTAGGAAGTATTTCCCTCTGCTTCTACTATGTGATGGAAACGAAGAGAACTGATATAATTTCTTACTTACACGTTTGGTAGAGTCCATCAGTGAACCCATTTGAGCATGGTACCTTTTGTTTTGGATGGTTATTAATTATTTTATTTTTTTTGTATTTATTTATTTATTATTATTATTATTTAACATCTTTATTGGAGTATAATTACTTTACAATGGTGTGTTAGTTTCTGCTTTATAACAAAGTGAATCAGTTATACATATACATATGTCCCCATACCTCTTCCCTCTGACATCTCCCTCCCTCCCACCCTCCCTATCCCACCCCTCTAGGTGGTCACAAAGCACCGAGCTGATGTCCTTGTGCTATGTGGCTGCTTCCACTAGCTATTTATTTTAAGTTTGGTAGTGTATATATGCCCATGCCACTCTCTCACTTTGTCCCAGCTTACCCTTCCCCCTCCCCATATCCTCAAGTCCATTCTCTAGTAGGTCTGCATCTTTATTCCCGTCTTGCCCCTAGGTTCTTCATGACCTTTTTTTTTTTTTAGATTCCATATATATGTGTTAGCATACGGTATTTGTTTTTCTCTTTCTGACTTACTTCACTCTGTATGACAGTCTCTAGGTCCATCCACCTCACTACAAATAACTAAGTTTCGTTCCTTTTTATGGCTGAGTAATATTCCATTGCATATATGTGCCACATCTTCTTTATCCATTCATCTGTTGATGGACACTTCAGTTGCTTCCATATCCTGACCATTGTAAATAGAGCTGCAATGAACATCTTGGTCCATGACCATTTTGGAATTATTGATTTCTCAGGGTATATGTCCCATAGTGGGATTGCTGGATCGTACGGTAGTTCTATTTTTACTTTTTAAAGGAACATCCATGCTGTTCTCCATAGTGGCTGTATCAATTTACATTCACACCAACAGTGCAAGAGGGATCCCTTTCTCCACACCCCCTCCAGCATTTATTGTGTGTAGATTTTTTGATGATGGCCATTGTGACCGGTGTGAGAAGATATCTCATTGTAAATTTGATTTGCATTTCTCTAATGATTAATGATGTTGAGCATTCTTTCATGTGTCTGTTGGCAATCTATATATCTTCTTTGGAGAAATGTCTATTAAGGTCTTCGGCCCATTTTTGGATTGGGTTGTTTGTTTTTTTGATATTGAGCTGCATGAGTTGCTTGTAAATTTTGGAGATTAATCCTTTGTCAGTTGCTTCATTTGCAAATATTTTCTCCCATTCTGAGTGTTGTCTTTTCGTCTTGTTTATGGTTTCCTTTGGTGTGCAAAGCTTTTAAATTTCATTAGGTCCCATTTGTTTATTTTTGTTTTTATTTCCATTTCTCTTGGAGGTGGGTCAAAAAGGATCTTGCTGTGATTTATGTCATAGAGTGTTCTGCCTATGTTGTTCTCTAAGAGTTTGATGGTGTCTGGCCTTACATTTAGATCTTTAATCCATTTTGAGTTTATTTGTGTGTATTATGTTAGGGAGTGTTCTAATTTCATTCATTTACATGTAGCTGTCCAGTTTTCCCAGCACCACTTATTGAAGAGGCTGTCTTTTCTCCACTGTATATTCTTGCCTCCTTTATCAAAAATAAGTTGACCATATGTGTGTGGGTTTATCTCTGGGCTTACTCTCCTGTTCTATTGATCTATATTTCTGTTTCTGTGCCAGTACCTTACTGTCTTGATTACTGTAGCTTTGTAGTATAGTCTGAAGTCAGGGAGCCTGATTCCTCCAGCTCCGTTTTTCTTTCTCAAGATTACTTTGGCTATTCGGAGTCTTTTGTGTTTCCATACAAATTGTGAAGTTTTTTGTTCTAGTTCTGTGAAAAATGCCAGTGCTAGCTTGATAGGGATTGCGTTAAATCTGTATATTGCTTTGGGTAGTAGAGTTATTTTCACAATGTTGATTTTTCCAATTCAAAAACATGGTATATCTCTCCATCTATTTGTATCATCTTTAATTTCTATCATCTGTGTGTCATAATTTTCTGCATACAGGTCTTTGCTCTCTTTATGTAGGTTTATTCCTAGATATTTTGTGCTTTTTGTTGCAGTGGTAAACGGGAGTGTTTTCTTAATTTCGGTTTCAGAGTTTTCATCATTAGTGTATAGGAATTCAAGAGATTATCGTGCATTAATTTTGTATCCTGCTACTTTACAAAATTCATTGATTAGTTGTAGTAGTTTTCTGGTATCATCTATAGGATTCTCTAAGTTTAGTATTATGTCATCTGAAAAGAGTGACAGCTTTCCTACTTCTTTTCCAATTTGGATTCCATTTATTTCTGTTTCTTCTATGATTGCTGTGGCTAAAACTTCCAAAACTATGTTGAATAGTTGTGGTGAGAGTGGGCAACCTTGTCTTGTTCCTGATCTTAGTGGAAATGGTTTCAATTGTGCTCATTTAAGGACGATGTTGGCTATGGGTTTGTCATATATGGCTTTTATTATGTTAAGGTGAGTTCCCTCTATGCCTACTTTCTGCAGTGCTTTTATCATAACTGGGTGTTGAATTTTGTCGATAGCTTTCTCTGCACCCATTGAGATGATCATATGGATTTTCTCCTTCAACTTGTTAATATGGTGTATCACATTGATTGATTTGTGTATACTGAAGAAGGTTTGCATTCCTGGGATAAACCCCAGTTGACAATAGTGTATGATCCTTCTAATGTGATGTTGGATTCAGTTTGCTATTACATTGTTGAGGATTTTTGCCTCTCTGTTCATGAGTGATATTGGCCTGTAGTTTTCTTTCTTTGTGACATCTTGGTCTGGTTTTGGGATCAGAGAGATGGTGGCCTCGTAGAATGAGTTTGGGAGTGTTCCTCCCTCTGCTATATTTTGGAAGTTTGAGAAGGAGAGGTGTTAGCTCTTCTCTAAATGTTTGATAGAATTCGCCTGTGAAGCCATCTGGTCCTGGGCTTTTGTTTGTTGGAAGATATTTAATCACAGTTTCAGTTTCAGTGCTTGTGTTTGGTCTGTTCATATTTTCTAGTTTTCCCTGGTTCAGTCTCGGAAGGTTGTGCATTTCTAAGAATTTGTCCATTTCTTCCAAGTTGTCCATTTAATTGGCATATAGTTGCTTGTAGTAATCTCTCATGATACTTTGTATTTCTGCAATGTTAGTTGTTACTTCTCCTTTTTCATTGTGAATTCTATTGATTTGAGTCTTCTCCCTTTTTTTCTTGATAAGGCTGGCTAATGTTTTATCAATTTTGTTTATCTTCTCAAAGAACCAGCTTTTAGTTTTATTGATCTTTGATACAGTTTCCTCCCTTTCTTTTTCATTTATTTCTGATCTGATCTTTATGATTTCTTTCCTTCTGGTAACTTTCGGGAATTTTTGTTCTTCTTTCTCTAATTGCTTTACATGTAAGGTTAGGTTGTTTATTTGAGATGTTTCTTGTTCCTTAAAGGAGGATTATATTGCTATAAACTTCCCTCTTAGCACTGCTTTAGCTGCATCCCATAGGTCTTGGGTCGTCATGTCTCCATTGTCATTTCTTTCTAGGTATTTTTTGATTTCCCCTTTGATTTCTTCAGTTATCACTTCGTTATTAAGTAGTTTATTGTGTAGCCTCCATGTGTTTGTATTTATTACAGATCTTTTCCTGTAATTGATATCTAGTCTCATAGTGTTGTGGTCAGAAAAGATACTTGATACGATTTCAATTTTTGTAAATTTACCAAGGCTTGATTTGTGACCCAAGATAGGATCTATCCTGGAGGATGTTTCATGAGCACTTGAGAAAAATGTGTATTCTGCTGTTTTTGGGTGGAAGGTCCTATAAATATCAATTAAGTCCATCTTGTTTAATGTATCATTTAAAGCTTGTGTTTCCTTATTTATTTTCATTTTGGATGATCTGTCCATTGGTGAAAGTGGGGTGTTAAAGTCCCCTACTATGACTGTGTTACTGTCGATTTCCCCTTTTATGGCCATTAGTATTTGCCTTATGTATTGAGGTGCTCCTATGTTGGGTGCATATATATTTACAATTGTTATATCTACTTCTTGGATCAATCCCTTGATCATTATGTAGTGTCCTTCTTTGTCTCTTGTAATAGTCTGTATTTTAAAGTCTATTTTGTCTGATATGAGAATTGCTACTCCAGCTTTCTTTTGATTTCCTTTTGCATGGAATATCTTTTTCCATCCCCTCACTCTCAGTCTGTATGTGTCCCTAGGTCTGAAGTGGGTCTCTTGTAGACAGCATATATACAGGTCTTGTTTTTGTATCCACTCAACCAGTCTGTGTCTTTTGGTGGGAGCATTTAATCCATTTACATTTAAGGTAATTATCGATATGCATGTTCCTATTCCCATTTTCTTAAATGTTTTGGGTTTGTTATTGTAGGTGTTTTCCTTCTCTTGTGTTTCTTGCCTAGAGAAGTTCCTTTAGCATTTGTTGTAAAGCTGGTTTGGTGGTGCTGAACTCTCTCAGCTTTTGCTTGTCTGTAAGGGTTTTAATTTCTCCATCAAATATGAATGAGATCCTTGCTGGGTAGAGTAATCTTGGTTGTAGGTTTTTCTCTTTCATCACTGTAAATATGTCCTGCCACTCCCTTCTGGCTTGCAGCGTTTCTGCTGAAAGATCAGCAGTTAACCTTATGGAGATTCCTTTGTGTGTTATTTGTTGTTTTTCCCTTACTGATTTTAATACGTTTTCTTTACACTTAATTTTTGATAGTTTGATTAATATGTGTCTTGTCATGTTTCTCCTTGGATTTATCCTGTATTGGACTCTCTGTGCTTCCAGGACTTGATTAACTCTTTCCTTTCCCATATTAGGGAAGTTTTCAACTATAATCTGTTCAAATATTTTTCAGTCCCTGTCTTTTTCTTTTCTTCTTCTGGGACTCCAATAATTCGAATGTTGGTGCATTTAATGTTATCCTGGATGTCTCTGAGACTGTTCTCAATTCTTTTCATTCTTTTTTCTTTATTCTGATCTGCAGTAGTTATTTCCACTATTTTACCTTTCAGGTCACATCCGTTCTTCTGCTTCAGTTATTCTGCTATTGATCCCTTCTAGAGAATTTTTAACTTCCTTTATTTTGTTGTTCATCACTGTTTGTTTGCTCTTTAGTTCATCTAGGTCCTAGTTAAATGTTTCTTGTATTTTCTCCGTTCTGTTTCCAAGATTTTGGATCATCTTTGCTAGCATTATTCTGAATTCTTTTTCAGGTAGACTGCCTATTTCCTCTTCATTTGTTAGGTTTGATGGGTTTTAGCCTTGCTCCTTCATCTGCTGTGTGTTTCTCTGTCTTCTCATTTTGCTTCACTTACTGTGTTTGGGATCTCCTTTTGCAAACTGCAGGTTCGTAATTTCCGTTGTTTTTGGGGTCCATTACCAGTGGGTAATGTTGCTTCAGTGGGTTGTGTAGGCTTCCGAGTGGAGGGGAGTAGTGCCTGCCTTCTGGTGGAAGAGGCTGGATCTTGCCGTTTTTGTGTGCAGGTCCACATCTGGCCATGTGTTTTGGGGAGTCTGTGGCCTTATTATAATTTTAGGCAGCCTCTGTGTTAATGGATGGGGTTGTGTTCCTGTTTTGTTAGTTGTTTGGCATAGGGTGTCCAGCACTGTAGCTTGCTTGTTGGTGTGTAGAGCTGGGTCTTGGCATTGAGATGGAGATCTCTGGGAGATTTTCGCCATTTGGTACTACGTGGAGCTGGAAGGTCTCTTGTGGACCAGTGTCCTGAACCTGGCTCTCCCACCTTAGTGGCACAGCCCTGATGCCTGGCTGGAGCACCAAGAGCCTGTCCTCCACATGGCTCAGAATAAAATGGAGGAAAAAAAGAAAGAAGGACAGAAGATAAAATAACATAAAATAAAGTAAAAAAATAAAATAATTAAAATAAAAAAATTATTAAGAAAAAACCATTTTTTTAAGTAAGAAACAAAAAAACAAAAATGGAGAGACAGACCCCTACGACATATGGTAAAAGCAAAGCTATACAGACAAAATCACACACAGAAGCACAGACATACACACTCATAAAAAGAGAAAAAAGGAAAAATATATATATATTATTGCTCCCAAAGTCCACCTCCTCAATTTGGGATGATTCTTTGTCTATTCAGGTATTCCACAGATGCAGGGTACATCAAGTTGATTGTGGAGATTTAATCTGCTGCTCCTGTGGCTGCTGAGAGAGATTTCCCTTTCTCTTCTTTGTTCACACAGCTTGCAGGATTCAGCTTTGGGTTTGGACCTGCGTCTGTGTGTAGGTCGCCTGAGGGCCTCTGTTCTTTGCTCAGAGGAGACGGGGTTAAGGAAGCAGCTGATTCAGGGCCTCTGGCTCATACAGGCCGGGGGTAAGGAGGGGTACTGATGCGGGGTGAGCCTGCGGCAGCCGAGGTCGGTGTGACAGTGCACCAGCCTGTGGCGTGCAGTGCGTTCTCCTGGGGAACTTGTCCCTGGATCACGGGACCCTGGCAGTGGCAAGAGGTTAGGTGTGGATAGTGACCTGTGCTTGCACACAGGCTTCTTGGTGGCTGCAGCAGCCTTATAGTCTCATGCCCTTCTCTGGGTTCCACACTGACAGACATGGCTCGCACCCGTATCTGGAGCTCCTTTTTTTTTTTACTAGTCATTGTTATTTATTTATTTATTTATTTATTTAACATCTTTATTGGAGTATAATTACTTTACAATGGTGTGTTAGTTTCTGCTTTATAACAAAGTAAATCAGTTATACATATACATATGTTCCCATATCTCTTCCCTCTTGCATCTCCCTCCCTCACACCCTCCCTATCCCACCCCTCTAGGTGGTCAGAAAGCACAGAGCTGATTTCCCTTTGCTATGCAGTTGCTTCCTACTAGCTATCTATATTACGTTTGGTAGTATACATGTGCCCATGCCACTCTCTCACTTTGTCACAGCTTACCCTTCCCCCTCCCCATATCCTCAAGTCCATTCTCTAGTAGGACTGCATCTTTTTTTTTTCTTTCTTTCTTTATTTTTTTTTATTTTTTAAACATCTTTATTGAAGTATAATTGCCTTACAATGGTGTGTTAGCTTCTGCTTTATAACAAAGTTAATCAGTTATACATATACAATATGTTCCCATTTCTCTTCCCTCTTGCATCTCCCTCCCTCCCACCCTCCCCATCCCACCCCTCTAGGTGGTCACAAAGCACCGAGCTGATCTCCCTGTGCTATGCGGCTGCTTCCCACTAGCTATCTATTTTACATTTGGTAGTGTATATATGTCCATGACACTCTCTTACCCTGTCACATCTCACCCCACCCCCTCCCCATATCCTCAAGTCCATTCTCTAGTAGGTCTGTGTCTTTATTCCCGTCTTGCCACTAGGTTCTTCATGGGTTTTTTTTCCCTTAGATTCCGTATATATGTGTTAGCATACTGTATTTGTTTTTCTCTTTCTGACTTACTTCACTCTGTATGACAGACTCTAACTCCATCCACCTCATTACAAATACCTCCATTTCATTTCTTTTTATGGCTGAGTAATATTCCATTGTATATATGTGCCACATCTTCTTTATCCATTCATCTGTCGATGGACATTTAGGTTGCTTCCATGTCCTGGCTATTGTAAATAGAGCTGCAATGAACATTTTGGTACATGACTCTTTTTGAACTATGGTTTTCTCAGGGTATATGCCCAGTAGTGGGATTGCTGGGTCGTATGGTAGTTCTATTTGTAGTTTTTTAAGGAACCTCCATACTGTTCTCCATACTGGCTGTATCAATTTACATTCCCACCAACAGTGCAAGAGTGTTCCCTTTCCTCCACACCCTCTCCAGCATTTATTGTTTCTAGATTTTTTGATGATGGCCATTCTGACCGGTGTGAGATGATATCTCATTGTAGTTTTGATTTGCTTTTCTCTAATGATTAATGATGTTGAGCACTCTTTCATGTGTATGTTGGCAATCTGTATATCTTCTTTGGAGAAATGTCTATTTAGGTCTTCTGCCCATTTTTGGATTGGGTTGTTCGTTTTTTTGTTATTGAGCTGCATGAGCTGCTTGTAAATCTTGGAGATTAATCCTTTGTCAGTTGCTTCATTTGCAAATATTTTCTCCCATTCTGAGGGTTGTCTTTTGGTCTTGTTTATGGTTTCCTTTGCTGTGCAAAAGCTTTTAAGTTTCATTAGATCCAATTTGTTTATTTGTGTTCTTATTTCCATTTCTCTGGGAGCTGGGTCAAAAAGGATCTTGCTGTGATGTATGTCATAGAGTGTTCTGCCTATGTTTTCCTCTAAGAGTTTGATAGTGTCTGCCCTTACACTTAGGTCTTTAATCCATTTGGAGTTTATTTTTGTGCATGGTGTCAGGGAGTGTTCTAATTTCATACTTTTACATGTACCTGTCCAGTTTTCCCAACACCACTTATTGAAGAGGCTGTCTTTTCTCCACTGTATATTCTTGCCTCCTTTATCAAAGATAAGGTGACCATATGTGTGTGGGTTTATCTCTGGGCTTTCTATCCTGCTCCATTGATCTATTTTTCTGTTTTTGTGCCAGTACCAAACTGTCTTGATTACTGTAGCTTTGTAATATAGTCTGAAGTCAGGGAGCCTGATTCCCCCAGCTCCATTTTTCGTTCTCAAGATTGCTTTGGCTATTCAGGGTCTTTTGTGTTTGCATACAAATTGTGAAATTTTTTGTTCTAGTTCTGTGAAAAATGCCAGTGGTAGTTTGATAGGGATTGCATTGAATCTGTAGATTGCTTTGGATAGCAGAGTCATTTTCACAATGTTGATTCTTCCAATCCAGGAACATGGTATATCTCTCCCTCTATTTGTATCATCTTTAATTTCTTTCATCAGTGTCTTATAATTTTCTGCATACAGGTCTTTTGTCTCCTTAGGTAGTTTTATTACCAGATATTTTATTCTTTTTGTTGCAGTGGTAAATGGGAGTGTTTTCTTAATTTCACTTTCAGATTTTTCATCATTAGTGTATAGGAATGCAAGAGATTTCTTTGCATTAATTTTGTATCCTGCTACTTTACCAAATTCATTGATTACCTCTAGTAGTTTTCTGGTAGCATCTTTAGGATTCTCTATGTATAGTATCATGTCATCTGCAGACAGTGATAATTTTGCTTCTTCTTTTACGATTTGGATTCCTTTTATTTCTTTTTCTTCTGAATGCTGTGGCTAAAACTTCCAAAACTATGTTGAATAATAGTGGTGAGAGTGGGCAACCTTGTCTTGTTCCTGATCTTAGTGGAAATGGTTTCAGTTTTTCACCATTGAGGACGATGTTGGCTGTGGGTTTGTCATATATGGCCTTTATTATGCTGAGGAAAGTTCCCTCTATGCCTACTTTCTGCAGGGCTTTTATCATAAATGGGTGTTGAATTTTGTCAAAAGCTTTCTCTGCATCTATTGAGATGATCATATGGTTTTTCTCCTTCAATTTTTTAAGATGGTGTATTACATTGATTGATTTGTGGATGTTGAAGAATCCTTGCATTCCTGGGATAAACCCCACTTGATCATGGTGTATGATCCTTTTAAAGTGCTGTTGGATTCTGTTTGCTAGTATTTTGTTGAGGATTTTTGCATCTATGTTCATCAGTGATATTGGCCTGTAGTTTTCTTTCTTTGTGACATCTTTGTCTGGTTTTGGTATCAGGGTGATGGTGGCCTCGTAGAAAGAGTTTGGAAGTGTTCCTCCCTCTGCAATATTTTGGAAGAGTTTGAGAAGGATAGGTGTTAGCTCTTCTCTAAATGTTTGATAGAATTCGCCTGTGAAGCCATCTGGTCCTGGGCTTTTGTTTGTTGGAAGATTTTTAATCACAGTTTCAATTTCAGTGCTTGTGATTGGTCTGTTCATATTTTCTATTTCTTCCTGGTTCCATCTCGGCAGGTTGTGCTTTCTAAGAATTTGTCCATTTCTTCCAGGTTGTCCATTTTATTGGCATAGAGTTGCTTGTAGTAATCTCTCATGATCGTTTGTATTTCTGCACTGTCAGTTGTGACTTTTCCTTTTTCATTTCTAATTCTATTGATTTGAGTCTTCTCCTTTTTTTTCTTGATGAGTCTGGCTAATGGTTTATCAATTTTGTTTATCTTCTCAAAGAACCAGCTTTTAGTTTTATTGATCTTTGCTACTTTTTCCTTCATTTCTTTTTCATTTATTTCTGATCTGATCTTTATGATTTCTTTCCTTCTGCTAACTTTGGCGTTTTTTGGTTCTTCTTTCTCCAATTGTTGTAGGTGCAAGGTTAGGTTGTTTATTTGAGATGTTTCCTGTTTCTTGAGGTAGGCTTGTATTGCTATAAACTTCCCTCTTAGAACTGCTTTTGCTACATCCCATAGGTTTTGGGTCGTCATGTCTCCATTGTCATTTGTTTCTAGGTATTTTTTGATTTCCCCTTCGATTTCTTCAGTGATCACTTCGTTGTTAAGTAGTGTATTGTGTAGCCTCCATGTGTTTGTATTTATTAAAGATCTTTTCCTGTAATTGATATCTAGTCTCATAGCATTGTGGTCAAAAAAGATACTTGATACGAATTCAATTTTCTTAAATTTACCAAGGCGTGATTTGTGACCAAGATAGGATCTATCCTGGAGAACGTCCCATGAGCACTTGAGAAAAATTTGTATTCTGTTGTTTAGGGTGGAATGTCCTATAAATATCAAGTAAGTCCATCTTATTTAATGTATCATTTAAAGCTTGTGCTTCCTTATTTATTTTCATTTTGGATGATCTGCCCATTGGTGAAAGTGGTGTGTTACAGTCCCCTAGTATGTTTGTGTTACTGTCGATTTCCCTTTTTATGGCCATTAGTGTTTGCCTTATGTATTGAGGTGCTCCTATGTTGGGTGCATATATATTTACAATTGTTATATCTACTTCTTGGACCGATCTCTTGATCATTATGTAGTGTCCTTCTTTGTCTCTTGTAATAGTCTTTATTTTAAAGTCTATTATGTCTGATATGATTACTGCTACTCCAGCTTTCTTTGATTTCCATTTGCATGGAATATCTTTTTCCATCCCCTCACTTTCAGTCTGTATGTGTCCCTAGGCCTGAAGTGGGTCTCTTGTAGACAGCATTTATACAGGTCTTGTTTTTGTATCCGCTCAGCCAGTCTGTGTCTTTTGGTGGGAGCATTTAATCCATTTATATTTAAGGGAATTATCGATATGTATGTTCCTATTCCCATATTCTTAAATGTTTTGGGTTTGTTATTGTAGTTGTTTGCCTTCTCTTGTGTTTCTTGCCTAGAGAAGTTCCTTTAGCATTTGTTGTAAAGCTGGTTTGGTGGTGCTGAACTGTCTCAGCTTTTGCTTGTCTGTAAAGGTTTTAATTTCTCCATCAAATATGAACGAGATCCTTGATGCGTAGAGTCATCTTGGTTGTAGGTTTTTCTCCTTCATCACTTTAAATATGTCCTGCCACTCTCTTCTGGCTTGCAGAGTTTCTGCTGAAAGTTCAGCTGTTTACCTCATGGGAATTCCCTTGTGTGTTATTTGTTGTTTTTCCCTTGCTGATTTTAATATGTTTTCTTTATATTCAATTTTTGATAGTTTGATTAATATGTGTCTTGTCATGTTTCTCCTTGGATTTATCCTGTATTGGACTCTCCGTGCTTCCAGGACTTGCTTAACTATTTCCTTTCCCATATTAGGGAAGTTTTCAACTATAATCTGTTCAAATATTTTTCAGTCCCTTTCTTTTCCTTTTTTTTTCTGGGACCCCAAGAATTCGAATGTTGGTGCATTTAATGTTATCCCGGAGGTCTCTGAGACTGTCTTCAATTCTTTTCATTCTTATTTCTTTATTCTGATCTGCAGTAGTTATTTCCACTATTTTATTTTTCAGGTCACTTATCCGTTCTTCTGCCTCAGTTATTCTGCTATTGATCCCTTGTAGAGAATTTTTAATTTCATTTATTGTGTTGTTCATCAGTTTGTTTGCTCTTTAGTTCATCTAGGTCCTAGTTAAATGTTTCTTTTATTTTCTCCCTTCTGTTTCCAAGATTATGGATCACCTTTACTTGCATTATTCTGAATTCTTTTTCAGGTTGACTGCCTATTACCTCTTCATTTGTTAGGTCTGATGGGTTTTAGCCTTGCTCCTTCATCTGCTGTGTGTTTCTCTGTCTTCTCATTTTGCTTAACTTAATGTGTTTGGGGTCTCCTTTTCACAAGCTGCAGGTTCGTAGTTCCCATAGATTTTGGGGTCTGTCCCCAGTGGGTAAGGTTGGTTCAGTGGGTTGTGTAGGCTTCCAGGTGGAGGGGAGTAGTGCCTGTGTTCTGGTGGAAGAGGCTGGATCTTGCCATTCTTGTGTGCAGGTCCACGTCTGGTCATGTGTTTTGGGGAGTCTGTGGCCTTATTATTATTTTAGGCAGCCTGTGTGTTAATGGATAGGGTTGTGTTCCTGTCTCGCTAGTTGTTTGGCATATGGTGTCCAGCACTGTAGCTTGCTTGTTGGTGAGTAGAGCTGGGTCTTGGTGTTGAGATGGAGTTCTCTGGGAGATTTTCGCCATTTGATACTACATGGAGCTGGAAGGTCTCTTGTGGGCCAGTGTCCTGAACCTGGCTCTCCCACCTTAGTGGCACAGCCCTGATGCCTGGCTGGAGCACCAAGAGCCTGTCCTCCACATGGCTCAGAATAAAATGGAGGAAAAAAAGAAAGGAAGAAAGAAGAAGATAAAATAAAAATAAAATAAAATAAAATAATTAAAATAAAAAAATTATTAAGAAAAAAACATTTTTTAAGTAAGAAACAAAAAAACAAAAACGGAGAGACAGACCCCTACGACATATGGTAAAAGCAAAGCTATACAGACAAAATCACACACAGAAGCATAGACATACCCACTCATAAAAAGAGAAAAAAGGAAAAATATATATATATATATTATTGCTCCCAAAGTCCCCCTCCTCAATTTGGGATGATTCTTTGTCTATTCAGGTATTCCACAGATGCAGGGTACATCAAGTTGATTGTGGAGATTTAATCCGCTGCTCCTGTGGCTGCTGAGAGAGATTTCCCTTTCTCTTCTTTGTTCACACAGCTTGCGGGATTCAGCTTTGGGTTTGGACCTGCGTCTGTGTGTAGGTCGCCTGAGGGTCTGTGTTCTTTGCTCAGACAGGACGGGGTTAAGGAAGCAGCTGATTCGGGGCTTCTGGCTCATTCAGGCCGGGGGACGGAGGGGTACTCATGCGGCGTGAGCCTGTGGCGGCCGAGGTAGGTGTGACAGTGTGCCAGCCTGAGGCGCACAGTGCATTCTTCTGGTGAAGTTGTCCCTGGATCACGGGACCCTGGCAGTAGTAGGAGGTTAGGTGTGGATAGTGACCTGTGCTCTGTGCTTGCACACAGGCTTCTTGGTGGCTGCAGCAGCCTTATAGTCTCATGCCCGTCTCTGGGTTCCACGCTGATAGACGTGGCTCGCACCCATCTCTGGAGCTCCTTTAAGCTGTGCTCTTAATCCCCTTTCTCAAACACCAGGAAACAAATAGGCAAGAAAAAGTCTCTTGCCTCTTCGGCAGCTCCAGACATTTTACCGGACTCCCTCCCAGCTAGATGTGGAGCACTAGCCCCTTCAGGCTGTGTTCACACAGCCAACCCCAGTCCTCTCCCTGGGGTCTGACCTCCAAAGCCCGAGCCTCAGCTCCCAGCCCCCACCCGCCCTGGCGGGTGAGCAGACAAGCCTCTCGGGCTGGTGAGTGCTGGTCGGCACTGATCCTCTGTGGGGAATCTCTCTTCTTTGCCCTCTGCACCCTCCTTGCTGTGCTCTCCTCCGTGGCTCCGGAGCTTCCCCGCTCTGCCACCCACAGTCTCTGCCCGCAAAGGGACTTCCTAGTGTGTGGAAACCTTTCCTCCTTTACGGCTCCCTCCCACTGGTGCAGGTCCCATCCCTATTCTTTTGTCTCTGTTTTTTCTTTTTTCTTTTTTGCTACCCAGCTTCGTGGGGAGTTTCTTGCCTTTTGGGAGGTCTGAGGTCTTCTGCCAGCATTCAGTAGGTGTTCTGTAGGAGTTGTTCCACATGTAGATGCATTTCTGATGAATTTTGGGGGAGGAAGGTGATCTCCACGTTTTACTCTTCCGCCATCTTGAAACTCCTCTGGTTTTTAATTATTGATTCAACTTCTTAAATTGTTATTGGCCTATTTAGATTGTCAACAGACAATTTGTCAATAGACAAAATATCTTTTGGTGTGTGTCTTGGTAGCTTGTGTCTTTCAAGGAGTTTGCCCATTTCTTCTAGGTTACCAAATATGTAAGCATAAAGTTGTTCATAGTATTCCTTGTTATGCTTTTATTGTCCATTGGACCTGTAACCCTGCCGTCTCTTTGTTTCTGATATTAGTAAATATGCCCTCTCTCTTTTTTTTTCTCAGTTAGCCTGGTTAGGGTCTTATCAATTTTGCTAATCTTTTCAAAGAACCAACTTATTTTTTTAAAAATATTATTATCACCGTTGAATTCCTGTTTATAATTTCATTGATTTCTAATCCAATTTTTATTATTTCTCTTCTCCTGCCTACTTTGGATTTAATTTGCTCTTCTTTCCCCAGTTTCCTAAGGTGGAAGCTTAGATGATTGATTTTAGATTTTCCTTTTTCCTAATGCATGTTTTCATTGCTATCAATTTCCCTCTAAACACTGCTTTCACTGCATCCCACAAATTTTGATAAGTTGTATTTTTATTTTCATTTTGTTGAAAATATTTTAAAATTTCTCTTAATATTTCTCCTTTGGTCCATGTGCTAATTAGAAGTGTGCTGTTTGAACAAGTATTTGAGGAATTTTCCCACTATCTTCCTGTTATTATTGATTTCTAGTTTATTCCATTGTGGTCTGAGAGCAGAGATCATATGATTTGTATTCTTTTGAATTTGTTAAGGTGTGTTTTATGGCCCAGAATGTGGTCTATTTTGGAGAGTGCTCTGTGTGAGCCTGAAAAGAATGTGTATTTTGCTGATGTTGGATGAGGTAGTCTATAGATGTCCATTGCATCCAGTTGACTGATGGTGTTGTTAGTTCAACTATGCCCTTACTGATCTTCTGCTTGCTGAATGTTTTCATTTCTGAGAGAGGGATGCCAAAATCTCCAACTATAATAGTGGATTCAGCTATTCCTCCTTGTAGTTCTATCAGGTTTTGTCTTGTGTATTTCAATGCTTTGTTCTTAGAATTGTTATGTCTTCTTGGAGAACTGACCCCTTTATTGTTAGATAGTGCCTCTCTTCTTCCCTGATAACTTTCCTTGGTCTAATGTCTGCTCTGTATGAAATTAATATAACTGCTCCTGCTTTCTTTTGATTAGTGTTAGCGTGTACATCTTTGTCCATCCATTTACTTTTAATCTATATGTGTCTTTATATTTAAAGTGGGTTTCTTTTAAACAACATTTGGTTTGGTCTCGTTTTAGATCCACTCTGACAACCTCTGTCCTTTAATAAGTGCATTTTAGACCATTGACATTCAAAGTGATTATTGGTATGATTAGATTGAAAGCTACTATATTTGTCACTGTTTTCTATTTGTTTCCTTTTTCTTTGTTCCTGTTTTCGTCTTCCACCCTTTTCCGCCTTCTGTGGTTTCAATTGAGCATTTTCTATTATTTCACTTTCTCTCTCCTATTAACATATCAGTTATGCTCTTTCGTTTCTTTCTTTCTCTTTTTTTTTTTCGAAGTTTCCCTAGAGTTTGCAACATACATTTACACCTAATCCAAGTCCACTTTCAAATAACGTTATGCCACTTTACGGGTAAGGTGAGGGCAATGTGAGTACCTTATGATCATTTTAATAATTTTAATTCCTCCTTTCCTTCCCTTGTATTATTGCTGTCATCCATTTAACTTATACATAAGCATACATAGTCAAGTGCATTGCTATTGTTATTATTTTTGAAGAAACTGTTATCTTAGATGAATAAGTAAAATAGAAATTTTCTTTTGCCTTCACATATTCCTTCTCTGATGCTCTTTGTTTCTTTATGTAGATTGGAATTTCTGACCTATATCGTGCTCCTCCTCTCCAGTGAACTTTCTTTTAACATTTCTGGCAAGGCTGTTCTACTGGCAACAAATTCTCTTGACTTTCTAATGTCTGAGAGTATTTGTCCTTCACTTTTAAAGGGGGATTTCACATGGTAAAGAATTCTAGGATAGAGGGTATTTATTTGTTTGTTTGCTTGTTGTTTTTATTTCAATCTCAACACTTTAAATATGGAATTCCACTTTCTTCTTGCCTGCATGGTTTCTGAGGATAAGTTGGATGTAATTCTTCTCTTGGTCCCTCTATAGGTAAGGTATTCGTTTTTCCTCTGGCTTGCTTCAGGATTTTTTCTTTATCTTTGATTTTCTGTAGTTTGGTAATTAAATGTCTTGGTGTAACTTTTTTTACCTTTATCCTGGTTGGTGTTCTCTGAGCTCCCTGAATCTGTGGTGCGGTGTCTGACATTAATTTGTGGAAATCCTCAGTCATTGTTGTTTCAAATGCTTCTTCTGCTCCTTTCTCTTCTTCTTCAACTTCTGATATTCCCATTATGTGTACTAACACCTTTTGTTGTTGTCAAACAGTTCTTGGATGTTCGGCTCTGGGTTTTTTTTTTCCGGTCTTTTTTTTTTTCTGTTTTCTTTTGGAAGGACCTATTGAGATATCCTCAGGCTCAGAGATTCTTTACTCAACTGCATCTAGTCTACCAAACTTATTCTTCATTTCTGTTACAGTGTTTTTGATCTCTAACATTTCTTTTTTGGTTCTTTCTGAGAATTTCCATCTCTCTGTTTAAATTACCCACCTGTTTTATATGCTGTCTAAATTATCCATTAGAGCCCCTAGCATATCAACCCTAGTTGTTTAAATTCCCAGTCTGTAAATTCTAACATCCCTGCTATGTCTGAGTCTGGTTCTGATGTTTGCTTTATCTCTTCAAGCTGAGTTATTTTTTCTTTTAATATTTATTTAATATTTATAGTCTTAATCTCATTGTAATATTTTTTGTGATAGCCTGACACAATGTGCTGTGTGAAAGAAATTGCTGTAAATAGGACTTTAGCAGTGTGTTGGTAGGATGTGATGGAAGGGGAGGCAATCTATAGTCCTGTGATTAGGCCTCACTCTTTTAGTGAGCATTTGTCTCTGGACTGTGAACTTGACATGTTCTTCCCAACCCATTTTTAAAAATTCCCTTAGATGGGATGGGATGGATAGACTGAGCTGAAGTTGGGCATTTCCCTTCCCCCAAGTCAATTAGACTCTGATTAAAGAGGTTCTCTTGAGGACAGACCTTGTTAAGAAGAACAGAAAGCTCTGGCATATTTCAAATAGTTTCCTTCCTCTCCCCTCCCTGCCAGAAGCACAAGGGGATTTTTCTTTAATATTTACTGTGAGGACCTGATGAGCTCCTGGCGGTAACACTCACAAATGTTTGGTGGGCCTCTGATGAATGGATCCCCCTGGAATTTTCATCTCTCAGGCTTGCCCACACTGATCACCCATCAATTTGTCATTAGGTTTTCCTAACCCATCACTGGTTCCCCAGAAGTCCTCAGCTCTGGTGTTTCTGTGATTCTCTGTATTCGCTTGTCAATCTCGCCAATTTTGGTGGCAGTGTTTTGTCCTGTGATCTCAGTTCTTCTTTGGATATAAGAAGAGTTATTGATTTTTTAGTTTGTTCAGCTTTGCACTTGTTGTTAAGATGGAATGGCAACTTCCAAGCTTCTTACTTGCTGTGCTGAAAACTGGAAGTCCATACACACTTAAAGTGATTACTGATAAGCAAGCATTTCACTTCTGTCATTTAGCCATCTGTTTCATATGTTTATTGTTCTTGAATTTTTCCAACAATGTCTCCTGTTTTGTTTGACTGATTTTTTTCTAATTGTACCATCTCTGTTCCCCTCTCATTTCCTACTCTGCACATTTTTTAGTTATTTCCTTAGTGGTTATCCTGGTGTTCATTATTATCTTCTTAATTTAATAACAATCTCATTAAATTAATACCAACTTAGCTTCAATAGCATATGAGGACACTGCTCCGAAATAGCTGTCCCCCAGTATGTTGTTGTTTTCACAAATGACATCTTTACATGCATATATTTCATGTTTATTGACATACATTTATAATTAGTGTTTAATACTTTTGTCTTTTAAATCATATGGCAAATATATGGAGAATTTTAGAAACAGAAATGTAATTATAACGGCTTTTATATTTACCTGTATAGTTAGTTCTACCAGTGATATTTATTTCTTCATAAAGCTTCAGTATACTCTCTACGGTCTTTTCATTTCAATCTGAAGGACTCCCTTTAGCAACTCTGTTAGGATAGATCTTTTACCGATAATCTCCCTCAGATTTATTTTTGTTCATTTCTCCTTCAGTTTTGAATGACAGTTTTGCTGAATATGGAATTCCTGTTTGACTTTTATTTTCCTGCCCTCCTTTATTGATGTATAATGGACAAAAAAATGGATATATTTAAAGTGTACAAGGTGATGATTTGATATACATAGTGAAATGATCACCACAATCTGGTTAACTAATGCATCCATCACCTCATAGTGATTTCTTTCCTTCCTTCTTTCTTTCTTTTTCTTTCTTTCTTTCTTTCTTTCTTTCTTTCTTTCTTTCTTTCTTTCTTTCTTTCGCTCTTTCTTTCTTTCGCTCTTTCTTTCTTTCGCTCTTTCTTTCTTTCTCTTTCTCTCTTTCTTTCTTTCTTTCTTTCTCTTTCTCTCTTTCTTTCTTTCTTTCTTTCTTTCTGTGAAAACACTTGAGATCTACTCTCTTAGCAAATTTCAAGCATACAATATATTGTTTTTAACTATAGTCACCATGCTGTGTATTAGATCCTCAGAACTTGTTCAGCTTTAACGGAAAGTTTGTAACCTTGGATCAACATCTTATTTCACCTGTGCTCCCAGCCTCTGGTAACAATCGTTCTAATTTCTGCTTTTATGAGTTCAACATTTTTTAAAGATTCCAAAGTAGTGAAATCATACAGTATGTGTCTTTCTCTGTCTGGTTTATTTCACTTAGCATCATGTCCCCCAGGTTCATCCATTTGTCATGAAAGGCAGGCTTTCCTTTTTTCTCATGGCTGAATAATATTCCATTGTATATATATGCCACATATTCTTTACCTATTAATCTGTCGACAGACACTTTGGTTGTTTCCACATTTTGGCTATTGTGAACAATACGCCAATGAACAGGGGAGTGCAGGTATCTCTTCAAGATACTGCTTTCGTTTCTTTTGGATATATGCCCAGCACTGGAATTGCTGGAACATACGGCAGTTCTATTTTTAATTTTTGTGGCACTTCAATACTGTCTTCCAAATGGCTGTAGCAATTTATATTCCCACGAACAGTGAACAAGAGTCCCCTTTTTTCCACATCCTTGACAATATCGATTACCTCTTGTCTTTTTGATAACAGCCATTCTAATAGGTACAAAGTGATATCTAATTGTGGTGCTGACTTGCATTTCCCTGATGATTAATATGTGATTTTTGATTTGCATTTCCATGATGATTGATGATGTTGAGTACTTGTTGACCATTTGTATATCTTCATTGGAAAAGTGTTTGTTTGGGTCCGCTGTCCATGTTTTAATTGAATTATTTGTTTGTTTGTTTTATTTGAGTTGTATGTGCTCCTAATATATTTTAGATATTAACCCCTTATCAGATATATGGTTTGAAGTTATTTTGCCCCATTCCATAGGTTGCATTTTTATGTGTTGATGGTTTTCTTTGCTGTACAGAAACTTTTCAGTTTGATGTAGTCCAGCTTTTTGAATTTTGCTTTTTTTGCTTGAGGTCTTGGTGTCATGTCCAAAAAACCATTGCCAAGAATAATGTCAAGGAGCTTTTTCCCTGTTTTCTTTTAACAGTTTTATGGTTTCAGGTCTTACATTTAACTCTTTAATCCACTTCACGTTAATTTCTGTGAGTGGTGTAAGGTAGGGGTCCAGTATCATTCTTTTGAATTTGGATATCCAGTTTTCCCAAAACCATTTATTGACGTGACAACCTTTTCCCCATTGTGTGTTCTTGGTGCACTTGTCAATGATTAGTTGGGTTTACTTCTGGGCTCTCTATTCTGTTCCATTGGTCTATGTGTCTGTTTTTATGCCAGTACCATTCTGCTTTGATTACTATAGCATTGTAATATAGTTTGAAATCAGAGAGTGTGATGCCTCTAGTTTTGTACTTCTTTCTCAAGATTGCTTTGGCTATTCGTATGAATAGCCATATGAACTTTAGGAATTTTTTTCTATTTTTGTGAAAAATACCATTGGAACTTTGATAGGGACTGCATTGACTCTGTAGATGGTTTGGGGTACTATGGGCATCTTAACATTATGAATTATTCCAATCCAAGCATATGGGATATCTTTCCACTTACATATGTCTTATTCTATTTATTTTCAATGTACAGGTCTTTCACCTACTTGGTTAGATTTATTCCTAAGTATTTTATTGTTTTTGCTTCTGTTATAAATGGAATTACTTTCTTAATTTCTCTTTCATCATTAGTGCGTAGAATGCAACTGATTATTCCATGTTGATTTTGTATCCTGAAACTATAGTGAATTGATATGTTAGTTGATATATTTTTGGTGTGGCCATTAGGGTTTTCTATACAGATTGCCATGTCATCTACAAAGAAAAGCAATTTTACTTCTTCCTTTCCAATTTGGGTGCCTTTTATTTCTTTTTCTTGCCTAATTGCTCTTGCTGGGACTTTGATACTATATTGAATAGAAGTGGTGAGGCGGACACCCTTTTCTTGTCCTGATCTTAGAGGAAAAGCTTTTAAATTTGCATCACTGAGTATGATGTTGGATGTGTACTTGTCATATATGGCCTTTTTCATGTCTAAGTGCATTCCTTCTATACTTAAGTGGTTGAGAGTTATTATTATGAAAGGGTGTACATTTTGTCAAATGGTTTTGCTGTATCTGTTGAGGTGATGATATGATTTCTATCCATTATCCTATTAATGTGGTGTATTGAGATTTGTATGATGAACCATCCTTGCATCCCAGGGGTGCATCTCACGTGATCACAATGTAGATTCTTTGAATGTGGTGTTGAATTTGGTTTGCCAATATTTTTTGAGAATTTCTGCATGTGCATTTGCCAGGGATATTGGCGTGTACTTTTTTTTTCTTCTTGTATTTGCCTCGTCTGGCTTTTGTGTCAGAGTAAGGCTGGCCTCATGATAATGAGTTTGGCAGTATTCCTTCTCTTCAATTTCTTGGAAGGGTTACCATTAATTTTTCTTTAAATGTTTAATAGAATTCACCAGTGAAGCCATCTCGTCCCAGGCTTTTGTGTGTGTGGCGGTGGGGAGGGGGGTTGGGGGTGGGTGTGGAATTTCCATTATGGACTCAATCTCCTTACTAGATTTAAATCTTTTCAGATTTTCTATTTCTTCATGATTCCACTCTTGGTAGATTTTCTGTTTGTAGGACTTTATCATTTTCTTCTAGGTTATTCAATTTGTTGGCATTTATTGTTCATAACAGTCTATTATGGTCCTTTGTGTTTATCCATTATCAGTTGTATTGTTTCCTCTTTCATTTCTGATTTTATTTATTTGCATCCTCTCTCTTTTTTTTTATTAGTCTGTCTAGCTGAGAGTTCGCCAATTTTCTTTATCATTTTGAGAAACCAAATCTTTTGTTTCATTGATTTTTTCTATGGTTTTTCTAGTCTCTATTTCATTGATTTCTGTTCTGATCATTGTTATTTCTTTCTTCTGTTAACAAGGAGCTTAGTCTGTTCTTCTTTTCCTAGTTCCTTGAGGTGCAAATTAGATTGTTTGTTTGAGATCTTTCTTTATATTAATGTGCGCATTTATCACTCTAAACTTCCCTCTTAGAACTGCTTTTGCTGTATTAATTGTTTCTGGCTCTTTTGTAGCTCCTTTGTTTCCTTATCCTTCTCTTGCTGTGCGTGTGAGTGTGCATGTGTGCAGAGGTTTTGTGTGTGTGTGTGTGTGTGTGAGAGAGAGAGAGAGAGAG
This sequence comes from Balaenoptera borealis, assembly GCF_965194805.1. Classification (NCBI taxonomy): domain Eukaryota; kingdom Metazoa; phylum Chordata; class Mammalia; order Artiodactyla; family Balaenopteridae; genus Balaenoptera; species Balaenoptera borealis. The sequence goes on along the minus strand of NC_138881.1, from coordinate 50,600,511 downwards.
AGAGGTAGAGAGAGAGAGAGAGAGAGAGAGAGAGAGAGGGATTTGATGATTTTTCCATAGTAGTAAGCTTTGATTCCTTCTTTTTATCTTTTCCAGCTTTTTGCTTTGTGAGGACCATGGGGCCTACATAAGACATCTCATAGACATAAAAATCCATTTTAAGTTGATAACAAGTTAACTTCTACCATATAAAAATACTCTATGCTTTAACTTCTCCCTCACACCCACCCTCCTGGCCAACATTTTATGTTATTGATGTCACAATTTACATCTTTTATATATGGTGTTTCCGTTAACAAATTATTGTAGTTTTTGATATTTCTAATATGTTTGCCTTTTAACTTCTACACTAGAGTTTAAAGTAATTTATGTACCACTATTACAGTATTAGTCTTCTTAATTTGACTATATTCTTACCTCTACAGTGAGTTTTATGCTTTTTCATATGTTGTCATGTTACTAATTAGCATCCTTTTCTTTCAATTTGAAGAACACCCTTTAGTGTTTCTTGTAGGGCTGGTCTAGTCGTGGTATACTCCTGCAGTTTTTGTTTGGGAAAGGCTTTATCTCTCCTTCATCTCTGAAGAACGGCTTTTCAGAGTAAAGTATTCTTATTTGGCAGTGTTTTTCTTTAGCACTTTAAATATACCTTCCCAATCTCTCCTGGCCTGCAAGTTTTCTGCTGAGAAAACCCACTGATAGCCTTATGGGGGTTCCCTTTATGTGAGGAATTTTGTCCTCTTGCTTCTTTCAAGATTCTCTCTTTGTCTTTGATTTTAGTCATTTTTATTACAATATGTCTCGGAGAGGATCTTTTTGGATTGACTCTTTTGGGGAACCTATGAGTTTCATAAACTTAGATGTCCAAATGTCTCCCCAGATTTGAGAAGTTCTCAGCATTATTTCTTTAAATAAGCTGTTTGCTCCTTTCTTCCTTTTCTCTCCTTCCAGGACTCCAATAATGCATGGATTGTTTTTCTTAATGGTAACCAATAACAGACTTAGGCTTTCTTCACCTGGTTACTTATTCTTTTTTTCTTTATGATTCTCTGGGTGGATAATTTCAGATAACCTGTCTTTGAGATCACTGGTTGTATCTTCTGCTTGGTCGGGTCTGCTGTTGAAGTGTTCTATTGAATTCTTCAGTTCCATCATTGTACTCTTTAACTCTTGGATTTCTGTTTGGTTTTATTTTAATGGTTTCTATTTCTCTGTCGAACCTCTCATTTTGTTCATGTATTGTTTTCCTAATTTCATTCAGTTGTCTTATCTGTGTTTTCTTTTAGTTCACTGAATTTCTTTAAGAGGATTATTCTGAATACTTTGTCAGACAATTCATAGTTCTCCATTTCTTTAAGGTCAGATATTGGAGCTTTATTAGTTTCCTTGGTCCTGTCATGTTTCCCTGATTTTTTGTGATCTTTGTGTCGTTGTGTTGGTGTCTTCTCATTTGGAGAAGTTGGCATCTCTTCCAGTCTTTACACACTGGCTTTGGCAGAGAAGGTCGTTCACCAGTCACCCTGTCCAGAGATTCTGGATGACTCTGGTGGTTTCTGCAGGCAGGCTTCCTGCTGGAGTCTGGTGCTTTGATCAATATTTGGGTAGTCCTGGCAGTTGGGTCCATGAGATCTGGACCATTGCTTGAATCAACAGGGATTGGCATGGTGCCTGGCTCTGTGGGGGTGGGTCCACTGGAGCAGGCCTGGAGCTTCGATCTGCATGGCAGGCCTGGTGCTGGAGCCCAGGGTGTTGGGCCTGGCACCTGGGTCCATGTGAGTGGGCCTGGATCCTGGGTCCATGGGGTCCAACCATGCACCAGTTACCACTGGGGTGGGCTTGGTCACTGGGTCCACAGGGACCAGCCTAGTGACTGCGGCTGGCTATGGGTGTCTGGCTGATGCTGAGGCAGGCTGGGAGCCTGGATCTGTGGGGGCAGCCTGGAGCTGTGGAAATCCTGGAGACAGGGCCCAAGGGACCTGGCTTGGAGGCTGGGGCTGTGGAGGCTGACCAGATTCCAGAGACCACTGGAGTGGGCCTGGAAACTGGCTCCCCAAGGGATGGCTTGGCCCTGGGGGAAGGCTGAAAGCCAGGGGTCTCAAGAGCCTGCTTGGAGCTTGGGTCCATGGGAGGTGAGCTGGCACTGGGGCGAATGTGTAGACTGGGTTGTGGGAGTTGGCCTAAAGCCTGAGGCTACAGGGGCTGGCCTGGTGCTTGTGTGGGTCTGGTGTTTGGGTCCACAGTAAAGCTGGGTGCTCACTTCACTCTCCTTCCCCCACAGGAAGAGTGTCTCTCTCCACACAGGGCTGCTCAGGTTTGGGGGAAGGGTGACAGAGGTAATGTGAAACTGACTTTCATATCTTCCTCAGTATACCTTTTCTTATTTCTGCGCTCCACCTGGTTGCTGTAATCCTTCACCTGGAATCCTTAGCTCTTGGGAAGGCATTTTTGTGTGTGGATAGTTGTCCAAATTGATGTTCCTACGAGGGTACAAGTGCTGGAAACTCATTCTGCTATCTTTCTGAAGTCACTCTCTTTCCATCAGTTTTTTTGCACATGTTAAAATAGATGATTTTAGAGATTTGTATATGTTAAAATAGAAAACTAAAGCCTTGGCTAGTAAGACCAAAGTCTGGGTTTCCTCAGTAATGGTATCTATTGATTGCATCTTTCTCCTGTGTTTGGGATTTGTTTTCATATCTTTTGCATGTCCCCTGAGTTTTTCGTTTTTCCCTTGAAAACTGTACATATTATATAATATATTATGGCAACCATGGAAATCAGATTTCCGATCCTCACTCCCATCACAGTTTTTTGTTTTTCTTTTTTTTTTTTGGTCGTTATTTTTATAGTTATATTTGTTTAATGGTTTTCTGAAATAATGATGTAATGTCTGTATTCATTGTCATGTGTGACCACTAAAGCCTCTGCTTGGTTAGTCAGGGGTCAGGTTATAACTGGACAGATGATTTCCTTAAATACCTGGAATCAGTAAGTCTCCCAGTGTGCCATGGGGCTCTGTGTACATATTGGGACATACCTACAACCCCTCAGCCAGTCCTTTGACAACTCCACCTTAACCTCCACTTTCTCCTTGCAAGGAGCTTCAATGTCAGCCTGAATAAGAGAGCTCAAAGTCTTCTCATGTCTTTCCTGAGCATGGGCACAATCTTATGCATTGCCTTTTACATTCCCAGGAATATGTAGGAGCTTATCAAAGCTCCACATGGACGCCTCAATTCCCTAATTTTCCTTTTAACATTTTGGTTAGGCTACTGTCTTCTCCACCTGTTTATCCACTGCTGGAGGCAACTGTGACCCTAAACTACTGCCTCTAACAGTTTTGACAATTGCCCCTGAGGAAAATGTGTTTCCCATTGGGTGAGCTCTGAGTCAGGTCAAATAAAGACAACCTTGTGAGTGGTTGTCCACCAGGGCTTCCAGGGAATCACCAGACTGGTCAAATAATAACAGTTCTCTGGGAATGGGTCTTTGATGGAACTGCAGTCCTGTTCTGTCTTCTCTGGCAGCTATCAGGCTGTTGGTGTTCACTGTAATTTCAGGCTGTTGTCTCTCAAAGTTACCATGAAGCTGGGGGAGGAATGGAAATAGGGCAAATTAAAACACCAGAAAGCTTGTATTTTCTGCCAGTTTTCTTATTATTTTTAAGAAAGAGATAATTTCCCAGAGGTCCTTACTCTTCCATTTTCACCAGTGTCATCCTTAATTTGCGTTTGAAGGAGAGGTAGAGGTTCTTCAGGAAAACAAGGGGGTTTGAGTAAATTATTCTTTGCATATGGAGATACTTTTCATAGGAAAATTTTCATGCAAGAAAACCTGAGGAGGAAAATAGAATGATGTGAGTTCCAGGATATATAAAATTTGAGCCTTCTCATAATATACAACAGGGAATGGAGGGGACTTTTCCTGTTTCATGCCTGTTTTATGCCCTTCTTTCTGGGCACGTCCCCCTGTATCATCCTGACATTGGGTCTCTTTATACATTTCTATGTAAGAGAGACCAGGTGATACTCAGGCTTGTCTCTTTGGTGCGCAAGAGGGTTGAGAGGTAAATGAATAGATAAAGGGATTTTCTCATCTTGGAGATCGTATCTGACACAAACTTCAAAATAGCCTGTAACTTCTAGATCTCTAAAATAATAATGATGATGATGACAACGATAATGATGATGGAACTAATAGCTAACGCTTGCTGAGGTCTTCCTATTTGTGAAGGACTGTTAAGTGTTGATTAGTTTGGGAATAATACATACCCACAAGGACACTATGAGGTAGGTACTGTTATTTTACCCAATTTGAAGTGAGGGCCAAATAAATTTATTCTTGTACCTATTCATAAAATTCCTGTGAATTCCAAACTTTTCAAATCAGGTATATTGCACTGGCTACTCAAACACCACAAGTTGCAGTTGCTTTCAGAGATACGATTTTCTGAAAGCGTGAACAATTATTGGTAAAACTGTGAAAGAAGAAACAAACTACAATGTTCCCTCGATTTACATGATCATTTCATATATAATAAAGTCAGTCCATATTAAAGCTCTGTAAACTTTGTAATTCGCGGTTATACACAAAATGGAGTTCGTTTCTGCCTTGGGGTGAGTTTAAATGGCTTTTTCACCTCAATACATATTCAGTAAGCTATTTGCCAATCGTGTTATCTTCCACTGAAGGGATGTCCTGCACATCCATGATCTTGGCACACTGAGCGCCAGTAAAACCCCCTGTCTTTTGACATCCAAAAATGCCCATACACATTTCCAAAACATGCACTAGGGGTGGGAATTATCACTCTATTGAAAATATTGCCCTGGACTGCGTCATCAATAACTGCAAGTCATCTCAATTTCAAGCATTGCAGTGTCCCAGTAGATACCTCCTTTCTCCAGTCCATTTCCACAAGCACTCTGAAACTGACAGTTCAAGACCCCAGTGGGACCTTAGTAGGTACCCAGTAACCCTACAAACTTTTCAGTATTCCTCAAAGTTTTTATGTCCTCATTTCCCTCCTTACCCAGTTTCAGGTCTTTGATCAATTATTAAAATACCTCTCTTATGTACATATATTTTCAAATCCCTTTCTCTCTCTCTCTCTCTCTGCCCCCGCCACCCTCTGCCTCTCACCAAATTTCAAGTTCGGTCAAATCATCTCTCTACCTACTTAAAACCTGCAGCCTTCCAATCCCCAGTTGAACGTAGGTGGAGAAACCATGATGAATGGTAACACCGTAAATCCATGACCATGAACCTCAAGTGGGTGTTTAAAGTTGTATGGCAATAATACTACATGTTCCTAGTGCAGTTCTTTCCCACCGCGGCTTAATATTTGAATACGATCCAACAGCATTTAATAAGAATAGTGCTCTGGCTCTGTCTCTAGAAATACTGAATTAATTGGTACTCCAAAGTGTTAACAGCTCTCCAGGTGATTCATTTTTGAGTTTTTTATTTTTGGTATTTTGTTTTTTAAGTTTTGTCTTTGTCCAGTTTTATCGAGATATAGTTGACATACAGCACTGTATAAATTTAAAGTGTACAGCATAATGACTTGATTTACATATATTGTGAAATGATTACCACCATAACTTTAGCAGTCAACTAATATTTGAGAAGGGAGCCAAGAATGCTCAATGGAGTATTTATTCTTCAATAAGTGGTGCTGGGATATTGGATATTCACATGTAAAGAATGAAAGTAGACCCTTATCTTTCTTCAGGTAATTCTAATGTGAAGCTGGAGTTAAGAACCAATACCCTAGCTCATTCATTCGCCTACTCTCTTGGATGACCCCTTCCTACCTTTTTCTCCCTCCTCATACTTCCATCAAGTTCTCTCCCATCCTCATTCACTGCCAGTGACCTTGTTTTCCACTTCATTAAAAAACATAGAGGCAATAAGAGGAGAACTACAAACTCCCACTGCCACCCCATTCCACCTGTGCTCATGCTCTTTGGCACTTCCTCCTGTTTTTCAAATGAACTCCTGGGGCTTCTATCTAAAGATATTCCATTCTACTGATGCACTGGATCCCATTCATACCTGACAATTTCCCAAGGAAATTGCTCTAGAAATTCTCCCACCCAAGCTCTCTCTTGTATCATCAAGTTTCCTTCTTTTTTCTTTCATTCTCATTAGTAAACAGACATGCTATAACTTCTCCCACTTAACGCCTCCAGCTACCACACCATTTTCCTCCTCCCCTTTCTGGCAAATATCCCTCAAAGGCATGTCTATATTCACTGTCTCAAAATCCTTTCCTCCCATTCTCACATGAACACACTCCATTCAGGCTTTCTCTCCAATACTCTGCTGAAACTGCTTGTATCTGTGTCACAAATGACCTCTATGTTGCTGAATCCAATTGCTATTTCCCCAGTCTTCATCTTACTTGACCCTCTCAGCTGCATTTGAGACAACTGATGACTCCTTCCTCCTTGAAACTTTTACTTCATTTGGCTTCTAGAAGACCACTTTTTCCTGGTGTTCCTCCTACTTCACTGACGGCTCCTTCTCACATTTTGCTGGTCTTCCTCTTCTTGACTTCTGGGCGTGGTTGGCCCTGAGCTCCATATTTAGACTTCTTCACGTTTCTAGCTACTCTCACTCCCATGGAGAGTTCATCCTGTCTAGTGACTCTGAACACCATCTGGAGCAGGGATTTTTTTGCACTGTGACAAAGTTATGGCCAATTAATTCTTCCAGATCCCTTTTTCTGAGTAAAAAGATAGAATCCCACTAGGGACAATGAAGAAACAACATTTTACCTCTTTGTCTTTTCTCAATATTCCTACTATAACTAATACACCCACACATGTTATTATATCATAGTACATTATACTATATATGTTTGCATTTTCTTTTGTTTTCTATGCTTTTCTATATGGCTGGTGCTTTTGCCAATTTTTTTTTTTTTTTACTCATTCTGCTCATTTGTAAGATACTTATCCTATCTTTTTGTAAATTGAAGTATAGTTGATTTACAATATTATATTAATTTCAGGTGTATACAGAAACATTAACTCGAAAAGATACATGCATTCCAATGTTCATAGCAGCACCATTTACAATAGCCAAGACATGGAAGCAACCCAAGTGCCTATCAACAGATGATTGGTTTAAGATGTGAGATACACACACACACACACACACCCACACCCACACACAATAGAATACTACTCAGCCATAAAAATGAATGAAACTCTGCCATTTGCAGCAACGTGGATGGACCTAGAGAATATTATGCTTAGCGAAATCAGTCAGACAGAGAAAGACAAATGCGGTATGATATCACTTATATGTGGAATCTAAAAAATAATACAAATGGATATATATACTCATCCTATCTTTAACTCTACTCTTGGTGTCTCTAGGTCAGTGGTTTTGAAAGCAAGGCGCCTGCACCAGCAGCATCAGCATAACCTGGGAACTTGTTTGTTAGAAATTCAAATTTACAGTACCCATCTCAGATTCACTCATCAGAAACTCTAAAACCTAACAATCTGAGTTTTCACATAGCCCTCCTTCTGCATGTTGCTAATGTATACAAAGTTGTTTGTGTCTCTAATTTACAGTTAACGTCAGAAACAGAACAGTATATACTGGCTGTCCTGTACGAAAGCTGACGATTTAGTGCCTTTACCCTTCTCATATCTACCCATGTCCTGACCTCCCTTTAAATGTTTTTTGGTTGCTATCCTCTCGGATCTAGGGGCATGCTGTCATGTTGGTATAATTATTCCTGTAGCAGCTTCTTTCTCGCCCACTCCTAGTCATACTATATTGTTGAACACTTAGGTTGTTTGCTATTATTAATATTACAGGGATGCCTATTTGTGTTGCCATTTTATATTGACCAGGAGCATAGTCTCCATGTGTAGTGTGTATTGCTCCAGCTAGATTATATGGTTTACTCTCCTTAACCTTTCAGCAAACTCGCCTGGTTGTGAGACTAGAAACTCGTCAGAAGTAGTGTTTGAAGGCCTGTGGTCATGTTTGTGGAAGAGTCTGGCCTGCTTCCTGGAGGCATTCTCTCTGTATTTCCTTAAGCCTCTTTACAATGTTTCTCTTCTCTTGTGGTCTTTCGTCTCAAAATGTAGAGCTTTCCCCAAAGACTGAGGCTGAGGTTCGAAATTTACATGCATGCAGTAAATCATACCTGGGCCAACTTTACTGGCAGTTTGCATACTGCAATTTTGACTCTGGGGAAGGGAAATCCTGACATTGCATGAGTTCCTATGAGAGTTTCTTGCCATCCTCAGTATATATATTGTGACGATTTAAAAATTTGGGGAAGCATTAAGGTGATTATATCCATCACCCAGAATCTCTTTTCCCAGAGAAGATCACTGCGAAGATATTACTGTATTTCATTCACTCCTTTTCTCCACAAATATGTGTGTGTATTTCATTCACTCCTTTTCTCCACAAATACGTGTGTGCATAGGTATACACACACACACACACACACACACACACACATATAGATAGATAGATATAGATATAGATATAAACACACACACACACACTACTACCTTTTGGGATAAAAAGAATTTGAAATACTCTCTTATCAGTCAATATAATGAAAAACTTAATTTTATGGATATCTAAAAGTCCATCAAATATTTTTAGCATAATTATTTAAATACTTCCCTACCTATTTCTAATATAATTAATACTATAGTGAATACCTTTTTTCATAAATCTTTCAGGACATATATATCTTTTATCAAAATAATCAAGCAGGGATTAAAGGTTTAAGATCTGTTACAGAAAAATGATATGTGATTCAAATAGAGGTTAGAGGTTTATTACATTGATATGCCTCAGGGAACAAACGAAGAGTAAGTGACTTAATTTAAGCAAGGTCAGAGTTTTATAGGGTAGCAGGATAGGTATTCCTTCTGTTTTGCATTAGGCAGCAGTTTTCTCCTTTAACTGCAACTCACAGTTGGGGGTCGTTCCTGGTTTTGTGCTCTTTGCTCGGGGTGATTGATGCAATCTCAATAAACAACAGAACAGTATTTTCTGAGAGCAGATTTTGCAAGCCTTGTAGCCAAAGTTCACAGAGTGGGGAAGGCAGAGAGAAAAGAAAGTAAGAAAGAAAGAAAGAAAGAAAGAAAGAAAGGAAGGAAGGAAGGAAGGAAGGAAGGAAGGAAGGAAGAAAATAAGGAAGGAAGGAAGGGGGAAGGAAAAGTTGAGGAAAGGGAAGGAAGGAAAAGGAAAGGAAGAAGGAAAGGGGGAAATTAGACACATTTCGTCATGCCTGTTTTAGCACTTTCACAGTCCCCTTGGCCAAGATGAATTCTTTTACATTGCTGGACCATCTAGAAGAAGATATGTAGATATAGATATGATATACATATAGATAAATCAGTAAGACTGTTCAGGAGCTAGAGTTAAAGGAATTTCTTAAGGAGAGTTGGAAGAGTCTTATTCTTCGGTTTTTTGCTTTCCTTAATCAGGGATTGGATCATCTGCTTGGTACCACTGCTCTTGATTAGATGTGATAGGACTGACTTAATGAGGAGTCACTAGCCCTTGAAGGAAAACAATGTGTAAGGAGGACAGCCTTACTTGGAATATGTAGGAAAAGTTGTCCCATCCCTGCCACCTGAAGCCAACTCACAATGTCCTAGAGGTCAGGGCAATGCCATTCACTTATCAAATGTTTTAGTTATCTTCAGAGGTGCATTAATACACCAAGGCACGATAAGGGTTTCTGGTACTCCACTTGCAACAATTGTCACCAATGACGGTGCATGTTCTTCCCTTAGTGCCAGAATGATGCCAGTTGATGACGGGAGACAGCCTTTTGGAATTTCTGTATTTATCAAGCAGGTATGCAATATTTTAAATGGTATCACTGGTGGCTCAGGTAACTTCATAGATGATGGCATGGAGTACTCAAGCATTACATCCAGCCACTGTGTAATTGTGGGGTCCATAGGGTACCCCTCAGGTGATAGCTGCATCATGAAACCCATCCAGAGCAATGATGAGTCCCTCAAAATTGATGCTTAGTCTATTGGCTTCTTCACACAGTTCCTCTTCATCATCGGTGGTAATGAATGTTTTTCAGAAGAGTCTACCTGTCCCTAACCTTAGCTTATTCTTCTGCTTTGGCAGTGAGGTTTTAAGTCTGATCTAAAGAGACAACCAATTGATTAAATTGGTGAGATTAAATGTCTTAAAAGAGAAAATGCTAAGCAAGGAAACAGGATCTCATTGGCAGAGGAACGCCTGCAGACATTTGAGCCTCAAATAAAATTCGAGTCATTTGGGGCTCTCCAGGGTATATAGAAACTCGTCAGAGACTATGTGTAGGCTCCTCCTTCAGTCAGAAATGTTTCATCACAGCAAACTAATCTCATAAATTTGGGATTAGAGACCCAGGATACAGATCTAAAAAACAAGACCCCCTTCTCTGAGGGTGTATAGTGTAACGGGTGTTTATTATGGAAAAGTTATTATTGCAGCCCTGACTTGGGAGGGGTTGCATCCTAATCTGCAGTGGTGATGAGAGAGAGATTCCCAGCCGAGTAAAGGACAGGTATTTGCAAAGGGACCGCAGAGCCCGCAACAAAGGTGAACCAAAGCAGCAGTCATAAGTGACATTAGCTTCACAAATGGAGGCCTGGCTTAGAAAATGCCAGCTCTTTTGTGTGCTTGGAAAAGGAGAGGAAATGAAAAGGACAGAAAGAGAAAGGATAAAGAGAAGAAGCAGAAACGGAATGATAAGGAAGCTTGGAAACAACCTTTTTGATCGGCATTTGGAGGTGACTCTGCAGAGATGCAGAAATTCAGAGTTAAGTTTGTAAATAGCGAGTAGCAGAATTATGACATAAAACAAGGTAATGAAGTGGAAACAAGGATCTTATTCTGTTGTCTTGGGTGGCAGGTGTTCACTGTCCAAGGTCATCTGCTTGTTCTGATGTTCTCGGTAAAGCTGTCCTCTTCTTGTAGTGGAATGCTTTGATGGTATTCCCAGAAGCCTTCAGTTTAAGGTTTCTGGTTAAAGTAGAAATACCATCAGTCTGAGGTCGATGTTTTCTTAGCTAGGAGACATGAACCCAAAGATCTACTCCTTGTAGCTTGACTGCAGTGTTGGCCATAAAGGGCAACTTAATAAAAGGCCCTTCCAATGAGGCTCCAGAGTGTTGTTTTTTGTTTTTTATTTTTCCGGTGTCACATTAAGGATACAAAGACTCTTGGTTTTAAGTTATGTACATACTCGAAAGATGGCTCTGTCAGAAGAGTGGCTTATACCTATTGGGAATGAGTCTGAGCATACTGCATTAGTCCCTTATGAAATGTGGCCACATCTGCTTGCAACAAAGTGGAGTCTAAGACAGAGGACATTATGTCCAATCTCATTTTGTCTGCCTGTGACAAATTCGTAAGGTGAGAATCTATGATTGGCAGAGGGAGATGACTGGAAGTCCACTGATACCAACAGGAATACCTTAGGCTCTGGTGGTTGTAAGTCTTTAGAGAGTTTAGGAAGTTTTAATTTTAAAGTGGGACCATTGGTAGTACCCATGGTATTTTAAAGTAGTACCATCGAATGTATATATATATGTGTGTGTATACATATATTCTTCCCCTCCCCCCCCCCCGAGTATTAAGGATGGTAAGGATGGCGTAGCTTTTGGCCAATGGGCAAGACCTTACAAATTCCTTAATTATGGTCTCAGTAAAATGAGTACCTCTGTCACTAGAAAGATAAGTATTCCCCAAGTAAGAAAAACACAAATGTAATGGATTTTCTAGCCAAGGTAAGAGCTATTACCTTTAGGCAAGTGGAAGCTTCTAGCCATCCAGAGGAAGGACAGATAATTGTGGGGAGCTGTGTAAATTCTATTTGCAAATATTCAAAAAGTCTTGAGGCTGTGGCGCCTGTCCATGTGCCATCTTCACAGATTTTCCCAGGTTAATGAGTCTTGCAGGTTCAGTATGCACTAGGGATATCCTATTCTATCCAATTAAAAATTTCCCGCCTACGTTGCCCCAGAATAATTTTCGAGTCAGTTTACTTCATGGGTCATGGTGTGCACGTTTTTGTTTTTGTTTTGTTTTGCTTTCCCAATCTCCACTTCAGAGGGTCTTGGAGAGACCAAAAGGCTGTCTTGGTGACTCTATAACCCACCTGACTGGAGGGTAAAACCAAGTTTCTCGCAATATATGAATTTTTTTAAAAGAAGAACTTGTGTTTGTGATTGAAGCTTGCTCAAAGTTTCATGAAAGTGACCTAGACTAACAAGATTGTGTTTAAATTTGCTGAACCTATTGGGCTTGGGTGAGAGCAGCCTCTTTAGAATAGTGGTCAGCCAAAATGTTCTTTGGCCTCATGGGTTTGTTCCTTAGTATGAGCTTCCAGGTTAAATACATGCCATTCCTTAGGAAGGAGCAAGGCATCTAGTAAAGCTTGTGCTTGCTTACCATGCTTAATGGGAGTACCAGCAACAGCTAGGAAAGAAAGCCCAATATTTTCCACAGCATACTGGAATCATGAACCACTCCAAAGGTCTGTCTGCTGCTGTATCTATGTTAACACAGCATGCAATATGCCTTGTGAGCTGACAGACTTGAGCCAAGTCTGTAGGTTTGGCTAGTTGTGCTGACTTCACTTCAGGAAAGAGATTGGATCCTATAAGTCCTTGAGAGGTGATGACTGCATGGCCAGCTGGAAAATATCCTCATCCTGTCTTAAGGCTTGACCCGCCTACAGAGACTTCTATGTCTGAACCGTGTAAAAGAGTTTCAGGGAAATCAGAGTGAGCCAGGGAATGATCGTGTGTTAAGGTTGGACAATCATGAGTGTACGAGTTAGCTAGGGCTGCCATAACAAAGTGCCACAGACTGGATGGCTTAAACAAGAGAAAATTATTTTCTCACAGTTCTGGAGGCTAGAAGCCTGAGATCAAGGTGTCACCAGGGTCGTTTCCTTCTAAGGGCCATGAGGGAAGAATTTGTTCCAGGTGTCTCTCTTTGGATTTTGGATGTCTGTCTTCTCTCTGTGCCTTTGCATCATCTTCCCTCCGTACATGTCTATCTCCCAATTTCCTCTTCTTATAAGGACACAGTTTGTCCCAGGTTAAGGCCTACCCTAATGACCTCATTTTTAATTAATTAATTCTGCCAAGACTCGAGTTATGGTCACATTCTGAGATACTGCGGATTAGAACTCCAACCCATGAATTTTGGGGGGTGACGTAATTCAGCCCATAAAAATAAGGTAATCCCTCCTCTGAAAGAGAGAGTAAGGTAGCCAGAATAGGAGTATGACACCTGTGGACTACAAAGTGTGCTGGAGATAGCAGCTGAAATTCATAGGAAGCGAGTCTGGTGGTGGAGGGATATTAGATTTCTCTCTCGCTGTGTGTCTCCATCTGTCTCTCTTACATCTTGTTTGTCTTGGTCTGACTCTTTTACTGCCTGCTTCTGTCTCTGACTCCCTATCTGGCAGTCTCTGACTGTTTGTCTGCCTGCCTCTGCTTCTATTTCTGTTTCTGTCTCTGTCTGCCTCTGTCGCTTGAAGGCTGCCTGTGTGTGTGGGGGGGGGGGCGTGTGTTGTCTTTGTGTGCACGCTTGAGTGTGATACTGTCTATCTGCCTGCCTGCCTCTCATTGGATGTCTCTCTCATTTGATGTCTCTCTATCTGTCTCCTTCTGACTCTCATTCTCTGCCATTTTCTGTCCCTGTCTGTGTCTGTCTCCCTTGTCTCTGTTTCTGTCTCTATCTCTGCCTTGTCCATTTCTGTCTGTGTCTTTGCCCCCATCTGCTTGCTTCCAACTACAACGTTGCTCCTGTCAGCCTGCCTCTGCTGCCATCTCTGCCCATTTGCTTGGCCCTTTTTCCTCAGTCCGCTTTGTTGGTCCCTTCTCCCACACTGGACATCTAAATGTGAGGGTGCCCCAGGAATATATCCAGCCTTCTTCTCTACCTACACACTTTCTAGGTGATACCAACCTGTCCTGTCCCTCCCATGGTTTAAGTACTATCCTCAGGGAGGACCTTCAATATGGCAGAGAAGTCAGACGTGAAGATCACCTTCCTCCCCACAAAAACTTCAAGAATACATCTACATGTGGAACAACTCCTACAGAACAACTACTGAATGCTGGCAGAAGACGGCAGACTTCCCAAAAGGCAAGAAAGTCACCATGCACCTAGGTAGGGCAAAAGAAAAAAGAAAAAACACAGACAAAAGAATAAGGATGGGACCTGCACCTCTGGAAGCGAGCTGTGAGGAGGAAAAGTTTCTACACACTAGGGAGCCCCTTCACTTACAGAGACGGGGGGTGGTCAGGGGGAAGCTATGGAACCAAGGAGGAGAGGACAGCAGTGAGCTGCAGAGGGAAAAGCAGAGAGATTCACACACCGAGGATTGCTGTTGGCCAGCACTCACCAGCCTGAGAGGCTTGTCTGCTCCCCCGCTGGGAGGGGCGTGGGCTGAGAGTTGAGGCTCAGGCTTCAGAGTTCAGATCCCAGGGAGAGGACAGGTGTAGGCTGTGTGAACACAGCCTGTAGGGGGCTAGTGTGCCACAGCTAACCAGGAGGGAGTCCAGGCAAAAGTCTGGACCTGCCTAAGAGTCAAGAGACCATTGTTTTGGCATGTGGGAGGAGAGGAGATTCAGAAAACCAACTAAACGAGCTTCAGGGACCGGCGCAAGCCACGGCTATCAGCGCGGACGCCAGAGATGGGCATGAAATGCTAAGGGTGCTGTTGCAGCCAACAAGAATCCTTTGTGCAAGCACAGGTCACTATGCACACCACCCCTCCTGGGAGCCTGTGCAGCCTACCACTGCCAGGGTCCTGTGATCCAGGGACAATTTCCCCTGGAGAACACATGGCATGCCTCAGGCTGTTGCAATGTCACGCTGGCCTCTGCCGCCACAGGCTTGCCCTACATTCCTTACCCCTCCCACCCCATGGCCTGAGTGAGCCAGAGCCACCTAATGTGCCGCTCCTTTGGGGACGAAGAATGGAAGCCCTCAGGCGACCTACATGCAGAGGTAGGGCCAAATCCAAAGCAGACCCCCAGGAGCTGTGCGAACAAAGAAGAGAAAGGGAAATTTCTCCATGCAGCCTCAGGAGCAGTGGATTAAACCTCCATAATCAACTTGATGTACACTGCATCTGTAGAATACCTGAATAGACAATGAATCATCCCAAAATTGAGGCGGTGTACTTTGGGAGCAACTGTAGACTTGGGGTTTGCTGTATGTGACTGACTAGTTTCTGATTTTTATGCTTATCTTAGTATAGGTTTTAGCACTTGTTTTCATTGGTGGATTTGTTTATTGCTTCGGTTGCTCTCCTTTTTTAATTACTTTAAAAATTTTTTAAATTTTAATACATATTTTTATTTTAATGAGTTTTTATTTTATTTTTCCTTCTTTCTGCTTTTCTCCCTTTTCTTCTGAGCCGTGTGGCTGACAGGGTTTTAGTGCTCCAGCGAGGTGTCAGGCCTGAGTCTCTGAGGTGGGAGAGCTGAGTTCACAACATTGGACCAAGAGACCTCCCAGCCCCATGTAATGTCCATTGCCGAGAGCTCTCCCAGAGACCTCTGTCTCAACAATAAGACTCACCTCCACTCAATAGCCAGCAAGCCCCAGTGCTGGGCACCCCATGTCAAACAACTAGCAAGACAGTAACACAATTCCACACATTAGCAGAGAGGCTGCCTAAAATCATACTAAGTTCACATACACCCGAAAACACAGCACCGGATGCAGTCCTGCCCAACAGAAAGACAAGATCCAGCCTCATCCACCAGAACATAGGCACGAGTCCCCTCCACCAGGAAGCCTACAAAACACACTGAACCAACCTTAGCCACTAGGGGCAGACACCAAATACAACGGGAACTACGAACCTGCAGCCTGCGAAATGGAGACCCCAAACACAGTAAGTTAAGCAAAATGATAAGACAGAGAAAAATACAACAGATGAAGGAGCAAAGTAAAATCCCACCAGAACTAACAAATGAAGAGGAAATAGGCAGTATACCTGAAAAAAGAATTCAAAGTAATGATAGTAAAGATGATCAAAAATCTTGGAAATAGAATGGAGAAATTACAAGTAACATTTAACAAGGACCTAGAAGAACTAAAGAGCAAACAAACGATGAATGACACAATAAATGAAATAAGAAATTCTCTAGAAGGATTCAATAGCAGAATAACTGAGGCAGAAGAACGGGTAAGTGACCTGGAAGATAAAAAAGTGGAAATAACTACTGCAGAACAGAATAAAAAAAAAGAATGAAAAGAATTGAGGACAGTCTAAGAGACCTCTGGGACAATATTAAATGCACCAACATACGAATTATAGGGGTCCCAAAAGAAGAAGAGAAAAAGAAAGTTACTAAGAAAATATTTGAAGAGATTATACTTGAAACCAACCCTGATATGGGAAAGGAAATAGTCATGGAACTCCAGGAAGCGCAGAGAGTCCGATACAAGATAAATCTAAGGAGAAAAACGTCAAGACAGATATTAATCCGACTATCAAAAATTAAATACAAAGAAGCAAAATTAAAAGCAGCAAGGGAAAAGCAACAAATAACATACAAGGGAATCCCCATAAGGTTAACAGGTGATCTTTCACCAGAAACTCTGCAGGCCAGAAGGGAGAAGCAGGACACATTTAAAGTGATGAAGAGGAAAAACCTACAACAAAGATAATCTACCCAGCAAGGATCTCATTCAGATGCGATGGAGAAAATAAAACCTTTACAGACAAGCAAAAGCTAAAAGAATTCAGGATCAACAAAACCAGCCTTACAACAAATACTAAAGGAACATCTCTAGACAGGAAACAAAGAGAAGGAGAAGACTTACAAAAACAAAACCAAAACATTTTAAAAAATGGTAATGGGAACATACATATCAATAATTGCCTTAAATGTGAATGGATTAAATGCTCCAACCAAAAGACATAGACTGGATGAATGGAGAGAAAAACAAGACCCATATGTATGCTGTCTACAAGAGACCCACTTCAGACCTAGGGACACAAATACAGACTGAAAGTGAGGGGATGGAAAAAGATATTCCATGCAAAAGGAAAACAAAAGAAAGTTGGAATAGCAATTCTCATATCAGACAAAATAGACTTTAAAATAAAGACTATTACAAGAGACAAAGAAGGACGTGACATAATGATCAAGAGATCAATCCAAGAAGAAGATATAACAATTGTAAATATTTATGCACCCACATTGGAGCACCTCAATACATAAGGCACATGTTAACACCCACTAAAGGGGAAATTGACAGTAACACAATAAGAGTAGGGGAATTTAACAACCCACCTTCTCCAATGGACAGATCATCCAAAAGGAAAATAAATAAGGAAAGACGAGCTTTAAATGACACATTAAACAAGATGGACATAATTGATATTTATAGGACATTCCATCCAAAAACAACACAATACACTTTCTTCTCAAGTGCTCATGAAACATTCTCCAGGATACATCGTATCTTGGGTCACAAATCAAGCCTTGGTAAATTTAAGAAAATTGAAATCATATCAAGTATCATTTGTGACCACAACGCTATGAGACTAGATATCAATTACAGGGAAAAAAAGTGTAAAAAATACAAACACATGGAGGCTAAACAATACACTACTAAATAGCCAAGAGATCACTGAATAAATCAGAGGTGAAATCAAAAATTACCTAGAAACAAATGACAATGAAAACATGATGACCCCAAACCTGTTGGATGCAGCAAAAGCAGTTCTAAGCAGGAAGTTTATAGCAATACACTCCTACCTCAAGAAACAAGAAAAATCTCAAATAAACAACCTAACCTTGCACGTAAAGCAACTAGAGAAAGAAGAACAAAACAAAAGCCAAAGTTAGCAGAAGGGAAGAAATCATAAAAATCCGATCCAATATAAATGAAAAAGAAATGAAGGAAACGATAGCATATATCAATAAAACAAAAGCTGCTTCTTTGAGAAAATAAACAAAATTGATTACCCATTAGCCAGACTTATCGAGAAAAAATGGAAGAAGACTCAAATCAACAGTATTAGGAGACGTAGCAACCGACACAGCAGAAATACAGAGGATCATGAGAGATTAGTAAAAGCAACTATACGCCAAAAAAATGGACAACCTGGAATAAATGGAAAAATTCTTAGAAAACCACAACCTCCGGAGACTGAAACAAAAAGAAGTAGAAAATATAACAGACCAATCACAAACACTGAAATTGAAACTTTGATTCAAAATCTTCAAACAAACAAAATCCCAGGACCAGGTAGCTTCACAGGCAAATTCTATCAAACATTTAGAGAAGAGCTAACACCTATCCTTCTCAAATTCTCACAAAATATAGCATAAGGAGGAACACCCCCAAACTCATTCTATGAGACCAACATCACCCTGATACCAAAACCAGACAAAGATATCACAAAAAAAGAAAACTACAGGCCAATATCACGGATGAACATAGATGCAAAAATCCTCAACTAAATACTAGCAAAAAGAATCCAACAGCACGTTAAAAAGATCATGCACCATGATCAAGTGGTGTTTATCCCAGGAATGCAAGGATGCTTCAATATACACAAAGCGATCAATGTGATACACCATATTAACAAACTGAAGGATAAAAACCATATGATAATCTCAATAGAAGCAGAAAAACCTGTTGACAAAATTCAACACACATTGATGATAAAAACCGTCCAGAAAGTAGGCATAGAGGGAACTTACCTCAACATAATAAATGCCATATATGACAAATCCACAGCCAACATCATTCTCCATGGCGAAAAACTGAAACCATTACCACTAAGACCAGGAACAAGACAAGGTTGCTCATTCTAACCACTATTATTCAACATAGCTTTGGAAGTTTTAGCCACAGCAATCAGACAAGGAAAAGAAATAAAAGGAATCCAAATCAGAAAAGAAGTAAAACTGTCACTGTGTGCAGATGACATGATACTATACATAGAGAATCCTAAAGATGCTACCAGAAAACTACTAGAGCTAATCAATGAATCTGGTAAAGTAGCAGGATACAAAATTAAGACACAGAAATCACTTGCATTCCTATACACTAAAGAGGAAGAATCTGAAAGAGAAAGTAATGAAACACTCCCATTTACCATTGCAACAAAAAGAAGAAAATTCCTAGGAACAAACCTACCTAAGGAGACAAAAGACCTGTATGCAGAAAACCATAAGATGCTGATGAAAGAAATTAAAGATGATACACACACATGGAGAGATATACCATGTTATTGGGTCAGAAGAATCAACATTGTGAAAATGAATATACTACCCGAAGCAATCTACAGACTCAATGCAATCCCTATCAAGCTACAAATTGCGCTTTCCACAGAACTAAAACAAAAAATTTCAAAATTTGTATGAAAACACAAAAGACCCCGAATAGCCAAAGCAATTTTGAGAAAGAAAAACGGAGCTGGAGGATTCAGGCTCCCTGACTTCAGACTATACTACAAAGCTACAGTAATCAAGACGGTATGGTACTGGGACAAAAACAGAAATATAGAGCAATGGAACAGAATAGAAAGCCCAGGGATAAACCCACACAATACGGTCATCTTATCTTTGATGAAAGAGGCAAAAATATACAATGGGGAAAAGACAGCCTCTTCAATAACTAGTGCTGGGAAACCAGGACAGCTACCTGTAAAAGAATGAAATTAGAACACTCCTTAACACTGTACACAAAAATAAATGCAAAATGGATTAAACAACTAAATGTAAGGCCAGACACTATGAAACTCTTAAAGGAAAACATAGGCAGAACAATCCATGACATAAATCGCAGCAAGATCCATTTTGACCCACCTCCTAGAGGAATGGAAATTTAAAAATGTGACATAATGACACTTAAAATCTTTTGCACAACAAAGGAAACCATAAACAAGATGAAAAGACAACCCTCAGAATGGGAGAAAATATTTTCAAATGAAGCAACTCACAGAGGATTAATCTCCAAAATATACAAGCAGACCATGCAGCTTAATATCAAAAAAAAACAAACAAGCCAATCCAAAAATGGGCAGAAGACCTGAACAGACATGTCTCCACAGAAGATATACAGATTGCCAACAAACACATGAAAGGATGCTCAGAATCACTAATCATCAGAGAAATGTAAATTAAAACTACAATGGGGTATCACCTCACACAAGTCAGAATGGCCATCATCCAAAAATCTACAAGCAATAAAAGCTGGAGAGTGTGTGGAGAAATGGGAACCCTCTTGCACTGTTGGTAGGAATGTAAATTGATACAGCCACTATGGAGAACAGTATGGAGGTTCCTCAAAAAACTAAGAACAACCATACCACCAGCAATCCCACAACTGTGCATATACCCTGAAAAGACCATAATTCAAAAAGGACTCATGTACCACAATGTTCATTACAGCTTTATTTACAATAGCCAGGACATGGAAGCAACCTCAATGTCCATCAACAGATGAATGGATAAAGAAGACGTGGCACATATATACAATGGAATTTTACTCAGCCATAAAAAAAAAAAAAAAACGAAATTGAGTTATTTGTACTGAGGTGGATGGACATAGAGTCTGTCATACAGAGTGAAGTAAGTCAGAAAGAGAAAAACAAATACCGTATGCTAACACTTATATATGGACTCTAAAAAAAAAGGTTCTGAAGAACCTAGGGGCAGGACAGGAATAAAGATACAGATGTAGAGAATGGACTTCAGGACAGAGGGAGGGGGAAGTGTAAGCTGGAACGAAGTGAGAGAGTGGCATTGACATACATACACTACCAAATGTAAAATAAATAGTGAGTGGGAAGCAGCCACATAGCACAGGGAGATCAGCTCGGTGCTTTCTGACTACCTAGAAGGGTGGGATAGGGAGGGTGGGAAGGAGACGCAGGAAGGAGGGGATATGGGGATATATGTATACATATAGCTAATTCTCTTTGTTATACAGCAGAAACTAACACAACATTGTAAAGCAATTATGCTCCAATGAAGATGTTAAAGAAAACTATTAAAAATGGAAATTATTAAATAATAAAAATAAATAACTTTTAAAATTATTAAAAACGAGTGACTTCCCTGCTGTTTCAGTGGTAAAGAATCCGCCTTCCAATGCAGGGGATGCGGGTTCGATCCCTGGTCGGGAAACTAAGATCCCACATGCCACGGGACAACTAAGCCTGCATGCCACAACTACCGAGCTCGTGTGCCTCAACGAGAGAGACTGCGTGCCACGAACTACAGAGCCCATGCACCCTGGATCCCACGGCCACAACTACAGAGAGAAAAACCCACACGCCACCACTAGAGAGAAGCCCGTGCCACAATGAAAGATCCCGCATGCCTCAATGAAGATCCGAGGTACTGCAACTAATATCTCTTGCAGCCAAATAAATAAATAAATAAATATTTAAAATGAAAGTTATTAAACATTATTTACAATGCAATTGTGTGTGTGTGTGTGTGTGTGTGTGTGTGTGTACCAAGAAGGTGTATGTTGAAGTCCATTCAGTTGTAGAAAGGAACTTGTAAAATTGTTTATATTTTTAAATCTCATTTCTTTAAGGTTTCTATTTTATTGTACACAGTCAAATTCTGACCAAACGGAGTTTAAAAAAAAAATCCAGGGACTTCCCTGGTGGTGCAGTGGTTAAGAGTCCGCCTGCTGATGCAGGAGACACAGGTTCGAGCCCTGGTCTGGGAAGATCCCACATGCTGTGGAGCAACTAACCCCGTGCACCACAACTACTGAAGCCCCCATGCCTAGAGCCCGTGTTCCATAACAAGAGAAGCCACTGCAAGGAGAAGCCTGCACATCTCAACCAAGAGTAGCCCCCCACTCACCACAACTAGAGGAAGCCCGCACACAGCAAAGAAGACCCAACGCAGCCAAAAAACACTCCAGTGCATTACAATGGAACTTGGCAGAGCTAGGCAGCCAGGGGTTTGGGCATCTGATGGAGAACCAAGTCCATCTTGGCCTCATTTGGGTTGTGGTTCCACCTGGTGGTCATTTCCCACTCTAGTTTAATCATCATTGGGGACAATTCTATACACAGGCTGGCTGAAACTTCCAGGACATGGGTTGGTGCCCTGTTGTCGACTTGATCTGAGATGCTGGGCTTAGGAAACCAAGGTCCCAAGGACATAGGAACCCACCCATCTCAGCCTCTCAGCTTCCTGCTTTGCTCTCTCCACGCACTCCACTCCCCCAAATGATAAAAGGGGGAGGGGGTGAGAGGACGACAGGAAGCAATCAACAGCTGCATTATGTCCATGCATATTAGAATGCATTACTAAATATATGTGGTCAGTAAATATGCACATATTAGGGTGCATATTTTAAAAACTTCAATAATACTGTTGAAGAGAAAAAAAAAAGTTGGAATACTCCAGTGTAGAGAACAGATTGGAGGGGAAACAAGCCCAAAGGAAGAAAGGCAAGCTAGAATGCCATGTAAGTAATTTGGGCACAAGACAACGATGGTCTGAAACTAGAATGGTGATAATGGGATTTGGAGGGAGGTGGATGGGTTTGATATTTGGGAGGTAGAATTTAGTCCTTATCTTTAAGAGATACAAAATAAGTGTTTACAGATTAAAAAAAATACTATCCTCATAACTACCAAATCTTTACCTCTCACTCTACCTCTACCATATCTAAGTGTCTCCCCAGCATCTCCCCATGGACAAGACACCAGGGAATTGGCAAGTTCAAAATAGAACTCTTGATTTTCCACACAGTTTACAGCTCTCTAAGTCTCCCCTGTCTCAGTAAATGCTACCGTCATTCACCATACATCCAATCTTTGACATTATCCTATTGACTCTACCTTCAGATTATATCTAGCATTAGATCACTCTTCCCCAAATCCAAGGCTATCACTCTCACCCAAAGGTACCTTCTTGTCTTGCCTGGATTACTATAATAGCTTCCTAGACTGGACTCCTTGATTCCACTCTTATATCAGTTGAGGAGCTTTGGTTGTGCACAATAATGGCTAAAGCAAATTAAAAGTTGTTTTTTTCTTTCTCTCTCACTAGAAAGAAGATTTACCAGTCCAGGAGATTGCCAGTCCAGGGCAGGTATGAAGGCTCCATAAAGTCATGTGGGACCCAGGTAACGACCTTTCTCTTCCACCACCTGTGCACATGGATTCAAGATCCAGGGTCCCATCATGATCCAGAGTGGCCACTAGAATTCCAGCCGTCATGCCAAATTCCAGCCAGAGTTGTGTGCCTGAAGAAAATTGTAATGCAAAAGGCAAAAATAGGAGCTCTTCTTAGCTGAGTAAATTCTGCTTAAGCTGCATTCCCAGGAATCACTTCCAACACTTTTGAATGTAATATTTTGTTCCAGACAGCAAAGTGGCTGGCAAAAATTGAGGGAGGGGATAACGACTGTTGGTGTGGGCAAGTGGCAATATCTGCTATGGCCAGTAACAATCTGCTCTCCACAAAGCAGACAGTGTGACCGTCCCAAAGCCTAGATTGGCTCCTATCACTTGCTGGCATAAAATCCTACAATGGCTTCTCTTTACTCTAAGAATAAAATTCAATCCACCCTCCTTGGCCTACAAACCGTGAGTCATCAGATCCCTGACTATTTCTTGGACCTCATCTCCAACCACTCTCCCCTTTGTTCACTACAGAATCACCACATGGGATTTTGTTTTGTTTGTAAAACACACCAAACTCACTCCCTTCTCAGATACCTGGAAATTGATTCTTACTTCAGATTTTCATATGGCTGCCTCCTTCTTGTCATTTAGCACTGAGTTCAAGTGCCACATGTCCCTCAACCCCCTAAGTGTAGTGAGATAACTAGTCACTTTCCATCCCTTTGCCCAGTTGTCTGAAAGTGTGTCTTGTGTTTATGTTTTATTTTCTCTCCCTAACAGAATGTAAATTTCTGAGAGCAGGAACTTGTTCTCTCTCGCTCACCACTCTATCTCTACTTCCCAGAACAGGATGAGACACAAACATTAGGTGCTCAGCAAGTATTTGTTGAGTAAATGACTGAATACATGGATATACACAAGACGTGGTTCCCACTTGCAACAGAGAAACCATCAAAGGTAAGACTACTTACATCCTCTTAAATCTCTGATTTTAGTCCTTTCACAGAAGCCGGAATTTAGAGTGGCAAGCAGGTGCAACAGGTACTGGGGACATCCTTCTGCCAACCGATTAAAAATTTCCCTATGATATCCCAGAATGATTTTCAAGTTGGTTCACTGTGGTAGGTCATGGTGTGCAAATTTTTTCACCAAGCTCCATTTTAGAGTGTTTAGAGAGACCAAGCAGCCAGCTAGGTGGCTCCATAATCCACCTAATTGGGAGTCATATCCAGATTTCTCCCAATGTATTTTTACAGAGTCTGGGGCTTGTGAATGAAGTTTGCGCAAGGTTTCAAAGAAATGATCCAGAGTTAGCCAGATTGTCTTTAACTTGTTGAACCAATCAAACTTGAGTGAGGGCAGCCTCTTTAGCATAGTGGTCAGCCAAAACATTTCCTTTTGCCTCATGGGTTTGTTCCCTAGTATGAACTTCCAGATTAATCACATTTAAATTCTTGGGAAGGAGCAAGGCATCTGACATAAAAGTTAAAAGTGTTGTTTCCATAGCATGACAAAAATCATGGAACACCCCAAAGGCTTATCTGCTGCCATGTCTATGTTAGCCCTTTTATCCCTTGCTAGCTGACTGGCTCGAGTCAAGCCTGTAAGTTTAGCTAGTTGTGCTGACTTGACTTCAGGAAGGAGATTGGTTTCTATAAGCTCTCAGGAAGTGGTGACTGCATAACCAGCTTGAAAATATCCTGGCACTGTTTTAAGATATGACCCGCCTGCAGAGACTTCTGTGTCTGGGCCTTGGAAAAAAAGTTTCAAGGAGATCAGAGTGAGGCAGGTGAAGTTCCTGGGTTAAGATTAGACAACCATGAGGTTCCTCCTCCTCTGAAAGAGAGAGTAAGTTAGCCGGAATAAGGGTATGACACTTAAGGGACCGTGATGTGCACTGGATAGAAGCTGCAATTCATAGACAGTGATTGTGGAAGTGAAAAAACGTTGGGTGCTTTTGGTGAGGTGTGGGGTATCACTAGCTGGAGCGGTGATACTGAGATTAAATCAGAAGTTCTTCTACTAACTTTGCAGTTGTACCCATTGCCCTGAGGCAAGGGGGTTATTATTTTAATTTCTGGGCTGAGAAAGACTAATACACAATGGACCTCTTTATTTCCAGGTTTCTGAAATGTGGCTGGAGTCCAAAGTCACAGGAGTCTGAAGCATTGCTCCTGTCCTGAACCCTAAGAGACTCTCCCTGGAAGGTAAATGATTAACTTTCCACCTGATCTGTCCTCTAAAATTCTCTGAAGCTTTGTAAGCATCATAAAACAAAACACTGCCATGTGGCCAGTGCTTTCCCTGTGCCAGCCATGATACATACAATAACCTATTTATTCCTCACGTGGACACTCTAGAAGGCACTGTTTGCCTATTTTAGAGAAGAGTGGGCTCGGAGGGCCTGAAGAATTTGTCTGAGGTCACACAACTGGTGAGCAAGTAGGGCCTCTGAGCTCTGAACCCGGCCTGAACTGTTCTTAAGTGCTCTGTGCCATCTGTTACTTGCTATACAGTGTCCGTGGCTCGCAACCACTTCATGGTGGTGCCTCCTGCTCCTGAATGCTGTTGTTAACCTCCTTCATTGAGTCCACTAAAGAAGGGAAGAAATGTTGAATATGGTACCTTAAAAATATTTTTTTATTTTGTAAAAATGAAATAGAATTTAAACATAATTTAATTTTGAAGCAACCTAAATGTCCATCAGGAATGGATAAAGAAGATGGGGTACATATATACAATGGAATATTACTCAGCCATAAAAAGAACGAAATAGTGCCATTTGCAGAGACGTGGATAGAGCTAGAGGCTGTCATACAGAGTGAAGTAAGTCAGAAAGAGAAAAACAAATATCGTATATTATCGCTTATATGTGGAATCTAGAAAAATGGTACAGATGAACTCATTTGCAAAGCAGAAATAGAGACACAGATGTAGAGAATAAACTTATGGATACCAAGGGGGGAAGGAGAGGTGGGATGAACTGGGAGATTGGGATTGACATATATACACTACTGTGTATAAAATAGATAACTAATGAGAACCTACTGTATAGCACAGGGAACTCTACTCAGTGCTCAGTGGTGACCTAAATGGGAAAGAAATCTAAAAAAAAAGAGGGGATATATGTATACGTAAAACTGATTCACTTTGCTGTACAGCAGAAACTAACACAACATTGCAAAGCAACTCTACTGCAATAAAATTAAAAGAAAAATAAGTAAAGTGTGGTATTTTCCCCCTTCATCCCCAACCCCCACTCTTTCCCAAGTAACCAATGTTAACAACTTAGTGTATATCCTTCTCCAGGCTCATATAATTATAAGCATACACATACACACACGTATATGCAGTCCATAATCCAATTTCATCAATTGTCCAAATAATGTCCTTTATAGTTAATCTTTCCTAGTTCAAGGTCCAGGCCAGGTTCATACCGAGCACTTACTGCTTCAGTACGGAACAGTTCTACCTCCTTTCCTTTAGTTTCTTGCTCTTGACGTTTTAGAAGAGTTTAGGCCACTTATTTTGTGCAACGTCACTCCATTTGGGTTTGGCTGGTGTTTCTTCACAATAAAATCCACGATGGGACTCTCATCAGGTTTCAGCTGAAACTGCAAGATACCTGCCTGGGTCACACCTGCTGCTGCTTCTGGGCCTGCAGTTCCTCACAGAATTTCGAAGAAGCATGTGCATACTGCTTGCAGCTGCAGGTGCTGGATACAGGTGGAATGTGCCTCCAGCCCAAGGCTAACCCAACACCCCAAAATACAGACACTTATTAATTGAGAAGCAAGCACTCAGTTTTAAAGAAGCAAAACTTATGAAGTACAAAGGCTCCAAAATTATTTTGTGGATTACTTGTAAAATATGCAACAGAACAGTAACGAGTAAAATAATGGGAAAAGTGGAAGCTTCCTATAGGTGATGAGAAACAATTCCACCACTCCTCAGATTTAACCCTTGCAGGAAGACACAGGAGACTAAAGCTCTGAGTTCTGCAAGTCTGTTTGCAATGGCAAGAGCCCAGCCTGGTTTTCAAAACACCTACATCTGGACACTCAACACCCATTTGCTCCTCAAAGGATGTGAGCAAAACAAAGATACACTTCTCTTAACTAAAAATGCTGCTTAGTCAGAAAGAATTCCAAAAGAATCCAAAGTGGATTTCAGACATTTCTTGTCTCCTCTGTAAAGAATGGATTTTGAGAAATGTCTCATGCTATTTCTGAACTAAAGCTAGTCAGTAAAATGACTTGTTTGACCTTTATTTATTTTCTGAATACATGGAAACCAAATCCAAGAACAAACTTTTCTTGGCATCCTTGGCATTTGTGGGAAATAAAAACCTCGTTGGAATGAATAACTGAAACCTACCCACCTCAGGGGTTGGTTGCCAGATCAAAAAAATATGTGAAAGTGCTGGTCAATAGTAAATTCATAAGCAGGTATTACTGCTATTCTTATTATTTTTCCTTTTCACTATTTACATCATTTTCTTTCAAAAGGAAATTGAGACCTTTATAAGTGTGTCTACTCACTTGGAAGGATTTCTTCGGGGGGTCAATAGCCTGATTGCTAATTCAGAAAACCAGTGTGTCCTTATTCTCCTACAAACATCTGCATAACTATACACTAGCGAAATCTGAAGATTATCCCTATTTGGGGTGTAAAAATATCCAGGATAGTCTTAATTATAGATGATCTAATAAGATACAGAGTGCAAATATATTTTCAAGAAATTTTCATTTTTATTACTTGCTGGTGTTCCTGTAGTAATATTTCACCCTAGGAGACAGTTTAATTTATTTTAGTACAGACTTATTTCTGGGTTTAAAATTATTTCAAAATGTTAACTTTTACTTTAGCTACCTTACATCTTTTCAGGAACAACACAGGTATGGGGTTTTTTGTTGTTGTTGTTTTGTTTTGTTTTTAATAAGCTAGGGTTGTTTTCCACCTTTCTATTTAGCTCATTTAGATATGTTGAAAAAAAATCGGGTTATGCATTTTTGGTGGGAGTATCAGTGAGGTGATGTGTCTTTCTCAGCATCAGGTCAAAAGGTACATGATGCTGGTTTGTCCCAATATTCATGATGTTCATTTTGATTACTAGGGTAAGGTGGTTCCACCAGGTTTGTCCAATATAAAGTTTTTATTGTCCTTTGTAATTAATAAATACAAAGACTGCAAATATCTTGTTCTTCATCAAACTCTCACCTACTAATTTTAGTATCAATTGATTTCTTAATTCTATTTTCTTTCCTTCTTTCTTCTTTCCTTCCTTCCTTGTTTCCCTCCTTCCTTCCTTTCCTCCTTCCTTCCTTCCTTCCTTCTTTCCTTCCTTCCTTTTTCTTTCTCTCTCTCCCTCTCTCTCTCTCTTTCTCACCTACCACTTTTCTTGGCATATTATGGTGAGAAAGGCCTTTCTTTTCCTCCCCGTTTATTTATCTGTTCACTGGTTTATTTATATCAATATGGTCTCATACATACTTTTATTATTCAATGGGATATAATATATTGTTTAGTTATAAACACTAACTATAACTATAATCTATGAATAGTTATTTTGACATTCAAATTGTTCCAGGTTTGGCTAGCCTGAGCCCCTTCATCATAACTGCTGTGTAATTTGACATGACCCAGTCATTCCCTGAGCATTTGCTTCCCTAACTGACTCAATCAGATGATCCAGGCTCCCCCTGTACTTTTCCTGTCCCAGCCCTGCAATCTGTCATTTCTCCAAGGGGTCTTAGTTCCTTTTAGTGGAAAACACATGTGTGTTTGCATATCTCTGTCTATTTCTATCTCTATTAAAACATAGACACGGATATTTATTTTTCTCAAGGTTAAAAACCATGTTTTCAAACTGATACATGCACTTCCAGTCAAAAACTACAGGCTGTATGTAATGCATGCTTCTCACTTTCTGTATTTGTAGCTCCTTCTTCCCATTATTCTCAATGTATTTATTTTTTTCTTCAAGTCTTCAATACAAAAAATGGGTTTGGAACTGCTAACCTGTGCCACAATGAAAAGCAAACCAGCAAACTAGAGTTAAATACTTATTTACAGTTCTTTTTTTTTTATTCTAGGAAAAAAAAGAGAGCGCACATACTTGCATGTTCCCAGTGTTGGGGGGAAAGCAACAACTATGTCATCATTAAGTATGATGTTAACTTTAGGATTTTTATACATGCCTTTATCAGATTGAGGAGGTTTCCCTCTACTTCTGGTTTGCTGAGAGTTCTTATATATATGGATGTTGAATTTTGTAAGATGTTCTTTCTGCACCTATTGAGATGATTCCTTTTCTCCTTTAGTCTGTTGATATGATGTATTACATTGATTGATAGTTGAATGCTAAAATTTACATTTCTGAGATAATCCTCATTTGGTCAAAATGCATTGTCCTTTTCATATATTGTTGGACTTGGATTACTAACATTTTGTGAAAAAACTTACATCTATGTTAATGAGGGTTATTGGTTACTGATTTTTTTTTTTTTTTTTTTTTTTTGGCAGTGGGTGGGTATGTCTCTGGTAGGTTTTGGTTTCAGGATCCTCCTGACCTCATAGAAACAAGATGGAAATTGTCTCTTCATCTGTTTTTTGAGAAGGTTTTGTAAGGTTGGTATTGTTTATTTAATAAACGTTTGATAGAATTCACCAGCTAATTATTTGTTTCTGGAGTTCTATTTGAGGAAAAGATTATGATATCAAACTCTATGTCTTCAAAAGATATAGGACTACTCTTATTTTTTAGTTCATCTTATGCCAGTTTGTGTAAGTTATGTTTTTCAAGAAATTTTTCTATTTTATTTAAGTTATTGGATATATTGTCATAAATTTGTTCATAATATTCTGTCATTATTCATGTAACATCCATAAGATCATTTATTGTAGATACTGGCAATTTTCATAATCAGTCTTGCTAGGGATTTATCAATATTTTAAATTTTTTTTCAGAAAACCAAATGTTTGCCTTGTTAATTTAAGCTATTTTCTATTTTCCTTTTCATTTATATCTGTTCTTACCTTTATAATCACCTTACATCTATTTACTTTGGGTTTAATTTTCTCATCTTCTTCTAGATTCTTAAGGTAGAACCTTAGGTTGATTGTAAACAATTTTCTTTTCTAATCTAAATATTTAAAACCATATATTTCCCTCCAAGAACCTCCTTAGCTACATCTCACAAAATTTGATGTGTTGTATCATTATGAGCATAAGTCAATGTACGTTCTAATCGTCCTTGTGATTTCTTCTTTTATCCATGGTTTATTTAGAACTGAGTAGTTAAATTTCTAAATATCTTACAGTTACTGACTCCTAGTTTAATAATTTTGTGATCAGAGAATGGACTCTGTAAGATGTCAATCCTTCTAAATTTATCGAAACTTTTTAAATTTTCAAGCATATGGTTGACCTGTTAGGCTTCCAGGTACACTTGGAAAGAATGTGTTTCTGCCATTCTTATGTGTGGTGTTATTTATTTTTATTATTATTTTTTTCCCCAAGTACAAGTAATTTTATTTTATTTTTTTAACATCTTTATTGGAGTATAATTGGTTTACAATGGTGTGTTAGTTTCTGCTTTATAACAGAGTGAATCAGCTATACATATACTGTGTGGTGTTCTTTAAATGTCAACTAGTTCAAGGTGGCTGATAATTTTGCCACGTCTTTTATACCCTTACTATTTTCTCTGGTTGTTCTGTCAGTTACTGGGAGATAGGTGTTAAAATCTCCAGCTATGATTATGGATTTGTCTATTTCCCCTGCAGTTGTCAGATTTTGCTTCATGTTTTTGAAACCTTGTTATTAGGAGCATATACATTTATAATTGTTTAACTGTTATATATTCCCAAATGAACTGGCCATTTTGCTGTTATAAATGTCCTTCTTTTCTCTGGCTATACTCCTTGTCTTGAAGTCAATTTTTCACACTATTACTTTGCTGGCTCAGTTTTGTTATGTGTACTGTTTGCATGGTACATATTTTTCCATTACATATTTGACTTTCAACCCCTCTGAAATTTTACACAAAGTAATTATTTAATTAAAAAAATGTTTTTAACACGTTTATTGGAGTATGATTGTTTTACAATGGTGTGTTAGTTTCTGTTTTTTAACAAAGTGAATCAGCTATACATATACATATATCCCCATGTCTCCTTCCTCTTGCATCTCCCTCCCACCCTCCCTATCCCACCCCTGTATGTGGACACAAAGCACTGAGCTGATCTCCCTGTGCTATGTGGCTGCTTCCTATCAGCTATCTATTTTACATTTGGTAAAGTATATATATCCATGCCATTTTCGCACTTCATCCCAGCTTACCCTCCCACTGCCCGTGTCCTCAAGTCCATTCTCTATGTCTGAGTCTTTATTCTTGTTCTGCCCCTAGGTTCTTCAGAACCGTTTTTTTTTTTTTTTCTTAGATTCCATATATATGAGTTAGCAAACTGTATTTGTTTTTCTCTTTCCGACTAACTTCACTCTGCATGACAGACTCTAGGTCCATCCACCTACTAAAAATAAGTCAATTTCGTTTCTTTTTATGGCTGAGTAATATTCCATTGTATATATGTGCCACATCTTCTTTATCCATTCATCTGTCGATGAACACCTAGCTTGCTTCCGTGTTCTGGCTATTGTAAATAAAGCTGTAATGAACCTTCTGGCACGTGACTCTTTTTGACTTATGGTTTTCTCAGGGTGTATGACCAGTAGTGGGATTGCTGGTTCATATGGTAGTTCTATTTTTAGCTTTTTGAGGAAGCTCCATACTGTTCTCTATATGGACTGTATCAATTTACGTTCCCACCAACAGTGCAAGAGGGTTCCCTTTTCTCCACATGCTCTCCAGCATTTATTGTTTGTAGATTTTTTGATGATGGCCATTCTGACAGTTGTGAGGTGATACCACATTGTAGTTTTGATTTGCATTTCTCTAATCATTAGGGACGTTGAGCATCCTTTCATGTGTTGTTGACAATTTGTACATCTTTTTGGAGAAATGTCTGTTTAGGTCTTCTGCCCACTTTTGAATTGGGTTGTTTGTTTATTTGACATTCAGCTGCATGAGCTGCTTGTAAATTTTGGAGATTAATCCTTTGACAGTTGTGTCATTTGCAGATATTTTTCTCCCACTCTAAGGGTTGTCTTTTCGTCTAGTTTGTAGTTTCCTTTGCTGTGCAAAACCTTTTACGTTTCATTAGGCCCCATTTGTTTATTTTTGTTTTTATTTCCATTTCTGTAGGAGGTGGGTCATAAAGGATCTTGCTGTGTTTTACGTCATAGATGGTTCTTCCTGTGTTTTCCTCTAAGAGTTTGCTCTGCCTTACATTTAGGTGTTTAATCCATTTTGAGTTTATTTTTGTGTATGGTGTTAGGGAGTGTTCTAAATTCATTCTTTTACATGTAGCTGTCCAGTTGTCCAAGCCCCACTTACTGAAGAGGCTCTCTTTTCTCCATTGTATATTCTTGCATCCTTTATCAAAGATAAGTTTACCATGTGTGTTGGGTTTATCTCTGGGCTTTCTATCCTGTTCCATTGATCACTATTTCTGTTTTTGTGCCAGCACCATACTGCCTTGATTACTGTAGCTTTGTAGTATAGTCTGAAATACGGGAGCCTGATTCCTCCAGCTCCATTTTTCTTTCTCAAGATTGCTTTGGCTATTTGGGTCTTTTGTGTTTCCATACAAATTGTGAAATTTTTTGTTCTAGTTCTATGAAAAATGCCACTGTTTGTTTGACAGGTATTGCATTGCATCTGTAGATTGCTTTGGGTAGTATAGTCATTTTCACAATGTTGATTCTTCAAATCCAAGAACGTGAAGTATAACTCTCCATTTGTTTGTATCATCTTTAATTTCTTTCATCAGTGTCTTATAGTTTTCTACATACAGGTCTTTGGTCTCCTTAGGTAGGTTTTTTCCTAGGTATTTTATTCTTTTTGTTGCAGTGGTAAATGGGAGTGTTTCCTTAATATCTGTTTCATTTTTTTCATCACTAATGTATAGGAATGCAAGAGATTTCTGTGCATTAATTTTGTATCCTACTACCTTACCATATCCATTGATTAGCTTTAGTAGTTTTCTGGTGGCATCTTTAGGATTTTCTATGTATAGTATCATGTCATCTGCAAACAGTGACAGTTTTACGTCTTCTTTTCCAATTCAGATTCCTTTTATTTCTTTTTATTCTCTGATTGCTGTGACTAAAACTTCCAAAAAATATGTTGAATAAACGTCTTGAGAGTGGACAACCTTGTCTTGCTCCTGATCTTAGAGGAAATGGTTTCAGTTTTTCACCATTGAAAGATGTTGGCTGTGAGTTTGTCATATATGGCCTTAATTACATTGAGGTAAGTTCCCTCTATGCATACTTTCTGGAGGGTTTCTACATAAATGTGTGTTGAATTTTGTTGAAACCTTTTCCTGCATCTATTGAGATGATCATATGGTTTTTCTCCTTCCATTTGTTAATATGGCTTATCACATTGATTCATTTGTGTATATTGAAGAATCCTTGCATTCCTCGGATAAACCCCACTTGAACATGTTGTATGATCCTTTTAATGTGCTGTTGGATTTTGTGTGCTAGTATTTTGTCAAGGATTTTTGCATCTATGTTCATCAGTGATATTGGCCTGTAGTTTTCTTTCTTTGTGACATCTTTGTCTGGTTTTAGTTTCAGAGTGATGTTGGCCTCGTAGAATGAGCTTGGGAGTGTCCCTCCCTCTGATATATTTTGGAAGAGTTTGAGAAGGATAGGTGCTAGCTCTTCTCTAAACGTTTGATAGAATTTGCCTGTGAAGCCATCTGGTCCTGGGCTTTTGTTTGTTGGAAGATTTTTAATCACAGTCTCCAATATCAGGGCTTCTCTTTGGTCTGTTTTATTTTCTAATTCTTCCTGCTTCAGTCTCAGAAGGTTGTGCTTTTCTAAGAATTTGTCCATTTCTTCCACGTTGTGCTTTTTATTGGCATAGAGTTGCTTGTAGTAGACTCTCGTGATCCTTAGTATCTCTGCCGTGTCAGCTCTTATTTCTCCTTTTTCCTTTCTAATTCTATTGATTTGAGTCTTCTCCATTTTTTCTTCATGAGTCTGGCTAATGCTTTATCAATATTTTTTTTATCTACTCAAAGAACCATTTGTTAGTTTTGTTGATCTTTGCTATTGTTTCCCTCACTTCTTTTTCATTTATTTCTGATCTGATCTTTATGATTTCTTTCTTTCTGCTAACTTTTGGGTTTTTTTTGTTCTTCTCTCACTAATTGCTTTAGGAGTAACGTTTGGTTGTTTATTTGAGACGTTTCTTGTTCCTTGAGGTAGGATTGTATTGCTATAAACTTCCTTCTTAGAACTGCTTTTGCTTCAACCCATAGGTTTTGGGTCGTCGTGTTTTATTGTCATTTGTTTCTAGGTATTTATTGATTTCCTCTTTGATTTCTTCAGTCATCTCTTGGTTATTTAGTAGTCTATTGTTTAGCCTCCATGTGTCTGCATTTTTTATAGATTTTTTCCCTGTAATTGATATCTAGTCTCATAGCATCGTGGTAGGAAAAGATACTTGATATGATTTCAATTTTGTTAAATTTACCAAGGCTTGATTTGTGACCCAGTATATGATGTATCCTGGGGAATATTCCATGAGCACTTGAGAAGAAAGTGTATTCTGTTGTTTTTGGATGGAATGACCTATAAATATCAATTAAGTCCACCTTATTTAATGTATCATTTAAAGCTTATATTTCCTTATTTATTTTGATTTTGAGTGATCTGTTCATTGGTGAAAGTGGGGCATTAAAGTCCCCTACTATGATTGTGTTGCTGTCGATTTTCCCTTTTATGGCTGTTAGCATTTGCCTTATGTATTGAGGTGCTCCTATGTTGGGCGCATACATATTTACAATTGTTCTATCTTCTTCGTGGATTGATCCCATGATCATTAGGTAGTGTTCTTCTTTGTCTCTTGTAATACTCTTTATTTTAAAGCCTAATTTGACTGATATGAGAATTGCTACTGCAGCTTTCTTTTGATTTCCATTTGCATGGAATATCTTTTTCCATCCCCTCACTTTTAGTCTGTATTTGTGTCCCTAGGTCTGAAGTGGGTCTCTTGTAGAGAACATATATATGGGTCTTGCTTTTTTATCCATTCAGCCATTCTAGGTTTTTTGGTTGGAGAATTTAATCCATTTACATTTAACGTACTTATCAATATGTATGTTTCTATTACCATTTTCTTAATTGTTTTGGGTTTCTTATTGTAGGTCTTTTCCTCCCCTTGTGTTTCCTGCCTGGAGAAGTTCCTTTAGCATTTGTTGTAATGCTGGCTTGGTGGTGCTGAATTCTCTCAGCTTATGCTTGTGTGTAAAGTTTTAAATTCTCTGCTGAATCTGAGTGAGATCCATGCTGGGTAGACTAATCTTGGTTGTGGTTTCTTTCCTTTCATCACTTTAAATATGTCCTGCCACTCCCTTCTGGCTTGCAGAGTTTCTGCTGAAAGATCAGCTGTTAACCTTGTGGGGATTCCCTTGTATGTTATTTGTTGTTTTTCCCTGGCTGCTTTTAATATTTTTTCTGTGTATTTAATTTTTGATAGTTTGATAAACATGTGTCTTGGCATGTTTCTCCTTGGATTTATCCTGTATAGGGCTCTTTGTGCTTCCTGGAGTTGCATGACTATTTCCTTTCCCATATTAAGGAAGTTTTCAACTATAACCTCTTCAAATATTTTCTCAGTCCCTTTCTTTTCCTCTTCTTCTTCTGGGACCCCTATAATTCGAATAGTGGTATGTTCAATGTTGTCCTGGAGGTGTCTGAGTCTGTCCTCAATTCTTTTCATTCTTTTTTCTTTATTCTGCTCTGCGGTAGTTATTTCCACTATTTTATCTTCCAGGTCACTTATCCGTTCTTTTGCCTCAATTATTCTGCTATTGATTTCTTCTAGAGAATTTTTAATTTCATTTATTGTGTTGTTCATCATTGTTTGTTTTCTCTTTAGTTCTTCTAGGTCCTTGTTAAACGTTTGTTGTATTGTCTCCATCCTATTTCCAAGATTTTGCTTCATCTTTGCTATCATTACTCTGAATTCTTTTTCAGTTAGACTGCCTATTTCCTCTTCATTTCTTTGGTTTGGTAGGCTTTTACCTTGCTGCTTCATCTTCTGTGTGCTTCTCTGTCTTCACATTTTGCTTAACTTACTGTGTTTGGGGTCTCCTTTTTGCAGACTTCAGGTTCATAGTTCCCGTTGTTTTTGATGTCTGCCCTCAGTGGCTAAGGTTGATTCAGTTGCTTGTGTAGGCTTCCTGGTGGCGGGGACTGGTGCCTGTGTTCTGGTGGATGAGGCTGGATCTTGTCCTTTTGGAGGGCAGGACCATGTCCGGTGGTGTGTTTTGGAGTGTCTATGACCGTATTATGATTTTAGGCAGCCTCTCTGCTAATGAGTGGGTTTGTGTTCCTGTCTTGCTAGTTGTTTGGCATAGGGTGTCTGGAACTGTAGCTTGCTGGTCTTTGAGTGAAACTGGGTCATATAATTGAGATGGAGATCTCTGGGAGAACTTCCGCAGTTTGATAGTATGTGGAGCCGGGAAGCCTCTGGTGGACCAATGTCCTGAACTTGGCTCTCCCACCTCAGATGCACAGGCCTGACACGTGGCCAGAGCACCAAGACCCTGTCAGCCACACGGGTGGAATCAGTGGTGGCAGAAGCTCAGCAGGTCCTGGCTTGCGGTAGTTGGGTCTCCATCTCCACATTCCCCAATTGCTCCAGCTGCATGCTCCTCCGCGGTGATTGATGATGTCGTCCCTGGCATGGAGATTGGACCTCTGTGGCTGTGACTACTGCACGGGCTGGGGGTGTGGGAGGGACGGGGCAGGGCAGGAATCTGGGTCACTAGGAGCAGAGCAAGCTGAGATGGACCCTAGTGGGCCAACAGCAAGGAGGCCACAGAGAGCAGCCCGGGTATGGTGTGTGGATGTTTCCCTGCTTTCCTGTGCCTAGGGACCTCTCCTGCCAAAGGTTATTATTTTAAACAGCATGTATTGAATACTTAAGGTTGCTTTTTTACCTAGTCTCACAATCTCTGTTTTTAATTGGAGTGTTCAGTGCATTTATATTTAATGTAATCACTGATATGATTTTATTTAGGTCTCCCATTTTTATTTGGTTTCTAGTTCTCTGATCTGATATTTTGATTCTTTGTTACTCCTTTCCTACTTTCTTTGTGTTTTATCAAAAACATATTAATATTCCAGGCTTCCCTCTTGGTACAGTGGTGAAGAATCTGCCTGCAAATACAGGGGACACGGGTTAGAGCCCTTGTCTGGGAAGATCCCACATGCCACAAGGCAACTAAGCCTGTGCACAACAACTACTGAGCCTGTACTTTAGAGCCTGTGACCCACAACTACTGAGCCCACAAGCCACAACTACTGAAGCCCACATGCCTAGGGCCTGTGCTCCACAACAAGAGAAACCACCACAGTGAGAAGCCCGTGCACTGCAAAGAAGAGTAGCCCCCACTCAGCACAACTAGAGAAAGAATGCATGCAACAATGAAGACCCAAAACAGCCAAAAATTAAATAAATAAATTTTGAAAAATATTTAATATTCCATTTTAACTCATCAATGGGTTTTTCACTTACCCTCTTTGCCTTATTTTTTTAGTAGTTTCTTTAGGGATTAAAATATACATATTTGTCATAGTCTTTAAGTAAATGTTGATGATGATGAAAAACCACCATTGAAACAATACCAATGCTGTTGAGGAAGTGAAACAATGGAATTCTCATGTACTGCCTCCATCTAAGCTTTTCATAGTATTAGGAAGAAGACAGCTACAAGAGCATTCACTGAAGCCTCCTTGATGTTGTTTTTTAAATAGTAAAAATAATTAAAACTTGAAACAGCCCATATGTCCATTAGTAGGGGACTAGATAAATAAATTGTGAGCTATTTATTCAACAGAATATTATACAGAGTGAAATGGAATAATTAGAACTATAAGAATAAACATAGGGATAACAGGTTCAAGATGGCGGAGTAGAAGGATGTGCCCTCGCTCCCTCCTTCAAGAGTACCAGAATTACAGCTAACTGCTGAACAATCATCGACAGGAAGACACTGGAATTTACCAAAAAAGATACCCCACATCCAAAGACAAAGGAGAAACCACAATGAGATGGTAGGAGGGGCACAATCAGAATAAAATCAAATCCCATAACTCCTAGTGGGTGACTCACAAACTGGAGAACACTTAGACCATAGAAGTCCACCCACTGGAGTGAAGGCTCGGAGCCCCACATCAGGCTTCCCAACCTGGGGGTCTGGCAATGGGAGGAAGAATTCCTAGAGAATCAGACTTTGAAGGCTAGCAGCATTTGATTGCAGGCCTGTGACAGGACTAGGGGAAACAGAGACTCCACTCTTGGAGGGCACACACAAAGTAGTGTGCGCATCAGGACCCAAGGGAAGGAGCAGTGACCCCATAGAAGACTGAACCAGACCTAGCTATTAGGGTTGGAGGGTCACCTGCAGAGGCGGGGTTGGCTGTGTCTCACCGTGAGGACAAGGACACTGGCAACATAAGTTCTGGGAAGTACTCCTTGACGTGAGCCCAACAAGAGTACACTATTACCCCAACCAAAGAGCCCTGGTAGGCTCCAGTGTTGGGTCACCTCAGGCCAAACAACCAACAGGGAGGGAACCCAGACCCACCCATCAGCACACAAGTGGATTAAAGTTTTACTGAACTCTGCCCACCAGAGCAACAGCCAG
Source organism: Balaenoptera borealis (assembly GCF_965194805.1). Lineage (NCBI taxonomy): Eukaryota > Metazoa > Chordata > Mammalia > Artiodactyla > Balaenopteridae > Balaenoptera > Balaenoptera borealis. The sequence continues at coordinate 50,561,555 of NC_138881.1, read as the reverse complement.
CTCTACCCACCAACAGTCCCTCCCATCAGGAAATTTGCAAACCTCTTAGATAGCCTCATCCAGCAGAGGGAAGACAGAAGCAAGAAGAACTACATTCCTGCAGCCAGTGCAACAGAAACCACATTCACAGAAAGATAGACAAGATGAA